>NC_030388.2:2193750-2925000 GCF_001625215.2 Daucus carota subsp. sativus
AAATTTAAATGCTAATAATTATTAATATTATATTTTTTTGTGAAGGATGAATATGAAACTAGTGTACGAAACCTCTACAAAACACCGACATGCGACTTAAATAATATTTTATTTACTTATTTATAATATTTGAATTTGAATTATATAATTATTTAAAAAGTGATTTAAGCGCACGATTGAAGATGCTCTAAGAATTTAACTTTTAGTTGTCTGAGTCATTATTTTTAGATAATATGCCGGCCCCATAATATATTAGCACATGTTTTTTTTTTTGATAAATTAATGAAATGTTTTTGTATCGGATTTTTTTTTGTGTTTGACTTTTGCATGGGTTAATCATGCAAATCTTTTTTCATCTTTGATTATGAACTGATAATTACTTTTACAGGGAGATTGAGTTCGAGTGTTTCAAATCACTTGCAGTAGCCATGGCAATTGCGGTGAAAAATAAGTATATGAATGTATGTACAAAGGAAAGTATTCATGTTGGTAGCTTTCCTTTAGAAGAAATTGAAGTCAGCGAAGGAGGTGATATGTCAATTAAAGATGTATTCAATCAAAAAATATATATTGGCTTTTCTCACATTCCTATGACCGTCAATTGGTTGAAAAAGGTAAACTTTGATTTTTTACGTCGGGTTAAAAAGTCAAACATCAATTAAAATCGGACGGAGGAAGTACGATTCATTTCCGGTGTCGCATAAATGTAAACTATTTTCTGTTTTATGTGCAGATATTTGAGGTGTTCGGTGTTGTGCAAAAACTCATGATACCACGCCCCCACAAACTTTCGCACTTGGGATATGCAATCCTGCAAGTGAGATTATTTTCTTTTACTCGACATGAATAGTATTAGTAACTCTCTTTAGACTAGCCCCTCTGCCCAACTAATAAGATTTTTTTTTATTTTTCTGGTAGTTCGATAGTGCAGAAGGTGTGCGAGCTGCTCTCCGTTTGGACAAGCAACTGGAGTTTATTTATCAGAACGTAACGGTAACACAGTAACAGTAAAATTGCTCTCCTTTTTTAAAGCAGTGTACAGAATTGTTTTTCTAAGAAATTAAGGTTGTATCTTATAGGTAGAGATGCAAGTTACTGCACTTGATGGAACAGAATTGAGTCATGACGGGGAAACATATACTACATGTAAGGATCCCGTGGAAGATGATGGTTCTTTGTAAATGCAGACTCTTCGAATATAAGGATCTCGTGGAAGATGATGGTTCTTTGTAATGCAGACTCTTCGAATATAAGGATCTCGTGGAAGATGATGGTTCTTTGTAATGCAGACTCTTCGAATATAATGGCATTGGCTATGAAAAAGTGTAACTGCATCATTTTTTATGACATTAGTATATATGTTGCCGTGAATAGCAACAGATTAACTGATTGCATTTAGTTTTAGCCTTATTAAGAGATTATGAGACTTTTTTCTAGAACTATCGTCTTCCCCTGGTGTTTTTGTTTGACAATCCCAGAAAGGGAGACAATATATGCCAATCAAATTAAAATTCATGCATCGGACTCATTAGTCAAAATACAATTTACACAGTAAATTGGCAAAGAAATCGTACAAATCTTCCAAAAATAAAAATATCAGCGATCAGCACCAGGCATTTGTAGCTCTTGCCAACAGTTTTTGAATTCTCATGCACACAGCAAAGCAGAAGACCACCAAACTCAGTAATTGTAGCCAATTAGGATTTACATTTGTGCAGGTAAAGTCAGCCTCTCAGTTGGATCATAAAGACACACGTACATCCCCTGCAAGAATGGAGGATTAACGACAAATAATTCACCGTGACTACATTTTAAGCTTAATGTTTTGTACTGTATTGGAAAACCTGGGCAACATCATGCTAGTCTGGCATTAGTCTATATGTAGAGCCAAGAATGAGAGATTACCCGGATGGTCACTAAGAGCAGCCTTATATAGTTTCATTAGCATGCATTACATCAAGACCAATGAACCATGATCCAACACTGACATCATCATCTGCATATAAACAGAAGATTGATCCACAAAAAAAACTCTATATGTTAATTTGCAACTTATTTGCTCCACAACCTTTAACCACTATATCCCTTCATTAACAAGACCGCGTAACTCACCCTTTTCTTCTTCTTTTTTTCTTTTGCCACAGGGTTATGTAGATCACTCATAAGTTATCACAACCAAAGTGAAAGATGATTTTTATTATCCTAGAGACTGAGAAACTAGAACTTCCATGACCGCCTGTATCATTTCACATAGGACAAAAGACTGAAAACTAGCACCCTACCTGTTAATTACGATAAAATGAGCCAATGCTCGTGGAATTGCATACATCTCACTGGAGGCATGCAAGATATTAGAAGGCTACATTAATATAATTCAGAAGATTAATCATCAGCTTTAAGAGAAAATATCACGATCATACGTACTACTTCGATCTTCGAGTCCTACCATAAGCAAACTAAAGTAAATAATTAATAAAAATATTTAAAATTTACATAAAATTTAGTAGCGCAAGTTGGTTCACATTATATATATAACCAGTAACTTTGACATACAATTTATACAAAAAATAATTTTCCAGAAGGCGCATTGACTTATCCTCATCCAAAAAGCCCAAATAAATTTCAAACTACATACTTCCTTCCAATTGTCTTGAACCCAATCATGAGTGGAAATTTAACCGTCGGACCAGTTACTTACATTGGCTGCACATCGATACATCACTGATATGACCTATTGATCCAAATACCCTAACTATTCTTGTTTGTGCAAAATAACATACAATTGCGAAAACTATGGCTTAGAGTTCAAATAAACTATATCGGGAACGAAGAGTATAGCAACAGTAACAATGATCCACGTTTAATCATTAATGTCTGCCTGTTATATTAGTAACTATGACCGAAGTGGGCATTAGAAAAAAATTGTGAAATGCTAATAAATACACAAGCACAGATATAATCGACATAGTTATACTCATGATTCTGTATGATTTGCTTTGTTGCTATGGAATATCTACACATGAAAATAACATTGAGATTACCTACTAGGTTGAAATACCCTGAATCAAACAGCCCTATTGTATTTATATTACATCTTAGTATAGTATTAAGTAATTTTTGTTATGTATTATTATAACCTTATGATACTTCCATATTTGTTATGCTAGTCCTAATTCTGATTGACAATTTTCGTGTATCATTATAATACCTATCGAGTAGCTTTCATTAATAATTGATCCACTTTTGGAGTTGATGCTGCATAAATCCTATTCAACCAGCTGCAACAATGTCAACATTAAGGTAAGCTACAGCCCTTGAGGCTAGCCTTTCTCTATTCTCATTAACCTATCATATTGATCCTATCTGAAAAATGGTAACAACTTAAATTAAGTGAATTTAATTGTGTGCATCTCTAGTTTGTGTTCAGTGAAATAGAGTTAGAAAAAGAGACCAAGCCATACTCTTTTGCGTCCCAATTATAAAAGATGAAGGTCAATCTTGGTTTTCACCCCTTTTTCTGCAAATTCCTTAGCCTATCAGCAACACAATTACAAAGATGATTGTCAATCTTGGTTTTCACCCCTTTTTCTGCAACTTCCTTAGCCTATCAACAACCTGAGTAAAGCAAGTAATCAGGTGTGTCCGCATGGGGAATGTTAATACTTTAACGTGGAGACCTTGATCTAAGCATACCTTTATAAAAGAGCCTGCATAAACCCTGCATGACCTGAAGTAAAGCTGTTGTGCCGCTGTTGGGTCAACAGCTCCAAAAGTCCAAGCCTCCCGATAATTACCTTTCTACAAAAAAGCTTAATCACTTTAATAAATCACTGTTATTCTGTGGATTTAAATGTATATATCCTTCCTTCACTAACACATATAAATACTTGACTTTAAAAAAAAAACTGATAATAGCATAGTGAAAGGAGGAATCCTCACTTTCTCTTCTGAACCACCTGGGCTTCGAGCCATTTTCTTGTATTTTTCTTGAGTGCAACATAACACACCCAGACTTGAAGCATATTTCCATCCGTAGCCCAGCTCCATTCAAGAAATATATACTCAGAGAACCACATTGACCGGCCTATGACCTGCACATAGAGCATTAAATTTAATGGCATTATCCTAAAAGACTTAGATGTTTAACAAGGTAGTATAAAAATATACCAACTACATATGAAAAGGATTGAAGAAACTATAAATATTTGACTAAAACTTAATTATTGAGCATGTTTTCCAGTGAATAATTTAAGGTACCATTATCCAACAACAAAATCATTTATTCAGTTACAGAGGAAGGTGTCAAAGGTACCCATAAACAATAAAGGGGGCTCCAACAGACCAACCTATAAACCACTAAAAAAGAAAATACATTGGCTAAACAAATTGTTTAAGTAGAAAATTTGCAAACTTTGACAGCAGAACCGAACAAGAAAATTATTGAAGGAGTTACACATATAGCTCGCCTAGCCTAGGATACCAAAGTAAGTGAGTACCTTTTAAATTTTTTCCAAATTTATGTAGTATGTTGAGAGTTCAAGTCACGTTCTTGTAAAGAGGAGAAGCAGCGCAGATTTTATCAAATACGGTTCATCTAATTTGGCTATTTTTGAATGGACCATAATTTTTCTATTACCAGTGTCCATGGACACAAGTGAGCAGATCCTGGACACCCCAAATTTCAAAAAATCATAAAAAATATGTAAGTCCTCAGTTGGACAGCTACGGAGTCCATGTAAAAAGGAACCAATTCCACCCCCTTTTTCAGTTTCATGAGTATTTAAGAAAAGCAATTAAAAATCCCAGTTTCAACCAAGAAAGTTTTAATCAAGTTCTTATAATGAAAAATCCTTAGTGAACATTTAACTCTTCAGAGAAATTACATTCAAAGTGAATTTAAAGCACTTACAGGGAGGAACTTGGATGATTTCTTCATAACAGCTAAGCACTACCAAGTCAACCTTATCGCTGGTGTGTGAAACAATATAATTAGCAGCGCACAAAACATATAGTAATAAAAACTTAATTATGTAAAACATTGCAATTTAATTTTCCTTGACCTCCAAAGGTTAGTAGGAAGTACGGAAGCAATGGGCAAGGTATCCTTCTTGATGTAGAATTCTTTCGAACTTTACACATAGGTCTGCATAATAAAACTTAAATGTTATCAGACTTATTTATTCTTAAAACAATGTAATTCAGATATATTAGAGCGATTCATTAGAACCATTCTTTCTTTACGCAATCTAACACAACTTAGAACCTACTGGCAATAGAGCTTTACTTTTCTGACAACCTACGCAAGCCAAGTTCTCCTGCCTTTTAGCCAAAAACCAAGAGAGGCCAGATTAATCTCGGTGCGTTTTATATCCAGCTTGGTATATTTGCCTCCAAAAGTTGCTTTGGAGCTGCAAAAACAGGTAGTTGGTAACAAGGTTGTTTACAACATCAGAGGAACATTTAAGGTAAGGGTCAAGTTTGGTTTGATTCACTTCCACTACTGGTTGCATAGAAGATGCCAATTAGAGCTGACAAGTCCTCCAACTGGCATCCTTATCACCAGAAGCTGTAAAATTAAGAGATGAAGAATGCATTCTTCCCCAATGCTCGTGGAATTGCATACATCTCACTGGAGGCATGCTGAAAGTATCTATGTACGATAAAGATATTAGCAGGCTACATTAATATAATTCAGAAGATTAATCAGCAGCTTTAAGAGAAAATGTCACGATCATACGTACTACTTCGATTTTTCGATTCCTACCATAAGCAAACTAAAGTAAATAATTATTAAAAATATTTAAAATTTACATAGAATTTAGTAGCGCAAGTTGGTTCACATTATATATATAACCAGTAACCTTGACATACAATTTATACGAAAAATAATTTTCCAGAAGGCGCATCCACTTATCCTCATCCAAAAAGCCCAAATAAATTTCAAACTACATACTTCCTTCAAATTGTCTTGAACCCAATCATGAGTGGAAATTTAACCGTCGGACCAGTTACTTACATTGGCTGCACATCGATACATCACTGATATGACCTATTGATCCAAATACCCTAACTGGCATCCTTATCACCAGAAGCTGTAAAATTAAGAGCTGACAAGTCCTCCAACTGGCATCCTTATCAACAGAAGCTGTAAAATTAAGAGATGAAAAACGCATTCTTCCCCTGTTTTAGTTCATCTCCACTGAAATTTCTTTCACAACAAAAAGAGTGAAAACTTCAAATGTATAGATTGATGTCATGCATATGGTTCTGTATGCAGAATTAATTATCACAAAAACAGAAAGACCTTATATTATATACTAATTGCATATTCCATAGAAAGTTCTAACAATTTAATTATACAAGAGTATCCTCAATATCAAAATAATAACACAAGCACAAAAATAGATGACACATTGACAAGCACCAAAAAGACATTCTATGGAAGTATTAGAAATATGTTCTTTATATCTATTCAAGCTCACATAAAACAAATTGCAAAAATGTAGACTTGCCATGGGAATGATCAATCATCTCAAATAACCTAAGTAGACTTCAGGCTGTGATAACTGTAAAATCCACATCAAAAGAAGCCCACCACTACTAATTATTTTTCTAGAGTACTACCAACTATGTATCTGTGTGTGAAGGTGATGGAAAGTGTCATAGAATGAGGTAGCACCATCAGTTTCCTAATTTGGAGATATAATTATTTCATACCAATGACTCATTCTAACAAGATCTTAGCGCACCTATACGTTCAAAATCTAATTACCATAATACATAAACATTAAAAGCCTAAATGGAGCAGAGTAAAGGAATATACCTAAGGAGAAGCAAAGACTTTTTGAAGTATAGAACCCTTTTAGCAGCATTCGATTCAAGCATCTGGTATATTACAAAGAGGGATCTAATATCATCAACTAAAGACCATCGATCATATAATTGCAGACAACAATATGGAATTGTTTAGTTAGGAACATGTAGCTGGGATGCTGCAACACGTCCTTCAAACATCCTATGATTTGGGCTAAGTGTAAGAATTGCTTGAACATCATAAACTATACAAGCCAGTATGAGGGCAATGTACATAGAACATAAACATCATTGACTTTGATATAGAATATATAAAAATTGAACTCAACTAAGACTTAATATGCATCAATAAAAAAACTCTTGTTCAACTACAATAATAGCAATTTCATATAAAATAAAATTTACTTAACAATTAAACTAAAACCGTCCATAATATTTTCTCTGAGCTTCAGCTACATGAAAGTCATTATTTATGATTGTGGATGAGTCACGCACATTCACTCCCTTGGGATAGGCCACATGTTCAAATAATTTGACAGGAACCATTCCATATCCCTCGTATCCCCAAGATTTCCATGTGTTTTTTATCAAAAAACATTCAGTGCCCTCATCTTCATCCCCAATGTCCATGTCATCATCGTCCTCATCCTGGTCGCCAATTCTCTTGCCCTTGTCGAATCCATAACCTACAATGTAGACCATATGGTCTGGACAATGCGATTTTCCGCTTGTATCAACAGGTTTGATTGGCGAAAGACTTCGATTATAATTATAACGCACAAAGTTATCATAATTTGAAAACAACCCTCCAACTGCAGGATGTTTGGTTTTTATTATCGGTATCGCCTTTTCAGCCTCCAAAATTCGGTAGGTATCAATGAATATTCTTTCAGGAGCTGTTGTTCTGAGGGCGTGAAATTGTTCCATCGAAAATGGGGTAAAATTGTTTCCGAGGAGAGGTTGCTCATACAGATAATCAGACTTAAAAAATGTACCAAAACATTTCAAATACTGAAATATCTCTGGTACAGTTGCCCCGAAACCATTACCTATGTCGTAGGGCGGCCACACATATTGATTCACCGAATGAGCAGGAGGTTTCGCTTTCATATCGAAAAAAGAGCTCAAAAATGGCAGCCAATCCCGCATCTCACTGGCTGTGATAGCCTGTATTTTCCTTGTAAAAAAAAAAAAAAAAAAAAAAAACTACTTTTCAATGGTGTTTAAAACTTTGATAAAATATATTTCTATGTGATTATATTTGAATACGTGTGTTGTTATTTTATAAGATTTTATATACTGAAGTGTTATCTCTAAGCAAATATTTAGGCCAGAACTTCCGTTAGCAAGTGGATAGATCTTAATTCAAAATAATGATCACGTACCCATAATTGTAGGAACACGTTGAACCAAGTATGTACATAAATACACGTACTTGTTTCACTTATTTTCTTGTACAGCTCTTCTCTTCTAAAAGGTATGTCTATGTTTATGTCCTGCTTATGTGCTCTGCTCTGCTATACACTCTTGGCTGATATTTGACATTATATGTATAACATGTTTACTACAGTGAATTTAGTTTGTCACTGTGTTGTGTATATACATGTCTATTTTACTAGTTTTACACATACTGTTGGCTACTGTATATTATATGTTTTCTATTATTGTATATTATATGTCTTCTATTATTAAGTGTTTGTGTAATATCTTGTTTAAAGTTTCATGCCTTTATCTTTTGTTAATTATTTTACTGTATATAATGGAGTCTGATTTTTTATTAGATCTCAAAATTGTTTTGGAGTGATTAAAATTATGTTTATAATTAATTTCTGAAAAATATGCTTTTATGTATATATGCATCAATTTTGGATATGAATATCTTTGATTTTATAATTTAATATGCATGTTAATCTTTTATGAATTATATTAGATTTACGTAATTAATATACATTATTTTATTAAAACTATTATTATTTTATGTCACTCTTGTCAATTATAATAGTAGTATTTTAAGACTAATGTTTACTTGTATATTTATGAACAAAATTGTTTAGTAAATATTTGTGGAGACTTGTATATTATGAGATTGTTTAATATTGTGTGTTTATATTTGATTGGCTACATATGTATAAATTATTAGTTTTTGTTGAATTCAGTTTACTGGAGTTTTGGGATATGGACAGATAGGGTAAATTGTGAATTATTTGTAATCTGTTTAGAAGTGATGGATGGGCTTGTTGAGTGGGCTTTATGTGTTACTTGCACAGGCTATTTGTATGTGTTCACGTCAAAATAGGTTAACTGTGTATACAATATAAAATTAGTTTATGTATACTTGTACTGACTTATAAAAATGTTATGATTATTCTATGCACTTAGTTTATATCTTCTTTTATTTATTTGTATAATTGTTAAGATTAGTTATATGATTAATGGCTTAATTTAATTACTCTCATTAATAAATTTTGTAATATATGAGGTTATTATATTTTCAAAAGACAAACTATTTTAGAGAGTCTCTTTCTTAAATCATTTTTTTTATTAGAGTTGCATATTTAATTATGTGCCAAGCTAAATTTATTTTGTATGATTATAATATATATAAGTAATATTGGACCTTATTATTAATGTCATGTTTAATTTATTTTAGGAATATGCAAATTGGGTGCAACATGTAATAATATTATAATATCATTTATCGATATTTTTGTAGTGTCTCTCTTGTTTTAAAATCATTGTCATGATATTTTATTTAATTTTTTAAATTAGATATTTATCAAGTTTTGTTTTATTGGTTAGGAAATCATTTGATCATTGAATATTGTGCATCGGTGTTGCTAGTTAAGGTAAGTTAACTTTTCAGTCTTGCTAATGTATTTATTTGAAACTTTGTTTTGTTTAAATATTTGGTTCAAGTTAAACATTTTAGATATAAGAATTCCCAGTTAGCTCTGACCTATGAAACCGTTAGTATCTGCGTATAGTTCCGGAACTAGCCTATGATACCTTACTAGGGGTGCCTGTTATGATACCTTCGGGGTTGCACACTTTATGATACCTTAGTAAGGGGCGCATTACTGACAAAGTTATGAACTTATGATACCGAGTCACCGGGTATTTGTGACCTTAGCGAGCTGTGGAATTATCTTATATAATGATTCTGGATTTATGAAACTTATGAAATTATGTAAAATACTTGATCCATTAGCTTGTGTGATTGGTTATCTTGCTGGGCTTGTATAGCTCATTACTTACAAACTTTCAGGTGCCTAGCTTTTGGAATCGAGAGGGAATTGGCTTAGTTTGCTCCAAAGATTTGAATTTGCATAATTCTAGTATAGAGTTGTGTCACTTTATTTGAGATTATGTCAGACTATGATTTCTTTGATTTTAATTGTAATGTCGCTGCATTTGAATTTTATCATGTTAAATGACATTTGAGATTTGAGATTTAGCATTTGAGTATTGATTATTTGATTTAAAAAGTTGGGTCGTTACACTGGCTGATATATCTTCCTTCAGCGGATGTTTCTCCAGATAGGCGATATCTCTTACGCACTCTTGGATCGAGAAATTCCAACACTGACCCGTATAATATTGTAAAGATATCGGAGAAAAGGGTAATTCACCTCGCCAATCTTTGACAATATTCCAATTAGCCGGATAATAATATCCGCTGCTTCCTCCTTCCATGAGAGATTCGAAGAGTGTGTAGGGTTGGGGTTTCGAACCGGTATTAATTCTCAGGGTCCAGCGGTGAGTTGTGACGGAGTGAGGTTGATTGTTGTGTGTCTGTGTGTTTCGTGCAATTAGGGCTGAGGCGCGCCACACTGGGATATTTGCATATAGCTATAACATAATAGGATATTAGGTATATATGTTATTTAATATATAAAATAATTATATTAATTATATATAAGTTCCGTCCATTCGGTAGAGGACTGAAATTTTTTAATGAGATCATACCGGACCGTATTTTATTTTGGTTCGGACCGAAATACCCGAATCAGATCAAAATTTCAGAAAATTAGGATCAAGTTGGACCGAATTTATTCGGTTCGATTCGGTTTTTTGGTTTTGCTCATCCCTAATTGTAAAATCATACTTTATTTTCTACTTTAATTGAGATTGAGGGATGAAATTATTATTTTTAGATATTTCATATTTACTTACTTTAACGTATAAACTATAACAAAACGTAAATATTGTCAAAAGTGTTCTTGTAATGTTCGGGTTATAATATATTATGTTATTTTATTTTTAAAATTATTTGAAATTATATTATTTTTAAAATTATTTAAAATATTATTATAATAATTAAAAATTATTAGATAATTAAATCATTTAAATTAAGCCCATGCTTTAATATTATACTCTATTTTAAAAATATAAAATTTAATAATTAAATATAATCAAACCATTTAAAGTTAGCTCATGCAAAGCATGTAACCTAGTGTAAATAACTTTCAAACATCTTCTTTTTAAAAAAGTTACCTTTTAGAGCTAAAATAACACTATATTTTCGATAATTGTTTTTAATTTTTATTTAATATTTAACTGACTTCTAAAATGCCCCTCCGCATTTTTGAACACAAATGGCACTTTCTAATACAAAATTGAATCACACTTTCAAATACAAATTCAACTCGGGCTTGATTAAATCCATTTAAAATACTCTGCATATTTGCTTTTGAGTTTAAATCCGAGGTTCTTAATTCACCTAATTAAACAATACAAGACACAAAATTCTCTTCAGCAACGTATATGCTCATAAATTTACAATAATAAGAAACATCAAAATAAAAAAGAAAAAAAAAACAATCACCACTTTTATCTTATCTCTGTCTCTATAACAAATTCAATTAGTTGGCCCAACTAGATGAAGAAGCGGAATGTACTTGAAAAATATGCAAAACTAATGTCGGTAGGTGTGAAGACCAGAGAGAAGCAGGAGTGAAGGAGGGAGGGGGAGGAGGGATAATTTCCAACTTCAACACAAGGAGAGTCCCATGAGCACATTATACAGGGATGCTCTGCCTTACAGTTTGGAGATGAAGAACAAGAATTAAGTGATATTCTTCCGCTTATATTCAAAGATTTGAAGGCACGGTGATTAAGCAACAAAAAATAGGAAAATCATGAGGAACACAATCAGCACAAAGAAAATCTTGATCATCAGCCATCTGTTTGATGATATGCTGTTAAGGTATCTGACCAGTTGCCCCTGTGCACCCTCTACATTCGCCAAAGTATCCTCCATGTTCTCGTCAATCCTGTCAGCAACAAAATGTTTAAGATAAGTTAGCAAGTAGAAACTTCTTTGACTAGACCTGTATAGTAACGCATACACGAATGCTTAAGTTACAAAAAAAAATATTATTTGCTTAATTGCTTCCATCTCGGAAAGAACATCTAGGTCATTATCGGTCTAACCAGCTACCCACATATGTTTTAAATTACTTAACTATCATTGCGAGGTATGCCAAGACTTCCCTCAGTGAAGTGAATAATGATACTTTAAACAGAATTCATAAATGGCATCAAATCATGTAAACTGTTTCTGTGCTAGACCTACCAAATTCAAAAGGATCCCTCAATTATCTTTTGTCATGATGCAGAATACCAATTAAGAAAGAATAAACTACTTTCATTCCAATCATATATATTGCAATGCATTTTACAACAATAAAAATCACTAGTATTTGCTGTAGCTAACCAACCTAATTGCAAGTTCCCCCTGCTGTGACACCATTGTTGCCAATTGAGTAAAGATGTTGCTCAACTCATGAATAGTTGACTCTACATTCTGGAGAGCTTCAGCCCTACTATTCATGTAAGTGTCTTGTAAAGGAACCAACTGTTGTTGCTGTTGATCTTGTTGCTGGTGTAGCAAAGGCTGAGATTCCCCATCTGCCTGCTTCCTGTGAGGAAATTGTAGAAATCCTAATTAGGTATTTTAATTATAATATTATTTTATAGATAAATATATAAATTTATATATAATAGCATGTATGGACTCCAGATAAGACCAGAAATTGTGTACGCAGTACTAAAACTTCATTCCTGACATGTTAGTTTAAATAGAATATCTATCAATAGAAGTGCAAGGCTTAACTTGTATGAAGTTTCTTTCTTTGCTACAGCTGATAAAAATTGTATCGGCTAAGTTCACGAGTTGGAGATAAGCGGACTCGAACCGTATGGTAGACGTAAATAATTATGACATGGTGGTGTAAATGATCCTTTTAATCCTAAATTAAGTACACAGAACTATAAATACAAATTCATAACACAAATTACTATTTTTCTAATAATTATTAATCTATTTAGAACTCAATTAGTTTTGAGCACATATTCAGGCTGACGAGAAAATACACTACACAATTACCAAGTCAACCCTAGATGGATCATGGATGTCAATCAAGAAGAACTAGAAAAATAAGTAGCTACAAGAAGTGGCAGCACTACATCCCAGAGGTCTGATCAGACCATATGGGAACATTATTATAGTTTTAACAAGTTGCTAAACTAAATGCTGATACAGATGCTGGAGTAACTACTTTCCAGGGGTTCATTACTTGCACCTACGAGAAATCACCCTTCCTATACCTCCAGTCAAAATAGATATATTGATCTGCAAGGCTTTTAGCCTAGCAAATTCTCCCTCCAGCTCTGTTTGTAATAAGAATTGGAGGGTTCAAGCCTTAGTAGGGAACGAGTGCAAGAGTATATAATTTTCTGAACTTGACCGCAACAGAATTTGTTTTTACAAAATACAGGAATATTAGTTGACATAGAAGGCGACCAGCTCGATAATGGACCAACTGCTCCCTCTATAATCTAACACTAGACATATATTTCTATAAGATTTCGTCTCTTAAATGGGTAGATAAAAACGAAAAGTCATGTCATAATAGATAAAAACACCGGGATTTTACCAGAACAAACTATAAACATGGATTAAATTTTTCAGATCAGAAAAATCTTTTCAGATTCAACTAATCAACCATCAACACTAATACTGCCATGTGATCTTTACCTTGGAAATAACTGAGATGAAGATGCAGAACCATTGGCCCAAGGAGGAGGAGCATTTGATGTACCTGCAGCTGATTTGGCAGCCAAGGGCCGCTGGCGAACAAAAGGATTAGTAGCCTCTTTCGAATTGGCTGAAGTAAACAACTGCCTTCTGTTTTCATGAACTTTCAAGTTCTGTGCAAACAAAAGTTAAACAATATATTAGCAAACAATACAAAAAACATTGAAGCAATGACCAGAAGGTACAAATATAGTACTTTAATGCTTTCTAAATTAATGTACAGCATACAGAACACTAGATCTTGGCTAAAGTACATTAACAAGTAACAAACCTCTGTCCGCATGGTAAGAACTTCTTTGAACTCTTTTGTAGTGCTCATCAAGCGATTTTTCAGATTATCAACAACTGTGGTTGAATGAGTTGTTGTGTCGCTTGAAATATTTCCACTATTATTTTGTGAGTTGCAAACAAGTTGCAAGTCCACTACAGCTGAGTTCAGTGCCGTAATATCCTGCTTGATGACAGCTGTTAACTCTTGAATCTCCATCGTTGGGTCATCAAAAACTGAAGTTCGCTTTGCCACTGTAACAAAAAAGAAAAAACACCTGTATAAATTACTCCTACATTGTCTGGTAGTGTGTACATAATGCAGAAGCAATAGCCACTACAAGTACATGTTTGGCGTGATATAGACAAACACAGAAGTAAATAATAATCATGTTATCCATTTAAGCACAAAGATGCCAACAACTACATCTCAAAATATCAGACGTTATATGCTTACACATAGAGACACAAATGCTCCAACAGATATACATGTCCTCACAAAGAGACCTTGTGGCATGGTATGCTAAAGAATCAATAACAGATATAGTAAAAAAATTAAGCAAATTTTTTAAAAAAGAGCCCTGATATTGAAATAAAACCCACTATCAATTGAACTTGATCAAATCCATTAATGATACCCTCAGTCACATTATCCTTGAAGGATTTTTACTAATCTACCTTAGTACCGTTTGTCAAAACACGACATATTACAGTAATACAGCATTTACTTTAATACAACATATCAGCTGAAAAATTCAAAAACAAACAGACCCAATTTCATGATCTTCCTTGGAAATCTTATTACTTCACTAGAATGATTGAAAACATTATGTTGCAACAATCTTCAGCTCACTTCCACTAATAAAATATTAGTTATAGAGTGGGTTTAAAGAATATTGTTGGAGGTGGATACGAACGAAGTCATTAGGAGCCAATTCTTTATATTATTTTTAGGGAGCGAGCTAAAAGTCTCATGTGATACAGTATGCTAAAGAATAAGTACCGTGATTAACATTGAACTAATCTAGTACCACAGTCCTAATAATGAGCTAAAACCACTATCACTTGGAATTAATTAAATCCATTTAGGAACTTGGATACTCTGCAGTCAAACTATCCTTCACATGTTTTTATTTTCTTTCTTTTGTGTGTTAATGTGGTGTGGTGTGGTGTGGGTCTTAGAGAAGCACCAAGTTATGTGAAGTCATCACCCAGGAAAGAATTTGTCAAAAAGAAAAGTATTTCCGAATTTGTGGTCAGTTATACACTTTCAACCACTAAACCTGTCTACAAATCTACCTACAACTCTACCTTAAAACCATTTGCCAGACTACACACAAAATATTACAGCATATGAAACAGACTTAACATCTAATGGAACTATGCTTCCAACTAGACAAATCACTTTTCTTACGTCATGAGTGTAATAAACAAAACATTCCACAACAATCTTCTGTTTTTCCCATTTTACTCGAGTTTCTTCTTTCCCCCAGAATATAAGCAGGTAACAAGACAACATTTCTAAGCAGTGATGCAACCAGTTTTCAAGCACAACAGCTACAGCTAAAATGTAATTCACCAATCCACCGGATAAAAGAAACAAAAAACTTTTTAACAAACATAATTTCTACGATAACCGGAATTCTCTTCATTTCTCCCCCAACTACAGCTGAAGCTTACTAGTATACTAATACAGTTATGAGGGAAAAAACAAATTCTTAAACTATATAAAATGTGAAAGCACCATCGTCTATAGATTTCAATCCAACAGCCAAAGCAAAAATAAAATAAATTATCAACTAGCTACAATCGGTATCGTAATTACATCGTAAAACCATAATTCGAAGACGTGATAACCATATCAAAACCCGCAAACTCACATTCCGAACATAAAAACAATCATTCCAAATTCCAAAATCAACCAATTCAAAATCACAAAACCCACAAATTTCACAAAACAACACAACTCAAAATCCCGAAATTCACGACACCAAAACCAACTCACATTTCGCCAGCTTCGACAGCTTCTGCGACGTCTGGTGGATCCCAAACCCAATCTTCGACGCCCTCTTATTAAACTCCGACTGATTCGCCACCGCCGACCCGACCCGATCCGTAATGCTCCGACCCGACGACGTCGTCGCCACACTAGACGCCACCGTCTTCTTCAACCTCTCCGCTATGCTCTCGAACTCTACGGTCCGATCTCTATACGACGATTGAGCCGATTTCTTCAACATTATATATATCTAATTTGTATGTATAGGTGTATGTATAGATCCCCAAATCGATGAAACCCTAGATCTTGTGTGAATTGAATTCAGATCCCTAAATTGGGTGGAAGATTGTATCTATAGGTGTGTGTATCGGTGGGAGAGAGATAACCGACAAGAGAGGGAGAGATAGAGAGAGAGAGAGAGAATGGCGCCTGAGAGAGATTTTATTAGCTGGGATAGTGTGAAAATTAATCAAATTTTGTGTTAAATTGGTGTTTTCTTAGGATCAATTAAATAAATTAAATTTATATTATTTATTTGTATTTACAAAAAATTGAGTGATGAAAATTTATATAAAAAGAATTTCATGTCCAATAACAATGATATATGTAAAAATATATGAAAGATTTCTTTCTATACTTTCATCATTTTAGATTTTTGACATAATTATTATGGTATATATAAAATCTTAAGCATTAGTTTTGAAAATATATAAATGAGTAAGCTTACTTTTAATTTAAAAATAACTTTTTGTTATTATTTATCATAAATAATAAACGCGATAAAATATGTTGCAATATGTTCGCTTTGACCAACTGAACACTCTGATGGTTGATGTGAACTGATATGTACTTTGTGCATACAAAAACAAAGACTCTCTAACCATAAATGAGAAAAATCAAGCAGAACCCCTGAAGCACAGCAAACAAAATGTAGAAAACTGTCCTTAAAATCGAAGAATCTTCGACAATCATAACTGGAAATCGACACTTGTCGTCTGACGGATCCTCGTCTGTCAGCGTAGCCAGGCCTGAGAAGTTGCATGCTGTAATGTACTGGTTCTGAAACTGGTAATACATGTTGAAAGCATAAGAAGCATTTTCTTTGACACTTAAGTGATTGCAAGAAGAACCATAACTCAATGCACTGCAATCAGAATGGCTACAAGCATAATCCATACTGGTTCCTAAGTTTTTCGGTTTCTTCAAATGTGGGCTCAGAACACACCATCTCTTGTCCATGTATCGGACGCCTTTCACTGCAGTGAAGCTGTTGTTGTCGTTCCAGCCTGACAAGTCCAATTTGTATTTAGGCTTGCCATCAAACTGGAATATGCCCCAGTGCCTCTCGAAGTAACCTGGATCAATGCTTTTAATGTTTTCGTCGATGAGGCTGAAAAGATAAACGTCGATTAGTACTCCTTTTCGTGCAGGAGTTCCTTTACCACTCAGAGCATGCTGAATCAGTCCTTGATTGAATCTTCTAGCGTTTTTTTTGTTAGCATTTTTATTTCCGTCAGTTGGCCATCCGATTTCTCCCACTATGATCTTCATGTCGGGATATCCAGCTTTCGTCAAAGACCAAACAAGAGTGTCAAAATTTGCATCAAACACATTAGTGTACACATTGGCACCATCTCTGATAACCAGCTTAGGAGATCCATCAAAAAAGGCCTTGTCTATTGGGAAATGATCATCGTCATAAAGGCTTAAAAACGGGTAAATATTGACAGTAAAAGGGGCATTACTAGAGTGGAGATGGCGGATGATGTCAATCATAAGCTCACGGATGTCTGGTCGAAAATCTCCAGCAGAAGGAACAGGATTCGAAGCTGGAGCATAGTAAATGTCAGCACTAGAAGGAATTGTGGCTTTAATCTGTGATCCAATTCCGACATTGTTGAGAGCTCCCTGCACATTCTTGAGGGCTGGTAAAATATACGGCAGATATGTGCCATTATAACTTCTAAGCAAAGGGTCATTCCCAACAGCAACATACCTACAAGCATTTGTATCAAGTAGATTATAGCAAGAATCAAATATTCCCTTTAGCAAGACTAGCTACGGAACTTATCTAGCCCTATAAACAACCACTTGCACTAAAACTCGTTACAGATTAACAAATTAAGGGAGAGGGGGAGGGTGAGAGAGGGAGAGAGAGGGGGAGAGAGAGAGAGAGAGAGAGGGGGAGGGAGGGAGAGAGAGAGAGGGAGGGAGGGAGAGAGGGAGGGGGAGAGAGAGAGAGAGAACTGTGCACTCACTTGAAACTTACTCCACCTCTGTAGACATAAGCAGCAACATTAGACTCCACCCAAGAAACAGCATTTCCAGGGTCCTGACTCATCTCCATCAACATGCCATTCGGAATTCCTAACACAACTTCGATATTCGTCCCGATAAAGGCCTCAAGAACCTTGTGATCAGCCTCAAACAACTTCACTTTGTTGATGCCGTTTCTTAACATCATTTCAACTACATTGTTTGGTGGCAACTTGTGGCTACTCATTGTGCCCCAGTTCACTCCTACACTTGACCCATGCACAAACAACCCCATGTAAACAATCACAAGCACCATTGTTATGAAGAGATGATCACAGAGTAATATTATGTCTGTCATTTTCTTTACTTCTTGATAGTTTCTTGATGGGCTTTTTTTTGTTTTTGTAACTTTCTTGGTTCAAGAAAATTTTAGATATTAAAAAAGTTGGCTAAAGTTTAATATCCGAAACTAATTAATTTAGTCGTCTTTTGTAGCATCAAAAATTTCTTTTTCTTTTTCATTTACAAAGTTATTTATAATTTTCAAACATATTTGAAACTCAATAATTTTATATTTTTTCCGTAAATGACAGCTCTTTCAGAAAAATGAAGTTATCAAAAGTTATTTCTCCAGAAGTTCCCTAAGTTTTAAATTTGTGTATATCTCACCGTTCCTCAATCAATAAACCAATGTCCTATTGTCCTCAAAGATGTAGAAATAAAATTTAACCTAAAAATTTAAACCCAAATTTATAGTACAAATTTTATTATCTTCTCCCCCGTTTCATTCCTTCTCCCCCGTTTCATTCCATCCGATGAACGCAACCTAAAAGTATACAAACATTTTAACAACTATAATACGGTTTAACAAAAATGTGATAACATGAACTTAAAATTTTATATATTGGAATAATTGTTTCTCAGTGATTATTTCAGATTACACTGCGTATTGTACTTGGGCTTTTTGCCTTTCAAATTTAAGAAGAGAACTATGGAACATATGTGTTAAATCACCGAATCTGCGATTCTTTCAGACAGATCCTGCAAGTGCTTATACATATTGATCTGTAGATTAGCACGGTGTGGGAATCTCCAAGTCATCTTCACCGATACAGGCTTCTTCTGGCAGCTTGAAACTTAAACAATACATAGCCTGCAATACAGAAGTGTTGGTTATACTGTGAATTATAGAATTATAGCTTATATAACTCTCAGTTCTGATACTACTTCAAACCTTGTATGGAGCAACATCTCTAACCCTATGAAATACTGGATCTTTGATACTAGCCTTTAAAGCGGACTCGGCTTCCTGTCAAACAGTCAATATATAGAGGAATAATTGTCGATTGAGCGAATTGAGTACAACACTATTCAGTTAAGTTATATAAATAGTTTATCATGCAGTGCATGCAAACACCCAGAAAAAGTTTGTGAAAATGACCATGATACGGGAACTTACTGATATTACTGATTCTCTCGTCTCAGATGACCTCATGAAGCAATAACAATGAATCCAAGGTAGTGAGCCCTTCCAGTATTTTCTCCGGATAAGACCTCTGAATGAATCTGTGAAAGACACATCAAATTTTCATATTGCTCGTCCAAAGGGCAAAAAGAAAAGCATCAGCAATAGGAAACTGAACCGCCCGGACAGCAAGTAAGCACATCAGAGTTAGGCACATAAAAATAGAGTATAACATCTAAGCCAGAAATCTATTTACTATGGAACGTCTAGTTTCAGAGTAGTGAAATAAACACATGTATTTCATATACCTAGGAACTCTACAATGTAACTCAATTTCTGGGAAGTTTTAGTACCTCCTGTAACTATGAAGTTGATGTAACAAACCCAAAAATGACATCTGATAAAATGCATTCTGTAAAGATAATTTGAAAATAACATCTACGCCAGAAAGAGCATCTTAATTTGAAATAGTTTCATATTAGACTTCATCATATTAAAATGACATGATGTCATCAGTTAGCCAATTATGGCATCATTTGTGTAATAAAATCTCATATTGCAGCGGATAAAATAATAAAAAAACTTGAAGCTTAATATGCAGCAGATATCTACAAATGCGACTTTTATAGGGATTCAGATATACATAAATAGATCATTCATAAAATGGACCGAAAGATTATATGGTTTGCTTTGGCATAGCCATTTTTCCAAATAAATTTTAAAAAATAGATGATTGACAATTTGGGCATAGCATGATATACAACAGAGATCAGTAACATGTAAAAATATTCTAAGCTCCCTGTTAGAAAACAAGTAGCATGAAATTATATATCGGAACACTGATGTCTGGATCAGCAAGTTGGTGCAAATCAGCAAGTATATGTATATGGGATAGAAAGAGAAATATATACAATGACTTATATAAACATACCAATAAATTGAAGGGCAGAAGCAGGAAGATTCATTATTAAATGATCAACATGCTCCCAAGGTTTAGTACTGACTGACACAGAAGCTTTTATGCGTTTATTTTTTCCCTTGCTTGCCTTTGAAGCTGCACAAACACCAACTTCTGCAAAAGAAATATTAAAAAAGCAGCACTTAGAGTATGAATATAATATCTAATAAGCTACATACACAAATACAAGTTTGCTGAAATTAGCTTATAATAGAAAGTACTAATTTGATGACTAAAAGAGCATTATGTGTCCATTTAACCTCCCTGAAATTCTGAAAATACCTTCTTCAGAAACATCTGAAGGTCGTTTAAGAGTAGTCACAGTTGCATCTTCATTCATACCCACAACTCTGTCAGAGTCCAAAGTAATTGACTTACTGCACGAAACTTCTTTCACCTTGCCTGCAGAACATATAAAGATCATATTGATAATTATGTTTTAAGTACATAACTCACTGGCGAGAGTCCTTGCAAAAAAAAACAAAAAAAGAAAAGAAAAGAAAACTACTGGGTAGAGTGGGAGGTATACCATTTGTCTGCCCGCTGTCTTCTTCTTTTGGTACTTCGCCCAGTTCATTGAGTGGCCCAGGAAAAGGAGCAACATATTGTGTCTCGCAAGTTGGAACTGACATCAGTTGTGCAATGAATTTTCTAGCATCCATGTTGTATGTATGAACGCAATCCTCAACCTTGTTGATTTTGGCATTGATCTTCAGATAATTAACACTGTCTGGATTCAAATCATTTGCATACACTAGGCATCCTTTCTTTGCAGCTGGAATAGCGAATGGACCAATACCAGCAAACATGTCACATATGGTTTCCCCTGCTTGAAATAGCGATATCAACCTTCCGTGTTCATGGTCCAACCTTGAATTCCAATAGACCAAGCCATAATCAAGCTTGAACGTTGCTCCACACTGCTTTACTTCGGTAGTCATGTCAGTTTTTCCAGCTAGTACTTCAAACTTTGGTACACGGAACTCGTTAGTAATACTTCCCACTTTATTAACAACCGTCTGGATAGAGGGATAATTTTTCTGAGGATATCAAGGAAACAAAGTATTAAACGATGCAAGTGAAAGATGTCTATAAGCAATACTTTTTAAAGTACGGCACAATTTAAATGATTAGACACAGACACACAGCCTATTACAAAGACCTTTTACACTTTCTCCTATGCACTTTGTTTTCAGTTTATGAATTCTGTTTTTCTTAGTCCAAAACCCCTAAACTGATATCCCATACAAAAGAAAGAAAAATAACTCTTAAATCATAATTTGTTTCAAAAAATATGTTAAGCGCTTCAATTTGGAGTTGTGACAACCTTCTTATGTCAAAAGGTCGGAGATTAATACTAAAAAACCAATAATCTAAGGAAAATAAATATCGGCGATTCATGGTTCAGACCATATGCCCCATTAGAAAAAGATGGTACATAGAATATAAGATGTTGCCATTTCCATTGCAACGCAACAGATATGTGTGTGTGTGAGTGTGTGCATTAGGTATTCAAACTAGACGTGGGAGTCACTGAATGCAATTTGTGAACTGTCTAGGTCTTTCAAAGAGATTAATCACACACACTACAAAGAAAAAGTATAAATAGATGCTTTGGTATCACTATTGCAAACAGTGTTTCCTATGGAATTCTCCTTTGCTTTTGTTAGATCATGGAGGGAATTAAACCTAAAAAAAATACCTTTCATGTACTTGGTCACAGGATTCCAGCACCAAGCACATTTAATTAAAAATCTAAGCGCCCCCCCCCCCCCCCCAAAAAAATCATAAATGCAACAGATTATGGAGGCGTGCCATTGAATACAGAGATATCTACTTATCTACTTCCTACAAATAGTGTCTCTAAATAGCAGCTAAATGTTGAAAATTTAAAATTATGAAGACAGGGTTCTGGGCTTCGCAGTGGATAAGTAAAGAAAGAACTAGTGACTACACAAATGAACATAACAGCAACAACCAAATCGAGTTACTTCAGCAAAAAAGACTAGCAGAGCAGTTGTTGGAGGAATCATTTAGTATTAGTCATGTGTCTATATGTATAGTAATATACAGATAAATGGAAATATAAGAGTATCTTACAAATACGGAAAGTATTCAAGTTCAGGCATATTTTTGAATAACAGTACAGGACATGACTAGTGAAACACTGCAACTCACATCATATATGACCTTCGCAATAATATCCTTGTAAGGAAGTAGTTCCTGGCATATGTTCAAATGGGCAATGTGACCTGCATAGATACTGCATGTTAGTCAAGTCCATAAGTAGAGATGAAGGCTCCAGCCCGATAGAGGAAATCCCTTGACATTGAACTACATCAGCAGGTATACAGCTGGTACAGCAGAAAACTGAAACAAATTACATTTATAATAGTGATACTTAACTATGGTTTCAAATGATGACTGTGCTGTAAGCCCGGGAGGAAGAATCTGCTTCAACACGTGATCTATCGCGCAATATCAACCATTGAGGTTAGTCAGTAACAGGTCAAAGTGGCTCACCATCAGCTGCTGATTTACAGAATTAATGTAATAGCGCAACAGCATACATGACTATTGCAATAATCTACAGTTAGAGGAGAGTAAAGTATTTAGGGGGTGGAGTACCTTATACTAATTGAATAAAAAGCAAGAAATCATACTAGGCAAAGTATTTACATGATGGAAGGAAATAATCATATTCATGGATCATGAAGTTGATATAGTCTATTTGATGCCTGAATCAAAACATTAATAAATGACACATATGTTATATTGCATTTTCTGCCTGAGTCATCTATTGTATATTAACATTGACTTAACAGGGTGCTGAAAAGAGATCTCTCGAGGAAGCTCTTGCTTCTTGATGAGCTATTAGTCATAACCAAGTACAACAATTAGTTGCTGAAGGTGGTTAAATCTCACAAACGTGAAGATAATTAACACAATTCAACTAAGCTTAGTTTACCCATTTTAAGTAAAAAGTTAAGAGTTAAAACAAAAAAGAAATTGATAACATAGAATAATTTAAAGTTTTAACTTGAGCTTTAAATTTAAGCTAGATATAGAATATGTTATATGCTACAAGTCCCCTGACAACTTCTAAAAAGAAAAGCTTAAACTGTATTTGACCAAGAAAGAAAAACTGTATATGGCCAGCCTATGCATATTGTATAGCCTATCCCTAGCCATAGTAAAAATGAAGAAATGCTGTGGAATGTTCCTGTCATAACGAATTACACTCTATGACGTGATTCCTACGAGATTATTTCATAAATAGATATTCAAATTTACAGAAAAACACCGCTTATTCCTAATCAGTATATTCATGTAATCATGTCCCCTGAAAGAAACATAACATACTCTAATGCACATAACTGACCTGCACCCCAGTAGGAATATCCAAGGGTCATTGAATAAGGAACTACTTCCACTTCAAAAAGCTTCTTCAGCTCGTCAATTTTTTCACTTGGAATATCAGATAAATCTGTTATGCATAAAGATAAAAGATCACATCATTATGACTTTCCTATTGGCCACTCATTAAAAAGTACACATGACTCGTATAATCATTGTTTATTAAAGATGGGCAGTAAGCGCCTGTCGATGCAACTAAAACATACATATGAACAGAACAAGAAATATGGTACCAGCAATAGATGAAGTAAAGCTGAGGAAAATTAACGAACATCAACTAGTTGAATTCTTCACACAGTTGAAAAAATCTTGCATAGCACTTAAAGGTTTATTAGGCTATAAGATCAATGAAGTCCCAAAATATAATAGCACATAAAGAACAGGAATTGACTGCAAGCTTGAAATAACTGATTGATGGTTATGTGGCTATTACGATGAAGACAAGAAGTTGCATACATTTCAAAATCTTACAGCACCTAAATAAGAGCCATTGAATCACTAGCAGTGGCCCCCAGAGTTTGTTATCAGGAATCAGGATTCTCAAAAATTAAATGCACATGACTAGAACAGGCCAAGTCAAATAAAAACTCAAAAGAATGTTCATGCTAAAATACCAGGATTCTGAACCTTCTCTGATAGTATAATATAACGACATTTCTCATTTGCTGGATCTTTGGTGATGGGACTGATTCGAGGTCTGTCAATCAAGTACCTAGAAGTAGAATGACAAATGTACAATGTCATGTATGTCTTAGTTTCCTTTTAAATACATATAAACGCATAATTCAATTGGCAGCCAAAGATAGAAGGCTTCGCTCCATCTGGAAAAAAAAACTTATGTTTTGATATCTACATAATAATTGCATTTGTGAGAAAACTAGTAATTGATTTATCACCAAAGTACATCTATACCATTTTATTAAAGCTAAACATGCAAAAGTTTGGTCGTTGGCTTGTATCTGGTACGGTGGATTATAACTGTTGGATCACTTAAATCAAATTGATTAGAACCGTTAGATTAAAATTTCTACATTTATGCGACTAAAGGTCTAAGGTTCGTATCTCATCAACAACATATTAAAATAAATTATTAATTTAAACACACATATGAAAATTATTAACTATTGAAAATCATTCGTGCTTCGCACGGGTTATAGGCTAGAATCTAACAAAATTCTAATACAATAAAACATGTAATAGATCACTTCCAACCCAATAAAATTATGTAATCTAATTTTATATATTTTACCACTTGCTAGTCTTACTAAATTCCCTATTCTGTATTTCTTATACGCACTACAACTATAGAATATTCAAGAGAATCCAGGAATGGCAATGTTTGGCACTACAGATGGCACAATTTACAGAGACAAGCCCAATAATGACACAGTTATGCCTAAACTAACCCAAATCTGAACTGACTCAGAATCATAATCCTTCAAGCTTGTATACTAATTTCTGTCAAAGATGAGTAAATTTTAACACGAAACAAAATAACATGGATAACCAGAAACACTGCCTTAATTCTAAAATTGAAACCTGAAGCAGGATGAGAATTAAAAACAGCATTAAGCTTGGGCAAATTACTGCTAATAATAGCCCTAAGGTGACTTAACTACAAAAAAGGCACTACCCCTAGCATTTCCAACCACAGAGGAAAGAAATTTGTTTGGCTTACAACCCATAATGTGAGAGTAATAACAATTTCAAAACTCCACGAGCAAGTACAATCCTAATTATAAGAAAACTAGTAAACAGATGAATAAAAATCCTTTTGATTATCCTACAGCCATAACTAGAATATTCAATTCCTAATAACATATTTATCTTACATAATTGACGTTTGTAGCTAGTTACAAATAGCTTTGTTCCAATGACATACGATAGATACAGATGAATCTGTAAATTTCCTGGTCCACATCATAACCCCTTGAAGTGTGAAGATCAACATATATTTACAGCATTTAAAAAAGGCACAACCGCACAAATCACACAAGATATTATAACTAGAACTGATATTGAGAATTCCAACTTAATTTGATATAACTTAGTTAACCATATGATAAATATATGAAACAGAACTTAGTTAAACCTTACAGAACACTGAAAATGAAGTTCATACCCATGTAGCAATCTGCCTACAGCCTTGCACATCTCCCGAGGGATGCGAATTGCAAACAACTTCAACTCCACATCAAGCTTGCTCTCATCCAACATTTTGCAGTCCCAATCAGTATCAAACTTTCACTGCTAGTGTCCTGAAGGATAAAGAAACAACTATTTCAAAAAAGGTACAGTTGCATACCATTCTAAACTCTATAGTTTTTCTGATAAAGTAACACCAATATGAGTATGCGACACTTTGCTAGCCAGACCTAACCAACATAAAATAAAGCTCAATATGATAAGTGCAATTCATGTCAATGAATAGCAAAAGGCTTAAAGTGAGATAATTGTAGTGATTCGTTATCTGGTTGGATGGATCGGAATCCGAGGTAACCTACATTTCTGGACTTGCATGAGCGATACTAGTTTCTCCATTCCATTCAACAAACTTAAACTAGTTCTCATTCTATCTCTTTAATTTATCTATCAATGTTCATCCCATCTGTCAGCTCGTATATTTCACATAAATTATTCCCTATCATATTACCTATCATATTTTTAACTCTAGCATACTTCCATTTCACTTCTAACATTCCCATCGTCTTCGCACTAAACACATTCATAAATTTAAACAATCCTCAAACAACTAAAACTTTCAATGGTATCGAAATTTGCAAAACCACAAATTCAGCTTCATCAATTCTACTAAAGCCAAAACAATGTGTGAATTTCAAGCAAAACCCAGTACTTATATGCATTAACCATATCAATAAACTAAAGTACATACAAAAAAGATAGAATCTTTGTATAGCCGAATCATAATTCTTTCAACTTCAGAACAGCACAATGAATTATCAAAAACTCTTTTCAATAAAATAAAAAAAAGGAAAAAAAAAGGAGCAAGAACTCACTTTAGGAGAACCCCTTTACACAAATTTTACAAGAAGCTTTAAGACTTCAATTTGGGTAATTTTATTGATATTGAATTAGGGTTTAAGTGTTGTGAACTCAATCAGGGTTTACGGGTTAATTCTTTACGTTAGGGCTATGAGTAAAGCCCAATTAGATGGCTAAATGGGCCGCTTATTTCAGTACTCACTCCGTCCCCCCATTTCTTATCAAATAGGTTGGGCACGGAGGGGCACGGAGGTTAAGGAATATGTATAAAGTAGTGGAAAAGAGGAAGAAAAGTGGGTAAAGTGATGGGACCCATTGATTTTTAATGTATAAAAATAAAATAGTGGAGTAAAAGTAGTGTGAAAAGGAAAGAAAAGTGGAGAAGTGGTGGGACCTATTGACTATTTTTGGTAAGTTTTGAAATGTAAAGAATTGGGTGGGACACCCAAGAAGTAAAGTGTAAAGAAATGGGTGGGACGGAGGGAGTAGTATTTTCAGCTTCAAAACGTGTTTTGTATCGTCCAAGCCTGTGCAAAAAAAAAAAAAAAAAGGCTTGTACACAAAATATTGGAATAAAATAAGATAAAATATAATATAATCATTTTAATTTTCTTTTTTGCTTTAAGATAGTCTGAAACATCGGACTACATGCATATTGGGTTAATTATCTGGTTGGTCACTCAAATGGGCTTAATGTATCAAATTGGTCACTGAACTCAAAACGGTATCAAGATGGTCACTGAAATGGCCATAAATATCAAACATGTATCTTAAAATATAAGTTCAGGCACTAAAAATATTATTTATAAAGTTTTACACATTATTTTTGAATGTTACCAAAACCAAGCAAAAGGTTATGACTTCTAATATTTATGATAATATATTTAGATTTTATCAAGTTTATTTATTATTTATTTTTAATTAAAACAAAGAAAATAACTATCTAATAAAATATAAATAATAAATAAATTTGATAAAATATAAATATATTATTTTAAATACTATAAGTCATAACCTTTTAGTTGGTTGTGGTAACATCTTAGAATAATGTGTAAAACTTAATAAATAATATTTTTAATACTTGAACTCATATTTCAAGGTACTTGTTTGATATTTATGGTGATTTTAGTGACCATCTTGACACCGTTTTGAGTTCAGTGACCAATTTGATACATTAAACCCACTTCAGTGCCCAACTTGATAATTAACTCCATGCATATTATATTTAAAAAAGTAGAATAATTATTTTTGTAAATCGCAAGACATTGTGTTTTTCCATATAATTTATAGCAATTCCTACCATGAAAAATCTCGGCTAAAAAGTAAGTTGACATACCAAAAACTCCAACCATACAAGGGGTGTAAATTAGCCGAGCCGAACTCTAAAGTGCTCGTGTATCGTTTGTTAAAAAATTAGTGAGCTCGAGCTCGAGCTTGGATCGAGCCAAAAATATTGTTTGAGGATCGATTCATTAAGAAATAACTCTGTTCACGAACATGTATCACGAGCTTTTGCTCACGAACCGCTCATTAACTTGCGCTCACGAACATATGTCACAAATTTTTGCTCGTCAACCGCTCATTAATTTTGTTCACGAGCTTGTTTGATAAACTTTGCTAACGAGCTAGCTTATGCTCATAAATTTATTTACGAGCTTGTTTGTTATTTAATTTAATTAAAAAAAATAAATTAAAATTCTAACAATATTTTCATGTTCACGAGCTACGCTCACGAGCCAAGTTCACGAATCATGTTCACGAACTCATAATTCGAACTTGTTCGCGAACTATCGAGTCAAACTTTAGTGTGCTCAAGTTCAGCTCGTTTATAAAACGAACCTTAAAATTGTGCTCAAGATCGACTCGCTTATGAATTGAACCGAGCTCGAACCGAACTCTTTTCGAACCGAATATTGAGCGGTTATCGAGCGTATCAACTCATTTACAGCCATGTCCATACTCTCCTTTTATCCACAATTATAGTCAAACTCCAATGAATAAATACAAGCATGTAAAAAATTCTGCAGGGAGATTACATATATCACTTGTTACCATATTAAAGTGATATTATTTATTATAACAATTTAAAATATTAATAACATACTATTTTTGAATTATAGCATGTAAAATATAGCCAACATCATCGAAGCACAATGTCTTGCATCTTCAACAAATTCTATAAGATGTCCTACAGATCTAATTTAACTGATCATTATAGGCTATAGCAAAGCTCATCGAAGATGCCGAAAACATAATGATTGTTGAAGTTAAATATTCTTTGGTCGGAAATAAGTTTAAATTTGTTAGAAAATGGAAAGTTTAAAGCATATTTTTTAATATGTTCTTGATGTAATTTCCGGGACATTTTCTTAGTGAAATCCATTGAGAAATAGAGTTGAATACAGTGGCTTGAAAGAGCTTGAAATGAGAATGTGATTCATTTAATCTGGACAAATGAATCTGGTCAGTATATCTGACAGATACAGATTCATTGAATCTGGACAAATGAATCTGGTCAGTATATCTGACAGATACAGATTCATTGAATCTGGACAAATGAATCTGGTCGGTATATCTGACAGATACAGATTCATTGAACCTGGACAAATGAATCTGGTCCGAATGTCTGACAGATACAGATTCATTGAACCTGGACAAATGAATCTGGTCAGAATGTTTGACAGATACAGATTCATTGAACCTGGACAAATGAATCTGGTCAGAATGTCTGACAGATACAGATTCATTGAACCTGGACAGATGAATCTGGACGGTGTGTTGGTGCCTTGGCCTCACTATAAATAGTGAGCCTCGACACTTGAGTTGTAGCACGGGAAAAACACAAACACCATTCTCATTCTTCTCTCTTACACTCTCACCATCTACTCCGATATATACACATATACATACTGTTCTCGGGCGAACTGAGGTGTTGATCGCTGTTGATCGTACTCGTGTCTGTGAGCGGTTCGGTCTGTGCTGTTTTATCCTGGGAGCGATATTGCGACTACCCATCACAGCGTAGTGGGGCAATAATCACTTCAAGAACAGTCTAGTCTTCATCGAAGGGCTAGGCGACTCAGCTGTTCTGTATACTAATTCTAGCGACGGTGTAAGGTGCGCCTTTCTCTTCTTTTCTTGTAATTTATCAGTCACTGATTATTGTATATACGATCTTCGTGCATGCTATATTGTTGTGGTTTCGTTGGCCTACACTTGTTTATATAATATAACTGCTCTATACATTGTTGCTGTGATTTTCACTGTGACTCCCAACAATCTTGAAGTGATTATCTGTTATATTGTGTAGTAAGCAAGATGGTTAATGAGATTGCGGATTCTGTTGTTGGTGGTGGTGCTGGTTCTGGGTCTGGTGTTACTAGTAACATCGATTGGACTACGTATCGTTTTCCACAGCCCATTGATTTATCAGGTATTCCTGATAAATTCGGTGGGGGAGTTTCTTTTTCTCGTTGGCAGAAAAAGATGAAACTGTGGCTTACGGTTAAGGGTCTATGGCCGGTGTTGCAGTATGAGAAACCAGTTGTGGTACAGGAAAAGGCTGAAACCCTTAAGGCCTATGCTATGTGGGAGGAAAAGGATGGGGTGGCTAGGGCTGCTATTCTAGCAGCCTTAACGAACACTCTGTTCGATGTTTACTCATCTGACTCCTACACTGCTAAGACCTTGTGGGAGAAACTTGATCAGACACACAATACTGACTCGCAAGGGTTGGAAAAGTATTCTGTGGCTAAGTTCCTGGACTTCAAACTGGTGGATACAAAATCCATGACTGAGCAGGTGCATGAGTTTGAGACGTTGGTGCATGCTTTGAAGGAGTCCGGAATGGACCTTCCTGAAAAGTTTTTGGTTATGTCTGTGATTGAAAAACTCCCTAAGTCTTGGGAAGAGTTTGCACTCTCCCTGAAAAGGCAGAAGGGAGAGATCACTTGGACTAGCCTGATGCTGGATATCTCTGTGCAGGAGCAGCACAAGTCCAAACAGGGACATGTGATGCCAACTGAATCTGGTAGCTCGAAGGTCAATGTAGTGACTGTGGGACAGAAAAGAAAGTCTGTCGCTAAGAAGGTGAACACTAAGCCCAAAACTGACAAGGGCAAGGCTAAGAAATCAAAGGCCAACAAACCATGTTGGTCTTGTGGACAGGTTGGTCATTGGAGTAAGGACTGTCCTGTAAAGAAAGCAAAGAAAGCTGAGGTGGTAGCACAAGCAAATACTGTGCTTGGAACCACTGATGGGCCTGTGCTTAACATGGTTGTTGGTGAGGCTGTTGCTTCTGAAACCAATGACGGGTATGTTAAGTACAACCCTGAACTATTTTCCACTTATCTGTCTAATGAGTGGTTGATTGATACGGGAGCTAATGTGCACATTTGTGCTGATATTACTCTGTTTGTATCTTATCAACAGGCTCATGGGATGACAGTGACGATGGGGAATGCTAGTGCGGCTCAAGTTCGTGGAATAGGAAACGTGGACCTGAAGTTTGCTTCAGGGCGTGTTCTATCCCTTACTAGAGTGCATCATGTTCCCGAGATTCGTAGAAATATTATTAGTGGAAGTTGTTTAGTTAAAAATGGCTTTGAACTTTCTTTAAAGTGTAATAAAGTAGTTATTACTCAGACTGGTGTGTTTTTTGGCAAGGGCTACTTGTCAGACGGCTTGTTTTTAATAAATGTGGAGCCTGTTTTAGGCGGTTTTATTAATGATATTGCTTCTCCTTCTGTTAATAATATTGAATCATCCGATTTGTGGCACTCTAGGCTTGGTCATTTAAATTTTGGTGCTCTAAAGAATATGATGAACTTAGAGTTGATTCCAAAGCATGCCATTGATAAGAAAACTAAATGTCAAGTATGTGTGACAGCTAAACTAACAAGGAAACCTTTTCATAGTGTGGTTAGGGATTCTGACTTGTTAGATTTAGTGCACTCGGACATATGTGAATTTGGTGGTGTGTTGACTAAGGAACACTGTAGATATTTCATTACCTTTATAGATGATTGTAGTAGATATTGTTATGTTTATTTTCTTAAACATAAAGATGAAGCACTTGAAAAATTCATTAGATTTAAAACTGAAGTTGAAACACAAACTGGTAAAGTACTTAAACGTTTGAGATCTGATAGAGGTGGTGAATATACGGGAAACACCTTTAATGAATTTTGCAAGAGCAATGGTATAATTCATGAGGTGACTCCACCATATACACCTGAGTCTAATGGGGTGGCAGAACGAAAGAACAGAACTTTTAAAGATATGATTAACAGTATGTTGATTAATTCGGGGTTGCCCAAGTACATGTGGGGGGAGGCTCTGAATACGGCTTGCCATATTCTGAATAGAGTCCCTCTGAAACATATGGACAAGACACCTTACGAATTATGGAAAGGCAGGAAAACTAGTCTAAAGTATCTTCGTGTGTGGGGGTGCCTTGCGAAGGTACTTGTCCCTGAACACAAGAGAAAGAAACTAGGGCCGAAAACTGTTGATTGTATCTTTCTGGGCTATCTCGAAACCACTACAGCTATGAGATTTTTAGTATTAAAATCTGACATAGATGGTATAGTGGCAAACACGATAGTTGAGTTTCGTGATGCAACATTCTTTGAGGATGTCTTCCCTATGAAGACTGGTATACCTCAAAGTTCTTCTAGTGTTGATCCTACTCACACATCTAGTTCTATTCCCGATCATGTGGAAAAGATGACAAATGTGGGGGCAGATCCTACTAGTAGCTCTACTCCTAATGAAGTTGAGGAACCTAGAAGGAGCAAGCGTGCAAAGGTAGTTAAGGACTTTGGAAGTGATTTTATCACTTACAATGTCGAGGACGAACCTTTGACTTTCCGACAAGCCATGGATTCTTCGGAATCTAGGCACTGGAAAGGCGCTGTGAAGAGTGAAATTGACTCTATTGTTTCTAACGGAACATGGGAGTTGGTTGACCTCCCTCCTGGGTGTTCTACTATAGGATGTAGGTGGATCTTCAAAAGGAAGATGAAACCAGATGGCTCAATAGATAAGTATAAAGCTAGATTGGTTGCTAAAGGTTTTAGGCAAAGAGAAGGTATTGACTACTTTGATACATACTCTCCTGTTGCAAGATTGACAACGATCCGAATGCTTGTAGCATTGGCTTCCGTACATGGTCTTATCATCCATCAAATGGATGTAAAGACAGCTTTTCTTCATGGTGATCTTGAAGAAGAGATTTATATGGATCAGCCTGAGGGATTTGTTGCATCTGGCAATGAGAGCAAAGTATGTAAGTTAGTCAAATCCATCTACGGCTTGAAACAAGCACCTAGAGACTGGCACAAAAAGTTTGATGACACTGTTTTGACTTTTGATTTTATAGTTAATGATAATGACAAGTGTGTCTACTATAAGGTTAAAGGAAATGAACATATTGTGTTGTGCTTGTATGTGGATGATATACTACTGTTTGGAACCAATATTGAGATTATTAACGAGACAAAGAATTTCTTGAAAAAACACTTTGAAATGAAGGACATGGGTGAGGCGAATGTGATTCTTGGACTCAAGTTGACTCAGTCAACTGAGGGAATAACCTTGTCACAATCTCATTATATAGAGAAATCTATACTTGAGAAGTATGGTTATTCAAATTGTAGAATTGCTAGTACACCATATGATCCTAAAGTTGCTCTTATCAAGAATGCTTCAGGTGTACCTGTGTCTCAGTTAAGATATTCTCAGATTATTGGTAGTTTGCAATATCTTGCTAATGGTACTAGACCAGATATAACATATTCTGTGTCTAAGTTAGCAAGATATACAAGCTGTCCAAACAGAACTCATTGGGATGCTCTAGATAGAGTACTTAGATATCTGAAAGGCACCATATATCTTGGGTTGCACTACAGGAGATATCCGAGTGTGCTTGAGGGATATAGTGATGCAAGTTGGATAGCTAAGAAGTCTGGTTCCAATGGAGTGACTGGATATCTGTTTACCCTTGCGGGTGGAGCAGTATCCTGGAAGTCGACTAGACAGACTATAGTAACTCGGTCTACGTTTGAGGCCGAGTTGTGTGCATTGGATGCCACGGGTACGGAGGCTGAATGGTTACATGGACTCATGTCTGTGTTACCTGTAGTAAGTCGTCCGCTACCGGCAATTTCTGTTCATTGTGATAGCCGTACAACTATCGACAAGATCAGAAGTGTCAAGTATAATGCTAAAACAAAGAGACACATCCAAGTTAGACTTAAGTCTATAAGGGGTTTGGTGTCTGATCGGACTATTGCTATTGAGTTCATTGGAACTCAAGATAACATAGCTGATCCACTGACTAAAGGGCTTGAGCATGCTGTTGTCCTTAAGTCAAGGTTGGGGATGGGACTGATAACCCATCATGATTCATCTACAGCGGGAACCCAATACATCTGAGAGGAGATCCCTCAAAGTGTATTCAATGTGGTAAACAAGCTGTAAGGGTGGATCGGTAGTACCTTTAACTACAATGTAGATACTTATGCATCTGAGTCTATCCCCTGCAAACCTAAAAGGTACTGACACTGCAAGTATAGCAAGAGTTTTTAGAACTCTGAATGGGGTCAAGTCATTTGACGAGATGGTTGCAGTACATCTCTGGAGATGCCCAGCTAAGCGAATGTAATTGTGAGGTCGCAATTAGAGGAAAGGGTTATTCCTTGAAACATTCGACGAACAGGATCGAGACACGACCATTAATGTCTCAAAGCCGTAGATCGGCACCATAGCCTTTGACCTGTCGTCGTCTATGGAGTGTGGTTACACCCAACGGATAGAGATTCAAGGTGAAACAATCCATCTATATCCGGTAGCCATCGAAGTAGGGGACTTAGGAGGGTTCAAACCCGGAAGGGTACCTACTCTGAAAAACAAGTCATGATGAGGACTAATATGCATATCTATATGGATTTGTGGGGGATTGTTAGAAAATGGAAAGTTTAAAGCATATTTTTTAATATGTTCTTGATGTAATTTCCGGGACATTTTCTTAGTGAAATCCATTGAGAAATAGAGTTGAATACAGTGGCTTGAAAGAGCTTGAAATGAGAATGTGATTCATTTAATCTGGACAAATGAATCTGGTCAGTATATCTGACAGATACAGATTCATTGAATCTGGACAAATGAATCTGGTCAGTATATCTGACAGATACAGATTCATTGAATCTGGACAAATGAATCTGGTCGGTATATCTGACAGATACAGATTCATTGAACCTGGACAAATGAATCTGGTCCGAATGTCTGACAGATACAGATTCATTGAACCTGGACAAATGAATCTGGTCAGAATGTTTGACAGATACAGATTCATTGAACCTGGACAAATGAATCTGGTCAGAATGTCTGACAGATACAGATTCATTGAACCTGGACAGATGAATCTGGACGGTGTGTTGGTGCCTTGGCCTCACTATAAATAGTGAGCCTCGACACTTGAGTTGTAGCACGGGAAAAACACAAACACCATTCTCATTCTTCTCTCTTACACTCTCACCATCTACTCCGATATATACACATATACATACTGTTCTCGGGCGAACTGAGGTGTTGATCGCTGTTGATCGTACTCGTGTCTGTGAGCGGTTCGGTCTGTGCTGTTTTATCCTGGGAGCGATATTGCGACTACCCATCACAGCGTAGTGGGGCAATAATCACTTCAAGAACAGTCTAGTCTTCATCGAAGGGCTAGGCGACTCAGCTGTTCTGTATACTAATTCTAGCGACGGTGTAAGGTGCGCCTTTCTCTTCTTTTCTTGTAATTTATCAGTCACTGATTATTGTATATACGATCTTCGTGCATGCTATATTGTTGTGGTTTCGTTGGCCTACACTTGTTTATATAATATAACTGCTCTATACATTGTTGCTGTGATTTTCACTGTGACTCCCAACAAAATTTTCCTCTTTTTTTTGCACATAAACATGCGTCCTGGAGAAGTGTCACTGTATTGACCACGGCAAGACGGCAACTGAGTCATCAGTCCAGAAATATAAGATGAGTATTAAAATTGAATTTGGCAGCTACCAAATAAATTCTCCTGTTAGTGTATATACTGAGTTTGAAGAATATAAGACGCTACTCTTTCTTTTCCCTTTTTCTTTTGGAAAGTATGACACTACTTTCTTAGTAATAGCTTTGTTAGTTGTTACGACATAGGATGGTCTGGGAAGGTAGTTTCTTATTAATATTAATAAGAAACTGACTACATTCTTATATTCATAAATTCTTCTCCCATAATCTCCAAGAAATGATTAGGAAATGTTTCATAGTCCCTTCATCCTTACTTTTAAATTCAAAATATATATTAATATTAGTATTTGATGTATCAGATAATGTTTATTCAGAATCGAGGGGTTGAAAGTTGTGGGAGCCTTTCTACTATCAAAACCTTTTTAATCCTAGATGTAAAAATTTACTATAATCAGTGACGGATGGAGGATTTGATGAAAGGAGGGGCATAAGGCAAATAGGAAAAATTGTCTAAAAAATAACTTAATACATAATAAATTGAACAAGTCTCTAACACAGAACATATATATGTGCTATTTAGAAGACCATAGAACTATACTAGAAGATGTGTTTTGAAATAAGTTCAATAAGTTTCTAACACTAAGTATTTTGAAATAAGTTTCTTATCAGTAGACGAGGCGATTGAGTTTTATAAGAAGACATGTCTTGAAATAATACTATAAATCTCCAACACTTGACTTGCCTCACTATCCCTAGGCATTGATATTATATATGTCAGGTTATTGATATATCATAATTCATAAGTTATTCAAATCTTTTTAAATCTGTGTATTACACAAAATTTCTAAAATTTTACATACCGGCTATTAGCTAGAAACATCAATAAATATATACGATAACCACTAAAATATAAAATTTAATGCATATGTGAGTTTTTGGATAAGAGTGACTGTAATTTCCTGTAAGCCACTTGCATAGTTGCATGAACCACCCTCTAGAAGACGGGCTACAAGACAAGAGCTATATAGCTCGTGCTATAAACTCTTCAGCACAAGTCGTTGTTAAAGTCAATACTAGTCCCAAGTAACCCCAAAGTCTAAGTTACAGCTACCAATTTTCTGGTTTCTAGTTATGTAGTCCAGCAGTATAGTAAAGGCAACTACTAGTTTCTGGTTGGATAGTTTCTGGTTGAATTAGTATATGATTATACAATTCAACGGCTTAGATTATGTCTGGTATATTATATTGTAAGGTGTAGATGGTTTGCTGGCACCTATAAATATCCTTTGTATCTGAGTTTATTAATATAACAAGTAACAGTTTGTTTCTTAAGTCTAGAGAGAAAAGATCAGTTCATACTTGTTAGTGTAACTAGTGTGTTCTTTTTCTAAAGAGAGAAGAGTGAATACAGAGAGTGTTTTTCAACAATTGGTATCAGAGCAAAGGTTGTATTATCAATAATCAGAAGACAAGATGGGTGATCTTCAAGTGGTGGGAGGAATCAAGAAGCTTAACAATCAGAACTACAATACATGGTCCACCTGTATTGAATCTTACTTGCAAGGTCAGGACCTGTGGGAGGTTGTTGGAGGGACTGAAGTATCTCAGCCAATAACTGAGGATGCTGTCCGCAAGTGGAAGATTAAAGCAGGCAAAGCAATGTTTGCTTTGAAGACCACCATTGAGGAAGAAATGTTAGATCATATTCGGGATGTAAAAACACCGAAGGAAGCCTGGGACACTTTCACAACACTCTTTTCAAAGAAGAATGATACTAAGTTACAAATTCTGGAAAATGAATTGCTCTCAATGGCGCAAAGGGAAATGACGATTGCTCAATACTTCCACAAGGTGAAGTCCATATGCCGTGAAATTTCAGATTTGGATTCAACGGCTGCTATTGGAGAAGCCAGGATAAAGAGAATAATTATCCATGGCTTAAAACCTGAATACAGGAGTTTTGTGAGTGCTGTGCAAGGTTGGCCGACACAGCCATCTCTTGTTGAGTACGAAAATTTGCTAGCAGGCCAAGAGGCCATGACAAAGCAAATGGAGGGAGTCTCGCTGAAAGGTGAAGAAGAAGCACTCTACACCAAGCACAGCAGCAGAGGCGGTACAAAACAGCAGAGCAGGGGCGGATTCAAGAAATTTGGTGGCATGTCAAAAAGTCATCAGGGAGAGAGAGGTTTCCGTTCAGGTGGAACTTTCGCAAATCGAGATAATACCAAGAGATTTGATGGAAAGTGTTATAATTGTGGAAAGAAGGGCCATATGGAGAAAGATTGTTGGTCAAAGAAGAAGTCTTTAGAGAGTAATATTGCTACATCCAGCACTAATGAAGAAGATAGTTGGGATGCAGAAGCATTATTAGCTAATGCTGAAGATTTATCAGCTTTCCAAATGACAACAAAAGAGAAGATCGATTATAAGAATGATTGGATTGTTGACTCCGGATGTTCAAATCACATGACGGGTGATAAACATAAGATGCAAAACTTGTCTGAGTATATGGGAAATCGGGTGGTGGTAACGGCCGACAACTCGAAATTACCAATAGCTCATATTGGAAAAGCTGCTGTTATGCCTCGGTATAATCAGAATGAAGTGTCACTTCAGAATGTTTATCATGTTCCAGGAATGAAGAAGAATCTATTATCCGTGGCTCAAATAACTTCATCTGGTCACTATGTTGTCTTTGGTCCAAACGATGTGAAGGTATTTCAAGACCTTAATATATCTGAAAAGCCAACGATGCAGGGGCAGAAGTTGGAATCAGTTTATGTAATGTCTGCAGAATCTGCATATGTAGACAAAACACGAAGAAATGACACAGCAGAGTTGTGGCATATGCGGTTGGGTCACGTTAGCTATTCCAAGCTAAATTTGATGATGAAGAAAGCGATGCTTAAAGGACTTCCTCAAATTGAAGTACGGACAGATACCGTATGTGCCGGATGTCAGTACGGTAAAGCACATCAATTGCCATATGAAGACTCAAAGTTTAAAGCAAAGGAGCCACTGGAGTTGGTGCACTCTGATGTATTTGGGCCTGTTAAACAGCCATCGATCGGCGGAATGCGATATATGGTTACATTTATTGATGATTTTTCAAGATATGTATGGGTCTTTCTTATGAAGGAAAAATCTGAAACATTTCTGAAATTCAAGGAGTTTAAAGACTTAATCGAAGGGGAGTCAACTCACAAAATCAAGTGCTTACGTACAGACAATGGAGGAGAGTATAGCTCGAAGGAATTTAGTCAATATCTACGAGCTAATAAAATCCGTCATCAATTTACATGTGCAAACACACCCCAGCAAAACGGTGTTGCAGAGAGGAAAAATCGACATCTTGCTGAAATATGTCGGAGTATGTTACATGCTAATAACGTGCCTGGAAAATATTGGGCTGAAGCTATAACTACGGCATCTCATGTCATTAACAAGCTTCCTCAACCAAGGCTGGATTTCGTCACGCCCTTTGAAAAATTATGGGGAAAGAAACCTGCTGTAAGTTATCTTCGGGTGTTTGGTTGTGTTTGTTATGTATTTGTTCCTGATCATTTACGTAGCAAGATTGATAAGAAAGCAATCAGATGTATCTTTGTGGGATATGACAATCAACGGAAAGGATGGAAGTGTTGTGATCCAACAACCGGAAGATGTTACACATCACGTAATGTGGTTTTTGATGAAGCATCTTCGTGGTGGACTTCAGAGAAAGAAACAACGCCTAACTCTGAAGAATTTGAGAAAAAGTTGGAACAAAAGATGAGTGAGCATATTGTTCAAATTTTGCCAAGTTCAGATGGAGATATACGTAATGATGATGAGCCAAACGTCACACAAAATCCTTGGCAATCTGGTATGTATCAACAACCAGATGAAAGCTATAATTCTGGTGAAGAATCAGCTCCATTACGAAGGTCAACAAGAACTCGGAGGGCAAATGTTAGATATGCTAATGCAGCAATGATCGAAGAAATAGAACCTGAGACGTTCGAAGAAGCATCACAAAAATCAGAATGGATAACAGCTATGAAAGATGAGATCAATTCCCTTCAAGAAAATCAAACTTGGGAATTAGTGTCAAAGCCACACGATGTGAAACCTATATCCTGCAAATGGGTTTACAAAATAAAGCGCCGTCCAGATGGGTCAGTTGAGAGACATAAGGCTCGACTAGTAGCTCGCGGCTTCTCTCAGCAGTACGGACTAGACTACGATGAAACGTTTAGTCCGGTGGCAAAACTCACAACTGTAAGAGTCTTGCTTGCATTGGCGGCTAACAAAAATTGGAAGTTGTGGCAAATAAATGTGAAGAATGCGTTTTTATAGGGTTGTCAAACGGATAATTCGGATACGGATATGCCTATATCCGTATCCGTATCCGCAATGGCCGGATTCAGATACGGATAATATCCGCTTTAATTCGGATACGGATAATATCCGCTTATTCTCGGATACGAATGCGGATATTTCAGACGGATGTCGGATATTTTTTATGACTCTACCGTATTAACGATGATTTTCGAACAATTTTTTTATGACTAAGCTCAAATAATATTTTTATATATGTATAAAGTGTTTGAGTATTTGTACAATTATATAAAATTTATGTAAATGTATTATTTAATGCATAAACACACACCACAAGCTAAATAAAACAAAATTTTAATTACATATACTTATATATTATATAATTTAAATATCATATATGTATTTAATTTCGGATTCGAATATCACGGATTCGGATACGGATAATATCCGTTTTATTTCGGATACGAATAATATCCGCTTTTTCTCGGATACGGTTGCGGATTTTTCGGACGGATATCGGATCTTTCGAATATTTTTGACAGCCCTACGTTTTTACATGGAGAGTTGGACCGAGTGATTTACATGAATCAACCAAGTGGTTTCGAAAGTGTAACTCATCCTAATTTTGTTTGCAAACTCAGAAAAGCGCTTTACGGATTAAAGCAGGCACCACGTGCGTGGTATGGGAAGATAGCTGAGTTTTTAAGCCTATGTGGTTATGTGATGGCACAATCAGATTCTAGTTTATTTGTTAAAATAAGAGAAGGGAAGTTGGCAGTGGTGTTGGTATACGTAGATGATTTAATCATTACAGGAGATGACATCGAAGAAATTTTTCAGACAAAGAAAAATTTATCAGTCCGTTTTCAGATGAAGGAACTAGGAGAACTCAAGCACTTCTTGGGATTAGAGGTTGATCATACTGAAAATGGGCTGTTTCTTTGTCAACAAAAGTATGCTACAGACTTACTAAAAAGGTTTGGTATGCTTGAATGTAAGCCAGTATCAACACCCATGGAGCCAAATGCGAAATTGTGTGCTCATGAAGGAAAAGATTTGCAGGATTCATCAATGTATCGACAAATAGTAGGTAGTCTGATCTACTTGACTATAACCCGACCTGATATATCATATTCAGTTGGTGTGATAAGTCGATACATGCAAAATCCAAAGAAGTCTCACTTAGAAGCTGTTCGAAGAGTACTCAGATATATAAAAGGTACTGTAAGTTATGGTCTGATGTACAAAAAGGGTGAAGATTGCAGTGTACTTGGATATTGTGATGCTGACTACGCTGGAGATCATGATACTCGTAGGTCAACTACAGGGTATATGTTTATGCTTGGATCCGGGACAGTTTCTTGGTGTAGTAAGAGACAACCAACAGTGTCTCTGTCAACAACAGAAGCCGAATATCGGGCAGCTGCAATGGCAGCTCAAGAGAGCACATGGCTGATCCAACTAATGCAGGATTTGCATCAGCCAGTAGACGCGGAAATTCCACTCCTTTGTGATAATCAATCAGCAATTCGTTTGGCTGAAAATCCGGTGTTTCATGCCAGGACAAAACATGTTGAAGTACATTATCATTTTCTTCGGGAAAAAGTCTTGCAAGGGGAGATTGCAATGAGACATGTTGCGACACATGAACAAGTTGCAGATATGTTTACCAAAAGCTTAAGTCCAGGAAAGTATGAGAAGTTTCGCTGCCAACTGGGAGTTGTTCAGAGAATGGGGACTAACATTGAGGGAGAGTGTTAAAGTCAATACTAGTCCCAAGTAACCCCAAAGTCTAAGTTACAGCTACCAATTTTCTGGTTTCTAGTTATGTAGTCCAGCAGTATAGTAAAGGCAACTACTAGTTTCTGGTTGGATAGTTTCTGGTTGAATTAGTATATGATTATACAATTCAACGGCTTAGATTATGTCTGGTATATTATATTGTAAGGTGTAGATGGTTTGCTGGCACCTATAAATATCCTTTGTATCTGAGTTTATTAATATAACAAGTAACAGTTTGTTTCTTAAGTCTAGAGAGAAAAGATCAGTTCATACTTGTTAGTGTAACTAGTGTGTTCTTTTTCTAAAGAGAGAAGAGTGAATACAGAGAGTGTTTTTCAACAGTCGTTAGTCTAAACTAAGACACAACAGAACTGAGTAAACATCAATCTATTTGATTTATTTATGAATTAACAAGTCTAAATAAATGAAAGTCACAATCATTTGATAATAAAAATGCCGAATGCGTTTCTATTTGTTGTATGACTCATGGGAGATTGAATTAAAAAAAGGTTCAATAATGCAAGTCATCATCATGCATGAAAAGTCCTAAAAGGGTTACTATGATCATGTTACTTGGAATTATTGAAACGAAAAGAAGGTTCTGTTAAAAGCTGGTTTGTGTTATTTTGGGAGTTAAATCATTTAAGTGGGTTTTTGGTTCCCTTAGAGTTTTAAATTAGAAGTATTTATTCGTATCGTTTATATAAAAAGTTGAGAAGCATTTAAAAAAACTAGGATTCTATTTCTGTAATTTGACACTAACAAATAAGCTGAATGTTCTGTTGCTGCGAGTGGTCTCGAGTCCTGCTGCTTTTCAATTTTTAATATCTTCGATTTATCAAAAAAAGTATTTTATAATATGTTTAAAACAGGGAAAGAATCTCGCATAATAATTAAAATTGTTTGCAGTGGCGGACCCAGAATTTTTTCTCAGTGGGTTCCTTGTTTTATTTTATTAATATAAATAATAAATATTTAATTAAATATTAATATTTAAATTTTTGATATTAATATTAAATGTTAATTTAAAGAACAACGGAAACTAAAAGGAATATATTTATACAAATATCTTAATAAATACGAGATGTTAAATAATTTCGAACAACAATCGCCTAATAATTAATAAGATTTCTGAATTATTAAAGTAAATTATGAATTTGGTAAAATATTTTAGTGGGTTCCCGCTAATTTTAAATTAATTTTTAACCGAAATTTACCTTATAATTACATTTCGGCGGGAAGTTGAGTGGGTGCCCGGGAACCCATAGCCAAAGCTATGGGTCCGCCCCTGATTGTTTGATGTTATAGATAAAAACATGTTAGATACTAAATATTCCTTTCATTTCAAAATAATAATCATTTTGATTTTTTACGGTAATTTTAGTTCTACGCTTGAATTATCAAATACATTACCATTTTCGTTTAAAAATATCAAGTATGTTATCGACAATTTTCTAATTTCGTTTGTATCACTGATTTAAAATAAATTTGTATTTTATTAATTTTAAAATTCTATAATGAAAGTTGATTGTTGAAATTTTTTAGAATAAGCAATAGCCCATCTTTCTAACTACATCAGTTTTTTTTTATTGAATTCGACATCTATTTTCCCAAAGTTTCTATGATTTTATTTTTGTTTTTTTATTTTATCATCACGTTATTTTGTGCACAAGTTTGTCAATCAAATTCATGTCATAAAATTTTAACAAAAAAAATTAATTTAACTTAATTTTGTGAAATTTGCATGCATATAATTTAATTTGAAACGAGTAATTCAAATAATTTTAAAAATTTATTGATAATCCACTTGATGTATTAACATAAAATAAGTGAACTAATTAATTATTAACCGATAAAAAACATAATTTTATATATTTAATTTTCAAACTTTTTTTTCCTAAATAAATATTTACACCTATATTTTTATCACATACCTCAACTTACCTGATCGATTTCTATGAAAATGATGTAATACTAAAATCGGAGTATTTTGTGATGAATACTCTATCGTTAAATCTTGAGATGCTCACAAAATCTAGCTAAAATAAAGCCCAATAACATTTTCAAGAACAAATGTTTCAAAATTTTCATAGAAGTCAGATTGTATCAAACAGATTGTAATTAACATCATCCTCTCCAGGAGTTTGGCAGTTCGATTCGCAGTGACGTTTATTATTCTGTACACGCTTTTCACTTGTTTTCTACTCGTCTCTGTTTAGCTCCGCCTCCGGACCAAATCAAATCAAACATACCCGATATGTGAATCGAAAATAATCTTGTTGTCAAACATTTTGCTATATGTTTTCGTGAAAAGCCCCGACTTAAATATTCACGTTATCTTCGACGCAAAATTAGAAAAATTCCAAACTCGTATAAATCCCCGATCATCAGATTAATCCCGATCATTCCAACATAAGAGCATGGTGACACACCGTCGGAGAATATAAATCTTGGTTTTCCGCTGCTTGACTATCGTGAAGCACCTTTTGGAGATTTTAGCTGCCCTGCAGTTGCTTTGACGAGAACTAAGAGAATTGATGAGATAAGAAAACGGCATGGCTGTTGAGACAATACAACGAGTGGTTGATGAGAGAAACGAGAATGAAGAAGAAGAAGAAAAGTATGAAACACTGGATGGTTTTTGTTGTGTGCTTTTTATTTATAGAATTGGAGGAAGCTCAGTTCACGCTGTGGTCCACATGGATGACTTCTATGCAATTTCAGTTGATTGTGCCCTTTCTCTTTTTTGATAGTAAAATAATCTTGTTATTAAAAAAATGAATGTCAACAAATGCAGAGGATCCGATAGGAAGAAATATATTAATATATTAAATATAATTTAAGACTCGAGTTTAAAATGAATATATATAGCGGGTATATTGCTAGGTTTTAAAAGTCTGGCTTCTAAATTTATAAGGTAGAAGCACTTATTGCTGCCGTGTGAGTAAAAAGTTAAGAACTACTCTTTCCATCTCTTTTTAGTTGTCATATTTTTATTTTTGTTGATCGAGTTGGCTAAATTTTGAATAAATATTATAAGTCAATCTTACATTATTTTTAAAAACTAAAAATTAAATATTAATATAGATTAAAAAAAAATTGTGACATATTCTTTTATTTTATCAATTGATACTAGCTTTTGTTTCGTGACTTCAACTTTTTTCCCAAACACTTTAATCATTTATAAGTCCTAATTTGCTTGTAAATTCTACTTCACTTATTTATTTTAAACAAGAAGCACTTACTTTAATCTCACCCAAACGGTCCCATAATAAGTGATTTTAATTGTTTTTTTATGGGGAATGAAGAACTTAATTCAGGATATTATAATTTTTACGGACAAAATTCAATTTAAAAACCTATAATAATTATATATTTAGGGACCGTTTGGGTGAGTTAAAATAAATACTTTTGCTTAGTCAAAAATATGAAGTAGAAGTTGGAAGAAAGTTGAGACTAATAAGTAATTAAAATTTTGAAAAATAAACAGAAATTATGAAATAAATTCTAGTATTCTTAATTTTTTATAAATACTTATTGACTTTTCACACCAATAGTACCAATAAGTACATCTAATTTATAAATTCAAAACCCGGACATAACACCCACTTATTTACGAGTCTTGCGTCTTAGTCATCAAAATTATCGTCCATTATGTTCGATGAAAATATTCGGAGTTAAGATTCTTTCTTTTAATTTGATTATATCCATTTTTGCTTACGCTGCAGGTTCAAACATTGTAAGTATAAATGTTGACAACTACAACTTGTTTAATTTGTTCCGTTTCACACTGATGTTGTCGGAAAAGCATCTTTACCGGAAAGGATATAACTAGTTAACTACATTATCTGTCACATACATTCACATATAAGAATTATAAAAATCATTGCTATGACATTATACTTATCGAAAATTTCAGTCAAACATCCGAAAACCTACGGTATACTCCCTCCGTCCCTTTTTATCTGTCCATTTTGAAAAAAAAAACACATACCAAGAAATAATTGATTGTATAAATTTTTTCAATAAATACCTCTAATTTTTTTTTTGACGAAATGCGAAGAATTTAATAAATAACTGAAACCCAGCCGAGACAAACCCTCGAACTGTCAATTACAACCTGATTAAGAAACAAAAAACGAGCTAAACATATAGCCGCTTTGTTTTCAGATCGTTTAACAAGTAGAATATTTAAATTCTTTGAACCAAAAAGAATTACAATCAAATCTCGAACAATCCAACCTACATCAGTTGTGAACATAGTAGCATCACAATCGACCTTCACATAAGCAGCAGCATCTGTAGCCCAATGTTCAGAATTATCAGTTACATCCACTGATATTGGATCAAAAAATGACCCCAAAACATGAACAATATTATGTCGTGAAAGGTGAGCTCTTGCGATATTTATCACCATGCCATATTTGATACAAGCCATACGGATCACCCAAAATATCATGTAACACCTTGAAAACGTTACCGAAACCCATAACAAGACACACAAAAACATCAAAACAAACACAAACATCCCAAAAAGATGGGCACAACCTTGATGACAAGGTACTCAACAAGAACTCACCCAAAAGGATTAGATCTTGGTTTTATTGAAAAAACTGATAAATATAAGAGAAGATGGAAGATCGAAGATGATTAATCAGAAAGAGGGATGAAGGATGAAGAGCGGAGAAGTGACGGCTAGAATTTTGGAAGTCGACTCTCAAAACTGCAAACCCTTTTATTTTTAATTGTTTTCAGAAGGTACTGTTAACCTTGAACCTACTTTACCAGTCTCCTAGAAAATATAAATACCTCTAATTAATATCTTGAAAATGGTAGAATACCCCTACTTTATGTCTTGAAAACATGAATTCAACCAAGTTTTAAATAAGTCAAGCCTTGAAAATTGAAATTATGGAGATATATTTGAAAAACTAACATTAAATTAGTTTTGAAAGTATAAATGGACAGATAAATAGGGACAAATTTTTACTTCCAAAGTGGACAGATAAATAGGGACGGAGGGAGTATTTTATTATCGGTCTTTCTAATGTGTGCCCAAAGGCACACAATAATCACTAAATTCTATAAAAATGACTTATTCTGATCGGTGGAGTTGATGTAAATGCAAGGGGGCCATTATCATTTATTACTCATCCACCAATCAAAAAGAGCTATTTTTATTGGAGTTAGGGACTATTGTGTGCTCTTGGGCACACCATAGAAAATCCCTTTTATTATATCAAGACTAATATAATGTATTGATAATTATTTGAAATAGAAGACTAATTCCACTAAAAACAATAACTTACCCATTCAAGAAATTTTAATTAATTACTTCCTCCTTCCCACTCATTTCTTTATCCTTTTCCCACTATTTATACATATATTAGGATATATATTCAAAATAAAATTTAATAATTTATTTTTAAAAAATTTCAACATTATCTTGTTATTCAAAAAAAACAAATTAATGGCTTTTTCTAATTTGTGCACATAGGCATACACTAATAACTATTTTTTGTGTAGGTGGAGGAATTGTATTGGTGGAGATTTTTGTGCATGCAGGTCATCATTATTAATTGATGATAGCCAATATAAATCCACTACCTACCTAAAAAATCGTTATTAGTGTGTGCCCATTGCTACACACTAAAATAATCTGGTAAATTAAAAAATCGTTATTAATGTGTGCCCATTGCTACACACTAAAAAAATCCGGTAAATTAATTTACAAAAAATACTTTTCAGAAGACGTAAATACTTGTCAAACTCGGTCAGAGTATATTATTTTAGACGATCAGCCTGGGCAAGATGCTGCCGGTTAAGTTCACTACATGCAGCCTTGCAGGATTGCAGAGGCTTCAATTTTATCACAATTGTTTGGATTTATAAACTAAAATAACCAAGAATTAGCTTCTAGAAACACCATTAAAGGCACAAGATAATAAGAACACCGAGACGCGTCTCCGGATAGATACTAGAAGAAGGACCCACTAGACGGCTTTCGTCTCGTATTGCCACATCATGTTGACTATATATTCCACGTTTTATATATTCGTAAATGCACCGCATGTAATCCCAACAGTTACAACTTACAAGTGGGATGGACAAGTGATGTTTGAGGTGGGGTCACTTTAACTACTTCCGGCCGACATCGATTTTTAGAAGGTTACCGTTAAACCTCCTTAAAGTAATAACGTTGGACTCACGAAAAAAATTTCTTTATCAAGTTTATTATTTTATTAAAAATAAAAATATACTATTTACATTATATTGGGACTAAAAAAAACATTTCTTTAGTGAAAATATTAATTTATCGATTATTACTTAATCGAGGTTCAACTGTATAAACTGTATAAACAAAATTGTATTACCCCTGTTTGGATTTATTAGACGTTTCAGGTTGTTACACAAGTATTAAGAAAATTTATTGGAATAACTAAACTGTCATTAAGGCACCATTTTACATTCATGCACATGCATTTTACATATTTTTGGTAGCATCTGATATAAATATAGAAAATAAATAAAGGCAACTAAGGAATAAGATGGTTTAAATTGCATTGGACATAGAAAACGACTAATAATTAAAAACAAATACACTTCTGTAAAACGATCGATAAATACAAACAGAGTGAGTACTAGTTATTGTTAGAAAATGCTTATAGACGTTTTCTCACGTACTTTTAATAGTTTTAACCATTTACTTATATATATTATTTTTAAAATTTTCTTCTTACAAATAAAAATGTTAGTGTCATATTTTTGTTTACAAAAAAAAATAATTTTTAAAGTAATATTTATAAATATGCGGTCAAACTTTCTAAAAGTACGTGAAAAATGTCAAGAGCCTAATATATCCGAACTGAGAGTACAAGATAAAATCGTGGGAAAAATTTGAGGGTGGGAACTTTATTGAAAAAAACTGGGTACGATATTATTTGATTTGAACAGGACACTAATAATAAAAAGATGTTATTCATTTCTCAAAAATTTAATTTTCAATTTATATTTCAGTAATCTCGGTTCGGTATTCGATTAACTGAACCGAATCCTCAGTCCTACGGGTTGCGACTTGCATCAGGGTGAGGAAGAGTAAAATGCAGGTATACGATATCCCTATTCACAAAGAGTAGGAAGGTTGTTTCCGTGCAGACCCCCGACCAGTGCAACATAAATTATTTTGCTAAATCTTATTCTATATTTTTTTATTATAAAACAAAAATTAAAATTCAATACATATACTAAGAGGATGCATTCAATTAAGATTTTAAAAGAGTTTTTTTCATTCACGAAAATCGAGAATATTCAACTCGGGTTTTACAAAATGTATCAGAATCTTAGAATATTCCATTAAGATTTTAAATTATATTATAAAATCTAGTGATATGCCATTAAGATTATAAATTATACCTAAAAATCCTATGATTGAAGGAATTGTTTAAAATTTATTAAAATTTGACGGAATTCGAATACAAACTTCTGGCATTAACTATCATTCGATACAATTCCGAGATAGTTAACCACTTGACCACAAGTATCCAGAAAAACCACTTGACTGAACAAGTATAGGAGGGGAAGGGGGAGGGCGATCTGATTAAATATTTAATACTAATATTTTTTTTTTTGACAGATATTTAATACTAATATTAAATACAAAGAAAGGATGAAAATAACATTCTGTCTTTTAGAATATGAGAGACTCCAGCTAAAAACTAGATTAATTGGTAATCAATAAATTATAGCACATAAGTTACTAATATATTTTTTCCAGTTACGAAATAATATAGACAGCATATCTTAATTTTGGTAAATTAACCATCTTGATAAATTAATAAAGTTTATCGTTTCCAAAGTGTTGGTGGACCAAGGAGGTCAGCAATTTAGCCAATAATTTCTTTTCCATTTTCTCTGAGTGGACCCATTTAGGAACAAGAGAACTCCCAGACTCCAGCCACCCAGATAGTCTATGAGTAATAAACAAACTGGTATCTGTTTATACCTTGGAAACATGTAAATTCTGTCACTTGCAAGTGTCGAGCAGCAGCAATAGTGTAACTACCATATTCTAGCAGATTCAACTTAACTTTGTCGATTGTCACCTGAATCTTGAAAGCATAGACAAGTACTGCAAAGATCCATGCTTGATGGTCTACCCGAGCAGCACACAATATCAGAGTTTAAGGTGGTAATACTTGTCTAGGAGCTTCTCAGTGTACTCCCCAAAGGTAAGGGATCCCAAAGATGGAATCACCTGTAAATTAAGATCAGGAACATATATATTTTAGAAGCTTGCAGATGTAGAGATGACAAATAACATCTTACGGTATGAATATCAACAATGAACTAAAGACAAGTAAAAAGTATAGCAGTATAGGGAATCACATGATCATATATTCATATCTAGTCAAAACCTCTTGCATGAAGGTCTGGCTCAGCAAACAAGCTCTTTAAACAAGCTCTTAACTCTAAATTTAAAAAGCAAGTCAAGAATTAGTGCTCCAATGGACTCTTAGAAACCCTTTAAAAATTTAAGAGCCTCCTCTCTCTCCTCTCTTTTATAGAGCATCTAGTAGCTCTTAACTTTTTATTTATGAATATAATATTAATTTCCCTCCAATATTCCCTCTCTTTAAGTTAACTTTTCTCTCTCACTTGTATAAAATAAATATTAAAATGTGGATAAAGAGCTAAGTATAAAGAGTAGCATTAGAGTTTTCACATTTTCCAATGCATTAACTCATTAGGAGCCACATTTTATATTATTGTTAAAGGAATGATTTAGGAGTACCATTGGAGATGCTCTAAGTTTTGACGGCAAATTGGACTCAATTTTACATATAAAACTGACTTGATGTATTTATAATTCCTACATATACGAACTTATAAGGTACGTAGTTATTCAAGATTCATAACCCCACCCACTGATTCTCAACTTTGTAAATCTCCAAAAGATACTTTATCCATAAAAATAACAGCAAGTTCATTAGTATTTTTACTAAGCACACTTGACAATTATAGAGCCTATTTTTTTATCTGCAGTGTTTCTTAGACAAATAATAGCGCATATGTAGGATCCAAAATACCTACCTCTTGATGAATATGCACTTTTTCTGGGAAATTAAGCTTCTCGTCCCTGTAAAATCAAGAACAAGCAGAAAAATGAAACACCTTTAAAATCTAATGTATGCTTAGTTCAAAGTACAAAGTAACACACACAAGTAATAGAATGTTAATTTTTTTCCCCGGTAGTCTTAGCATTCAACCAGTTACCAGTCCATCTAGAAAACCCAGGTTTTTTTTAACAAGTCATAATTTTTCCTCTCCCCCGCAGCTTGTGTCTGTTTTTCTGTCCCTTTTTCCTTCCATTTTAAATATGCACCGACTCTAGCTCTTCCTTCCTGTAGATTTTTTCTAGTTCTCATCACCCAGATTTTCAGGATTTACTTTTTGCTTGTAACTAATGACCAAGTGTATTTCACATATGGCCATAAGCATGAGGAATGGAATCTACACCTGAAGATCTTCTCTGCCAGATGGTGAAATCCAATTCATGAAATAATTTGATCTATGGACAGCATCGTTGTGGGAAAGGTCGTAATGCCAGAGGTGCTGTTCGCTAAAGGCGATAAGCAGCAGAACACCTAAAACTATGTGAAGTGGACTCCTGGCACATGGAAGAGTGAAAATCGATGTTGATGCATGGGTTAACTTGAAAAATAAGTCTCCGGGAGTGGGAGCAATTTTTAGGAATGAGCTTAATGGGCCAAAGGTATGATCATAAAGTCTCAGTCAAACTAGAGAAGTGCTCTTGGCAGCTCAGAAGCTCCTACTCAGATTTTCTACTGGTTGTTCTAATGTCATTTGGTCATACACTCCAATAGAGCTAGCTGCTCAATTTCATTTTGTCTAAAACGAGCTTCTGCTATGGGACGGTGGTTATTCCCTCCGTCACCCTATTGGCAAGGACAAACCTAATCCTTTATAACGTGGCTGTTCGCTCTGCTAATGAAATTTGGTATTTAAAGAAAATTATAAAATTCATAAAAAATGAAAAAGTGTCAAGTACACACTGAAATTATATGGTGTATTTAGTGTATATGCATGTGGAAGGCCTACAGCCTAGCTGCATTGAGTACGAATAATCTAGAGAGTTCAATTAATGTGAAAAACCTAGAAAGATACTGACCTCCTTTGCAATAATATCTTAGGTGGCACAATTCTTAGTAATGGATGCAGTCCAGTGGTTATATGCAAAATAAAAGCCTTGGCAAAAAATTTAGATAAGCTCTTATGGATGACTATATTTAGCCAATCTTTAAAACCTGTTGGCAAAAAATATAGACAATATCTGTAGCCAATACTTGTGCACCTTTTCCGTTGTCTATAGTTTAATCAATCATTATAGCCAACTCCGTTGTAGAATCTCTTAAAATGTGAGAGTCCTTAAGGTGAGATTGTGACAATTTGAGTATTAGTCCCGAAACACAGAAGCGGTGGTGAGATTAAAGCTTTTTACACATATTACCAATGAAAGTCTCTTATTGTATTAAGTTGGAGAGATCAGCAAGAAATCTGTACTAAATTATTGGTAAATATTTAAAATTACCGTATCTCCATCCATTCCAATACTAGCAATTTTAAAAAGGCTAAGTCCCACCATTATATAAATGAAATGCTCTATTTTACTTGCCACTCATTTTCTTCACGAGTCTCATCTTAAAAAGTTTGCACTGAACGTTTTTTACTCTTCCACTTGCATGATTGCCCCACCCCCACCAAAAAGTTCACAATTTTCATTCCAGTCATTCCCCAGTCCATTCTCTCCACACAACACAACATTACATTCCTACAAGTTTCTTTAAGTGGTATGAGACCTCAGGTAACCCGAGGTGATCAATCACGGGCCAGGCACAGTATCGGGCGGATATGAGAATATACACCTATAAAATCAGGGGAGATGGGCTTAAAAGGAGGCCAAAGCCCAGAATCTTGGGTTAAGGGAAGCCATGTCAGGACTAGCCAATCCCCGAGTTCCTTCCAGTTTGTGAATGGAAAATCTGTTAAGGTGTCTCACAACTGACACCTGTAGGGGCTATAAATTAGATTACAAGCGTGAAGGAGGTCCACGCCCTGCAAGCCAATTTATGTAGTTGAGATAATCCCAATAGCAACTAACAGAAGTTTCATCTTATATCCCACTGCAAATTGCCCAATATGCCATCTTACGTGTAAACCCAGACACCTAATTATATTTACTTTTAAACCCTGTGGGATGTATCTGACGTATATGATTTGTAAAACAATGAGAAAGAAGAGAGGTGATGATTGATGATCGAAAAACAATTATAAACAAGAAACTCAATATAAGTGTTAGAGAGACAGATAAATGACAGTTACTTACCCTTTAAAATACATAATGCATATATTTTAGAAAACAAACTGGTATACAAGGCATGCTTAGATTTTGTAAAAGCTAATAATTTGTGCAAGTATTTTCAAATAACACACATACACACAAGAAATATCAGAAGAGGCAAGTGCATCTCTACAAAGTTTTAATTTTGCAGTTAAAGTACCAGTCCGGCTGCATGAATAGCGCAAAAGTTGCACGTTCAAGATCAGTAGCATCTGCCCCCTTTGGTGCCTGAAAATGAAAAGGATTACCTCTGTTACAAATTATAAGAGTTACAGGTGCCCATAAGGAGGAGAGACGCTTTAGCAAAATTAATTGACGAACAAAGCAGGTCAAATAAGTCAATCAATAATAATATCTGCAGTTCTCATAAAATAAACGGGTTTATAATCAAGTGAGTCACTGAAGTGGGCTCAATATATCAAGTTGGTCACCAAGCTCAAAACGGTATCAAACTGGTCATTTAAGTCAGTATCGGGTCCATTCCGTTAGTCAACATCAAAATTTTATGACAGGAAGAGCTGATGTGTTAAAATTTATCCGACTATAGAAACAAGCTTATAAGGATACTATTAAGAAACTTTAATACAGCTCAAACTTGATCAATTTAAAATAGCTTGAGAAGGTCTTAAATGTTGGACATCCGCGTAATCATGAGAAAAATCTAACTGAAGCACAGAAGATTAGCATTTGTCTCCTTTTGTTGATTGTATCTGTGGAGTACTAGTAAGCCTATGATCTAAGATGTATATATCATTCACTATGAAACAAAAGTAAGAAATTAAATTTGGGCTTCAGTTGAGGATTGACTTTAATCATACTCAATTGTAAGAAATATTAGGCTTAATACAAATTCACTAGTGCCCATAAGCAATAAGAGAATATATTACTATTTACTTTCTCTCTTTGTAACTCAAAAACTTGTATGTATTACTCCCTCTATCCCCCTCGATTCTTTACGTTGGGAACAGAGGGCTTGGCACGCATTTTAATGCTCCCAAAAAGTACAGTTTCAGAAATTATTTTAAACCTTTTTTCTTCTGAATAAAAGTTATGTTTAAATTTTTATACAAAAAAAAAAGAAGATTTTAAAAATTAGTTATGAAACTATACTTTATATACATTCTAAAATGCGTATCAAGCATCAAAGAAAAACTGGAAAGAAATGAGAGGGACAGAGGGAGTACTTCTTTTCCACAAATAAAGCAAGACTAATTTTTTTTCATTTAATTTGTAATCTACATGCAGAAGTCAACTACGTTCAACATAAATAAAAAAGAGTACCCTGACACAGTGTGGTGTTGCACAAAGATGGCCTCTTGACAGGATTTCAGTTGTTTCACCAATTTGGTATGCTATATCATTTTCTCCATACACCACCTGGTACAATAGCAAAGCAGTTGTTTGTTTTATCAGTGTGTCTTCATTATGTGAAATTGCATTCGCCATGATCCAAAGTCCAGGTCATGTAGTTCTGGGGTCTTAAAAGAAAATATAACTATAACAGTTGTGAAAGTGTAATAAACTCATAAAGTTTCCTGAAATGGAGGGAAATGCTTGGAAAGAAAGAGAGGGAAAAATATATTAGGATAATTCATGAATAGCTACCAAAAGGTTACTATTTAGGCAATACCCAGCTTAAACAATATCTCATTTCAGTTTCTTCTTTTTTCAAGTACTTGCACTTGAACTAAAACCAACGTAATCAATCACCTGCAGTAGGTTTTGTCAAAATTGCTTGATATGTCATATCAAGTTATCATAACTTTTATAATTAAAATGAACAAAGATCAAATGCAGCCACTCTGAAGTCCGTTAAATTGTTATGTGCAATATGTAGATTATGGAAGTCTGGAATATTGATTAGAAACGGTGAATAGGCAGTTTTAATATATCAGTTATTTACAAATACAATTTTTGGAAAACCTTGTGCAAATGCAAGGACGAGAATGTATACTTTCACTATTTGGCCATTTCTTGTTTTTATATATAGCCCCGCAGAACTATCAGGGCAGGTTACTTGTACAGCATCTCTCATAAACATGCCAGAAGTAAGACCTGCATGTTGAATTCAAGCAAAATTAGACATCTAATGAAATAGTATTAACAGTTTGAGAAAATGATATATAACCCTATTGATACAAGGGAAATAAGTTTATCTCAAGATACTAAAGATTATATTAAGTTATAATTGTTTTATGGAAGGAAAAACCGATGAAGTTGGCTGCTAAATTCTAGGAGCAAAAATAACAGAATCTGAGTCTTGTCAATTGATCGCAGGTGAGAATATAATTGAGCACTGGAACCATAAGAAGTTAAACATATCGGTTACTTATACCTTTTCAGTCGTTCCTACAAAAACTTTGCAATTTTGGGTTACATTGCTGTAAAAACACGAGTTCTTAATTCTTTAGCAATGCAGAATAAGATGCATAATAGGTAGGTGTGTGTGTGTGTGTGTGGGTGTAACATGAGCTGGTATGCTACAGGTGTTACATCTGCCTAATGTGTGATACAGAATAAGTAAACAATTAAATTGAACTCTCGGAGACAATAGAATGCTTGAGAGGGGGCCCAAGTATCCATCTCCGTGATATGTTTCTTTGTCTGTCAAATAACCATACTTGTAATCTGTTATCTATTCTCATGCCTTTTTATGAAGACAAAGTGATATATACTAGTTCTGGTTATCTAAACAGAAGATTTTGATCTAGAATACCATAAAGAGAAACTTTAAAACCGCTTTATTTCTTCTCTTTTTTTTTTGTTAGTTTCATATACAGAAAAGGAAAAAACAGGAAAGGGAAATTCATAATATCAGTAACCACCTCTGAGAAATTCATTTACAATTTTACAAGGAATGTGTCATGCATTATGTCACTTAAATGTTACAAAGATTCAGGGTGTCAGAGTAATATTACTCACCCGTGAGCGAACCATGATCAGTATGCCATCCACACCAAGACGACATGGAGTCACTTTCTTGGGTAGAGTTGCTGGAAAAAAAAATATGCACCATATGCTGGATGTTATTACTGTATGCATATCATATTTCAATGTTAAACATGCTCTCTATTAGCATGGCATAACTGTGATTAATTTGTTCATTGGTCATTACTTGTGTGCAAAGACATCATGCTAACTCGATATAGCTCAACTTATTAAAACACGAACAAATCCTAACATTAAAATAATAAAAGAAAGCAAATAAGGCAAATGTAAAGTCAGCAAGTAAATCTATGACAAAATATATACCTTAGTTTAGCAGGGAAATAATAAAGCAAACGACCTTTATGGCAACGAGAGCGAATAAGTGTTTGTTCAAGCCCCTCATCCTTATGCAAGTTCATTTCTTTAGATACTATCAATAGACATACAAATATGAAATGGTCAGATTTCTCAAACACAGCAAATCAAAATATCCGCCACCTTTCCACCAGATCCAGAAGAGATTGCACAAGATAACTAAAGGAACCAAAGAGCAATATATAAATTAAAATGTTAAGCCAAACAGTAACGGAGTACTGTTCATATAATTATAACATCTGGTATGAAGAAACTAAGTTTCAAAGAGAGAAGGAATGTTGAGCAGTAACATCTTTTAGCTATAATTTTGTCTCAAGCAATCTAGGTAAGGTAGAGTGGAACACTAGAACTGCTCACTTCATCCACATATATAAAGACAGAGAAGAGTAATTATTAAAAGACATTAATATATGTTGGATAAACCATAAAATACACCAACTCATCTGCTGACTATCTTTGTCATTGTGTCCTAATTCTAGCTGAATGTAATATATTTAAAGTACTAAAGCACGCTTATTATCATATAACTATAAAAGAATACTTAATGTGACAATTAACTTTTAATATTTTTTTATATATATTTTGTCGATTAATAATACAATATAGTTTGGCTGTCCATGGATAAAATCATGGGATGCACCCCTGCTGATACAGGCAGCTTTGCAAATCCATTAAAAAGAATATTCTCGTATATGGGAGATAATACTAAATATTGCTACCAGTTAAATTGTAACTCATTCATTATTAAAATATATATTATTTAGATAATTAGCCAACTGACAGTTTTAATCCTCCTTTTTCTCCGTGCTTACCCTCTTAGCCATGGTCCATGAACTATATCAAATGTGAATATACATCCATCAAATATAATCCCAACTTCTTATGAGTTGATAGCTGTTGGGCACGATGACAAAAGTCTAATGTAAACTCCAATCTTAATTAACAATAAAGGTGTTATGTTGGTATTTTGATTGTATTACAATACAGAAAAATACTCTTATCATTGAACTTAAAACTAATCATTAAGTTATTACATTAATATTGGTATTATAAATGTATTATAAGCCAGAAAAGAAAACTCTTATTGTTGAACTTAAAATTATCTATAAGTTTTTAGAGAAATTTTATATAGAATTTGAGACTTTAGCTTAGCAACATCAATCATATGTACACAAAATCTCTAAGGCAATATAACAAGAACAGATTATATGAATATGCATGTTAAATAACAAAATATTCAGCCAAGAGCAAAAAGGAAATACTTTTACAGAGAATTAACGCAGCTCAAATTGAAACCTTATTGATTTTGTACATACCACGTTTCTAATAAACTTCCAGAGTCTTAAATATTTCACACCTCACCAAGATCCATTAACAGAAAACAAATTATACAACTTTGCCTGAACTATCTTACATAATATATGATAATGAGACAAAGAGACTCAACAGACGTGTTATCAAAGACATAAGGAGGAATTGAAGTTAAATTTTACCATATCTATCACAATGATAAGCCACCATCAAGCCAACGTCCAGAATCAGCTTCCCAAGAGCTTTAAAAGCTACAGACCCAAATTATGATGTCAATAACAAAGGAAAGTAAAAGAAAGATATGACAATAATCAAATTTTAGAGTTGATATAGAAGCAAGATGGTTTACAAGGACCTCAACCTCAATGTTATGCATATTTCACTTAATGGACAATATCACACGAATCTTATGAATAGATTTGGTATCTGTGAGTAGTGTGGTCTATGGGCACCTGTGAACTAATACCAATGACCAGGACATGGGTATATTTATTGGCATCCATGTACGACACACCGCCTTAACAACACAGAACATTACTAACGAAAAAATATGTGCAGACCAAGATATAGATTTCCTATGGAAGACAAAAAGAATATGCCTAATACCTAAACCTTGAATAGTCTTGTTTTTGTCTATAAATATTAAGGATTCTCTCTGTTTTTTAGCACAACGAGTTGTTAGAAAGGTTTGATAGCATGAAAAGTGTACTCCTTGTACTCAACAAAAACTTACAATGAGTCACCATGATATAATATAGAGTATAATCTATAATGGATTGGTCAAGCAATTTCGGAGTTGCACTAGTTACTACAGATCTTATTATACATTTAAACTGAAGAAATTATGAAAGAATTGATTCCACCCAATCCAATAAACGTACCCAAATTTGCAATAGCTTATGCGCTTAACTGTAATAAGTATCGTCAGCATGAAGTAGCATAAGGTCATGATAGTTCATGACTGATAAACAAACATGACTTACATACCAACTTCAAGTTCTGGAAGAGCAGCATGTGGCCATATATTTGGTGCACAATATGATGGATATCTGTAGAGTATTACAGTAAGAAGCTTAGACAATATCAATAAGAAAGCCCTGCATATGCAAAGCGACAATGGCTAATTAAAAAGTTAAATTCATTTTGTACAATTATAAGTTTTCAGGTCAATGTGCCCCCATATTCAAATTTGAAGGCAGTACCTGTAGTAATCTAGTTTTAGTCCAAATCATAATGGATATTTGCAGATAATATAACATATAAGTACTACTAGACTATTTTACACTATGAAATGATAATAGCATAAAGTATAAGTTTAAAATGGGGCACTGATCTATTTTGGCATTCACATAACCAGGAATTGTATAAGTTAAAGAGCTACTCGTAGTTGCCTTTCTAGCCAAATTACCGTTTAATAAGAGACTCCTCAGTTGTAGGTACATCTATAATCGGATTTGCATAGAAGGAACCTTTCAGCATATCTGTGCACAAGAAAGAGGCACATAGTGGGATAATAGTAAGTTACCAAGAATGGGATAGGACTATGCATCAAAAATTTATACCATGTGTGTTTTGAATATAGGTAGTGCAAGTCCATAGACTGACTATCAATGGATTAAGTGACATGCATGAAAGATAAAACTGTATAATAGGTTGTGGATCAAACACAGTTTGGGCAAAAAATCCTTCCACCATCTAATGATATGACTAGAATGATTAATAATAGTACATTCATTTTTTCATATTATATAGGACATATTAGTCCAAGCTTGGAGCAAGTCCGACAATGTCCTAAATTGATGTCCTAAATCAAAATTTAAGACATTTGGAGGAAATGAGTGCTCGAACAATGTCCTAGTGGCGCCTTAAAACACTAGGACATCCAACAAGTGCCCTATTTTTAAGGCACCATTATGTTTGCCCTAAACCATTTTTATCAATAAAATATTAGCTTCCCTCCATTTCAATACATCTCTATACTCTTATCTTTTCCCTTCCCTCCAATAATAATTCATATATATTATTGTTTTATTAATAAGACACAATTGTAAGGCATGTTGTTGGAGTTCATGTGTCCTAAATCACTAGGACACTAATTTTTGATAGATTTATGGTGCATTTGTTAGGACATTGTTGGACTTGCCCAAATGATTCTAACCAGAAAACATGGCTAATCTTACAAAAGGATTAGTGATTTGTAAATGTAATGCCTGGAGACACCGAGCCCAAGGACAGGATATTTTACACAAGGGGCAAGAAAAACAAAGTCAACAACAACGAGTAGTCAACCACGGAAATAACAGTATTAATTAAAAGATGTTAGGTAAGGGTATAAGGGTAATTTAGTAAGTTAAGGGTGGAAAAGGGAAATAAGTGGAAGCAAAAAGGGAGAGGGATCTTTATGTGAAAAGTGAATTCTAATTAGGATTTGGGAGAGAGCTGGGCCTCTCGAATTGTCTGTGGCTCTGTGCAAATTGTATCCATCATATCGTACTGGGTTACTGTGTTGTGTGTTTTCTTTTTATCAATTCCTTATTTCAGTCTTAAATCCTCTTTGTGGTTGTTTTGTGATAAGTTATATCTAGGGTTTGTGAACAGAATCAGATCTAGTTTATTACATGATTCTAAAGTCAGTAATATATCCATAGTAACACGGGCACGGTTTACAATTCTTGCAAACAAGCATACCCTTTAAGACACAATCCAGTAATTATAATTAAGTTTAGAATATACAGATTGTTTACGTTATAGAATTTGACTAGAGATAGGCAGACAGTTTACCTAGTTTTCCTGATTCGAGCTTCTCTTTCCCATGACTCCATCCAAAGTTGTACCTGGTTATCCCCAAAACTAATGGAGTTGATTAGTAGCAAACATGGACAGAAAAACAATCTCAAACATCACAAGCTATGCAATGATAGAGCTTTGAGGGACAAGTACAATAGAACTGAGTTACTATATCTTACCTGCTATCAGGATCTTCTAGTTTCTTCTTTACCTCATCAGAAAGGTTAGCTAATCTAATATAAGAGGATAAACAATTGAGTATTGTAAGAAGAAATATGTAAGCCTGAATCAAGATGTCGTAAAATTATGTAATCAAACTAAATATAGAATCTGTTGTAAGTACATATATACCTAGGTGCAAGATGCAGAAGATTCTGGCGCAACAATGAATAGCCAGGAACCTGGAATGTTAGAGAATCATGCTTAAATGGGAAACACAAAATTGGTAATTAGTGCTTAATAACCCTTATCTTTAATCAGATATTTTTTGACTTGCAGAGTTTTCATGGCATATATTATTAACTCAACATAGTGTAAAAAGATAAATTATGTATATACTCACGTTTTTCAAGAAAGCTTCTATCCTAATTAAGAAAAGAGATAGTATGTAAAAATATAAAGAATGTTAATAACAGGCATAACTTGTCCCAAAGGATTCCAAGTCGTGCACTGTTAGAGGCATTAGTTTGTAGTTCTTTACACGGGTATCTAATTTTCTTTTCCCATCTAGATTTGTCAACCAGCAAAAGCTTTTTTAAAGACTAATTAATTTGTTTTATGAGATTGAGCTCTGCTCCAATCAGAACTTAACAGCGGCCCCTCTTTCGTTGGTTAAAGTTTCGAATTAATTCTTTTCTGCGATAGGACATGAACAACTAACTGCAGCACATTGTGTGCTATTCTTCAATTTACTTTTCAGAACTTCGGCATGATTATAGTAAAATAAGTGGATCATCATTCCAGTTAAATCACAGGTGTCCCACACGAATCAGTGTTAGGAGAGCTTGTATTAAAAGAAATACAAGGATAGATCATTGCGTCAAAAAAAATAATTAAAAATTGAAGGAGAAATTGCAAAATCAAGCATCTCAGTACAAGAACGATTCATACATACATCTGATATGGACAAGATCCCCAGACTATCTGGCCCAAATCCTTCTTCAATTTTCGAAGATAAGTCAAGATTCTTCTCCTATTTCAAGCAATTCGAAATGAAACATTGCATAATCAGTAAAAAATACACATGCCCAGAGTCGCATACAGGTTCAAACTAAAATTCACAAGACATACAGTGATCAATTTTTTAAAGAAAAGTGAATACCGTAATCAGTAAATGACAGAATTCTACAAGACATACCGTGATCAAATTTTTTAAAAATTAAAACTAGTGTAATGAAGTCAACATGATTTTCGCACTAGTCAGACTCAAGTCAACATTGATGGAAAAGACACTACAACTTAGCCGATAAAATATGAATCGCAAAAAACAACAAAGCAATGCATACGAAATCAGTTAACTACTACGATAAATAACATAATTCCACAACACTGACCGTGATCAAAAATTTCTGAAACTCAAACTAATGTGATAAAGTCAATGTGATTATCGCTCTAGTCAAATTCAAGTCAACATTACAAATATCGGCACTCCACAATTCTGTAAATATACACCTATAGCAAAAATCAAAGCAAGTAACAACTACTCTGAAAACAATCAATTATCACGCACACATAACAAGTAAAACTCCAAACTAATGTCATAGAGTCGATGCAATTTTCACATTAGTCAAACTCAAGTCAACATTGACGAAATCCACACTCAATAATTCAAACTCTGCAATTTACCAGATAAAATATGAATCGCTAGAAAACCAAAGCAACGGATACAAACCTACTAAACTACTACTCCCTCAGTCTCTTAATACTTTTCCTATTCGCCTTTATCACGTTTGCCAATACACATTTTTTATCATTAATATCTTTAATTTCATATTAGTATAAAATATAAAAATTCATCGTGTTAAAATACTCATAAATACGAAACCAACAAGATCACTCATGACTATATTTAGTCTTGTAGATTAGACGTAAATTAGTAATTTGTATCATGTCATGAACAGTCCGGACATATCAAATTAGAAAAGTTTTTAGGAACGGAGGGAGTACTATAATAAACAACAGAATTCTTCAACACTTGAGGTGCTCGGGATAAACAAGAAATTCAAATTGACGTAATAAATCAATGCGATTTTCGCACTAGTCTAATTCAAGTCAATATTATCCGAATCATTACTACATAATTCCATATACTCGACCTATTTCGAAAGTCAAGCAAGTAACAACTAATAGACATATCTCTCTCTCCTCTCTCTATCTCTATCTCTCTCTCAGTCTCTCTCTCTCGCTCACCCACACGACAAGTAAACAATACATCAAACACAAGCAAGCAAGTTATATGTACGTGATCACGGAGAATTTAACTAACTTTGAGCTGTGTGTATGATATAGTGACTGTGTGTATCGTCGGAGTCGCGGTTCCCGAGGCGAGCGACATCTTCGGCGGTAAAATCGCGTGAGGTGCACGGCGATATGGAGCGGCTGGCGAAGAGAAGTTAGAGAAGTGATTGCGAAGGTGCGGAGTTTGGGAGAAATGGTAAGGCGCTGTTTGGGACATGGAATTTCAAAGTTTTGGTTGGGTGGTGTGAGGGAGGGAAGAATATTCTATTTACAGTGTCATACTGGGTTTCTTTAAAAATTTAAGAAATCGGGTATTTTAAAAAATATTTTTTTCATTCATCAAATCTGAGTGTATTCAATTGAGATTATTTAAAATTTATTAAAATTTTGAGGTATTCAACTAAAATTTTAAATTATGTTAAAAATATAGTGGTATTCAGTTAGAATTTAAATTGTACATAAAATTCTAATAGTATTCAATTGAGATTGTTTAAAATACATTAAAATCTGACAAATGCTAATTTTTTTGGATTTTCATAAAATGATTGGTTTTGTAAGATTGCTCAATATATTTTAATTCTTTTTAAAATCTCATCAAAATCCATGAGATTTTGAAGTATTATGCTTAAATCCTAAAAAATCTATATCAACTCTATCAAATTTTATCAAGAATCCGCGCAAAAAATTATAGCAAGTTGTTGGAAATCAGGAAAGAAATGCTTAAAACTAACACCACAATTCTCATGACATAACCCTATATGATCATCTGTTCCACAGAAGAAACCAACATGTATCTCAAAATCACGTTGATTAAATTTATAGGCCTCATAAATGTTAATGCATGACTGTGAAAAATAAAGAGGGTCCATTCTTAAGGCCTTATAGATTGTATCCACACTAATATGTACATACTTTCCGTATATCACTATCAAATTCAAATAGGCCAAGCTGATTCCTTTTCGTGATCAAATTACCATATAACTCACCCATTAGATAAGTGTGGTAATTCTGACCATGATAAAAAAAAATCAAGTTGTCCCATAGAGCAGCCATTATAAACGAGTGTACATCTCCTTTTTAATGAATAAAAACCATCATTCCCGTTTGAAAATTTTTCATCATTTTGCTTAACTTACCACCATTTGAAAAATTGATGATCCATGGAACTCTAGCACCAGTGGAGTCGCATTTAATATGATAGGGATTATCCCTTTATTCCCTAGAAACTCCCATTCCCCTTGCCAAACAGACCCCAACTACTTCCCTATAAACACCTTTTATCTTTCCAAACACTTAACACCAAACAAACACTATCACAAACACACCCACTGCCCAAATGGACTTCCAGTTACTCCCTTCCAACCCAAACCTCGATCCAAGCACTCAAGCCTATGACCCATGTCTCCTAAACACCATAGAAACCAAACAGTTTGCCCACTCCCAACAAACCTCTTCCTTCAAATACTACACCCCAAAACAAAACACTGCCACCTCTTTCTCCTATGATAGAGAACAAGGGGCAACGTGATAGGTGGAGAGATGGTGTTTGGGTAGATTTTGGTTTGGGTGTGGAATGGGTCAAGGTTATAGTTGGTGGCAAAGGGGATTTGGTTAGGTAGGTAGGGATGATAGTAGTGTTGGGGTTTCCTGAGGAGAGAGGAGGTGGCAGTGTTTTGTTTTGGGGTGTAGTATTTGAAAGAAGAGGTTTGTTGGGAGTGGCAAACTGTTTGGTTTCCATGGTGTTTGGGAGACATGGGTCATAGGCTTGAGTGTTTGGATCGGGGGTTTGGGTTGGAAGGGAGTAACTGGAAGTCCATTTGGGTAGTGGCTGTGTTTGTGATAGTGTTTGTTTGGTGTAAAGTGTTAGGAAAGGGGCAGGGTATTTATAAGAAAGTAGTTGGGGTCTGTTTGGCCAGGGTAATGGGAGTTTCTAGGGAATAAAGGGATAATCACTATCATATTAAATGCAAGGAACCCACTGATGACATAAGTTAACACAGAAATTTGAAAATCAAGGGATTTTGTAAGATACTACCTTAAATGAGAGTAGGCATTTTTTTTAAAAAAAATCCGTTTTGTCAAAAACTTTTAGAAAGGGTCCTTTTAGATAAGTTAAGAATAGAAACCACTTGTTTTGTTTTAAAAGAAAAACGGGTCAGACATTTGTTTTAAAACCAGGGGACACGCCACTGTTTATAGGGACATGTTTTCTTTGACATTGTAATTTAAGAAAATACAGATTACACATAAGTCATCCAATTCATCACACAAACAGCTAAGCACATAAGGCATGCATAATAGTCAACTTCTACATCAGTCAAGTTTAAGTAGACAAATATTTTGTGAATTTAAGACAAAGGTTTGATTATTAAAATATCAGATTTTATTATGTCAAATAATTTTTTGTTTACTAGCAAACTTAAGTTATGTATAAAAAAATTATTCATTCAATGAGCACATTCAGAGAGATAATATTTCAATTATTAATAACACAAATTCCAATTTATATTTATTTAATTCATAAACATATCAAATTCTTTAACTGGAAACCCATCAGTCATGCAATCAAGAATTCCTTTAAACAACTGGCAAATACAGCTCACATGTTGCCAAATAGTCAAGAAACTCACATGATAGTCAATAAAATAGTTTCCAAGAATATCACAACAGAGTCAATTTAATCAGTTCAGGTTGTTCAGACAGATTTCTATTAATACCAATATAAGTACATACAACCAATTTTTAGCAAATCATTATTATCAGAGAGCATGGCAATTAGCAGATTTATGAGATGTACATATTATCAAGTAAGTCCAAGTTGAACATTCATAAATCAGATTTTTTACATATCAGATTAACACAAAGAATTAGGTGATCAATAGATATTAGGTTGCACAGACATGTTTTAATGGCAAGAAGACTTTATCACAGTAGGATTAATCATAATATATGGGATTAACTTAACAAGTATTCACAGACATGATAGATACAAATTATTCATTATCTATCAAATCAAAGAAATCCACACAAGTGGCAAGAGTAAAATAGTCAACCAAGTCATGTCCATCAAACAATCAAATCACAAGTCATAATTTTCATTCATACAGCTGGTAATATGACACAGAATCCGCTCAGCTCAATTTTTATCAAATTAGTCAAAAGATACACAAGTTTCAAGATAGGCATGTAGAGAGTTCATTTACACAACTGGCAGGATAGAGTAGTCAGGATAGACAAATTTAATCAAACATTCATGGCAAGAACAATAGATACACAGAATATTTAATTAATCAATTTTCCTAGATATGATCACTAGATGTTCAAGAAGCATGTTAATCAATTAATTCGATTTTAATCATTTCTTAGATATTATCATAAAACAAGAATGCAGATTTGAGTTAACATGGTAGACATTGTGAGAATTTAATTATAATCAGGTTGGAGAAATTTTGCATAAAAAAATTATCATTCTAATTTTAAGCCTGAGAATTACACATTATTTGAAAGTTTGAACAGCCATCATCATAAAGTTTGAAGCACTGTAATAAAATCACGTATAATCAGAAATCGTTTTTGGCTAAGTTTCTTAAGAATTTTCCGGATGTTTTGCATTCATTATACATGTCAGTCACAAAAAAATGCAGATCTCGTATTTTTAGTGAAAATCAGGTTAACAGTAGAACTCATCCAGCCAGAAAATCAGGCAAGCATATAAAGGCACTTGAATAAACTAAGACGAACGAATTTGGGCAGCCCTTCGGGAGGTTGGAAACAGTGGTTAATGAACAAGTTAAGATGAACGAGGCTTAATCAATTAGCAAAAAAAAAAAAAAAAAGATGAACGAGGCTTGGTTGGGTGGAACGAAGCTCTGGGGATTAAAATCTTATATATTTCGGAATATATGACGAATTGAAGGTTTTAAAGATGAAGTAGAAGAAGTGGGAACTTGAATAAACTTTGAGAGAGTGTTTCATCTTAAAAATCTCAGCATGTATTTGACTATTAGCTTAGAAGAAATGAATGGGGGTTTGTATTTAGGGTCCAGGTCCCCAGCATATGATTGTTGGGGAGCTGTTATCCAACCTACAGTCTTTCCACCGTTAGATCTGTTTATGAACGGCCCAGAATTAAAAATTTCTCACATGTCCAGCGCTTAAAAAGCGCTATATGTCTATCGTCCAATGGTTTTTAAGCGCTGGACAGTTAAGGTTTCTTTATACATACCGCGGTTAAAAAGAGCTGGAAGTCCAAGTCCAGAAGCGTGCAAGTATACTTTCATTCTACCTTTATATTCTTCAAAGCTGCAACTTTAAGTTTATAAGTATAAATTTATATATTATTTTATTTTATTTAATATATAAATTTATAATAAATATATTTTATTTTATTTAATATATAATTTAATATATTATTTATAATAAATTTTTATGTAATACTTATTTTTTATATTTGAAATAGTTTATAATTATACATAAAAATTATTTATCTCGGTTGAAATTATATTTTATTATTTTATTATATTAAAATAATAAATAGTTTACAACATAATAGTTTTTAATTTATATTATATATATATATATTATTTTATTTAATATATGAATTTATTTATTATTTATAATAAGTTTTTTATATTTCTTATACTACTGCTTCTACTGCGGTTTTTCTATTACGTTGTCTTATTACAAGGACGACTAAGCCTCCAAATTATACATAAAAATTATTTATGTGGACATTATAATTATATTCATTTTACACAAAAATTATACATCATTTTTATATTCTTTTCTTAAGTTAATTTGTATATTACTATAACACAAATATAATACAAAATATAAAAATCACATAATTTATAATAACGTAAAATTTATGAAAAATGAAAATAGTTATTATTTATTTAAACAGTATGATTATCACATTTATTAAGTACTTACATATATCATCGAAAAATTCAAAATCAATTGCTTCATTTAATTCTCATTTTTTTTAAATTAGTCTTACTTATATTTATTAATATTTTATTATTATATATTTTCGTTTAAGGTACAATAATTCATATTTGTTTAAAATACTTTTTTTCATAAATACAAATCAAATTTTAATTATTATAACCTAAACATATATACAAAATTATAAAAAAATTAATGTAGAAGTGTCTTACAGATAACACAGTGATGTGGATTTCTGGGCTTCTGGCGCTTTTCAAGCGCTGTATGCATAAGGAAACCTAACTGTCCAGCGCTTAAAAACTGCTGGACGATAGACATAGAGCCCCTTTTAAGCGCTAGACGTGTGAGAAATTTTTTAAATCTGGGCCGTTCATAAACTGATCCGACGCTGGAAAAACTGTAGGTTATATAACAGCTCCTCAGCAATCATATGCTGGGGACCTAGACCCTTGTATTTATGGGCAAAATGGGTGGGTTAAAAGGTTAATTAATTAAAGATAAAAGTAAATGGTAAATAAACATATCATGGCCACCACTCAACTTTGTCCCCTCGACACAATTTACAAGATAACGATAAAATCCGTTACATTAAAAGTGCGATATTTCGAACATGCGAAATAAATTTTATATAAAATATGATAAATCTTATAATATTAGAAAATTGCATTATGGAAATTTATGTAATTTTATTCAACCCCAGTCAGGTCAAACGTTCAGCCAACGATCGGGTCAGCAGTTATAAAACGTTCCGAAATGAAAGTTCTCGAAATATTACGAAAATTTAACCATGCACTAAGAATAGTATTTAAATGAATAATCTCAAATTCTAAATCATTTTGAAAAGTGTAAGTATTTTATTTGGATTTAAAATGGTAAATCGGTTTTTCGGGTTCCGAATAAAATACGAATATTCTTTTGATATTATCGAAGAGGGATTTTGGCCAAACTTATAACTTGAATACATCTTAAAAATATATTCTCATAAAGATAAGATATTTTTGTGGGTCTGGAATAATTTAAAGTTAATTTAAGCTGATTATCTAAGATAAAAGCCGTTTTACGAGAAACCAAAACAATTCGTCTTTTGAAAAACAGAGAAATATAGTTTGTTAGGTCCCGATAGATGGTTTAATTAAGCTAGAAGGGGGGGTTGAATAGCTTAATCACCAATTAAAAATATTTATGTCGTTTTAAAAAGTTTTCACCCCTTCTTTAGAACTTGTATCGAGAGTATTGGCAGTTACGTGCGGAAGTGTAAGAAAAGAAAAGGAAAACATCACACGAGCGATTTTATCCTGGTTCGCGGTGGCTAACTCAACCCTTGGAGTCCACTCACCCCTAGTCTAGTCCCCGAGCTCCTCCCCGGACTCGAGATTTTCTCTACTATAAAGAACTCCTTTACAGTAGGCGGAGAAGCCTTTACAAATATATATCTTGGAGCGTAACTCTTCGTTACCTCCTCACTATAAATGTAAATAACAAGACTTGTCTCGGAACGTAACTATCCTTGTTACTTCCTCAAAGTCGTTGCACCTCCAGTGGTCTTTGTACTTCTAAACCTTTCGCCGGTCTTGGATTTTAGGTATTAGGACTTGGGTCTTTCCTCTTCTTCACAGTGCGATGACTATCAACTCCCCGTCAATACGTCAAAGACTTGGGTCTTAGAACGAAGATCACCTCACTTCACTTCACCTCACTGCAAAAGTTAGAACACAATATCCACAAACAAATATATCCTTGTTTTAAAAAAGTTTTGGTTCCGCAAGTTTTAGTCCAATTTAACCACGTTGAAATTAGTCGATTATAACGTTTTAGTATGGTGGTTAAGTCGTTGGTTCAATTTTAACAAATTATATCGCGCGGAGAAATATAAGTTGTTGATTTTAATAAGATCGAGTGATGAGTGAGTTTTGAAAAGAGGGAGTCGAAGTCGAGCAAGATATATCACACACACTCACACGAACGGAATTGAACCAAGTAGCTTGTTCGGATAACACCCCGCGATAGCGAGAAGGCCCAAACGGGGTTTACCACCGAAACAAGTAAAATCACACCCAACACACACGTTCGGAAAATAAACACGTAATACCACGTATCTTATCTCAATGATATCCCCACCGAGCACAGGGCTGAAAAATGGGTTTCTCACTAAAACAAGAAGGGTATGGGAGTGATGGGAATGGTAGCACAAATATGAGTTAGTGAGCAAGTAAGGTTAGTGCACAATATTCCCGATAATAATGAGTGGCCAACTCGAGTATTTTGAAATCAAGAGAGCTTAAGATGAAGAGAAATTTGTTTGAAAAGCCCTTTGAAAATGGTTAATTAAGACTCGGATAATTGAAGCTAAAAGAAACCACTTACACGATTAATGCACGAAAGTTCGCCGGAGAAATTCGTCGGAGGTTCGATACGACTTTAAGCACACGAACGAATTTGGGCAGCCCTTCGGGAGGTAGAAAAGAGTGGTTTATGAAAATGGTAAGATGAGCGATGCTTGGTTGGGTAGAACGAAGCTTCGGGGTTTAAAACCTTGTATATATCGGAATATATGAAGAATCGAAGGTTTTAAAGATGAAGTAGAAGAAGTGGGCACTTGAATAAACTTTGGGAGAGTGTTTCTTCTCTAAAATCTCAGCATATACTTGGCTATTAGCTTGGGAAAAATGAATGGGTGGACGGGTGTATTTATAGGCAAGAATGGGTGGGGTAAATGTAAGAAAAGTAGAAGTAAAAATGCAAATGGTAATTAACCATACCTTGGCCACTACTCAACTTTGTCCCCTTGTCCCCCACACCTAAAAAGGTGTTCTTGACCAGCATCTTGGACTAAAAATTCAGTGCAATTAATGCACTAAAAGACAGACACGCTTTACGAGATACCGATAAAATCCGTTACATTAAAAACGCGATATTTCGAACGTGCGAAATAAATTACGAAAAAAATATGATAAATCTTAGAATATTAGAAAATGGCATTTTGGAAATTTTGGTAATTTTTGGTCAACCCTAGCTTGGTCAAACGTTCAGCCAGTGATCGGGTCGGCAGACAGAAAACGCTCCGAAATGAAAGTTCTCGGAAAATTACGAAAATTTAACCATGCACTAAGAATAATATTTAATTGGCTAATCTCAAGTTTCAAGTCATTTTGGCAAGTGGAAGTATTTTATTTGGATTTAAAACGATAAATCAGGTTTTCGGGTTTCAAATAAAATACGATAATTCTTTCGAAATTATCAGAGAGGGATTATGGCCAAACTTAAAACTTGAATAAATACTTAAAATATATTCCCATAAAGATAAAATACTTTTGAGGGACGAGAATAATCTTAAGGTATTTAAACCGATTTTCTAAGATAAAAGTCGTTTTATGAAAAACCGAAACACTTCGTCTTTTGGAAAACCGAGAAGGATACTTGAAGAAGGTTTTGATACCAAAATACTTAGAAAAATATTGTTCATGATAAATCATGAATTTGATACGTTAAAAGAGCTTTCTAAGTATTGCGAATATTTTTCTCCGAAAAATAATGAATTTGAGAGACCGGGAGAAAATATTCCAGAATTGGTATAAAAGTGATATTAATATTTTTAGAGACAAATATTAATATGGAGAAAATAAATCCTTCCTTGAATAAAATAAATCTTGAGGAATGAAGGATTTAATAATTTTTGAAAGATTTAAACTAATTTATTCCGAGAGATAATAAATGTTTAAATATGGAATAAATTAATTTAAATATAAATTTTGTAAATAATGTAACATGAGTACTCTAGAGAATACCAAATATTGATAGCCCTTTTTCGAGCTTCATGTAATTTAATGTTGCAGTAGCAAGAAAGAGATAATCGTAGACTCACGATATGTCTCAGCGCCACTATTGCGTAATCAGAAAAATTTCCTTTAAAAATAAATGTATTTTGATGTGAAGGAATATTTAGAGATTAAAATTACTTGCCAAAAATAACTTTCCACTTTTAATTAATCAAATAAATTAATGTCCTATTTGGGAGGATTACTAGGTGAATTTAATTTTAATGTTTGTCATAAATACCGAAACAAATATATAAATAATTATATATCGAAGATATCCTTTCATAGTTGACGAATGTTTTGAAACCAAAATACTTAGAAAAATATTGTTCATGATAAATCATGATTTTGATATGTTGAAAAAGCTTTCTAAGTATTGCGAATATTTTTCCACGAAAAATAATTATCGGGACAGGGAGACACAAATCCCCAACCCCAATCCCCGGAATTTTTATGAAACTTTTTCCGGTCCCCGCTTTGTCTCCGAAAAACAAGAAGGGCGGATCGGGGTCGAGTGTGGTGGGGTGAATACCCATCCGTAGAAATTGGCTATACTTTTAGACAAGGATGGTACATGATTTGAGCGAACAAAATTTTCATATTATCAATAAATTTTTTTAATTGAGATGTGATTTATTGAATTGTAACTAAAAAATTTAGAGGGTTGGAAATGATCTTATTAGAGCAAGTCCAACACTATGCTAAAAGGTTCCCTAAAAATATTATAAAATAATATGTCTTAGCGATTTAGCACAAGATTTAGCACATGAGCTCCAACAGTACTCCCTGTATCCATTCCCTATTACTATAATAATATTAAATAGTGGAGGAGAGAGGGAAAAAAGAGAGGGAAATGATGTGAAGGAGAGAGAGAGATGAATATTTTAATGATAAAAATAGTTTAGAAGTGGCTAGCATATTCTAAAAATAGGGAAGGGGAGGCTTGTGCTAGTGATTTAGCACATCACTAGCATAGTGTTGGAGTGCAATTTTATCCCATATTCCCTACCCTATTTTTGGATTTAAGACTTGATTTAGCACACCTATTGGACTTGCTCTTATTACTTGATCACTGGATTCTAAATCTCCAAAAATCATGATAAAAAATATTAATTTATTATATATACAAAACATATATATATATATACATATATATATATATATATATATTATTTAAACTATAATCACTCAATGCAGATTTATATACATACACATAACAAATAAATAGAAAGAGAATTACATGTTTTGAATTCAATTTGAACCTTAGAATATAAGATGATAAATGTTTAAAAAACATAAATGTGGTTGTGATAACATTTAAAAAATATTATAAATGAAAGATTTTATTTTTTGGACATCCAAAAAAAATAGTTCACATAAAATAAACCGGGAGAGAATATTAAATATTATATAAAATAATAATATATATTTACAAAACTTAAATAAATTATTGGAAATACATTAAACTTGAATTTTTGTTTTTTCGTAAAAATTTTAAAAACATCTCCAATGCAATTGACTAACACGATAAAAAAATACATTCGTCCCAATTTGAGTGACCTGGTTTGACTTTCACGGATTAAGAAAAAAGTAGTGGAAAATAGTAAATTTAATTGAAAAGTAAGTAAAATGGTGGAAACCCATCAAAATTTAATAATAGATTTGAGATATGGGAGGAAAGTAGTTGGTGTAATAGTGTTTATTTAATAAAAAAAGAGTATAAAACAGAAAAGTAGTGGATGTGATAGTGAAAAGTAGTGTTAAAAAATAGTAAGTATAATAGGTTAAGTTTTTTTTGGACGTCCCAAAAAAGAATAAGGGTCATATAAAATGAGACGGAGTGAGTATTAATTACGTAAAATTTCATATAAGAAATTATGTTTCCATGAGATTGATTATATTAATTAGTTATATATTAAAAGTTTATATATCAAAAAAATTTAGATTATTATAAATATGAGATACCACTTGAATATGATAATAAATAAGGTGCAGAAGTACCTCAACATCAACATATTGGCTTGAATTATAAATATGTAAATGTCATATTAAGAGCATCTTCAAAGAAATATGTATAATGATTTGCTGTATTGATAGGTTAAATAAATTATGTAAATTTTTTGCTAAGAGAACATGTATATATGCTAATGGGATTATCTATAATTGTGCTTGTATAAAATTATACCTAAAACTCATTTGATTCGATAAATATGATTGACTATATTTTTTGACAGGGGATGGTGGGTTTGAGTCGTATATTTTTTACAACGCAATTCCCTGAGTTTATAAATTAGTTACGCCAAAGGGTATATGGGATTGTGTTTTCAAAATCTTATGCAAACCTTGAGAATTATTGAAGCCTCGTGGAACCCAGTTTGGCCCGAATTCAATTTTGGGCAGCCTTTGTAATAATAGTTGGGCCTCTTTGGATTGTCCAGGACTCTCCAGGCTTGTTTAGGTTAGTTATTCTTCAATCATCTTTGTTGAAAGACATTTTACGAACCAGTAGTACTCATGGCCTATGACATTCCTTCGGAGAAAATTTTCTCATAAATTAGTGGGGAAGCGGAATTTTTCATGTCCAGCTTTTATTTTGTAATTTTTTTAAAATTGTGACTATTTTCAAAAATATATTTTTTCGTTGATTGTAATTTTCTGTTTATAAGTTATTTACTCCCTCCATCTCATTTTTCTTTAAAGATTTTACTTCACTATTCGTCACGTCTTTTAAAATTTTTTATAATTTTTTAATTAAAAATAAGTATTAAATTTCATTCAAAAAAAATCTATATATTCTTAATGGGTGCTAGTGAAGGGTTTGGTTTTCACATACAAAAAAAGGGTACTTCGGTCATTTTCTTTTTGATTTGCCTGCTCCGACCCGTTAACCCGTTTGTGAATATATATATTAATTATTAATTGTATAAAACTAATTTCAAGGTATTAAAAGTTAGCTTTCCAATTGATTTCTTCAGTTAATAATTTATATTTTAATATTATTCTGCCATATTTACATTGCTTTCAGGGTTGTATTCGACAGACTATTAAATGGAAATTGCAATGACATATCAACTTGACATAAACAGAGATGTAACATATGGAAACCTGCATGTATTAGGCCAGGTTTTGTATCATGACTGATGAAACATTCCCATAATCGTTTGTTCGTTTTGAAAATGTAAATTAATTGGAATATACAGCTCCATTGTGAGTCAGAAATTCAAATTTGAAACAATGAGATCAAGAATGTCTCTGCAATATCAGTGCTTTTGAGGTTGTGTTTGTTTCGGGAATTCAAAATATAATGTTATGAACTCAGGCCAGCAATCACAGCGATTCTCAGTAGGAGGTGATGGTATGATCTAGAGGCAAATGCTTTCATTCGGATTCCAGTTTTGTAAATATAGCATAATTGTTAACCATTGCTCTTTTGTGAATGCTTTTTGACTCAGGGCGGAAGCGGCCTCTGAGTCCATCTCAGACTGAACCTGGTGTTGGTATGTTGCCTTTTAACTTCGTATTGATCATGTTATCGTTTTCTTTCACCTAGGAGACGATATCTAAGCGCTTTTTGTCTTTTTAAACTGTGTTAGTTCTGAGACGGCGAGGAGAGGAAACTGGCCTCGAGGCCTTTTTGCGTGCGCGCTCCAAAAATACACAGCCTCAGGAAGGGTCCTGGAGGAATTCTCAGTGTGTCACTAATTCTCATACTTCTGGTAATGAAGGTAGGTCTGGTATTATTGGAAATTCGATGTTTTACATGTCGTGGTTGCTCAATGATTTTCACCGTTTAAAATGATCCACCTTCTTCGTTGCCTGTTCATGATGATTTGTCTCCATTTCAGTTTACAAGCGAACGTTGTTTACAGAGGTAGCTTATCAAGGTCGGACTGAAAAACATATTGCAGATAAAGGTTATAGAATAAAGATTATTTCAATTGTTGTTTGAATTTCAAGTGATGTTGACCTCATTCTCATGCTATATATTCTGTTACTCCACATTTTACAGAGAATTTTCATAATCATAATGGTACAAACAAAAGCGGCAATTCCGATTCAAGCTTGACATTCGAACAGACAATGCATGATGTTCACGCCTCTGTTCATCATCAAAAAAATTCAGGGAGTGAGGACTATTATGATTATGCGTGTGCTGCAAGACAATCATCTAACCTTGGACATCAAACACCCCTTAATTGCATGCTACGTGAGGATGGTTCTATATGTTTGACTAATAGAAGCGGGTGAATCACAACATCCGGTATCTGTTTAAAATTTTATGTGTTATTTTTCAGGAAAAGGATTTGAAAATGAAACCAGAAACATTATGGACCATAACATGTCGCGGTCAGAAGTGCTGACTAGCGAAGGAGTCCCTGAAAAGCCGAAAAGAAGGACAAGTAAACACAGCAGGATTCCCTCTCTGGTGCATGCTAATGTGTTTTCTTCAAGTACGCCATTTACATTTTGGCTGATAAGCTCTTTGTGATTGCAAATGCTCCTAAATTTTGTTTTGCTCTGCAGGTCATAGGTTGCCGTTGTCGGAAGTTGATTTAAACCGGACATCAACACATCAAATGCAGGGTTGTTCAAGCAATGCATCTCATTCAACTATTGAAGATCCAGGTAAAAAGTGATGTTTCCACGAGCTTCATTATATTTGTAGTATTCACCTCTGGATGCCCTAACGTGTTTTGTTGTTTTTGTTTTTGTAGTTTGTATTCAAAGACGCCGTGGTCCAAGTGTTGCTACTACAATTAAGAACAGACAAAGCCACAATGTACATGAGCAGACAGACGGAAATCCTGTTAAAAATTTGAATAAAGAATTCGAGGATGCTGCTGACAGCACTTTCTCTGACGGTGAAGATTTCGAGCAAGGTATGACCCGAAATTTTCAATTTAAACTAATTGCAAATAATGACTGGATCTGTTGTTAAAGTTGGTTGGGGTAAATTTTGTCTAACAGATGAAGAGGATGACCATACTCCTAACCTCAACATGTGGAATCAGTATATGGATCTTGGTCCTCCCAATGTTACATGTTCAAAGTGTGGTTCTCTTATGTGGAATGTGGAGAGAAATAACAAGTCTAGCAAGGGTAGTCAACCAACATTTTCGCTGTGCTGTCGGAATGGACAAGTAGTCCTCCCTAAGGAGAAAAAGGCTCCCGAGCCTCTTCAGTCATTGTTGGCGTCTGATCGGAGGTCCAAGAATTTCAAAAAAAATATCAGAGTTTATAATGCCATGTTTGCAATGTCCTCCAGTGGGGGTAGGGTTGACCACAAAATCAATCGCGGTGGTGCTCCTTATTGTTTCAAAATTAGAGGCATGAACCTTCACTTTATGGGAAGCCTACTACCGTTGGAGGGAGAAGCGCCGAAATTCTGTCAGTTGTACATCTACGACACTGAAAATGAGTTAAATAACAGGCTTAATGCCTTTGGTGATAATGTCAGTGAAGATATTGATGAAAGTATTGTTGAGGAATTACAGGGAATGCTTCATACACATAATAACTTGGTAAGACAATTCCACACAGCTAGGGAACGTTTCAAGTCTGGCGAGCAAGATGAGTTCAGGTTGGTTTTGGTTTCTTCCCAAGCAGCAAATGGAAGGCCAAACAATGTTGGTCCCTCCAATGAAGTTGGTGGTTTAGTTGTTAATCAAAACGAGGACACATCTGGCTTCAGGGACACAGTTGTGGAGACGCGACATAAGGAGTTGAAGAGAGTTTGGGAAACAGATGTCTATTTTATGCAGCTTCAGTATCCTTTGTTATTTCCTTTGGGAGAAGACGGATTCCATACGAAAATCAAATTGGTGAAAAATAAGCAGACTCAAAGGCCAGTTAGCGAAAACAGTGGAGAGTTTGGGGATATAGATGGTGGAAAAAAGCAGCGTGACCACGTATCAATGATGGAGTATTACTCCTACAAACTCATGATACGCCCGAGTGAAGGTATGTATTCACGTTTCTTTTTGCCTATGCTCCTGTTTTGTTTAAAATGTTAACAATGTTGTCTTCATTAAGATCCGTGGCTTCATTATTGATTTGTTCTGATTTTTATTGATTTTTGTAGGACTGACGCCTCATATGGGTGGCAGATTGTGGCAGCAGTACGTTGTTGATGCCTTCACCGCAATTGAGCAGTATAGACTTGACTGGATAAGCGGGAATCAAACAACCATTCGTTCTGATCTTTACACTTCTGTGCGTGATGCGGTCAGGAAAGGTGACAATGACCCGAGTCAGGTTGGTAAGTGTGTTATACTACCGGCTTCATTTACAGGATCACAGCGATATATGTCACAATACTTCAAAGATGCACTGGCTTTGTGTCGCACAATTGGACATCCTTCACTATTTCTCACGATGACCTGTAATACCAAATGGCCTGAGATAACTGAAATGATGAAGCACGTGCCTGGTGTAAAGGCTTCTGATGCTCCTGATGTCATTGCGCGAGTCTTCAAAATGAAACTTGATCAGCTAATAGATCTTATAAAGAAGAAGAATTATTTCGGCCGCTGTATAGGCTGTAAGTTTTGTTGATTATATGTTGTATTTTTTAGATTCCGTATTTGCGATAACTTGAATAAAGACTAAACTTATTGTTAGCTATAAGTATAATTAGAGTTCTATTCATTTCTACACAGTCATGCACGTCATTGAGTTCCAGAAACGTGGTCTTCCACATGCACATATGTTGGTATGGTTACACCCAAACGACAAGCCAAAGAGTCCTTCACAAATTGATAAATTGGTTTCGGCCGAGATTCCTGATAAAGACGCTGACCCGGAGTGTTACGAGGCTGTTAAGAATTATATGATTCATGGCCCGTGTGGAAAGGATTTCTCTTATTCGTCATGTATGGCCAACGGGAAATGTACACGTCATTTCCCAAAGAGGTATGATCGGATTATCCATTAAATTTTTTGATGATGAACACAATACTACTCACGTATGTTGCTTAGACTTTCATCTGAAAATTGTTGATTATATTCATGTGACACACAATATTGTGTTCTCTATTAAGTTGACTATAATAAATTTGTGCAGGTACAATAGCAATACTTATTTTGACGATTGCGGTTTTCCCATTTATAAACGAAGGAAAACCGGGAACAAGGTCAGGCGCAAAGGACATGACCTCGATAATCGGTTTGTGGTCCCATACAATCGAGATCTTCTGTTGCGATTCCAATGCCACATCAATATCGAAATTTGTAATAATTCACGGTCGTTGAAGTATTTATTCAAGTATTGTTTAAAAGGCCATGATACAGCAACAATGATGCTCAGGAAAAAGAGAGGAGCCTCTGGTGCGCGTAGTGAAAATAATAAAACTCGGGAGACAAATGAGGTTAAGAATTATCTAGATGGTCGATATATTTGTGCTTCGGAAGCGGCTTGGAGGATTTTTGGCTTTGATATTCACTCTCGGTGGCCAGCTGTTGACCGGCTTCCAATCCATCTTCCCAACAATAAATATGTGAGCTTCAAATCTGGAGAGAGCCTCCAGGGAGTTTGTGATAGGGCGGATTCCAGAAATTCTAAGCTTGAGGCTTGGTTTGTGGCCAATAAAGTGTATCCCGAAGCCCGTAATTACACCTACGGGGAATTTCCAAGTCATTTCACATGGCTGCCACGTGAATCTAGGTGGAAGCCGCGCCAAAGGGGGGAAGTGGTTGGCAGAGTTTCAGAAGTCCACGCCACCGCGGGTGATTTATTGTTCCTCCGCATGCTTCTAATGAGAAGGAAGGGAGTTATGTCATTCGAAGACATAAGAACCATCGATGGTGTTCTTTATCCCACCTTTAAAGAGGCCTGTGGTGCTCTTGGTTTGCTGCAGAGTGATAAGCAATGGCATGATGCGATGGAAGAGAATGCACATTCATCTTTAGCTCATCAATTGCGTGAAATGTTTGTCAATATTTTATGCTACTGCTCTGTTTCAGATCCCGGAAATCTCTGGCAGTTACACTGGCAGTCTATGGCAGATGATATTGAGCACAGGAGGCGGAAGGATACCGACGACAATTCTCTGCAGCTTTCTGAGACTGATATACAGAATTATACTCTTGCTGGTAATAATTCTCTTTATAACAATAAAATACAATACAGTCTGATTATAATGCTTAGTTTATAGTTCTTATTTTTTTATAAATGTTACAGAAGCTAATAGTTTTATGCCATCGCCTCTTTTTCAGAAATTGAGAAGCTTTTGAACGACGTTGGAAAGAGCTTGAAGGATTTTCCGACGATTCCTTTTCCTGATGAAAAATATTTTCACTCTGATGTTAATCGACTTATTGCTGAGGAAACCAGTTATGATCCCAGGGAAATGTCTGTGCTGCATGACCGTAATCTTGCAAAACTGAATGCAGACCAGAGAAAGATTTATGATTCTGTAGTTGAAAAGGCTGAAAATAACAGAGGTGGCGCCTTTTTTGTCTACGGCAGTGGAGGTTGTGGGAAGACGTTTTTATGGCAAACAATTTGTGCAAAATTAAGGTCTCAACGTAAAATAGTACTCCCCGTGGCTTCGTCTGGCATTGCTGCTGTGCTTCTTCCCAGAGGGAGGACTGCACATTCGAGGTTCCACATTCCACTTAAACTTGATAACTGTTCCACTGCAGGGATTAATCATGGTTCAGATCTTGCCGAATTAATACGTCAGACAAGCCTTATAATTTGGGATGAGGCTCCAATGCAGCATCGTCATGCTTTTGAATGTGTTGATAGATCTTTGCGCGACATAATGTCTTCGGTTGATTCACAGAAAGCTAGGAAACCTTTTGGAGGTATTACTATTGTATTTGGTGGTGACTATCGACAGATTTTACCCGTGATTCGCAAGGCCACGAGGGCCCAGGTTGTTGGAGCTGCTTTCAATCGCTCTAAATTGTGGCACAGTTGTGAAGTTTTTCTACTTCGCCAAAACATGCGTTTACGTGATGGCAATACTCCTGAAGAAAACAAAATAATCAAAGAGTTTAGTGAGTGGCAGCTTGCTGTTGGAGATGGTAGACTGCCTAACATCGTGTCTGTTGAAGCTAATTTTGAGACAAAGGTCATGATACCTGAGCAATTTGTTGTCCGTAATCAAGGCAAGCATCCAATTGAAGCTTTGTTTGATATTGTGTATAAGGATTTCGAAAGCAGTAAGAATTCAAAGTCATATCTGAGTTCAAGAGCCATTCTAACCCCGACCAATGTTTTCGTTGATGATATTAACAGTAGATTCCTTGAAAAAATTCCGGGTACATGTCACACTTATCTCAGCCAGGATTCGATGGAAGATTCCGTTTCCAAGGATAGCGATTTTGATGCATCTTTTCCTATAGAATATCTAAATTCGCTTGATATGCCATGCCTTCCGAAGCATGAACTGAAAGTCAAGGTTGGAGCTGTGGTCATGCTGATGCGCAACTTGAATCAAATTTTAGGCTTGTGCAATGGAACTAGGATGTTGGTTACAGACTGTAAGAAAAATAGTATTGAGTGTGAGATTCTATGCGGTTCACAAATTGGCACCAAGCACCTCATTCCAAGAATTGATATGGTTCCAAGTGACACTAATCTTCCGTTTGATTTCACAAGGACTCAGTTCCCACTCCAGGTATGCTATGCCATGACGATTAATAAGAGTCAAGGTCAATCACTTGATATGGTAGGGCTGTACTTGCCGAGGTCTGTGTTTTCACATGGTCAGTTGTACGTGGCAATCTCGCGTGTCACATCTCCGAGGGGACTTCACATATTGATTGATGATGACAACGGAGCCAGCACTAATGTGACAGCGAATGTTGTCTTCGAGGAGGTTTTTTACAATCTGCCAAGCTTAAATGATTGATAAAGTGAATTCCAACACTGTTCTATCTTGATCTCCTATATGTATTTCAGAAAATTATCAAAGTGATGATTTCTAGAGGTCCAGAGTAGTTAATGAAGTAGGAACTGCAATTTCATATCTACTGTAAATTGACACACTCTTATTCGACAGTCATTTAACAAAGTTCTAATCAGCATTGTAATGATGGCAAGTAATGTACCTCTTTCGGTTGATACAGAGTTGGGAGTTCACAACTTAGTAAAATAGGGCCTTTTTTTTGATTTATTGTACGTATCTTTAGAAATAATTACTAATTATGAACGACGAGCATATGATCAGAACTGGAACTTCACCATTTTAGGCAATGCAATTGACATTTACTAAGAGTCATCACAGTGATATAATACACACATTTTAACACAGAACGATACTATAAATAAAGTAAACCCTGCCTTGATAAGACACACAGATTGCTGTTTTCGCTAGACATTAAGGAGGAAATCGGTGAGCATAGCACTTAGATTTTCATGCTCTGCACCTACTTCGTTTGCAGCATCCTTCAGATCCTTTAATTTTTTGGTCCATTCTTCTACAAAAGTCTCGAATGCTGCACACATCTCGGTTGTTTGATCCTTTAACAATCTTGCGTGTCCATTCACGGATGCTCTTGAATCTTCCACGAACCTACCAACATCTCCTTTGTATTCTTCTGGCAGAGCAAAAGTTTTATCTGTCGACGAACTACCGCCATCCGCTCGCAATCCGTCTTTGAGTATAGAATGTAATTCTCTAAGTATAACAGATATAAGTTAGACAAAGTTTGTAAAAAATATACCCGCGCTAAGAAAGTTAGTTACCCAGATTTCTCTGCAATGCCGAGCATACGAGAGTATAGTTCCGACTGCCTATCTTCCATGCTTTTGTACATCAAACCAAAATCTTCATTTGCTGCTATAACATCAGTGTCCAGATCAGAGGAACTTAAATTCAGAGATTGCACTTTGCTGACAAGCACGTCCTGCAACTCCAAGTAACGCTTTCGCTTAGCACGCCTTGACGACATTGACGTTGAATCTTGAACGCAAAATGATCACAAATATTTTCTAATATTATATGGATATAAGAACTGCTTTATTTATAGAGTGGAATTTGTTTATAGCGTCATCACTACAATCTGGAAAGACGTGTCAATAAAACTGATTAGCAGTTTTAAAACTGAATCTATTTTGATAGAAGGACATGTCTATAATGGTCGTTACCTGCCTTTATAACATTTTTTAAAGGCAGTTGACATGAATCAATTTTTAAAACTGAATATAAAAGTCTTACCTGCCTTTATTTTTAAAATTATTTTTACCATACTTTATGTACCCAAGTATTTTTTTTTTCGCAGCAATTGTTTGTTAAAAATAGTATGGACGTTAGGAAATCCGTATAAAAAATTAATAATGTGTCAATTTCAATGTATGTTAGTGTTTAAAAAATATAAGATTCCCCGTTACAATATATTTAGTGTGTATTCCAATATTGTGTGTATTATATGTTTTAATTTAACTCATAGTAGATATTTGTTCGTAAGATGGTATTAAAAAAAATTAGTTGATAGTCTAACATAAATGACTATTTTCACATGCTTATTGTATATTGAGAAAATACACATTGTGTGACAAAAAAAAATATAAAACTTAAATACACATTGTAGAAAAAGATGTGTTCACTTATATTAATTGTGATAACATCTTATAATTTGAATTTTTAATATTTTGACTGTTTCTCGCCAATATCCAAATTTCAAATTTTAAATTGGTATAGTATATTGCACCATTTTTATAACAAATTTGCTTCCAATTTTTTTACATAGTACAAACAATGTAACCTTTTTTTTAAAAGCACGGCTGTATATTCGATCTAGACTTTTAAATTAAATAAAAAATAAGAAGGATATTTGAAAAGGTAAAAAATCGTGTGTGTTGCTATTTGATATAATCACCGGTATAATCGTACTCGGGTATTTTTTACAATTAAATTCTATGTAGTTAATTTATCCAGCGGTGTTAAATTATGATGTTAAATAAAATTACTTTTCAGACATTATTATTTTTAAAAAATTATTACAGGCAGTAGAATATTATCATTCAATAATTTATTGCGAAAAAAAAAGATATTCCTTTCAACCTACAAAGAAAGATTTTTTTGACATATCCATAGTACTCAATTAGAATGAGAGATCTTATGAGTATGCCAATATAATTACAAGTAAGCTATTTTTAAATATGGTTGGCAATTAACTTAAATTGATTGCGAGCAAAACATAAGATCATAAGAAAATATCTTTGTCAAAAAAAGATCATAAGAAAATATGGATTAGACTGCAAAACTCTTTCAACATACCAATAATACAAAACAGAAGATTTCATATTTTATACAGATTTATAAAAGCATATCAAATAAGATCTCTTGCACAGTTAGTATCATATATGCAGCGTAATTAGCATTGCTAGAATATTTTCAGTGATTTTATCGATTTTATCGAATCACAAGTTCAAGCTCAGCAGCTGCTATACAGCATTACTCTGTTACTCTATATATATAGTAGCTCTTCATAGGACCTATAGTTGTCACAAAGAAAACAAAACTATGGAGAGTTGCATACATATGCTGAACAACTCAACGCTTGATTGGACAATCAGAGTTCGTGTTGCAAGGGTTTGGCCAAGAATTTCATCATTTACAGATGCTGTCCGAGGATACAATCTTATTCTCCTTGATCGCCACGTGAGATGCTCTGATTAATCTGATATACATGTTACATCTGCCTAGCATTTTTAATGTTTGCTGAGATATTTAATTTAATTGTTTAGATCAAGCAGTCTATTTGTGGTGTTGTTATTTGTGGAGCAATCTATTGATATATTATTTGTGGTGTTGTTGAACACAGAATCATCGTATTCATGCATGGGTTCACAATGAAGTCTGGCAATCTCTTGATGGTTTGATAGTGGAAGGAGGCCTCTACGAAATAACAACTTTTGCCCTTTCGAACTGTTCTGCGTTTTTACGCCCCCTCTCTTCTACAAGATTAATTCGTTTCTTGAATGTCACCACTGTTCAGCCATACCTGGATACCAGCCTTAGCTTTCCACAACATGATTTTGAATTTGTTTCAGTTGATGAAGTACAGCGTCTTGCAGAAACAGACAATGATGATCAATCAGCAGTCCATACCATAGGCATGTTGTGCAATCAACTTATTATACCTGCTAGCTATAACCTTCTTATACTGTGATACATTTTCTTTTATTTTGTTTGGCTGCAGATGTGATTGGTGTTGTCGAGAATCCTGGCCAGGTGTCAACGATTCGCACTAGGCATGGTGATCGTCGTGTTCATAAGTTTCAAGTAACTGATGGACATATATTTGTTCGAGTGACCCTGTTGGGAAGCATACTGGACAGCAGCAACACGCTGTTTACTGCCAATCTTCAGGCTCCGATTGTTGTCGTGTTGGCTGGTGTCAGAGTTCGGAAGATCCCAGGTTATTTTCGTCGGTGTGTCTCTTACATTCATTCTACATATAATACATGCTAATCGTGACTAACACCATGCCTTCTAACGTGAAGGTGATAGAAGTCTGGATAACTACCATTTGACAGCATCCCCCTGGAGTCAAATTTTTATAAACATGGAAAGTGATGCTGCTCGTGACATGAGAGACGTGTTAGTTGCCAGCACTCATTAAGATTTTGTTAAAATTGTCGTAATTTATAGTTCGAGTTCATGTGTTTTTCGTTTAATTTTAATAGGTACTGGCGCAATTTTCTTGGAATATGACACTACATGCAACGGATGCGGCTCCATCAATCGGAATAATGTTTTTTCCTTGCTTTCTCTGCTTCGGTTTGGAAATAATTATTTAGTACTGTAATAAATCTGCATTTGCAGTAGAAACTTTGCACTAGCTATTGTGGCCTTTATGTTTTTTAAGTTTGAACTATGAAAGGAGTTATTCCTATTATGTTTGGATGTTTGAATAAAAAATTTTGCACGTTTTCTGGAATATATTTGTGAACAACAGATGTTTGAATGCACTCATTTGCATAATAATCATTTGGGAATATAAAATAGTTTTTTATATTTACATTGGTTGTTTTGTGATTAACTTGGAATTAAAGTCCAAAGAATGCGTATGGGAGATTTATTTTTATTCTTTGTCAAACGTGGAAGATTTATTTAATTTAATGAGTGAAAACTTTTTAAAAAATTAATATCTTTCATAAATCGTACAAAGGATTACATATTTTTTGGTATATTTTGAAGGAAAACAAATCATCTTTTGTCCGTGTTACGCATGCTCTAATTATGTCTAAAAATTAAATTTGCAAAAATGGTTAGTGCAAAAATTATTAAATTAAAATATTAAATAATTTAGCATTAGAAATATTTGTATTAATATTTTTAATGTTTTTCTATCAATATATATAGAATTAAAACACTTGATCTTTAATCATGCCTAGCTTTCATGGAATATACCGTAATCGTATCCGATTTGTAAGACCGTTCAATCAATGTAGAAAAAAGATATCAATCATTGCGTAGAAAATGATGTAATTAGTCAGGAAAAATCATTACTATAAATGTTCATCAGTGGTTGGTATAATCAGTGATTGGTATAATATTGGGATTGATAGTAAAATCAGGCTGAAACAATTATGGATAGTACACCTAGATATATTGCATTAGAACAAGATAAAAATATATTTTTATTACCTAATAAAGCATGATCTCAAAAATATTGCGAAGGAATTATCGCATGACTCATTGGTGTTAAGAATCTTTCTAAGTAAATAAAAAAGGTCTAAGAAATACAAATAAAATTAAATCTCATAGCAATAACATCAGTAGACTATTAAATACACCAAATTATAAAAATTAAAATGTCTGACATAGACCAAATCAGGGAATGATTTAAGGTTTGCTTGGTTGTTAGTTGCTCTATATATATATATAAGAATATAAGATGCGGAACATAAGTTGAAGAAAATCATCAGTGGAATACAATTCAATCTTTACTTGATCACCATGGCTGAAAGGTATGTTGTAGTGAGCATGAAATGTTTTTGTAGTGATACATTTAGAAGATCTATGTCACTCGCTCCATGTTTGTTTACATAGTCTACAGCTTTGGTTTCATCAGATTTTAGTATTTCTAGAGTGTTATATTGTTGGAGTATCATATCAATATTATCATGAATTGCTATTTCTCAACAGCTCGGAAGTCAATGCTATGTTTGATCATCTTGAGGATCTTGAAAAGTCCAGGACTGATTGGAAGATAAAGGTTCGGGTGACTAGATTATGGCCTACAAGCAATGCTGAGTCAGGCGTCGTTAAGGGATTCAACCTCATTCTGTTGGACGATGATGTTAGTTAAAAAACGAAATTTTGATTTTGTGTTGACTTTGTTTCAAAATATTTCTCATTACACATAGAGATATGTAACACTGTGTTCTTGGTTGATCATCATGTCACGTCTAATATTAGCAATTAGAAGCCATCTAAATTTTTTTTAAATCCATGTGCAGAACTACCACCTTCATGCTTATGTGTATCCCGACACATGGAAAGCTATTGGGAAAGATGTGAAAGAGGGTGGTGTTTACATTATTGAAAGTTTCCAAGTCCGAGACACATATGGTCGTCTAAGGCCAGTGTCAACAAATGTTGATCTCCGCTTCCTGAATTCAACTAAGATTCAGCCTGTTGAGGATGATATCATGATCCCACTGCACAAATTTGAAATTCTGGAGGTCGGTGATTTGATTGAACCAGGTGGTCAGAGTGAAGTTGATGAGAATCCTGAGTATGCTCTAGGTAATAACGAATATCACAAACTAACAATTAATCTTTATCACTGAGAGACTTAACAATTGTTTCATGTGCGCTGTAGATGTTATTGGTATGATTGAAGAGTGGGAGCCGGCGTCCCGTGTTCCAACCAGGTACGGGGAAAGGGAGACACTACGATTCAAGTTATCTAATGGAAGGTATCAAATTCAAAAATAGCTTTGCCAAGTGTTTATTTTCTACTCATTTTCACTTCTAACTTACTGATTACTTTTAATAGGGTATCATATGGTGTGTGCTTATGGGGGGAGTTGGCTGTTACTGTAAGCAAAGAATATGAATCTGAAAAGAAAAAGCCTGTCGTCGCGATTATTGCAAGCTCTAAGTTGACGACATTTCGACGTATTGTTATTAAATTTATATACATATATGGTATTTTCTTTTCATCATGGTCTACGCATACATTTATTTAAATTTTATTTAAACCCATATGCAGAAGAATTACAAATTGGTGCATTGCCATCCACAAGGATTTATTTAAATCTTAACATTGAGGCGGTTGAACTTTTCCGTAAAAGGTGAATCATATTAGCATTGCCTCTATATGGCGTATAATATGTTATAAATTTCACATGTGTTATGACAGATGTATAAGATTCAAGAGATTGATATTGACTAATATGTGATCTAGATTGGAAGCAGAAGGTTACAAATCACCCGTTGTTGCAAGGAGAGCCACTATAACCCCTACTCCTGCTACTCCTGTATTAATGTTTTCGTTGAGACATTTGACAGAAAAGATCACATCTTTGGCAGAAAAGGTAGCATAACTGGCTTTGGCCGTGTTCATTAGCCTATAAGATTATTGCCATTGACAGAATTTCACATAATAACTAACTTCATAAGCAGAGTACTGTTATGGTGACTTTTAAGATATCTGATATTGAAGACAAGGAAAACTGGTGGTACTATGCCTGTCAGTCATGCCACGAAGAAGTCGAAAAGGTTGAAAGAAAGTACAAGTGTACTGTTTGTCCCCGTAGCTTCTCATATGGGGAAAAGAGGTAGGAATATTACTCAATTAAGTTGTTAGGATATGGTCAGTAGTCATTTTTTACAATTATAATCTGTCTGATCAGTGTTAACAATTAGTAATGTTTTGTTTGTAGGTTTCGACTACTGGTGTTAGCTGATGACAACTCCTTTGCATCTACAGTTCTTCTTACGGATCGTGTGGTTAAACGTTTAGAACAGACCACAGTCACCAATCTCATGAACTCTTCCAAAGAGGTTTTTTTATGAATAACAATGCAGCTGTGTTTGGAGTTTATTCAGTTGCATTGTTATTGCTAAGTATTCAGTTTTATCATTCATGATTTGACTCCTACTGATGTCATGATCTTTGTTTATAGGCTCCTATCAGTGAGATGCCTTCAGTGCTGAAAAACATTGTTGGAAAGACTGTTACCGTAAAGATATCTCTCTCAAAATCTAATGTTGATGGAGACAGTAACATATACAGAGCTGTGGATTTGTGTGAAGGTTCTGTTTCTGGCAAGAAAGCTGCTGAGTATTCCCCTATTACTAAGTTCCCGTCATTTGATCAATCACAGGTAGCTTTGGAAAAACAATACAGCAGCTTAGCTTGCATGGTTTCAGCATTTTTATTTCATCCACCATTAAAAGTTTGCATTACTTATGATCCTTTATTTTCAGACTGATGATTATGTTGTTTGCTTGGAGACTCCTACTTCATCAGATTCTGTTTCTAAGAAGATAAAAATGGTTACTTACTTTTGTACCATTCTAATGCATATGAATGCTTAACAGATAGAAACTTATATTTGCAGTGATGGTGTTCCTTCTTTCATTGTGCAGGAACCTTGATTTGTTGAAGCATCGGAGGACATCTGCCATTCCTAGAACACGAAGATGTTCTACTATTTTTATTCATTATGACAAATAATATTAATAAGCTTGGACATTTTGAACTCTCCACTATTGTTTACAGTTATGTACTCTTTTAAATATTTGGTATTGATTGTCGAGGTTCCTATGATATTTGAGCTTGGATTTTTAATAGTTGTGGTTGTTCTTTGATTCTTTATCTATTAGTCCTTATTATATTTTTTTGTCTATCTAATTACTCTCAAATACTTGATTTAAAAGTGGAGATTCTGTATCGGTATATAATGATTAATTAGTTAATAATCGTTGGATTGTTGCTTTAAGTTTTTTCAACTGAACCAAATCAAAAAAAAGTAACTTTAAGAATTATAAAGGATTAAGTTCTAAATTCTTAACATAGGAATGCAGATTTTTATTTCAATCTTTATTAAATTTAAATTTAAATTTAAATTTAAATCAATTAAAAGTCTAATCCTTTTTGGGAAACATGATTTTGATGACTAACTTACCTGTTAAGATTTATTAAAGATAATAAAAAATGGCAGTATGATACATTTAAATAACGAGATAATGACTTCTTAATATATATATTTCAACGCCAAATCATTCCAACCAAAATATAGTATCGCAACCAACATTGTCAAGTTTATCAAATCAAACTTGCAAAAGTGCACATTATCCACATCTCCAACCAAACAAAGTTAAAGCATACGTTGAAACCAATAGCATTGCAAACCAATAGAGAAGGATTAATTTTTCATATATATATACTTCATCGCAAAATAATTTAAATCAGAAAATAGCATTGCAACCAACACTGTCAAGTTTATCAAATGTGCAAGAGTGCACATTGTCCAGACTCTTGCACATTGTCCAGATCTTCAAACAAACAAAATTCAAGTCATACGACCAAACCATGACCAAAAATACAAGTCTGATAGAATTTATACTGTTGCTGCAAGTTTTCTTAAATCTACACTGGAGCTACTTTGGTCACGATAAACACATCAGTCCCGTTTTCTTCAATCAGCTGCCAGCTTAGAACATCATCAACTTGGTATTCATTATCCCTTGCAAATTTGTTCCAGCCAGCAGACATTCGTGCGCGATTCCCGTGCAACACCATGCCTAATCTCCAGGAACCTTTCTCTGTTCGGATCTCAACTTCATCGCCTTTCTTCCATGCACGGTTTGGAGGATGGATAGCAACTGGAATAAACTGGAGTGAAACAAATAACAGGAGATATAAGGGGTCCTTTTAAATTGTACGAACAATAAAAATATGCTACTCTAGATATTATCAAGAAATTATTTTGATACCGGGCCATGTGTTTTCTTATCAATGAGCAGAGTAGAGACTGTGATGGTGAACTGCAGATCATTCTCTGCCATATCATTGCCAACACCAGCATTTCCGCCAGAGGATTCCGAGCCGTGTTCGCTGTCCTCTTCTAAATCTTAAGAGGAAAAACAGTTGGAATTACAATCTTTTAATAGCAAATTCAAATAGTGCTGTATAGATAAATGTTACAGTATTAAGATTTTAGGATTGTACCATAATCACTTCTCAGATCAGGCTTTAGAAACCAGTGTTCATCTCCAAGGTACTTGGCGCTTCGGATTCTTCTTTTGTAGGCTATCTCCATGCCATCTTTCTGAAAGATTCTAGCAGTCATGACATTACTGCTGTTAATGGAAAAAACAATCGCCTCCTTTTCGATGACCTTGAAATGCTTTAGCATATCCTCAAGGTTGTAGATATAACCATTTGGCACATTATAGAAAATGTACCAGCTTCTATCATCAACATCAACTTGCCTAATTCTACACAACCTACTACAATATTTCTTGCTAAACAGTCTTGGAAGAACCTGTGAATTTGATCAAAAAAATAAGGATAATGAGGTATATATTATAAGTGCGAAATTAGTAACAAACTTTATTATGCAGATGAACTCACAAAGTGTCCTTCCTTCGCAGCATCAGGATACACCATTTTATAGAATGAATGTTCAGCCTTGGATGTCCCTGATCATTACATATAATAAACACATAGTCAGATACCAAGGCTATGGAATTGAAGCTTTAAACTAAAAAAGAGAAGGGTTATGTTATATACCCTCAACACACGCATCAGACCAGGCCTCGGCTTTGAAGATGCAGAAATTTAAGATATTTTCTTCGTCTGTGTTGTGTTTGAAAAGCAGCAGATTATCTCCTGCTTGAAGCCCGGATTCCCTTGCAAAATCTACCCAGCCTCTGCCAAACGAGCACCTATTGTTCTGCCAACTGACGAAGACTTCCCAGTGTGTCCTTTCTAACCTCAGGACAACTTTGCTGCCATCATCCCATTTGTTATAAAACTTCTCCCAGGAAGGATCTAATTCCTGTTATTCAGTGTCCACGTGTAGATAATTATAACTTTTAAATACTAAAGAACCAGGAATATAATGGAGTACATTCCATAAACGTGTGTGCCAGAAGCAAACGGGAGAATATATTTACACACCAAATAGCAATAAGCAGACATAATTACATTAGCTTAGCAGAGTTTTAATATGTACACGTTCCGCAGAAATTAACTCACCAGATTCTGAAGGTGCGGATTAAGATTTTGTTCTGAAAGGCACATCTCAACAAAATCAGTTTTGTTAGCGCAAGCATTAAAACAGAGAAGAGATATTTGTTTTTCCAATTCCAAAGATTTCGTGTCCAAAATATAGTCCTCTTCGTCATAATACTTGCCAGTGGTTTTAAAGAACTCAGTTGGATGCATTTTAGGATAGAGACATTCGACAGCAGTGTCCCTGAAAATCTGAACCTCAAACAAACCATCCCCGTAGTACTCAAACAAGGCAACATTGTACACCGTCAGACCATAATATCTCATGAATTTACCAATATCGTAAATCTTCCTGACTGCTTTGTCATATTTTGCAGGCCACAGATATTTTTTACATCTTATTCCTAGCTGACTAGGAAGAAAATCACCATATCTATCGTGGAATGATGCTGGAACCCTCTGTATTCAATGCATACAGACAAAATGAATTTTATAGATATGGGTATCACAGTAAAGGAAAGATGTTATAATGATAACTTGACCATTACCACTGCCCCAAAGATGTCGCATTCTATGTTTGCGGCGAGAAAGCTACATTTCTTATCCAATTTCCCTAAATTACATAGACATTGAAAACTGGTACACATCAGGACATGATCAGCACGGAATTATCATTAACACAGCAGAGTAGCTTAAACATACCCTTATTAAACAACTTTGTCCATCTTGAGTCAAGGCTATTTTCATCCTGGATTCGAATATTATAAACTTAATAAAAAAGGGAAACACACAGATATATAATCAATAAGATACTGGAGTGCATATGTTCTAATTTGACACAGCACTGCTGCCAAGGATTCAAACAACAACTAATTTAGGTAAACAGCAGAACTTAGAATGATTCGTAATCAGAGTTAATATAGCTGTTATATACAAATTCAATCCAAGAAATTAGAAAAAGCGAAAGAACGAGAACAATGTGAAGTAATGTAACCAATTGTATATAGTTCAATTGAAAGCGATCAATTCAAAACGATGAAGCAGCAATGAGTAGGTGTACCTTCATCTTGATGATCGAGAAGTCTGGAGCAATTGTATAACAAGAACAAGGGAATGCTGCACTGTGGAGAACACGATTGAGCTTCTAAGCACCGTCGCATGCAACCAGGGTTTAGAGCGTAGAAATAGGTACGGTAGCCTTTTAGGACAAAGTAGTTTAATAAGTCTTTTATTACTCTTACGTTGTCAGTACCTGTAAATTAAATTGTTTCCCCTTAATAATTGTTTCCATTTTATCAATTTACAATGTTTAAACATATATTATTTGATATTTGATAATATAAGATAAAAAACACTAATAAGAATATTTTATTTTGTATCGATATTAGAGCGAATCAAAATATTTAACATATAACATATCATCAGGCACAAAAATATAAACATGTTATAATATATTGATTTTTAGGTGCATATGACATGTATGTTGTCGAATGCTGAAATTTATTTTATTTTCGGCCTCTCCTTTGTGTATTATTAATTTTGTATACAGTCATAATTATAAAATTGATATTAGCAAACTATCGAATATTGTATTGTTCCAATGTATGTTATTATTAGTATTATTATTATTACTATTATTATTATAGATATTGATTATTGATTTCACAAATTTATTTATGTTATGAATTAAAAAATTTAAAACATATTATAATATATAAATTCTTTTTTGGTTTAGATATATGAATGTCAATGTATCGATCACAACTTTTTCTGATTTTCACAGGTTTGTCAAATAGTTAAGGTTCATTTGGCGATTGTAGAAGTATAGATGATTCTTGATGCACAAGATTTTATATATTTTACTGTAATATTATATAATACAGATACCTTACTATATTTTACACTATTATCGGAATTTAATATAAATTTTATTAATTGAACATAAAGATGTATGATAAATTTACAAAGAAATAATTATAGTTTCGATGATGGTAATCTTTAAATTACCTATGACTATTTATACGGTATATATACGATTTCAAACTAGAAAAAACAACAAATTTAAAACCAGAACACTGCAGTGGAAAAACGGTATAAAAATATTGGACAAACAATACTTTAAGAAAATTTCAAATCAAAATTCTTAGAGCACGCGAAGCGCGGGCAAAAAGTCCTAGTTAAATATAATTTGTGACAACCTATACCTACCACACTCTCTCTCTCAAAATAAATACTATGGGAAGGGATCGAAGGTATATATATTAACTATTAAGACAAACTAACACAGTATTTAACGGAGAAAAATAAGATAAAAAGATCGTAAGATATTTTATTTTGAAGAATCGGGTATCCAGCAGTCGGTTGATGCTCTTATAATTGTCTGAACTGAAGTCGAGGAGAAGAAATATCCACATAAAGAATTTGACAAGTAGGGTTTCCAATTTATGAACATTTGGTAAACAGTGAAATCATCAGATTTTGCCAGATTTAATCTGCTTTTGGATGGGGTCTCACTTCTCAGTATCATCCTCCAAACCTGCATTTGTATATACTATATATTTGCCATTTATATTGAGTACACTTATCTATTACGATTTAAGGTCCAATAATCTTAGTCAAAATCAGTTTGCGGAATTCTAATTCAGAAGATATACTATCGTTCGCATTTGTGCCTGAATAGTTTTAACATTTTGAGATCAGGCCTAAATTATCAGGGTTGTTCGCTTGCAAAATTGAATAAATGTAACGGCAATACTAATTATGAAATTATTAATAGGCTCGACCAAAAACACCTCACAACAGCCTGTCTTGTGAGAGGCAGCCTCTTTCATGTGGTTTTTTTAAAACCACAATCATGAAAACGATCAACTAAACAACATAGGAGCGTTGCATTTAATATAGTTTCTTTTATGGATATATAAGACGGGAAAATAATAGTATTTCAGAAAAATGAAATAATAGTACGATAACATAGATCAAATTCCTTTCAACAAGTCATCATTATTTTACAACTTTTTCTAGAGTGTTATCAGTTCTCATAAAATCTTACAATTTAACGCAAGAATTGTGAAAATTCGACCAACTCTGTTCCGATGATTAACACATTTATAAATTATAGAAATAAAGTTTTATATGATTCGTACAATTAATATAGTGGGAACTCCGATCTTGTGAACTTATATATCTCTCTATTTTTATCATAATATATCGTTACTATTTTATCCCTGTTGAAATCATAATCGGTCGGATTAGGATTGAATTTTAGATTTCGGGTCGAAATATCTGATATTCAAATATGAAATATCATATTCCATAAAATCCATTCGGAACGAAATGAAACGGATATCATCATAGTTTTTCTACCACCCATACAAAGAAATGTTCGGCTAAGCTACATGTGGAAGACGATTAATTACAACAATAGACCATTTCAGATCATAGCATTATATCCATGGTGGGTCAAAAGTTATAATACCACCAAATACTTAAGTTAAGAACATCTACTAAACCATAATTAAGAAATGATTTAAAGTTATACCTCAACTTAAATTAGTAAAGAGACTTGTTCAAGTTCTTTCTTTTATTAATTTTGTTCTTTTTGGAACTAAGCTAGTCAGATTTAGAAAGCAAGCATCTTCATGACAGTGCCAAGCATGCAATGCATAACCGGCTTTATATTCATTAATATTCACCCTCTACTTTTAAATATGATCTACTTTTATCGAAGATAAGAGAATTGTGGAGTTTAAAACATGGGGGCTACTACTTGAGTTTTAGACCTCTTGTTGAATCTAAACAAAATTGACAAATGGCAGAGAACTTGTATTGTCAAAGCGAGAGAGTAGATGTTTTCATTTTACGAATTAATTAATGAAACTAAAACACAAAAGACTTGAGCAACATTTAAAATCTCAAAATGACCCAGATAATTACTGTCTTTTTTTATATTTTGAACAACACCAGAGTTGGTTGTATATATATACGAATGATAGTATATACGTCTAGTATAAAAAAATTTGGACGTGAAAATTCCCGAATTTAATAAATCTGTTGAATTACATTGTAGCACCTTTCTATAAACATATTTTTTTCGCTGAATATACGTTTGTCTGGAACTGGAACCTGCCGGATAACATATGATTCAGGGAGGAAAATTCCCGAATTTAATAAATCTGTTGAATAATACGGTAGCACCCTTCCATAAACATAATTTTTTCCACCGAATATACGTTAACATACATTTGTTAGGAACCGGACCCAAATCGGATAACTTATGATTCAGGGAGGAAAAAAGACTTGAGCAGAAACAAACTAAAAGAAAGATATGGGGCTGTCAGAGAGTAGCATGTGATATGTGGTGAGTGGAGGCCAATGCATGACCAATGCCAAACTACTACTGGAGATGTACTGTACTATGAGCAAGCAGTTGAAGTTGCGTGTATAGAGTGGTTGGTAACTCAACAAAATGACAGTTGGGTTTATCATTACAAGGGAGGCAATCAAGCACGGAATGTGAGAGAGCCTCCATTAGATTCACCTGCTTTTTCGGCTTCCACAAAATTTCCATTCCGGGTGTCTTACAAAATGAGGTTCTGCATTGTACATCAACTCTCATATAACATTGCCTTTGTTACTACCGATGATTCCTTAATTCAATAGTATTGTCCTCTCTACGAATCTCAGAGATCGAGAGTCCGAATTTTGTCAAGAATGAAATAGAGCTCATATGGTATCTATCAACGAAGATCGACAATTCGAATCTTGTTAAAAACAAGATGAAAGTTGGAGGTCAAATAATAGCACTCTGACTACGCTTATCTAAATGCGGTTCGGGTTGGGATCGGAATTATTATTACTAACCCCAATTTCTCATAGTAAAATACTCCAAATTATCAAAAATGGAAAAATCAGGATTTCAAGACAGTCGGGAAAAACATAAATAGTGTCATTAATAGTTTACAGCTAAAAGTATGATTGTGAAAACGAATTGGAAGTGTAGATAAACAGGACCAGATTTGAAAACGAGTGAGTTTGACGGGGAACATGGGGAGAATTTTGAAGGGCTATAATACAACATGGCATCATATTGGAATAAAGAAGCAGCACAAAAGCAAATGGAGAGAATTTCAAAATTCCAATAGAGACGCGTAAAAAGGAAGCCACTTGCACAAAATTGAGCAGATTCCGGAATGAAAGGGAGTGATTAGCACATGGCTGCAATCCCAATTAGTATTCTTGGTACTATTTTAATTATAGTTTTGAGACTAATGATTCAACTTAATGCAGCAGATTTATATGGGATTAGCATTAGAACAGGCAACAGGCTTCTTCCATCACTTCAGCACAATTCAAATCCACTTGCATTACTTGTTTTAAAGTGCATTTGATTATTTAGAGGACAGGGAGTGAGGACTCTGAAAATGTGACCAGAATCAGGAACAGAGATGAATAGGACATTTATGGACATAGAAGGAGGAGACACGTCGCTAGACTATCAATGAATCCTCGAGGACTTACAGCATTTAACGGGAAGAACGGTTCCTAGACGATGAATCCTCGAGGACTTGCAGCATTTAACGGGAAGAATGGTTTTTAGAAGGGCATCCTGTATTTTTAAGGGCATTACATATTCGTCACAAGGGGTTCAGCAATTTGTTAGGTTCTACGAAGCAACATTTGCAGTTTCCACAACTAGCAATACACCAGTGAGACAGCGATGAAATATGAAAGATACTAGTACATGTCAAGGCGATAAGCCATAGACTTCATTGCCAGGAAATAAAACTATACAAGCATGTTGAAAAGAGAAGAAATGATCTAGCTAACAAAAACTGAATACAGGTAAAATGTTCATGATCATACTATAAATTCCAAGCCAGAAAATTAAAAAATAGGATAAAAAGTATGAATAGTAAATGAAGAACGAAAAAAAGATAGAGAGATAAACACGAATGAATCCACCCACAAACCCGAAGCAGCAACAGAGAGAAAGAACAACTGCTTTGAGCTATACTATCTATGAAGATTTTTTATGGTCTCTATACATACAAATTCCCTGCAACCTACTTTGAAATTTATTTCACAACTCAAATTTATCGATAAATATATTCAATCATAAATCTTTGAGACAGACTTAATTTCTCCTCTTAATTTACCTTTCACTCTTGTTTTCCAAGCTTCACTGCTGCTTCTGCTACTTGTTGTAAAGAATTCAAATGTGGGTCACCCGAGTCCAGATTACGATTTTCAAGCCTCATCTGGATAATGAGAACTGCCAACGGTGTATAATAGATAAGTGAAAGACAAGAAGATGATCAAGTAAATTAATTTGGTTGTTTTTTTTCTCGGTATAAGTTTGTGGTTGTGAGGAATCATCAGGGAAAATTCTCTAAAAGAATTAATAGAAAGGAGGGGGTGGTGGAGAGGCATAGGAAACCCCGAATATTGGAGGCAATGGACCTTCAAAGACGGGAGGTGGTGGGATCATGATTGGCGGTGGGGGAGAATGATGGTGAACAACTGGTGGTGGCGGACTGTGATGATGAACTGGTGGAGGCGGGGATGAGTATACGGGGGATGATGGCGGAGGCGGTGGTGGTGGTGATTGAGGGGGATGATACGGGACTGGTGTAGGTGGTGGGGGTGAAGAGTACTCGGAACATGGTGGTGGCGGGGGTGGGGGTTCTATACAAGGAGGCGGGGATGGTGGTGGTGGGGAATGTTGTGGGGGTGGAGGAGGGGGCGATGAGTAGATGTAAGTTGGTGGGGGAGGTGGTGAATGAGGCGGTGGTGGCGAATGAGGGGGTGGTGGTGGTGAGTGTGGAGAAGGTGGTGGTGGTGAGTTATAAATGTATGGCATTGGGGGAGAGTACACAGGTGGGGGTGGAGGTGATGGTGATGGAGGTGGTGGTGAGCGTATACAAGGCGGGTATGTAGTTGGTGGGGGTGGAGGTGGTGAATAAACTGGTGGAGGCGGTGAAGGAGGTGGAGGGGATGAGTATACTGGTGGAGGCGGTGAAGGAGGTGGAGGGGATGGGTATACTGGTGGAGGCGGTGGTGGGGGTGGGGGTGGTGAGTAAACTGGCGGTGGAGGAGATGGTGGAGGTGGCGATGGAGGCGGTGGAGGTGGTGAGTAAACTGGTGGCGGAGGAGATGGAGGTGGGGGAGGTGGCGAGTAAACTGGTGGAGGGGGAGATGGAGGTGGAGGAGGAGGGGATGGAGGTGGTGAGTAAACTGGTGGTGGAGGTGGAGGAGGCGGGGGTGGTGAGTAAACAGGTGGAGGCGGTGAGGGAGGAGGTGGAGGTGGTGAGTAAACCGGTGGTGGTGGAGGTGGAGAGTAAACAGGCGGTGGTGGTGGCGGAGAGTAAACAGGTGGAGGTGGTGAATATACTTGCGGTGGAGGTGAGTAAACAGGGGGTGGTGACGGAGGCACATAAACAGGAGGTGAAGGCACGGGCACAGGCACTGGTGGTGGAACATAAACAGGCGGTGAAGGCACCGGGACAGGTGGAGACGGTGGTGGTGGAGCAGGCAAGCTAGGAACAAAAGGCTCACACTTAAAAGCCGAACAATCAACCTTCTTTCTCAAAAACCCTTTACACTGTCCTCCTGATCTCTGCCCTGGTCTCCCCTTCAAACAATTCCTCCTATCACTAAACTCCGGAACCCTCAAACAAACCGGAGGCTCCCCAGTAAAGAAGTTATACTCATAAGAGAAATTCTGCAATCTCGGCAAGTCACAAATACTCTCTGGAATAGCCCCGGACAACATATTATGACCTACATTCAGCTGTTCCAAACTCTTCATCCCACCAAGACTATCCGGCAAAGGGCCAACCAATTCATTATAACTCACATCCAAAACAGTCAATTCTTTCAACAATCCGATACTCGAAGGGAAACAAGACCTCAAACCATTATCCATCATAATAACCTCATTAAGGGTTTTCGACATATTACCAATACTCGCAGGAAGACAGCCCTTAAAATCATTTCCAGCCAACACAACAACCGACACCGGAGAATTCCCAAAATTCTCCGGAATTGAGAACTTAAACCGATTATGATTAATAAAAATTGCATCTAAATTCTTATCGAATAATGCCTTAGGTACCTTCCCCTCAAACTCATTAAATCGAAGATCTAAAAATTTTAAATTCGGCAAATCAAGAACTACATAAGGGAATTTTCCAGCAAACCTGTTGTTGCTAATATCAAGCTCATATAAAATCTTCAATTTCTTGAATTTCTTGGGAACCGTGCCACAAAACCTATTCGAATTTATATGAAACAATGCGAGATCTGTCAACAACCCAAGTTCCTCCGGCAAGTACCCAGCAATGTCCCCGTGGTTAAGATCAATTCCGGCGACTGTTTGGTCGGACTTATTTTCCGGCGCCGGAGCACAGAAAACTCCGGTGTAGTTACACACTTCAGATCCGACCCAGTTGCCCGTTAGGTTCAGCGGATCCGAAATTATCGCCTGTTTCCACGCCTGCAGAGCAATGTAAGCGCTCCGGAGCCTCGGATTCTCGAACACCAAAGCGGGGTCCACCGCGACATTTTCGCCCCTGTCTCCGAACTCGTCCTTGTAGTACAGGAGCTGTCTGTGTTTGATGTAATGAACTTCACTCTCGCTCAGCCTCCCATTGAAGCTATAGGCTTCACAGGAGCTCAAAAATGTAAGAAAAACAAGCAGCAAAGCGGCGAATATAAAAGGGTTTTGATTGATTTTGTAGTTCATTTTAGGCTCCTTGTAACATTTCTCGAAATGCAGCAGAGAGAGGGAGAGAGATTGGAGAGAGATGGGAGAGAGAGGGAGAGAGAGATGGGTTTTTCAGGGGGGTTTGGATGAGAGAGAGGGAGAGAGGAGAGAGATGAGTTTATGGGGAGAGATGAGAGAGAGATGGAGAGAGATATAGGAGAAGAATTATAGAGACAGCTAAATCACAGCTCAAAGCCCACAAGATATAGAGAGAGAGTGTGGAGAGATATTAAGGAGAGAGAGAAAGAGTGATGACTTTAGGTTATGTTTTTGTATTGAATTCTATTCATTTTCCGCAAGCTAACGTTTGGAATAATATAGATAAAGAAATTAGTTAGAAAAAATAAATAAATAGGGGTGGTGTAATAATTTTTGTTTGTAATAATGGGTAGTTGTTATTGTCCTTTACGGTTACGGCTAATTGCCGGCGACTTGTCCGGCGTAACTGGTGTGACCGGTCACCATTGGTCTAATACTCTAATTAGCATCGATCTCTATTTTATTTTAAGATTTTCGTTCGGCTAAAAAATATGAGAAATTTTGATGCTCGTCAAATTTTGATTTTTTTTGGATATCAATATCATGATATGATATCTTGAGATAGATAAGAATGATTCTAGATATTTTATATGAATATTTTATAATAAATCATATTTAATTTGTAGATTTATAAAGTAAAATTCAATTGTTTTGGTTATGATACGCGTAAAAGAAAATTAGCGATATATATTATTAGGGTGTTTGTCAGGCTTTTATGCACTTATTGGTACTGTTTATATAAAAAGTCAGGAAGTATTTATAAAAAATTGAGAATACTAACTTTTATTTCATGAACTCTACTCATATCTAAAACATTTTAATCACTCATAAATCTCTTGACATGTTTTTACTTTTCACCTTGTGGTGCACTTCTTTATTTTAACAAAAAAACACTTATTTTAAATTTACCCAAACAGACTCTATCATATAATATCACAAAATAGATTTAATCTTTTTTGTTAACATTAAAATAGATTTAATCTAAGTGGGAGAACTTTTTTAACTGACATGTAGGAGATGTTTGGGTGAGATTTTTCTTGCGATAAAAAATTTATATTTACATACTATTTTTTAATATTAAATATTTATGTGTGTTTAACATTTCTTATTTATAAAAATGAATATTTGTTTTCTGAAAATACATAAAATAAACGGCTTATTTCAGATTAATAAAATAAACCAAACATGATCATCCTTTTCTACTCATTTAACTACTAACGTACAATAATAATGTGTCTCATACTTAAATTTAAATACACAATTAACCTTAGCATGGATATCCATCAGAAGATCTCTCATTTAAGATCTGAAAAAATTACAGGACTAACTTAACAAATAAGTCAAACCAGTTAATGACCGGATTGTAAGGTGTTAATTTGAAAAGCAAGAGGCTATAGTATTTAATTTAAGCTCATAATTAAAAATAATCTGATTCCCCATCTCATTTCGAATGTGTATAGTTTAAACTCGTGACTAGCACCTATCTAGGTCTAAATATCTAAAATTGATTAATCTCATATATTATCGCTCATCTCGAAATATATTTAGAAGTTGTTTGTGTAAAATTAAAAAAGAGTTTCTTAGTAGACTAGGAGTGAGAACTGATTAAACTGGTTGGGAGAAGAGCAGAATTTTTGAGACAAATATTAGTTTTCTTAATTTTTATAAGTGATTTTGATTTTTTTAAAAATCGAGTCGAGAAAAGTAAATTAAAAGTCGGAAGTAGCTTTGCACAACCAGACATTTAATTTTGTAATTTTTTCCGCAGAAAAACAGAAATGGTAATTATGGGAGACACTAACTTACAAATTACGCTGAGCTCCCACCAACTTGCTCCATAACTGTAAGTAATAAACTCCTCCAAACCGATACACATGGTTAATTTATGATAAGATTGACGCTCGAACACTTTATTTAAACTTGATAACTAACACAGTCCCAGCCCTTTATTTCAACTTAAAGGCGTCGTGGGTAATGGGGCTCCCTTTTGTTTCTTTCTTTTCATGCTCACTTGTCAATATCACAAGAGGACTCGCCTTTTCTGTCTACTCCCTCCGTCCCGGTCAATAGTATACATTGGGGACGGTGGCGCGGCACGGACTTTAATGCTTCAATATAGTATAGTTCTGTAAATTATTTTTAAGATTTTCTTTTTTGTATAAAAGTATAACATTTATATTTTTATACAAAAAAAGAAAATCTTAAAAATAAGTTGTGGAACTATGTTTTATAAGAGCCTTAAAAAGCGTGTCGAGCAGTGAAAAAGAAACGTATACAATTGACTGGGACAGAGGGTGTATTATTTATAGTTTTACTATTTCACATTTTAATTTTTGTTATCTATAATATTTATTTTAAAATATTTTTATGAGTTTGATCACTTTTTCAGCCTTTTCTTAGGAAAAAACTATTAACAATTTAGCAAATGTGTAATTGAAATTCGCTTCTTCTTTTTTCTTTTTTAAATTGGACATTAGTTAAAGTCAGTTTTTGAGATTCTGATTCGTCAAATGTTATTCATATTTCAAAATTCAGGAGTTTTTAACATAAATATTGTCAGCTAATAATCATGATTACATCCATTTATAAAAAAAAATTAAAGTTATATTTTGTTTTGTCTTCGTGCACATGTTTATTACTCGTTCGTCACTCATTTTCGCTCAAGTTTTTATACTTTTTTTTTCACTTTAACAACATTTTAAGTCATGTATAAAACATACTTAATAATTTAATTTTTAAATATCACTTTTTCTAAATATTACATTTTTATTGGAAAAGAAAAAAGTAAATATAAATTCATAAAATTATGTTTTAAAATCTCATGTTATGTTAGCCTTAAAGTTATCATTAAAAAGTTGTTATTTTTTTATCGTTAGACAAGGTAATTAAGCCAAAAGTTTGAATCTTCTACCAATAAAAAAAAACCAAAATGTGAAAAAATTAGGCCAAATAAAATATACCATCCGCAATGTACACATGCAAAAATCAGCACGCACTCATGCAGTAATAATATAAATTAAATAATGACTTGTATTTGTGTATACTAGTCATGGCTTCATTGTTCAGGTAATCGGTAGCTACTAAAACGTTTCCTTCGCAAAAAATGCAGCCGAAGATTAAAATTTGAACAGATACGAACATGAGAACTGGAAGAAGTAGCACCTTCTTAAATAAGTAGTTGCAGCAGCAGAAGCAGCCACACATAAAGTAATTCATAAACATGATATTTTTCTGATTCAGGTGGGGTTTAATTTCTTCAACTACCCTTGTTCAATGCAGTATACTGTGACGACCTCATCGTCTTCGTATCGAGATGTCGAGAGTTCAAATTTTATCCCGAGTGGAAAGTGAATTAGGCTCATCAATTTTATTTAGCAGTCAACACCTCTATGCATGAAGTTTACAAGTTAGGAAAAGGTTAAGAAAGAGGTCATCATGCATTAAGTTAAAATAATAATGATAATATTTTTATTTTAATATTTAATGACAGGGAAGTCGGGATAGAAAAGGAGAAATAGAGTCAGGTTCGTGACACTACAGCACAATTTCTGTTGCACATAAATCATATCATAACAGATTTTGTTTGCTTTCTATGGATATTTAAAGTGTGTTTGGCCAAAGTTTAAGAAGTCGGTTTAACGTTATTTTTAATTTTAAATTAGAAAATACTTTTCTTCTATTTTCACCCTAATGAATATCACAATTTGATTTTAATGTTTTTATATGAAACATGTTCATCTGATTATGTGAATAGATGATTAATTAACTTTTTTATACTTTGAATAATTAAAAGATTATTTATATTCTACTACATCATACATTTATCTTAAATATTTATTTTCATTTTATTATTATATAAATTTTTTAAATCGCAAAATCACAGGACATTGCTAATTGACGCCATGGTTGATATTAGAAACAAATAATTTAGTTATAATTATAAAATATATCGTAATTCCCGACTATTTCGAAATTCCAAACAATAACAAAGTAAGAACAATTAAGAAAAAAATCTGAGGGGAGAAGAAAAGAGAGAGCCGAAAACTTCACGGTTAACTTGTGTCGGTAGTGAATGGCTCCCACCGCAGAAGACAAAGATGAGAATACATATGACTTGTAAAACTTTCATGTTGGTCCCAACCTTATTTAATTTTTCACCGGAACACTTTGTACCTCAAGCTTCTCATCTCTACAATTATTTATTCACACATTTAATTCTGCACACGTGTGATCACCTCGAGCCCAATTATTTTTATGTATTTTATTATTTATGAATTTAATTTAATTCTTTTATCTATTTATTACCATTACCAAACTATGGGGATGTTTGTTTCCGGCTTAAAAGCCGGGTTTCTGGTTAATAAGTTAGAAGCACTTATTTGTATCGTTTGTGTAAAAAGTCCAGAAACACTTATAAAAAGCTAGGAATGCTAGCTTTTGTTTCAAGGTTTCTGCTTATTTACCAAACACTTTAATTACTTATAAGTCTTAACTTGTTTTTAACTTCCATTCCACTTTTTTATTTTAAACAAGAAGCATTTATTTTAAGTTCACCCAAACGGCCGCTAAATAACACACGACTCTTGTGAATAGTTTTGACTATTTTAGGTCATACTTGATTTATCTTTATTGTAGAAATATAATATTCTTTATTGAAAGTATATGAACTTATATTTTCCTAAAGATAAGTATTTAATTTCAGTGAAATAGCCCGCAAGGGTTGGTTCAGCTGGTTAAAGAGGGGACTGGTATCTTTGGGAGTCGAAAATTCTGATTAAACTAGAGTCTGTCGCTTAAGTGCGGTTTACCTAAAAAAAAAATTGGAAGTATAATTGCATGTGGTTGTATTTTTGCAAATATTTTCAAAAGTATGATATTTTTGCAAAATATTTAAAAAAGATGTAGTATTTTTGCAAAAACAATTTTAGACTTAGGTATTTATGGAAAAGAACCCATTATTTATTATGCATAGTTTTGTCAATGATAAGAGTGTTGAAAACTTTAAGTTACAAGGGAATAATTTTATTAAGTTGAATTGCAGGTTCAAATTACTGCACATATGGTACTAGTTTTTATACCATTTTAAATTTCTCAGCTTATTTCAAAACAAAAAGATAAATATTTCTCATATCATTTCAACACGTACCAGTCAATCAGGCATGCAGGCCCTTAGTTAAACATGGAAAAGATTTTTTGAAACAGACGTATAAACGGAAACAGAACCAACATATCTTAACCAGACCCTATGTGGTTCTCACTAATAAAGTCTTTTAAAATAATTAAATATATTCATTCAAATTATAATTTTCACAAGTGGATTTTTGGTATTATCCGAGTCCTACAGACTTAGAGTTGAGCCCCACAAATATAACAGTGACTATAAATTCATAAATGCCTTTATCCTCCCATTTATTTTTGAAAAAATAATGATTTAGTTATCATTTTGGTAAAACGAACCCAATTTAGTAAAGGTCTAGTTATATACTTTGACAAATTTTAAAATATAGTAAATATAATATAACACATGCAAATTACATGTATTATATTATAAAAATCATATTTAATCTGTTCGACGAGTTATGAATATGATTAATTGGTGATTAATCATGATTACTTACTAATTTTTAGAACAATATAATATATTAATTAAGTTCTAGTCATCAAATATCAGTTAAATTTTGCGAAGAACTCTTTAAACGGATTATGTAAAGAAAATGATCCAATTTAGTAAAATATGTCGGTTAAGAAAAATATATTTACCTAAACACACACATATTGATATTATTGATATTGATATTATATTAATGAGAATTAATACACTAGTTTCGTATCTTGTATTCTAGAAATAAATAATTATTATCATCCATCTCAACACGGATAATAATGTTATGGAGGTATTTGGCTGGGTTTAAAACTTTTGGATTTATAAGTCATAAGCACTTATTTGTACCATTTGTGTAAAAAGTCAAGAAGCACTTATAAAAAGTTAGGAATACTAGCTTTTGTTTCACGACTTCTAATTATTTCGCAAACACTTTAATCACTTATAAGTCTTAACCTGTTTCTCATTTTTATTTCACTTCTTTACTTTAAGCAAGAAGCACTTATTTTAAATTCAGCCAAATGATCCTTATGATTCAAAATTTTTTGTCAAAGCATAAGGAAAAATTCGTATCTCATTATATATATAAATCAAACTTAATTGGTAAAACCATAAAACCAAGAATTAATGAGGGATTAATTAGATTAGTCAGAAATTAATAATATTTATTTATTCATTAATCATATATTTTATCAATTTGACGAGTTATGAAACAAGGATTTATTAGTGATTAATCGTACTTACTCACTTTTGGAACAATTGATGTATTAATGAAGTTATAATCTCAAATACTTTTGCGGAAAACTCTTTAAATAGATTATTTTAAAAATCATTTTCTAACTTTTAAGATTTTTCATACATAATATATATGTTCGTAAATTAAAATATAATAAAAAAATTATATATTTAGGAAACGGTTAAGAAAAGATATTTACCTAAATGCATGTATGTCAATATTATAATAAGAATATACTAGTTTTGTACCTTATTCTCTAGAAATAAAATATTACTATCATCCGAATTATATACTTATATATAATAAGCGTAATGGAGATAATTTGGTCATATGATCACATGTTCTAAAAACTTATCATCCGTTGGATCGTATATTGAACAAATAAGCACCGTTAGATTATAACAAAATTAACTTCTAATTCTATAAGACAACTGATATCTTGCATGTTTGTAATTCCTTTTCTGAACCTAAAATAAATTCTGTCTTTCACATGTTTATGAATTTTTTAATCCAAAATAAATATTTTCTACCAGCTTTAATTGTAGAATCACATAAATCGCACCGTCACAAAATTATTTTTATCTAATATATTTCAAAATTAATAAGCCGGATATTTTAATCCAAAATAAATATTTCCTACCAGTTTTAATTGTAGAATTATATAAATCGCACCGTCACAAATTTTTTTTTATCTAATATATTTTAAAATTAGTAAGCCAAATTTAAATCATATTATAATAATTCTAATATAAAATACATTTATAAATATAATCTAATGGAAGTTGACGTTACATATTCTACTCAATATATATTAAAATTTGATTGAAAAAATTTAAGACTTTGGCATGATACATAAGAGAAAAAGAATGACTTGATTACAATAGTTTATTTGAAGCCTTTAATGGCTGTGACGGTGTATTTTATACTGCATCGCCACTGTCGGATGATCCAACACGTGTGACTTTTTTTTTTTTTTACAGAAACAAGTCTGAAAAGTAGAATCTATATATGTTTACAATAGTCCTGACTTACAAACAAATCATAATTTCATATTTTATTTGATTGAAAATTTTACTTTATTATTTATAAATTAAATTCTTTCACATCATTTACAATATATTTAAAAAGTTTATAAATAATTAAAAAGCTGCCGTGCCTTGCACGGGTTATAAGCTAGTTCAATGAGAATGCGGATAATGATATTATGATTGTTATTTTTTGTTCAAGAGAAAAATTCACATTTAATTATTTTCCGCGTATATTATTGCACGCGCATATCAATCACATTTACATTATATTTTTAGTGTCATCATACTTCACCAAATACTATATAAAATATTATGTCATAGCCACCCATCATATTTCATTTGGTGACTCTAAAATATAAATTGAATTTCATACTTGCTCCTCCCTTCAACTGTAAAATAAAATATAAGATGAGGCCAATATAATTGACTAATAATTTTGATGGCAGGATTCATGAACTGATATTAGGCAGACATACAATTGATTAATGAGCTAATGCGTGTTATAGGTAGGTGTAAGCAAGCAAAATTACTAGAAAATGATAGGTTAATTCATTAATGTCTAAATTCTTTTTGTTATTGTCAGATAATTAAGGTTCGTCTCTGTTTATATATTGAAAACTGAATCCTTGTGTCTGCTGACACAATTTTATTTGTTATTAATGACAATTTTTGATACTCTCAGTGTTTTGATGATCACACTGCCAGCAAGCTAATAGCATAAAACTGGTGCTTGTTAGCGAGCTATCAAAGTTATATATGAATGTGCTAACAGCTTGACATGATTCAGTATTATGTTCACTGTCAGCAAGCTTACAGGTTATCATACAGGCTTATCAGCAAGCTTACAGCGTGAACAGAATAACAAATGGATAAGGATTGAAGTCAAAAAGCAAGGAGATTTATTAGGAATCGATTTGTAAGGACTTTAATATTTATATATGACTTATATAAATATTAGAGCTCAGTTTTAAATCAGAATTTCAAACAAAAACGATTTCCTAACTTATAGGAGTTTTTATATCTTTCGATCTTATCTCTAAAACTACTCCTATCCTATTTCAAATTATGGTTTTATAAATAAACGTTTACTGAGTTGTTTCAAACGTCTTTATGCTTTTACTCAGTAAAGATAACATTATTCAAACGTTCATTATTCAAGCAAATTAAACGTGAGGTTGTTGAACCAAGAACGTTGGATAGTTTGTTGAGTTATGACCGTTTGGAATGATGGTATATAAACTTGAGTGTGGTTTCCGTTTTGTGAGAACAAGAACACACTTCAAGCTTCTGAAATACAACACACTTTCATTGCAAAATCTTACTTTGAGCTCTAGTGCTTATATTTGATTATATATCTATATTGAGTTCATAGTTTCAGTTGTATTACATTCATACATTGTATTGTTCAAAGTGTAAAGGTTTGTTGCTGTGTATCGAGCTTGTGAAACAAGGGAACAAGGGGACTAGTTAGCTAGAAGAGTATACTTGGGAAGTATAGGTCTTGGAGAGCTTTTGGTTCGTGGTTCAAGGGGTTTCAGCAAGCTGATAACAGGAACAAGGGATAAAGGGAGTTATATTATTGAATCATTGTAATCGTTGACATTATTGATTAATAATATAATCTCTTACCAGTTGGTAGGGGACCAGGACGTAGACCATTAGGGTTAGGGGTCGAACCTGGCTAAAATTCTCTGTGTTGCTAGCTTACTGATTATATCTGTTTTGCATTGCATCTGCATTGTTAGCTAGCTGACTGTTTACTCTGATAATTAACAGCAAGCTGTCTGTGACAGTATAAATATTCGGTAACATTAAAAATCGGTCATATTAGCCATAACACCTATTCACCCCCCCTCTAGGTGTATAATTTCAATTGGTATCAGAGCAAGGTTTGTACTAATACTTCTGTAACAGGAATAGTATCGATCGATATGGCTGATAACTTTCAGGGAAAGTCCGATTTTAGAGCTCCTCTCCTCACGGGTTCTGACAACTACAATTGGTGGAAAGGCCAAATGGAGGCTCATCTATCCAGAGATCCCCTAATGCAAAGAGTTGTGCAAAGAGGTCCTTATGAATATCTTGATAGCGATGGCAAAGTCAAGGACGTTGATGTTCTCACAGCGGACGAGCTATCAAAGGTTGCTGCCAATGGAAAAGCAAGGAGTACATTAATCAATGGGCTGAATCAAGCTGAATATGACAAGGTCTCTTCTCTCAAATCTGCAAAAGAAATTTGGGATGCATTGGAGACATATCACGAAGGCTCAAAGGCATTAAAGAAAGTCAAGCTCGGGAAGCTTATGAAAGAATTTGGAAGCTTTGCTATCAAGAAGGGAGAATCCATTCGAGAAAGCCAAGCTAGATTCCAAGTCACTCTCAACAGTCTTGAAAGACTTGGCAAAAAGATTCCTCAATCGGAAATCAACATGAATATTCTAAATGCTGTTCCATTCGAATATGGTGCCAAGGTCACAGCATTGGAGTCAGCTCTCAACATTGATACTATGGATCACCTGGCTATATTTGCTGAGTTGGAACAATTTGAAGCTAAGATTGAAGCTAACAGCTCAGAAAGCAGCAAGCTGCCAACAGAGAAAATGAAGAATCTTGCACTGCACTCCTCTGTCAGCAAGCTGGAAACAGATGAGGAAACAGAATCAGATGAGGATCTAGCTCTTATGTCCAGAAAAATCAAGAGAATGATTGAAAAGAAAAACAAAATGAAGCGAGAAAAGGGCAAAGCTTTTGGTGCAAAGAAAGATCCAAAGGATGATGCATGTTTTGAATGTGGCAAGAAAGGACATTTCAAAAGGGATTGCTACAAGCTGAAAAACAAGTCAAAGCCGCCTAGACAGCAAGCTGATTACAAGAATAAAAAGAAATCCAAGGCACTTCTAACTTGGAGTGATGATGAAGACGAGTCAGCTTCTGATGATTCTAGTGATGAGATGGTGAATTTGGCTCTTGTTGGTCTCGATGGCTCAATTGATACAACGGATTCAGATACGGACACTAACAGTGAGGTAAACTCTATCAATTCTGAATTACATACTATTGATACAACTACTTGTGAACTAACCATGCAGGATAAGAGTTGTTCATCAATAATGGAACTCATTGATCTTAAGAATGAGAATTATGAGCTCGAGAAAGAAAACGTTCATTTGAAGAAAGTCATAGGTGATTTCTTGAATGAAAAGAGTGCCAAAGCTAGTAGTGGAATCATTGCTGCCCTCAAGGAACAAATCTCACAACTTGAAGGGAACAACATGCAAATCCAAAGAAGGAATGATACACTCATGAAGGAACTCAGCTCGCTGAGAGCAGATCTTAAAGCTAAGGATGCAAGCTTGGAGGCATTCGAGTTAAGCAAATCCCAAAGCTTAGCCGAAATCTCTATTCAAGCTGAAAAGATCAAATCATTGGAGCAAGAAGTCAAAGATCTTCAGAAAGCCATGGGAAAGTTTGTTCAAGGAGAAGAAAGTCTCAAATCTATAATGAAACAAGCTAAAGGTTCTCATGACAAAGGAGGCATTGGTGCAGCTTCTACATCCACTTCTTCAATGAGATATGAAGGGAAAAATGGCATTCCATATAATTATGCCATGCCTTGGGTGACTTGTCACAAGTGTGGAAAGAAGGGCCATCTTGCTAATAATTGTCCAATGAAGAATCCTCAATCAGCAAGCTGGGGAAGGAAGTCAGCTCACTGGCAGTATGCTGACAACAGAAACAGACAGAAGACAGCTCCGGGACAGTATGCTGATAAGACCAGCAGAACATGGAAGAAGAGTTCTAAAGTGGTCCAAATGTGGATCAAGAAATCTGATCTTAATGTTCTATATGTTTTATCAACTAACACTGCTGGACCCAACAAAATTTGGGTACCAAAACGTTGAGTTGTTTGTGTTTGTTTTGTAGGTTTGTCTCGTGTCTAAAGTAAAGCCAAATCAATGGATATTGGATAGTGGATGCACTAGGCACATGAGTGGAGACAAATCACAGTTTCTAAGCTTGAAGATGAAGAAGGGTGGACGTGTCACAATTGGTGATAGCAAAACTCTTCCTATTCTTGGCAAGGGAACTATAGGTAATAGTATCATTTCTATTAACAAGGTACAATATGTCAAAGGTCTTACTTATAACTTGCTTAGTATAAGTCAGTTATTTGATGATGGTCATATTGTTAACTTTGGTAAGGATGAATGTACTATACTTGTTGGTGCTAACAAAACTCCTCTAGTTGCAAAACGAGAAGGAAATATATATGTTTTGAACTTTGAAGAACAGGAGGCAGGTGTTTGTTTAGCAGCTGTGGATAATAATCCAGAAATTTGGCATAGAAGGCTTGGACATGCTCATATGGATCATCTCAGCAAGCTGTCAGCAAAGAAGCTTGTTCGAGGACTACCAAAGCTTAAGTATGTCAAGATGGAGACATGTTCTGCTTGTCAATTGGGAAAGCAAACAAGGACTCCACATAAGGCAAAGAAAATGGTATCTACTTCTAAACCTTTAGAGCTTCTTCACTTGGATCTATTTGGTCCCGAAGCTTATAAGAGTATTGGAGGTAAACAATATGCCTTTGTTATAGTTGATGATTATTCTAGATTCACTTGGGTATTATTCTTGCGTACTAAAGATTGTGCTTTTAGTGAATTTGAGAAGCTAATCAAGTTGCTTGAGAACAAACTAGATACAAGACTTGTAGGTATTCGAAGTGATCATGGTGGGGAATTCCAAAAAGACTTCATTACTTATTGTGAAGAAAGAGGAATCTCACATGAGTTCTCAGCACCTCGTACACCTCAGCAAAATGGAGTTGTAGAGCGTAAGAACAGGTCCTTACAAGAAACAGCTAGGACATTGCTGCAGGAGAGCAAGCTGCCAAGAAGCTTTTGGGCAGAAGCTGTCAACACAGCAAGCTATGTTCTTAACAGAGTGCTTATCAGGCCAATTCTCAACAAGACTCCTTATGAATTGCTAAGGAAAAAGAAGCCTAATATCAGTTACTTCAAGGTTTTTGGATCTAAGTGCTTCGTACTCAAAACCATTGATAGGGATGGTAAATTCGACTCTAAATCTTATGAAGCTATATTTTTGGGTTATTCTTTAACAAGTCGTGCTTATAGAGTGTATAATCTTGCTAAACATACTGTTGAAGAGTCTATTGATGTTTCATTTCAAGAGTCTACTGATGATCTTGCAAGGGATGAGGAAGAATGTGCAGGTACAGGTACTAGCAGCAAGCTGACAGTGCAGGAAACTGGAAATCAGCAAGCTGACAAGTCAACTGCCACAACTTCAGAAGGCAATAAAGCTACTGAATCCACTCCATCTCTTGAGGAAACTTTGGATAAGATGTCTAAGCTCACATTGGGTGAATCCAGAGGTCAAACTTCATCAGCAAGCCAAAATGTTGTTGATCAGACTCCTCCTAGGCAGACTACAAGGAATGAAGAGGTCATAGCTCAACATAATCTACCAAAATCAACTAGAACAGTGAAGAATCATCCTCCTCAGTTGATCATCGGAGATAAATCAGCTGGAATCAAGACAAGGAAAGCTCAAGCCAACATTTGTGCTTATGCCGCCTTCATAGCTCAAGAGGAACCAAAGAATGTTCAAGAAGCTTTACAAGATGAAAATTGGATCATGGCAATGCAAGAAGAACTCAACCAATTTGAAAGATGTGATGTTTGGGAACTTGTAGATCCACCAGAGGATGCTTCAATTGTTGGAACCAAATGGGTATTCAAGAATAAAGTTGATGAATTTGGTACTATCACTCGAAACAAAGCTAGACTTGTTGCACAAGGATACAATCAGCAAGAAGGAATTGATTTTGATCAAACTTATGCTCCGGTTGCAAGATTGGAATCTATTAGGATGCTTTTGTCATTTGCATGCTACAAGAAGTTCAAGCTACATCAAATGGACGTCAAAAGTGCATTCCTAAATGGATATCTAAAGGAAGAAGTCTATGTCAAGCAACCACCAGGATTCGAGGATGAAAAATATCCTAACCGTGTCTACAAGCTCAAGAAGGCACTTTATGGATTAAGGCAAGCACCTCGATCATGGTATGAAAGGTTAAGTGAATTTTTGATCAAAAATGGTTTCATTAGAGGTAAAATTGATCCTACTTTGTTTACCATTATTAAAGGTCAAGATATATTAGTTGTTCAAATATATGTGGATGATATTATATTTGGATCTACTAATGATTCTTTGTGTAAGTGGTTTTCAAAGTGCATGCATAGTGAGTTTGACATGAGCATGATGGGAGAGCTCAATTATTTCTTGGGGGCTCCAAATTAAGCAAACTCCAGAAGGAATTTATGTGCATCAATCCAAGTATATCAAGAATCTACTCAAAAGATTTGGATATGAGAATATCAAGGCGAAATCAACACCGATGAGCGTTGTCAGCAAGCTGACAGCAGATGAAAATGGTAAAGATGTTGATATTCGAATGTATAGAGGTATGATTGGTAGTTTACTTTATCTTACAGCCTCTAGACCTGATATTATGTATAGTGTTTGTGTTTGTGCTAGATTTCAAGCAAAACCAAAGGATTCTCACTTACAAGCTGTTAAAAGAATATTTAAATATTTAAGTGGAACTATTACTTTGGGTTTATTCTATCCTATCACAAATGCTTTTGATCTTGTTGGGTATAGTGATGCAGATTATGCAGGTAGTCAAACTGATAGAAAAAGTACAAGTGGTGTTTGTGCATTTTTGGGTCAAAGCTTAGTTTCTTGGTTAAGCAAGAAGCAAACTTCAGTTGCTCTATCTACGGCTGAGGGGGAGTATTTAGCAGCTGGTAGCTGTTGCTCTCAAATGCTATGGATGAGACAACAATTGAAGGACTTTGGAATCAAATGCAAGCAAACTCCTATCTTTTGTGACAACACAAGTACAATCAATATTTCAGAAAATCCAGTCAATCACTCAAGGACAAAGCATATTGATGTTCGACATCATTTTCTGAGAGACAATGTTGCAAAGGGTGCTGTCAAGCTGATTTTTGTGGCTACAGCAGATCAGCTAGCTGACATCTTCACAAAACCTCTTCCTGAAGAAAGATATGTTGTGCTGAGAAGGGAATTGGGTATGTGTGAGGTGCAGTCAGCAAGCTAATAAGCTTGGTCCGGGTACTATCAGCTTACTCTTAGTACTTTACATATTTTGAATTATTTTTGCATGCGGGTCAGTTCAAGAGTTTTTAGTTAATTTTACTCCATAAATCAACTATCCGTTGTGTGCTGATTTTTATGAATTTATGTGAAAATTTGTGTTACGTGATTATGTGCTAATCTATGTGGTTTCTTGATTAGGTTAAAATTTGAATTTCTATCTAGTCACTATTTAAGTGGAATTGAGATTAGTCACGGTAACAAATTTTTAGATTACATACGGATAATATAATGAATTGTTTGAATAAAATAAATCTAACTAGATTTATTCCTAAAAACCCTCCCCCGAATATGATCCAAAAGAGTTTGAGATATATTCTATCTCCAAGTCTTTACAGCTACCTCTTTAAAAGCCCCCAACAACCAGTTAGGGTTTCATCTCTCATTTTCAATCGCTATACACTGATCACAATCGCGTCAATCGCATACCGAGTTGCAATGAGGCGAAAAACTAGGGCTGGACTTAAGACGGGAACTCCTACTTCCGGTCGCAAGCTAATCGACGAAGACGATGTGGTTATCGCTACTGTGGATTCTGATAGTGGTGGTGAGGAGTCGGGTGTTCAGCGCTCCGACAAGGATATGAAGAGAGCAAAAGTTGAATCTAGTGAAAAGGAGAAATCAGATAACAACATCTCTACTCGCAAGATTATCCTTGGGAAGCCTCTTTCTGGTAAGGCATTCTTCAATTGCGGGGTTGTTAAGCTATTTTCTGCCTTAGGGTTTGAGTCTTTTATTGTCGATTTACCGAAGATTTGTTATCCATCACTTGTGCGTGAGTTTTATTTAAACTTGCATCTGAATCCTTCCGGTCAATTTGTGTCGTTTGTTTCTGATACAAAGATTACTCTGTCACCTATGTTCTTGAACGCTATTATTCAAGCTCCTCCTTCCCCTGTTTCGATACACACTAAACGCGGGTTTAAACATTTTGATGATTTTCAAGTTAAAGATCAGTTTAAGATTTTGTTTGGGGTTGAGAGTTCTACTGAAACATTTCCCTCTACTACCCAAATACTGCCTTTAGCGCATGCTGTTTTTAAAGTGTCGATTGAAAATCTGTGTCCTCGTTTGGGTACTCGCTCAAACTTGTCTGCTCAGGATGTTATTGTGGTGTCTATGATCATGGCTGGGAAGCCATTTGATGTTGGGGATTTGATTTTGAATAATATGCTTGGGGTTCTTGAAGGGAAGTCTTCTGCTGGGTTGCCCTATGGTTTACTCTTAACTCGAATTTTCGAGTGGTTTGGTGTCAGTTTTGATGGTGTTGAGTCTCTTGCTGCAAAAGAATTTTTGGATGTTAAATGTTTGACTCAGTCAAATTTAAAAATTGAGAAAGATGGTAGTTTGTCGGTGTTGGAGGTTCCTGTTGTTACTCCTCCACCTGTTACTGCTCCTGTTGGTGTTGATTTGGGTATTTCTGCCAAAGAAATTTTGGAATACATGGAGGAACTGCGAGCCAACCATAAGCAGTTGGTGGATGGTCAGAAACAGCTTTCTGAACAGATGGAAGAATTGTCAAATCAGTTCGATTTTTGGAAGGATATTGTTTTTGGAGGAAAGACTGGTAATTCTCCTGAGAAGTGTAGTTCTGGTAGCTTTGGATATGAGTTACGCAAGAGGATGTTTGGTTCTTGCGGATCCTCTGATGTCAAGTTCACGTTTACTTCTACTGAGGATGGTACTGAGAGTCCACGGCCACGCACTGCAATGGATGTTCTTAAGGAGGCTGCAGGTACTGATTCTGTTTATGCTGCGGCTGGAAATTTGCTGATGGAAGAGAATCGTGTTGCTGCGGAACTTGCCAAGAAGTTTGCACAGGAGAAGTCTGACAAGGATGATGGGGAGACCTGAATTTCTACCCTTTTGGATGATTAAGGGGGAGACAATTTAGGAATCTATCTATTAATATTAATAAGACTTGTGTGTGCTTAACTGTGTTTAAGTACTTTATTGGCCCTATTTGCAATTTGTTTTGGATAATTGTTGGATACCAGGTGGTTTATCCTGGTTTAGGATTTTATTTGAATTATCTATGCAAGTATTTGGTTTAGTAAGTTTGGTTGCATAATTTGATTGACATATCTACTGCCTAGCATGTCATATTTGTTATATTGGGTTTATATGCTGAATTGATTTATCTGTTAAGATTAATGATATTAGATTGCTGTATTCAGGGGGAGTATTATTACTTTTCCTAAATATGGTGTAATCATCAAAAAGGGGGAGATTGATACTCTCAGTGTTTTGATGATCACACTGCCAGCAAGCTAATAGCATAAAACTGGTGCTTGTTAGCGAGCTATCAAAGTTATATATGAATGTGCTAACAGCTTGACATGATTCAGTATTATGTTCACTGTCAGCAAGCTTACAGGTTATCATACAGGCTTATCAGCAAGCTTACAGCGTGAACAGAATAACAAATGGATAAGGATTGAAGTCAAAAAGCAAGGAGATTTATTAGGAATCGATTTGTAAGGACTTTAATATTTATATATGACTTATATAAATATTAGAGCTCAGTTTTAAATCAGAATTTCAAACAAAAACGATTTCCTAACTTATAGGAGTTTTTATATCTTTCGATCTTATCTCTAAAACTACTCCTATCCTATTTCAAATTATGGTTTTATAAATAAACGTTTACTGAGTTGTTTCAAACGTCTTTATGCTTTTACTCAGTAAAGATAACATTATTCAAACGTTCATTATTCAAGCAAATTAAACGTGAGGTTGTTGAACCAAGAACGTTGGATAGTTTGTTGAGTTATGACCGTTTGGAATGATGGTATATAAACTTGAGTGTGGTTTCCGTTTTGTGAGAACAAGAACACACTTCAAGCTTCTGAAATACAACACACTTTCATTGCAAAATCTTACTTTGAGCTCTAGTGCTTATATTTGATTATATATCTATATTGAGTTCATAGTTTCAGTTGTATTACATTCATACATTGTATTGTTCAAAGTGTAAAGGTTTGTTGCTGTGTATCGAGCTTGTGAAACAAGGGAACAAGGGGACTAGTTAGCTAGAAGAGTATACTTGGGAAGTATAGGTCTTGGAGAGCTTTTGGTTCGTGGTTCAAGGGGTTTCAGCAAGCTGATAACAGGAACAAGGGATAAAGGGAGTTATATTATTGAATCATTGTAATCGTTGACATTATTGATTAATAATATAATCTCTTACCAGTTGGTAGGGGACCAGGACGTAGACCATTAGGGTTAGGGGTCGAACCTGGCTAAAATTCTCTGTGTTGCTAGCTTACTGATTATATCTGTTTTGCATTGCATCTGCATTGTTAGCTAGCTGACTGTTTACTCTGATAATTAACAGCAAGCTGTCTGTGACAGTATAAATATTCGGTAACATTAAAAATCGGTCATATTAGCCATAACACCTATTCACCCCCCCTCTAGGTGTATAATTTCAATTTTGAGTAAATGCTGGCGACGAGAAAAAAGTGTTAGAATCTATAATTAATAGAGAATAGTGTTAAGAATTTCGAATTAGTTTTTAGATTGAATTCTGAATGTTAGGACAAAGATGAATCAACAAAAGATATACATTGATAAAGGTCGTAAAAATTGAAAACCGGTTCAACTTGATTTTGTTCTAAAAAAAAAAAATATTCGGAATTCGGAGACTACTCAGAATGATTCAAATAATTAATCAAATATCAATTTTTATATATTTTTCTCATATTTTAAATTTATATTACTATATTAGAAATAAACTAATAATAATAATATAATAGTTTAAATCAAAATTCAAAAGATTCAAAACAAATAATAATTGGCCAAGATTAATTTGGGATAGGTCATATGAATTAAAAACTGAAACAATCAACTCTGAGTTTAACTCAGAGTATTTAGAGTCAAATCGAGTTTTGACTCATATTTCAGAAAATTGTTTCCGCTTCCGATTACTCGAAACTCGGATCGAGAAAAGTATCAACCGAGTTAACCGATTTATTTATGTTCTAGCTATTGATATGAATGGAAGCGATTAACCTCATTTAATTGTTTTTATTAATTAGTTTATAGCATCTTGGTAAGAGAACAGCTCCTGTCATTCTTTAATATCAAAACGCGGAGAAATGGTCTCAAAATGACATTTTTGGAGCGTATATTACGTCCACTAATTTATCTATTTATTTATCACAATTATTTTAAAAAATTCTTGTTTCCGCGTTATCATTATAACAAGAGTTTAATTTTGTCGAATTTGAATATACACATTACAGCTATACGCACTCGATAACTGGCGTCCTGATCCATCGTTCCAGCAAGATTGATTCAGACATTTATACTTTTATTCTCGCCACTCCATTTCTTATTAGCTGTTTTATTTAGAAAACAATAGACTTGCGGCTCAAACTAATCAACTATCGACATAATGTACAATAAAAACAAAAGTTCGAAAATATTCATGTTGTGACGTACTAGTTTGCGACTTGAATATGAATGTGAAAGGTAAAGTCAGAGGATGAACTGGCTTCAATTATATTTGGTCTTTATTTGGAACTGCGAAATTGATGTATATCGTCTTCTTCCATGCCACCAACGTAGGTTTCTTGGGCCATGCATGGTTCTACGAAGGTAGGAATTGAGTAAACCGAACAAAAACACGGAAGGTAGTTCGGGATTGGATAAAATAGTATTTTTGGAAATAAGATTGGATAAGGTAGTATTTTTGGAAATAAGATTGAAAACGTGGTTATGAATAAAAAAAGCCCTTAAAATTTTTAAGATTCAGGAAGATAAATTTTGAGAGCGATCTTGGGCTGAACAAGTCAATTAAAATTTTAATACCGAAAAATGATGCATTGCGTCATTAAATTAAATTTTATCTTACTAGGAAGATGAAGTGTTTGAAGTCATTAATTCCAGATTAATGATTTAATGAATTTCTAGAATTCTAGTTACAATTTTTCACGATTTTAATTATTTAACCGGATCATTTGATTTTATTATTGCTATATATTAAGATATAAACATACATCCTATTATCAAAATTAACATAAGGTAATAATCAAATCCGAACTTAATGTTAGTGATTAAAAAAATTTGAAACTAACATTACTGAGTAAGGGAAAAAAGATTATAGTTGAGTAGTAGATTTCTACTAATACTATAATTTGGGTGACGGAAAAATCTATTTTCTCATAAATCATTAAATTATATTTTATATATAAACAAAATGAGAAAAGAAATGAGATATGAAAGTACGGGCTATGAATCTATTGAGATAATGGTTTGGAGATAGTGGTCTAGTAATAATTTCGAAAGTACAATATATAGACGGGTTAAATTTTATGGAGTACACAAAAATATTAAAATATTGGAATAATGGTTATAATTTTTCAGTTTAATCAAAAATAATATCTTTGATTATCCAGATTTATATATAATTTATCATTTATAAATTGTTTTAAACGTTATTATCAAATAATTATTAATAGACTTAATTACCGAAAAAACTATAAAACTATTGTAATTTTTTCATTTTAACCATAAATCTAATTTTGTTGCAGAAAAATGCAACTAACTAATAGAAAACGTATTTGAAAGAACCCAATTTGAAATATTTCTAACCATGGTTAAATGGATGTCCTATGCAACATTACTAAAATATCATTTTTTTTTATAATTTTATTTTAAATATTTACATAATCCATTGTACACACCAAACAATCAGTTTTTTTTTAACGTAGGAACCCGCAGCCGCAAACTATGTGAACCACAAATTCTGCTTCCTTCGGAAGTCGAACATGTGACCAAAAGGATACAAATCCTCTCTTTAACCAGCTGAACCAACCCTTGCGGGCAGTTTTTATTTGAATTATCAGGGTTCGTCATAATATAATTTTAAATTATTATCGGATAAATAATTAATTTAATTTAATTTACATTTTATTTTGATTAGTAAGAATTTAATCTTGTTTTAAAAATTACATACATATATATATATTAATATTGTTGAAGAATTATATTTATTATCGAAAATTATAGCATATAAATTGTTTGTTTTTTTAGATGAATATTAGTTCAATAAAATTTTATTGTCCAAACAAATTACTAACAAAATGCATAAAGAATAATTATAATATTTATTAAAAATAATCTAAAAACCACGCAGAAATCTCAAAATATCAATATATATTATATGTGCTTGTGTAGGTTGTATCCGAACAAAACACAATTATCATATTCATACTGCAGTAATATATCGACAAAATTAGTGACAGTGATTAAAAGAGCGATCAATAGTTCGAATAAATTTATAAATTCGATACAAATATCATAAATCACATGAAAAATTAAAGATACAATCATACACATGTAGCCAGCAGGCAATAGGTGTTTCATAAAAATCATGCTAACATTGTCCTCTACCTTCAAACGTAAATTATGATTCGCTTTATATTTGTGTAAAACATGAATTAGGATTTTGACCTTTTAACTCGATAGTAAAAAAGTAATAAAATTCATATACTAATTAATTTATAACTTGACAAAATATGTGGATACATCTCAATATTAACTTAACCATGGTTATGGATTAATGAGATTGGGTTTTCTAAATATAATTTTTTAAAGTTACTTGCATTATCCCGCAATAGATATACTATTATGGTTAAATTGAAAAAAATATGATAGTTGTGTAGTTTTTTTAGTAATTAAGTCTTATTAATATCTTTGAACTTTAACTATTATTAAGATTATCGTTGTGCTTATTAGTTATATTGCAAAACATATATAGTATCCTGTGATTTATATAAATAATTGTTCTACGTTCTGATTACAATGTTTATGTTGCAGTATATAATATGTAGGTTGTCGAATGCTTATAAATATTTTAAAATTAAAAAAAATAAAATTAGAAGAGTAGATTACATTTCATCCAATTTTGAATTCCGGTAATCTAATATTATTGTGTACTCCATAAAACTTGACCGAACTTGATTCAGTTCACCTTTTAACAAGCTCAAATAATTGATAAATAAATAACCAAATTCAACTCATAAAATCTCAAACTCAACCCTTGGTAAAATAAAACTTGACTCGGTTTATTTACGAAAACAATATTCTTTTGGCAGGGTTTACCGTAATACTTAAATAGTTAAATGCACACAATTACGCCATATGTTACGTAAAGTTCCGTAGAACACAACCTGAGCATGGACTAAACTATATACAATTCTTCAATCAATCTGTGTCGGCAAGTGAGAACAAAACCTCCAAATGATTGAACCTTAATCTATTCCAAAGTTAAGATTCTGTTAGGCCTAAGTAATATTAACATGGGGATTATATAATTAATCAAGCTGCATTAACAAACCTCACCAGCTTTACCAACAAATGCCCCCTAATTATATTTTTTTTTTCCGCATTTTGTTTATTTTAAGATTACAATAATTTGGCACCACCTTTTGTTACGCGTAAAAGATTGGTCACATATTTATAAATTGAAGAGGGAATCAAATGATTGTGTATGATTAGGATTAGTATCCTTGATTTGCAAGTAATTATATAGTTAAATATGTTTAATTAAGAAATTAAAAGAAGATTGAAAAGGTAAAGGGGTTTTTGTTGGGTGTAAGTTTAAAGCAAGGAACACGGCTAGCTGAAATGTTTGAATGGTGTGACACTAGGTTTTATAAATAGAAACCTCATATACGTTTTTATTGCAACTGTTGCCAGCTTCCTATTATTAGCTCATAGAGATAAATACTGCGATTTATAAACTCAAAAACATGAAACGAGTCGGTTTGAACGAGACGAGATGATAATGAAATTGCTAAAAGGTGAAGTCATTAAGATTGGTTTAGTTATAGTCGAAATCCGAGTTGTAGATCGTTGTCCATTTTCATCGTAATTGTTTGCGGATTATTATGTATTATTTTATTCTGTGAGCGATATTTTGACGATTGTCACAATATAGATGAATAGACGATTCTTGTAAAAGACTTGAAATATTTCAACTATTTTCAGCTGATATATATTGTTGTGATTTCCTTTTGGAAATGCCTAGTATAGCCAACTTAAAAGAAAGATTGTAATATAAAGTTAAAGGCTATATAATTCACAGGCTTGCTCAAAAATATGAAAGTAATATTGAAACAGAGAAAAGAAAAAGGGTATCTTCATTACTATATAGTTATAGATATGTCACAAGATTATGTACCACTTTATTTAAGGGCACCTTTTGTGGGTGTACATAAAGACACTGTATAATGTGGAGGTCACCCAACAAAAAGAGGTAAAGATAGGTGTAGAAGGTAAAAAGCTGGCCTTTTCTTTTTTATTTATATTTTTAAAAATTTTATAACAAGAAATATGGGGTAGATAGATGACTTGTCAAAAGCCAAGTTATAGGTCAATGGCCTAAAGACATTAACTATGGTACTTTTTTGTGGTTCAAAAATAAATGTATCTTTATGTTGTTAACAATTATTGTACTTGTTTTTATTATTTATCTATTTATTGTTTCACTAGAATTATCACAATATTTAAGGAAGATTATAATTCATATCAAAATATTTATGGACAAGGTTTGCCCCTTCCACGGAGGGTTTTTGATGCAGATCTTTTCCTTCGATATTTAAATATATTGAAAAAAATTCATGTTAAATTGATATAAATTATTGTAAACCCGGAAAATGTCGTTAATTTACACCACAAAAGTGAATAACATGGCCCTACTCAACAACTTGCTATGGACTGGTCTACGCTTTTGTTTAGAATGACTAATAAAATAAGTGGAAATAAATAAGTAATTTTCTTCAAAATAAGTGAAATAGAGGTGCGTGGTAAAACAGGAGACTTATGTGGAAGAAACCAGAGCTTTTTTTTTTTTTTTTTTTTTTTTTTACAATACAAGTATAAATCTTACAAATAAGTATCTGTTCTAATAATTCTCAGGATGAGACAGAATCGAATCTGGTTGTCCCGAGACAACAGAGGATAAACTCATCACTGAGTTACCGAATCGTGCTCAAACTCAAAGGAGTGCGTGGTAAAACAGGAGACTTATGTGGAAGAAACCAGAGCTGAATGAAGAAGATAAAGTAGGCCAACAGCTGGCATCTGAATGACATGGCACATGCAATTGCCAGCTCAGCAAAACAACAAAAAGAAAAGGAGTCGGTATATTGTGACATTGTTGATTGATATGGCTACGTAATTCCAAAAATTGCAGCTTCATAGATATGAGACGTCTATTCTTATCATGTTACAAAACTTTAAATCGTATTGGATTGGTTTGGCAATATATTTGAATTTCGGAAATAATAATTATTTTAATTTTCTTCACTAGTTTGGAGTTATTATGAAGAATTTAATTCTATCTTGCTGTTTCCAATATTTTTCATGAATAAAATATAATTATTTAATTTTTATTTGAATTATAAAAATAAAAAAAAAACATATACTCAACATGCGTATAAAAAAAATGAAGCAATTAATATTTTAGGATATGGAGAATTAATGTTTCCATATTTGATAGTACACCAAAGATTTAATTAAATACTTAAAAGTTGAAATTGAGAGGTAAATTTTTCGTTTCTCACCGGAAATTGACTGATAATTAAACACAAATGAATACTATTTTGTTCCTGCTCCTTTACTTGATCAAAATCAAAAGGGTTGGGCCAAAATATCAGACCCCAGTTCTAAAATTTAATTATTATCTTAATTCGAATTTATAACTAATAATCTGTAAGATGTTTTTGTTAAACTCGTCTATAGAAAAACTCAAGACATAATTTTTGTTAAAAATTATATTATTTATTATCTTGATTCCGAGAATTCTTTAAACTCAAAGTTCCGTTAAATTATCTGTCAAAAAAAAAAAAAAAAAGTTCCGTTAAATTAGTGCCGATATATCATAACGCGGAGTCGCGGACGCTCCCTGCATGTGCCAACTCCAGTGACTCATTTGCCTGCGTGCCTTGACTTCGTATAAAAATAACGCGTAGCAGCTTTTAGGAAATAATATGAAGGAGAAGCCGAAGAATGTTCAAATTTAATATTAAGATTCACCGCTCATCACCTGACAAAATTAAAATTGAATTAGCCGGTCATTGTATTATCTTGAAATCATCAATATCAATATACTTATATAAAGGAGAAGTGAGGGGCGTGTAGGTGGCGCCTCTCACATCGCTCCGTTCTATTTTTCAAATTTTCTGGAATTTTTGGATGAAAAATATTAAAAATTTATGAAATATAGTATCTTGAAAGTTTTAATCTGATTTTGTTTCAGATTATTTAATTATGGAAAAGACAAATTATTTATGGAATATAGTAGCTTGAAAGTTTTAATCTGATTTTGTTTCAGATTATTTAATTATGGGAAAGACAAATTATTTATGGAATACAATAACTTGAAAGTTTTAATCTGATTTTGTTTCAGACTAAATTTGTTTCAAATATTTATGAAATATAGTAGCTTGAAAAGTTTTAATCTGATTTTATTTCAGATTATTTAATTATGGGAAAGAGTAGCACACAAGTCTCTCTGCACCTATAAATACCCATATAGATTGTACCGTTTTGGATCATCTAATAACAATCTTCTCTCTCAATACCATAAGCGAGGGGCGTTTATGTGGCGCCTCTGAAATCGCTCTGTTCTATTTTTCTAATTTTCTGGAATTTTTGGATGAAAAATATCAAAAATTAGAACTATCTTTTTTTAATTTCGTGTATATTAGAAGCAAGTTTCAGAATCTCATTTTGTTTCAAATTGTTTATGGGATATAGTAGCTTGAAAGTTTAAATCTGATTTTGTTTCAGATTATTTAATTATGGGAAAGACAAATAATTTTTGGAATATAGTAACTTGAAAGTTTTAATCTGATTTTGTTTCAGATTATTTAATTATGGAAAAGACAAATTATTTATGGAATATAGTAGCTTGAAAGTTTTAATTTGATTTTATTTCAGATTATTTGATTATGGGAAAGACAAATTATTTATGGAATATAGTAGTTTGAAAGTTTTAATCTGATTTTGTTTCAAATTATTTATGGAATATAGTAGCTTAAAAGTTTTAATCTGATTTTGTTTCAGATTATTTAATTATGGAATATACAAATTATTTATGGAATATAGTAATTTGAAAGTTTTGATTTGATTTTGCTTCAGATTATTTAATTATGGGAAAGAGTGGCACACAAGTCTCTCTGCATTTATAAATACCCATATTAGATTGTACGATTTTGGATCATCTAAACAAAATCTCATCTCTCTCAATACCATAACCCTACGCTCGATTTCTAACTCGGAAGTGTCGTTCTTCTGCAACGATAAGTGAATGTTGTTTATACGGTACTAAGAAAATAAAAGTTGTTATAGACCGCTATATTGGAGTCGACAAATCCAAATACGGGAAAAGAATATAGTCTTGGCATGATATTAATGTTTGATATTAACAAATTGACTATGTGATGTATGTTTGTTGGTTATTCTTTTATAATATTTGTTTTGTTCATCAGACATGTTTGTTTTTGTTAATTTTTATATGATATTGGCACTGTTCAAGAAACTTTTAAGTAAAAGTTGTTTATACGGTATTAAAAAATTAAGGTTGTTACAGGCAAGGGTGGTAGTTATAAACCGTTATCTCACATATTTAAGTTGAATGTATTTGTGAACAATCGATCCAAAAAATTGGAGGAAGGTGACAATGGAAGAACATGATTACTTTTCAAAAAAACAAATAAAATTAAGATTCGTCATACTTTAAATTGTTAATTACGTGTATAAATTTATTTTCATTTTTTTCATCATGAATTATAGTCCGAATTTGCAATTTTATATATTAGTATTGGTATTACATCAAGATTTATATAATATATAAATTTATTGAATCCTACAAATATTAATTTTGAAACATTAATATATTAATATACTTTTAATAGACAACAACAAAATTATTTTATTCTATAAATATTAATATTAAATCATTAATAAAATTTTTATAGGCCGCCGCAACGCGCAGCTTCTCAACTCAACTAGTTGAATTAACCAGTCATCATATTTTTTTGATAGAACTGGAGCGGGGATAGGACATAGGAGCGGGGAACGCTCAAAAATTATCTCCAAGTGAATTTAATTATAAAACAAAAAATATCAACAAAAGATATAAATTTATAAAATTTAACAGGGTTTTGGTTAACAAAATTTTATGATTATGAAGATTCAGGATTTTGGGAAAAAAATGAGGTTAAGTTTGAGAGATGTCCCGATTTGTGTACGTAAAATGCTTGTGTACTTATATTTTTACGGGATCAATCCCACAGAATTGTCAATTGTGTTATTTTTTAACCTGTCCAAGAGACTTAAAAATAAGCTAAGTTACATGTTTAATTAATTGATTTTAATCTAGTATAATTTTTGAAAGAAGATTGAACACCCCGTCAGTGAATATAAATGTAAACCAGACAGATAGATATATTTATATTGCTTTTAGGACTCCACGAAGATTGTATACTGTATTTGTTGTGTTCTTCTGAAGCTTGTGCATCAGCTATTTATTGAGACTATTCACAACCTCCTTTCCGTCCTTTCAGCAACTGCCTCATCACGTAGCCACTTATCCACTTATCAGATAGTGCGCTCTTTTTGTTTAACGTAAACCTATTTTATAGGTACATTCAAAATATGCATGGCTAAGTCAAAGCCACAAACTAACATCTCCCACTTGGCTGCTTAGCCAAGATTTTAAAATGTTTACACGCATCTTATCATACTCCCACTTTGCGTGCGATTTATCTCAAAGTATTTTTTAATCCCATCAAAGCAACATGTTTGATAAATGTCTCGGCTAGAATTGCTTTTGTCAAAGAATCCGCAAGCATATCAGTAGTAGGAATATAAGTCACTTTAACCTCTTCCTTTTCCACTACTATATCATGAATATAATGATATTGTAATTCTATATGTTGTCCTTTCGAACTATTTGCACCACTATAAATCAAATCGATTGCTGATGTATTATCACAATAAATCCCAATTGGCCTGTTCAATATCAAAGTGAGATTTAAATCCAATAAGAAACGTCTTATCCAGACAGCATGAGTAGCAGCCATACTACAAGCTATATACTCAGCTTCTTGTGTGTATCTTGCAACACACCCTTGTTCCTTACTGCCCCAACATACAACAGCTCCACCTAAAATAAATAGGTGACCAGAAGTCGACTTTCCATCATCTTTATCTCCTCCTAAATCAGCATCGGAGTAACCAATAATATCAAGCGCGTCCGCTCTATAAACCAATTTGTGATGCAATGTACCTTTCAAGTACTTCATAATCCTCTTAACAGCTTCCCAATGAGCTTGACTAGGATTACTTCGGTATCTGATAACTAAACTAACCGGATATGCCAAATCAGGTCTTGTGCACAACATAACATATATTAAGCTTCCAACTGCTTCTGCATATGGTTTGTCTAGTGATTCTTGTCCTTCTTCGAGATCTTTATTCTTTGTTACTCGTTTCCCCATTACCAATGGAGTTGGCGCCAGACTGCAATTCTACATCGCAAAACGATTAAGCACTTTACGAAGATATCTTTCCTGATTTAGGCTCAATGTTCTATTTTTTCTATCTCTTATGATTTCAATTCCTAGAACTTATGACGCCCCACCCATGTCTTTCATCTCAAATTCACTATCAAGTTCCAACTTGATTCTATTCAACATATCTATGTCATTTCCAGCCAATAATATGTCATCAACATACAATGACAATATCGCAAATGAGCTCCCACTTTTCAAAGTGTAAACACATCTATCTAATTTGTTAGATATAAAACCAAGTTAAATCATAGTATTATTAAACTTGAGATTCCATTCTCTAGACGATTGTCTAAGTCCATATAATGTCTTTTTCAACCTATAAACTTTGTCTTCACAACCCTCAACCTGAAAACCTTCAGGTTGATCCATGTAAATCTCTTCCCTTAAGTCTCCATTAAGGAAAGCAGTCTTTACATCCATTTGGAAAAGTTCTAAATCAAGACAAGCAACTATAGCCAATATCATATGTATTGATGCAAACTTAGCCACCGCAGAATATATTTCTTGATAATCAATTCCCGATTTTTAGGTGAACCCCTTTGCAACCAATCTAGCCTTGTATTTATCAATTAATCCATCAGCCAAATATTTTCTTTTTAAAATCCATTTACATCCAATGGATTTTCTACCTTTAGGCAAATCACATAGTTCCCGCACATTATTTTTTTCAATTGAATCAAGTTCATCTCTCATGACATTCAACCATAATGTGGATTCTGGTGATTTCGTGACTTCAGTAAATGTTTTAGGATCTATTGGGTCACCAATTTCCATGTCTACCGAGAAACAATACGCCTCAATATTGTACACATAATAGTCATCCATATTGTTCTCTTAACACCAATGATACTATTTGGTTCATTTTCACCAATCGTGTTATCATTAGGCAACTCTTCTTTATCATGATCATCATCTATTATTGACAAAGGATCTTGTTCTTCAGAATTTCCCAAGAAAGTAGCAACTCTGCTTTCTATCATTCCTTTTTCCATGTTATAGAATACATAACCTTTAGATGGTTCCGAATAACCAATGAAGTTACACTTCAAAGTTCTGAAATCCAACTTGTCTCTATTTTGATATGGGATCATTACATGTGCAATGCATCCCCATTTTCTCATTTCACTTAGATCTGGTTTTCTTCCAGTCTATATTTCATACGGGGTTGACTCAACAAATTTTGTGGGAATTCTGTCTGATGTATAATTTGTAGTAAGCAATGCATCTCCCCAAAATCTTTTTGTTAGTCCCGAATGAGACAACAAACATCTGACAACATTTAATAATGTTCTATTTTTCTTTCTGCCACCCCATTTTGTTGTGGTGTAAATGACATAGTCTTATGTCTTATTATTCCGCGTTCTTGACAATAGTTGTCAAATTCTGTAGAATTGTATTCTCCCCCTCTATCAGTCTTAAGACTTTAATGTCTTTTCCAAGTTGTTTTTCAACTTCTGTCTTATATCTCTTAAAGTATTCAAAAGCTTCAGATTTTCTCGATATAAGATACACATAACAATATTTTGAATAATCATCTATGAATGTTATATAATTCTTTATTAGCATGAGTTTTGTAACTCAATGGACCACAAATGTCTGAATGTATCAAACCCAAGAGTTCTATAGCTCTTTGTCCTTCTTTAAAAGGTTTTCTTGTTATTTTTCCTTTTATGCAATGTTCATAAGATGATTTATTCACTTCCATTCTTGGTAGCAAATTTTCTTTTATTATTTGTTTCATTTTATTTATTCCTGGATGTCCCAATCTATAATGCCACATGTCATACATGCATATATTATAAGACAAAGAGTAATCGGAAATAGCATTCTCATTCATTTCATTATCGATTACAACTGGAAGCTTGAACAATTCATGATCAGGTTCAAGCTTTCCCATAGCAAACTCTTTCGTGTCCCTACCAATAGAAACTCTACCATTATAGAACGGACTTCCAAGCCATTCTAATTTTACCAGTTAGAACACTAACCTGTAGGCAAATAATTAATTATTAATTTGTATTAAAAAACAGAAATTAGGAGACTATTGGAAAAATAGACTATGACAAAATATAACATAATATTATCCTTCAGTGAACACAATACTACTAGTTAAGGGTGAACAAGGGTTAGGTTGGTCGTGTTGGGTTCCGTCCCGAATTCCTAAATAAGTTAAAAATCCTAATTTGAGAAGGTATCTTTTTTTTTTGATAAAAAGGAATCAATTCATTAATTAAAAGCCATACGGCATCTACAAACACAATCGAAATTGGACAGACGCTAAAAAATATCGCTGTTGAATCCTTCCTTCTTGGAGAGGCAACTGAGCGATTTGAAGATGATTTGAATATACACACTTGTTTCCATCTGATTGGTTTTCACCTGAGTGTTCTGAACAATCGACCATAGATGTGATCCCATGATAACCTTCAAATCTGAATCAAACCCATGAAAATCATGCCGATCTATAACCTCGGTCATGAAAAATGTGACAGTCCAGGAATCCGGGGGTCTGGATTCTGACGTCACCACATAAAACCCATTTTTAAACACTTTTGAAATCCTGTATTTTTTTTTTCTTTTTGGAAAGATAATACAAATCAGAGAATTTAAAACCTGAAAACATTTAATAAAAGATTTGAATGAGAACATAAATCCAATGATTTCAGAACCTGAATTTCAAATTTGAAAGCCATAATAAGAGAATTTCAAGAAAACATTGAAACTTTAATAAATGATTCGAAAGAGACATTTCAACCCCCTAAACGCAACAGGATCGCATCCAGGTTACAGTATTGAAATTAGAATCCACCACTAATATTACACAACATCTCTTACCAAATCAGATCATCTTCGATAAGAAGAATCACTGTCAACTATTCCAGCTTGCACCAACCTCATCAACTTTCCTGAACACTCCTCGACCACTGGATCCTCAACTCTGTCTCCTCGCCTAGCATTAGCCTTACTCACAATCTCAATCAATCATCTCATCTTTAAGCCTTTCTGAAATGGTTAGAAAGGAATAGCAAGGGTGAGCAACAATGCTCAGCAAGTAATAATAAACAATGATAGTTCTGAAATGATATAATAGAAGTTCACGAGTTCAAGATATAAGAGGATTCAACCTGAGTTCATGAGTTCATGGTATTGTATAGAATGATTTACAATACCTTGCAGCATTTAAACTGAGAAATTCAATCTTTCCAAAGAATTATTGAATTGGACTATCACATTTTAATTAAAACCAAGGTTAGGCAGCTGATCAGTTCCGCACTAACCCCGAGCAGGCCCCGCCATGCTCTATCACTGGATCCAAGGCACTCATTGGCCTTACATGACCACGAATCTGGTCCACAGGTTTATATAAAAACAATAATCCAATTCTCTAATTCAATTCAAGAAGCCAATGTAAATTAACAGAACATCATCATAAATATCATCAACAACAGAATAATTTCAATTCAAACTTTGATAATAATCTATTCATAAATCATGATCCATCATTTCATAAATCACAGTTCAGGAAATCCTCAACTATTCAGTATCCTCCATTATCGGCTAAGCAACTGAATTTAGCCTGCTAAACCAGCATGACAATGGCGGGTTGAATAATCAAGAAGATCCCAATTCATTCAAAGCTCTAACTATCACTGAGCAACACATGCTTCAATGACAATCTGAACTTCGAATTAATTTGTAAAACGGAAATTCTTTAGAAACTTGAAGATTAGAAAGAATGGTTCAGAATACTCGCACTTTCGAACATTGAAAAGAAAGGTATGAATACTTGAAGCATATACCAAAGGAATGGATCAGAATATTTGCAATATATCCAAGAGAAAGGTTTAGGATACTTGCAACACATATAGAAAAGAATGGATCAGAATATGCAATATATCCAAAAGCAGAGTGTAGGATACTTGCCTTAAATCTGACTCCAGTCTCACATCTCTATCTCATCTCTCCACTTTCACAATCTATGCATCTCGTAATCTCTAGACCATCTCTAGCTATACTCTATTCGCCACTTCGCTTCGCTTACTCAATCATCCCTTATTCGCTTTGCAATACCATTCCGACTTTCTGACGTCTTCGAGCGTACACGTCTCGTCCAAATCCTTTACGAGAATAAGATAATACTATAGTCACTAAACAATATATCGCATATACATATCACGTATATCGATACCCACTTATATACCCCTTTAAACCTATCACATACCACGTAACACATAAGCATGCTTTGACTCTTACATATAGTCAATCATATTCCACATAACATATCACCAATCAATTATCATATGAATCCTATCGAAAATCCGACATCGTCTCGTCTATTTATTAGACTATCCACCTGTTATCCTATCTCAATCAACAATCAACCAACAAGATCCAATCACTATAATCCATATATTCTTATCCAATATCAATCAACTCACGACACTATGTCATCCAAATCATTTATCACACGCATATACTATCATGAATAAACATGTATATCACGTAGTCATTAGTTAATAGCAACCAAATAACATATAATCACATTTTGCACATTTAACAAAAATTATTCAGATTCTCGACTCCATCATAATATTATGTCATATCAAACTAGACTTTATAAGCTTCTGTCTCTCTTTCGTTTCACTTGATTCCGACTTACGGATCAAAAGTTATGATCAAAACCGTTTTCTAACTCCTCTATCGGCACATAACACATCAAACAGATAGCAGACAACACATTACACATAAGGTTTCCCACCCCAATTGATATCAAATCAACTCTTGGGTTAAAAATGATTTTTCGGGAATTTTCTGGAATTTTTAAACATTTTTCGGAATTAAAACGGATAAAAGAATCACTTTTCGGATAAATAATCAAGTCCCGAATACTTGAAATTGGACTTGAAATCATTCATAAACAATTATCGAGCCTTGAAAATAATTTGGAAAAATATTTTAAAGCTCGAAACTATTTTTCGGAATTTTTAAATCAAAAAGGATTAATTAAATCCAATTAATTAATCAATTAAAATCAATTAATAATTAATTAAAATAATTAATCAATTAATATTTAAATTAATTGACCAATTAAATAATTAATTACTAATTAAAATTAATTAACAAACTAATTTAGATTTATTTTTGGATAAAGAAATAATTAAAAAGCATTTTATTGAAATTAAAATAATTAAATAAAACAAATTTTGAAAATTAAAATCAAAGGTTTAAAGTGTAAACTTTTGAAAGTTTTGTCCAGGGTTTAAAGTGCAATTTTTCAAAGTTACAGGGGGTAATTCACAAGTTTCAAAACCTGAGTACAAAAACTTCATCATCTTCAAAACTTCGGTGACCAAACAGCAATAAGCCGCCGGCCACCACACTAACTCGCCGGAAATTCGTTTCCAGGCGTCCTCCACTCACCATCTACTCCAGATCAGTAGTACACACACCCATAAATCAATCCCCCATCTTTAATTAGGCAGAAGTCGCGCGAATTCGCCGGAAAATCCGGCCGAAGTCGGCGACTTCCCGCCGCCGATGGCGGCGATTCGAGCCACCTCCGCTCAAACCAAGCACACCAGCATACTCCCCTTTCTCTCCTCTTTCTATTCATATATACCACTACTGCCCAGATTTAGCGGAACCCATTTTCCGGCCAAAATTCAAACTTTTCCGGCAACAAGCTCAAGAACACCAAGAACACAATTTCAATAATCAAACTGACTTTTCTACATGTTATTGAACTCCGTTTTTGACATATAATATACCAAAACGACGAGAAAAACATGCTCTACATCATAGAATCATCAAATCACATAAACGGAATCGTTTGCAAAAATTCATCATTTAAATCATATAAACTCGAATTTTAGAAAAATAATCTAAAATCACCTGTTGAATCTGCATATAAACGGATGATTAAGCTTGATTCTACGCGTCGATAGCTTCGTTTTGACTATTCATACGCCTCCATCGGATTCCAATAACACCTCCAAATCCTCGTTTGATTACGAAGAACACGAAGAACACACTTCGGTTTCTCTCGGTATTCGTGAGAAGAAACTGGTGAAATGATTTTACGGGTGAGAATAAGCTCTAGAAAGGTCTATTTATATTTACAAATAATTGGTACCCCTTTGGATCGTTTATGACATGAAAATACGTATTTAATAGCTTTATATTAATAAAGCGGGGTCCAATCGGTACCGGTTTTCGAGATAATCATCAAAACGGGGCTTTTTAACTCAATTATTGGTCTGCGGGTCCCATTGCAATTATTACAAGATAAGGATGAATATAATAATCAAAATATCTCGTTTCACGCTTATCGAGACAAACTGGATAATTATCAACAATTAAAATACCCGAAAAACTCCGCCGGACCGACTCCGGGGAAAACCGTACTCCGGATCGAAAAAGTCAAAACACGAAAAATGTCCGGAATATTGAAATTAGGCTAAAGGTAAGTTTTCTCGAAACTTCCGGGAAGAAAAATCGCTACACCGTTACGAGTGGACGGTTTTACGGAAGTCACATAATTAATAAATAAATATAAATATACACAATTAAATCCGTAAATCGATTATAAAATCATCTAACATTCCATAAATCGATATGAAAATATCCAAATAAACTATATTTTCTCCTGAGCATATGGAAATTGAAATCTCTCAAATACGAACACATATGAGCAGTTAACGCAATAAACCAGATAATATAAAATTCACAAAAATTCATATATTATTAATCATATAATACTCATAATTAACCATAATTAATTAACCAACAAATCCACCAATACCACTTACTCACATCACACATATATGCACATAATAATCATCTAGAATTTTCGAAACAATATATGAAAATCAGTTTTAAAAATACAATTATTTATCAATAACACAATAACCCGGGGTTTAAATATAAACCTTTGAAAACTCATTAAACTGGAATAAAATATTAAATCTTATTCCCTTCTTTTTAAGAAAATCATTTATAATATTAATAAAAATATTTTTAAAATCCGGGTTATTACAATCTACCCTCCTTATAGGGATTCCGTCCTCGGAATCAGAGAAAGAAGGAGGACGCATAATCTGAAAAATCCATATTAATCCACATAACAAGTATAATCACATACAACTATTCACATAATCATATCAATATTCAACTAGAGCCAACAATAATATCTAGACAAATAGATTTATAATAATCACATCTAAATTTAATAATATGGGATATTACATTCTACCCCCCTTATAAGGATTCCGTCCTCGGAATCCTCCGAAGAAACTAAAACGTACACGCTTCGTAATATCATATCGTCATTCACCTTTGGTTGATCTTGGCATACCTTTAACTTTAATGAAAAAGGAAAATCAAACTTTTACAATTGCAAAATTCATTTCCCAAGAATCAATCTTGTGGAATTTTGAATAGAACAAAATGTTTTCAAGGTAGATCACATTTGAATAAAGGAGTGACTGAGAGATCTATATGATCAACGAACTTGGTGTTGCGTGTCCACATTAGACACTACTAAAGGTTGTTAACCTTCTTGTAATCACAACACACACAAGTGATGGCGTCCCATCCAACTCCTATCACACAGACAGGTATACCTTGTGTCCCCTATAAATAGGGTTGTTCATCCCAACCAAATTGAAGAAATGTTAAGGAATATCAGAGAATATCAATGAATATCAACAATATCAAAGAACACTAAGGGATATCAAGGAAGATGAAAGGGTATCAAGGAATGTCAAGAAATGTCAAACAATATCAAGGAACATCACTATTTCTTCACAACAAACCTTTATCACACATCTTTGCTTTCCAACTCATACCAATAATCAATATCAATGTCATCTTAGAATTTGAGAAATTGAAGATCTCATTTATCAAAACTTTTGTAGAAAAGATATCATGATAATATCTCACTGATGAGAAAACAATCAAAAGAATCTTTAGTTGAAGAGAGGTATTGCCAAGGTCTTCTCAGATTTTCGCTCTGCTTCAATAAATCATTGTTCGATATATATCCTCTTTTCAACGTTCTCGATAATCGATCGATGTTGACTCGTAATAGCCTCGTAAGATGTCATCGTAGACGTTATAGTTCGTAATAAATCTGGCCCAAGTAGTTCACGTTCTCATGTTTCATCCAGTTACCTTTGAATTCCATAGCACAACACGTAGCGTATCTTCTATTTTCTGACCCGTCAACCTGTGGGTTATGGGCCCACCTTGATGCCATTTGAAATCCCGATTAGCTCGAAGCGTTGTCGTCGAGGACTAACGTTCTAACTTACTCGTAGACATCATCTCTAATAACTGGACTCAACTCCACATACTCTCTATCATGCACTTCTCATCTATCAACCTCTATCTACTAATCTCTCCTTCTAATTCAACACAACTCATACTTTACACTTACTCTTCATATCTCACAAAAACAATATACTTCTTCCAAATATCTGACATGGTCAACATACTATGAACCATGCATCTTTATTATTCTCAAATCAATACCATAGACCATTCTCAACTATGCAGTATAGTCAGAATACTCTGAACTCTGCATCTTTACCATTCTTAACTCAATCATTCACTATCAAACTCTTCTATCTAGGTCTAACCTTGACCTTCATCACAATTCACCATCTCAATTAATCAACATACTAGAAATCATATGTCTAAACTTAAGAATCCTAATCTCTTTAGATATCCACACTTAACTTGATCATCTAACTAAACTCTATGCTTCACTCACATCTCTAGACTATTCCTAAATAGTCCGACCATACCTCTATGTGAGGTTACACCACATTCTTCTCTAGAAAACCTATAACTATGATCTATATTCTAATTTCAAATACTTATAACCTGTTGCTCTGATACCAACTGTGACAGTCCAGGAATCCGGGGGTCTGGATTCTGACGTCACCACATAAAACCCATTTTTAAACACTTTTGAAATCCTGTATTTTTTTTTTCTTTTTGGAAAGATAATACAAATCAGAGAATTTAAAACCTGAAAACATTTAATAAAAGATTTGAATGAGAACATAAATCCAATGATTTCAGAACCTGAATTTCAAATTTGAAAGCCATAATAAGAGAATTTCAAGAAAACATTGAAACTTTAATAAATGATTCGAAAGAGACATTTCAACCCCCTAAACGCAACAGGATCGCATCCAGGTTACAGTATTGAAATTAGAATCCACCACTAATATTACACAACATCTCTTACCAAATCAGATCATCTTCGATAAGAAGAATCACTGTCAACTATTCCAGCTTGCACCAACCTCATCAACTTTCCTGAACACTCCTCGACCACTGGATCCTCAACTCTGTCTCCTCGCCTAGCATTAGCCTTACTCACAATCTCAATCAATCATCTCATCTTTAAGCCTTTCTGAAATGGTTAGAAAGGAATAGCAAGGGTGAGCAACAATGCTCAGCAAGTAATAATAAACAATGATAGTTCTGAAATGATATAATAGAAGTTCACGAGTTCAAGATATAAGAGGATTCAACCTGAGTTCATGAGTTCATGGTATTGTATAGAATGATTTACAATACCTTGCAGCATTTAAACTGAGAAATTCAATCTTTCCAAAGAATTATTGAATTGGACTATCACATTTTAATTAAAACCAAGGTTAGGCAGCTGATCAGTTCCGCACTAACCCCGAGCAGGCCCCGCCATGCTCTATCACTGGATCCAAGGCACTCATTGGCCTTACATGACCACGAATCTGGTCCACAGGTTTATATAAAAACAATAATCCAATTCTCTAATTCAATTCAAGAAGCCAATGTAAATTAACAGAACATCATCATAAATATCATCAACAACAGAATAATTTCAATTCAAACTTTGATAATAATCTATTCATAAATCATGATCCATCATTTCATAAATCACAGTTCAGGAAATCCTCAACTATTCAGTATCCTCCATTATCGGCTAAGCAACTGAATTTAGCCTGCTAAACCAGCATGACAATGGCGGGTTGAATAATCAAGAAGATCCCAATTCATTCAAAGCTCTAACTATCACTGAGCAACACATGCTTCAATGACAATCTGAACTTCGAATTAATTTGTAAAACGGAAATTCTTTAGAAACTTGAAGATTAGAAAGAATGGTTCAGAATACTCGCACTTTCGAACATTGAAAAGAAAGGTATGAATACTTGAAGCATATACCAAAGGAATGGATCAGAATATTTGCAATATATCCAAGAGAAAGGTTTAGGATACTTGCAACACATATAGAAAAGAATGGATCAGAATATGCAATATATCCAAAAGCAGAGTGTAGGATACTTGCCTTAAATCTGACTCCAGTCTCACATCTCTATCTCATCTCTCCACTTTCACAATCTATGCATCTCGTAATCTCTAGACCATCTCTAGCTATACTCTATTCGCCACTTCGCTTCGCTTACTCAATCATCCCTTATTCGCTTTGCAATACCATTCCGACTTTCTGACGTCTTCGAGCGTACACGTCTCGTCCAAATCCTTTACGAGAATAAGATAATACTATAGTCACTAAACAATATATCGCATATACATATCACGTATATCGATACCCACTTATATACCCCTTTAAACCTATCACATACCACGTAACACATAAGCATGCTTTGACTCTTACATATAGTCAATCATATTCCACATAACATATCACCAATCAATTATCATATGAATCCTATCGAAAATCCGACATCGTCTCGTCTATTTATTAGACTATCCACCTGTTATCCTATCTCAATCAACAATCAACCAACAAGATCCAATCACTATAATCCATATATTCTTATCCAATATCAATCAACTCACGACACTATGTCATCCAAATCATTTATCACACGCATATACTATCATGAATAAACATGTATATCACGTAGTCATTAGTTAATAGCAACCAAATAACATATAATCACATTTTGCACATTTAACAAAAATTATTCAGATTCTCGACTCCATCATAATATTATGTCATATCAAACTAGACTTTATAAGCTTCTGTCTCTCTTTCGTTTCACTTGATTCCGACTTACGGATCAAAAGTTATGATCAAAACCGTTTTCTAACTCCTCTATCGGCACATAACACATCAAACAGATAGCAGACAACACATTACACATAAGGTTTCCCACCCCAATTGATATCAAATCAACTCTTGGGTTAAAAATGATTTTTCGGGAATTTTCTGGAATTTTTAAACATTTTTCGGAATTAAAACGGATAAAAGAATCACTTTTCGGATAAATAATCAAGTCCCGAATACTTGAAATTGGACTTGAAATCATTCATAAACAATTATCGAGCCTTGAAAATAATTTGGAAAAATATTTTAAAGCTCGAAACTATTTTTCGGAATTTTTAAATCAAAAAGGATTAATTAAATCCAATTAATTAATCAATTAAAATCAATTAATAATTAATTAAAATAATTAATCAATTAATATTTAAATTAATTGACCAATTAAATAATTAATTACTAATTAAAATTAATTAACAAACTAATTTAGATTTATTTTTGGATAAAGAAATAATTAAAAAGCATTTTATTGAAATTAAAATAATTAAATAAAACAAATTTTGAAAATTAAAATCAAAGGTTTAAAGTGTAAACTTTTGAAAGTTTTGTCCAGGGTTTAAAGTGCAATTTTTCAAAGTTACAGGGGGTAATTCACAAGTTTCAAAACCTGAGTACAAAAACTTCATCATCTTCAAAACTTCGGTGACCAAACAGCAATAAGCCGCCGGCCACCACACTAACTCGCCGGAAATTCGTTTCCAGGCGTCCTCCACTCACCATCTACTCCAGATCAGTAGTACACACACCCATAAATCAATCCCCCATCTTTAATTAGGCAGAAGTCGCGCGAATTCGCCGGAAAATCCGGCCGAAGTCGGCGACTTCCCGCCGCCGATGGCGGCGATTCGAGCCACCTCCGCTCAAACCAAGCACACCAGCATACTCCCCTTTCTCTCCTCTTTCTATTCATATATACCACTACTGCCCAGATTTAGCGGAACCCATTTTCCGGCCAAAATTCAAACTTTTCCGGCAACAAGCTCAAGAACACCAAGAACACAATTTCAATAATCAAACTGACTTTTCTACATGTTATTGAACTCCGTTTTTGACATATAATATACCAAAACGACGAGAAAAACATGCTCTACATCATAGAATCATCAAATCACATAAACGGAATCGTTTGCAAAAATTCATCATTTAAATCATATAAACTCGAATTTTAGAAAAATAATCTAAAATCACCTGTTGAATCTGCATATAAACGGATGATTAAGCTTGATTCTACGCGTCGATAGCTTCGTTTTGACTATTCATACGCCTCCATCGGATTCCAATAACACCTCCAAATCCTCGTTTGATTACGAAGAACACGAAGAACACACTTCGGTTTCTCTCGGTATTCGTGAGAAGAAACTGGTGAAATGATTTTACGGGTGAGAATAAGCTCTAGATAGGTCTATTTATATTTACAAATAATTGGTACCCCTTTGGATCGTTTATGACATGAAAATACGTATTTAATAGCTTTATATTAATAAAGCGGGGTCCAATCGGTACCGGTTTTCGAGATAATCATCAAAACGGGGCTTTTTAACTCAATTATTGGTCTGCGGGTCCCATTGCAATTATTACAAGATAAGGATGAATATAATAATCAAAATATCTCGTTTCACGCTTATCGAGACAAACTGGATAATTATCAACAATTAAAATACCCGAAAAACTCCGCCGGACCGACTCCGGGGAAAACCGTACTCCGGATCGAAAAAGTCAAAACACGAAAAATGTCCGGAATATTGAAATTAGGCTAAAGGTAAGTTTTCTCGAAACTTCCGGGAAGAAAAATCGCTACACCGTTACGAGTGGACGGTTTTACGGAAGTCACATAATTAATAAATAAATATAAATATACACAATTAAATCCGTAAATCGATTATAAAATCATCTAACATTCCATAAATCGATATGAAAATATCCAAATAAACTATATTTTCTCCTGAGCATATGGAAATTGAAATCTCTCAAATACGAACACATATGAGCAGTTAACGCAATAAACCAGATAATATAAAATTCACAAAAATTCATATATTATTAATCATATAATACTCATAATTAACCATAATTAATTAACCAACAAATCCACCAATACCACTTACTCACATCACACATATATGCACATAATAATCATCTAGAATTTTCGAAACAATATATGAAAATCAGTTTTAAAAATACAATTATTTATCAATAACACAATAACCCGGGGTTTAAATATAAACCTTTGAAAACTCATTAAACTGGAATAAAATATTAAATCTTATTCCCTTCTTTTTAAGAAAATCATTTATAATATTAATAAAAATATTTTTAAAATCCGGGTTATTACAATCTACCCTCCTTATAGGGATTCCGTCCTCGGAATCAGAGAAAGAAGGAGGACGCATAATCTGAAAAATCCATATTAATCCACATAACAAGTATAATCACATACAACTATTCACATAATCATATCAATATTCAACTAGAGCCAACAATAATATCTAGACAAATAGATTTATAATAATCACATCTAAATTTAATAATATGGGATATTACAAAAAACATCAAAACACACCAAACACAAAACAAACCAACTCTCACAAGAAGGAGAGACTAACAAAACCCAAATAAATTGGGAACTTATTGAATGAGAAATAAGATTTCAAAACAAGAAAACATGAAAAAAAAAAGGGAATCGGGGCTTTCCACCAGTGAAAACTGATGGAAGCCCCTTCAAAAATCTTTGACGGAGGCTAGGGAGGCTAGGGTTTTGAGAGAGAGAAGAAGAGGATGACTACTAACTCACCACAGAGGTAATCCGATTCTTGGTAGAATATTAATTGTGGAAGGATTTCTATCCAAGATAGGAAAAGATGGTAATTATCATAAATAGGATTTTGAAGTTGATTAGGATTAGAATATTGTGGTGCCTATAAATATAGCTATTTGTAGGAGGTTTATGTATTGCAAAAGCTAGAGAGTTGTGTGAGAGATACACAAGAGAGAACTTTTGTGATCAAGTTGAGGTGTTTGTATACAAGAGTGTTGAGTGAGGGAGCGACTCCAATCTTGTAATACATTCATATTTAGTGGATTGGTGGTTTTACCCTCCCTTGAGGGGTTTCCACGTTAATTGTTTGTGTTCTTTACTTTCGTGCTTGTTATTGTGTTTGATTAACGTCAATCTATAGTGGATGCGATCCTAATAGGTCGGGTTTGGGAATTAAAATGACCCAATCCAATTAGTTCAGTTTATAAAAAAATTAACTCATTAAATAAAAGAAATATACATCCCAATCATACTAATTAAAAATTTGGGTTGTGTTAGTTTGGTTGGGTCAGTTTTAAAAGTAAAATTGAAAATCGGTAATAAATAAACTATCAATGCCAAGAGAACAAACTCCGTAGTTCACGAAATCAAAGTAATAAAATATTTATAAATTATGAACAATGTGGATGCACTTAATATCAGAGTTAGATGTTCACTAAAATTTACTTTACTAGCTCGATGTCATTGACTTGACTCTTCCAGAATATAGCTAACAAGTACATGAAAAAAAGTTAGCACGAATTAGACATATATTATTTAGCAAAACAAATTAAAAAAACATTGAAATACAATCAACTGAGACAATGGAATTTGCATGCTCTATATTGTAACATCATTGGATTCAAACATAAAGATGTGACAGTACTAATCTATTTATTTTGTATATAAACGGGTTGAGTTGGGGTGGTTAAGGGTTATAATGTTAAACCCTGACCCAACCCAATTTATTCGGGTTTTTCAAAAATGAACCCATTTAATTATAGGTTTTGAATGATTCAGTTTAATCGGTTTAAATAAGATTTGGTTTGGGCCGGATTTCTAAGTTTGGACCGGTTATGTTCACCTCGGCATGTAGATGCACAGTAACACTATACCAAAAGCCAATCTATTTATTTATATAATAATTCCTGAATGATGCCCAGTCACAAAGTCCACCTCACTCTTTAAAAACCACATAAAAGCCACGTAAATGCCACGTAAAATCCAGCTCATTGGTTACTATAAATATGTAATCTATAATTTCAGCCTTAATTTGTGCTTCCTATTCTTTGGATGTTATGACACAATTAATTCGTGTTGAATGGCTGTCATTTTTGGTATGTATCCTATTTTTTCTTTCCTTCCTTACAATCATTCCAGCTTTTATTTTTAATTGTCTTAACTAATATGTAAAGCATTGATTGTTTTTCAAAATCAAATCAATTCTTATCATCTATTTTAAAAACTCAAATTCATCGGTATCTCTCTCATCTTTATTATTTTTCTCCTCCGGTTTCAAGTATGTTAATTGAATAATTAGTATAACTTGCACAGGAAGTTTACTAATTGTAACAGACTTTATTTTACTTATTTGATTCTTTTAATTGATTTCATATGTGTGTGTATATCCATATATTTGCGTATCTATAATTATAACTAATTACTTCCAATTTCTCATTGATTAAATATGGGAAGACATCCTAAGCACTCTGAAGACTTTATTGTCCGATGTTGCATGAAAAATTAAAAATTCAAAAATTGAATTATCTCTTAAATTGTTGATCATCTTATCTTAAAATATTTAAAATTATAATATATTTATGAAAATTTCAAACAATAATTTTTTATCTTTATACATTTAATTTATTTCACATCTACATATATATATTTTTGTATATTTACCTATTTTTAATTGTAATTTTTTGCTTATCTCTTTCGAATTAAATTTGTAAAGACTTCCTAAGCACTTAAAAGATTTTTATATGATATTGCATTAAGAAATTCAATAGATTGAAAGAGTGATTACCTCTTAAACTACTAATCGTCTTTTCTTAAAATATTTAAAAATAAAGAAAAGTTAAAATATTTTCATAAGATTATATTAAAAAGAATAAGGTATTAATGCACGAATAAATATGTTATACTTTAAAAAATTATGATTTGACTATTATTTTGTTAAATTTATTTATGTGTTATTGTTTTCTTCATTATTTTATTTTTTAGTTTTAATAAAGTAATTCTTATATATAAAAAATGTGAGATGCGTCATTATATATGTTTTACTCTCTTATTTTTTATTTTAAAATAAATATGAAATTAGTTCAAAATTATATACTAAAGCACTAACAAAGCGTCGCAATAGTAGGGTGTGTGAAGCAGCATTTAGTTGATATTTAAGCATGCTCAATCAGCTGCATAATCAATGCTTTTTATATACTTAATTGGTTTGAATTTTTTTAATTTTATTTGAAAAATAATATCTTTTGAGGATCAGAAATTATAAGCAATTTAGAAGGCACATGTGGTCAATATTTAGCTCTGGTTGATTATATGCATGATTGGTGCTTCAGAATGGGAAAGGAGTGAATTTCATTCGATTCTTTCCATTACCATCTAAAAATTTGTAAAATTGGAATCATATGGTTGTCTCTCTTCAATTTTAGATTCAAATTTCCTTGATTATAGCTTTCGTTAAACAATAGTATGACAAGAATTAAAACAATGATTTTATTTATTCTAATTTGTTTGATTGATTTCATATCTATGTATATGTATATGTCTATATATCCATATATTTGGTAGAGAGTGGATATATATATATATTATGCTAATTTGTTTGATTGATTTCATATCTATGTATATATGTATATGTCTATAAATCTATATATTTGGTAGAGAGTGGATATATATGACCGTCATCAAGACCTCATATCCTTGATTGTTTGTATTCATCTTTATTTTTATTTTTCTTTTTTAAGGCTGATATGGTAATTTCACATTGGAGTGGATCAACCCATCAAGCTTCCGGTTCGACCCCGCATCTTCTTATTCAAATTAACACTGCGATGAAACATTTCGGATCTTCAAGAAACCCGACCCGAGTATCGTTGGATCTGAGAGCACATTCAAATCATATCACGATCATCATATCAAGATTAGAATTTAAAAATAGCATTAATCACGCATCCTTGAATCGTGCCACTGATCACGACGTCAGTTCAGATTTAAGCTTTACTACTTATTTGCATATGATATTCTTATCAGATCAAAGCAGATAATTTTAATTTCACATTCAAAACCATTCTTTCTTCCAAGCCTCTAATCGTGACGAGTATGTTTTCTTGCTTAGTTTTCGAACTGATTTGTGTCCTCGGTTGGATTTTACTGCAGTACTACTGATCTTGGCTTTCTTTTCACATTAATTTTTCCACCTACGAACTTTGCTTTGCGCTTATTTACTTTATTTAATAATAGAATTCTACTTATCTTACACAAAACGCGTTGATCCGTGTATGCATCAGGTAGTATCTGTCAAAGTCCTTTTGCGACGATGCTTCGACAAGGGATGACGTTTCGAAGTCAAAAAGAGAATAACACCATTGGTCGTGAAATAGGTTTGCACTATTTCCAGCTTAATTTACAATATTTGCTCCATTGTGTATATTTGTTTATTCTATTATTGTTGAACGGGTTCTGAAGTTTGTTGTTTGAACGCTGCAGGTATCATAATCAGTATATGATTTTGTATTTAACGTGTTTGATAATTTGCTACAGAGAAAAGCTGAGAAATCCGTCCTCACGATTTCTATTGATTTCATGTTCAAGGAATTTGAGATTATTTTTGATTTCTAACGATTATTTTTGCATAATTTCCTTTCGTATTGATAGTGATTAGGTTGCACATATGTACTCTAATGCATTTATTGAGCCACTTTTTGTTATTGAGTTTTCCTTGCAGCTGCTGAATAGAGATGATTCGTCCATGCAACTATCGGATGCTCATCGTGTGAAGATTTATATTCACTTTTCCTCAACATCTGCTTATTGATCTAGACTTTTTGTTTACATCTTATCGTGTGTCATTGTTGTTTGACAAGAACCACCGAGAATGAATATGACGCAATTTCTATCCAGATACATGAATCTAACCTGCTATAACTCATATGTAAATACGGAAAAGTAGTCAAAATATTGATTTTCAATGATTTTGGCATTTATTTCTTTTGTATAATATGAAGATGTTTCCCTATTCACTATATTCAAGTTTCAAATCTAGACTTTTTGTTATAATTTCAAATTAATGGAGTCCTTTTTCACTCCACAATTTTAGCTCTTGATAAGGAAGTTTTTATATATTAGATTTTTAAATATTCGGATACATGGATCTCGACTGTTATAGCTCATATGCAAATAGGGAAGTCAGACTTTATTTGATTTCCACTGATTTTGACATTAATTACTAAAATATTTTTCTATTAAATTTTTGCAGTTTTCATGTTCATTATATTCAATTTTCAAATCAAGACTTTTTGTTATAATTTCAAATAAATATCTCACTCCATAATTTTAGCTCTTGATAAGGAAGGTTTTATATATTTTGACTTTTTAAATTTTTTGATACATGGGTCTAGCCTGCTATAACCCATATGTAAATAAGGAAAAACAGTCAAAATTTCTTTGATTTAACTGATTTTGGCTGTTATTATTACAATACTTTTTTGTATAATATATACTGGTTTCCATATTCAATACATTTAATTTCCAAATCAAGACTTTTTGTTATACTTCCTAATCAATGGAACACTTTTTAACACTACAATTTAGCTCTTGATAATGAAATATTTATATATTAATTTTTTTTTATATTTCCAGATACATGGATATAGACTGCTATAATTCATAGCAAAAAGGATTTAAAATTTAAATTTATTTAAAATATTTTCAAACGATAATTCAAAGCATTGATTCTAGCACAATCCCACAAATTATGCATTCGTTCTAGCTTTTGTTTTTAACTGTCTTAACTAATACGTAAGCATTGATTCGATAAGTGCTATAATTCAAAGCATTTGAAATTTAAATTTATTTAAAATATTTTCAAACGATAATCTATTAAAATGGTTGAAGAAACGAAGACCACATAAGGATACTAAACCACCTGGTTGTGAAATTGTTTCTTCAGGTACCTCCAGAGTCGGAGCTTACGGTCTAACTTGACTTGCTTAAAATAAGAATTGCAAGACTAATACAAATATGATGCATGAAGAAATGATGAGTGGTAATTCTGATGTTTTCGTATCATGGACGAAGTATTTTCATCCGGGCTATGTTGATTTAAAATGACATTTTATTTTATTAAATTTAATTTTTAATTTGGGATTATTTGATGGTTTGATTTTCTGTTCTTAATCATAAAAATTATTTCACAACGTCAAAAGAAAAACAACTACAATATCAGGACACCCGTGCGCGGGTAAGAAAATCTAGTAGAGGATAAATTTGCGAAGATATTTATAATGCACATAGTATCGTTTAATAGTGCGCATAGTATAGTTTGACGGAATTTTTGTGTTAGATTCAGTGGCCTGTAGACTTGTAGTTAAAAGTAAAAAGATTCCAATATTAGATTTTTTTCCTTTTCTTTTTTAAATAAAAATTAAAAACAAAATGCCTAACAAAATATAACCAAAATATTATATTACAAACTATCTTTGTTTTTGCTTGTTATAATACAGGTAGTATAATTGGTATAGACTATCAAATCAGTAAATCAATAAAATTCTTCGTTACCGGTCACCATAACAAACAACTGACAGAACTATTTTTGAGAAAGAGAAGCAAAGCAGGCCCTAAGCTGTGTGGGCTGAGGCCCGTCCATCTAAAACGAAATTTAATACACAAGCCGCAATAAAAATAAAATTGGGCCTCAAAGTCCAATATCCAATACGATGTATTTTATGCCAGGCCACCACAACGTAAGAGTCCAATTCGGATTCTATCGGGTTCAAGCCCAATATCTCTCCTCTCTCAACGGCGTAACCCTAGATCTCGCCGGATCGCCGATTCCGATCGTTTTTCGGGTTTTCAACGGCGACTCAGCTCGTTCTCGTGGTGGATCTTTTCGGATCGGCGATTCTCAAGGTTGTTTAAAAACCCTAGCCTTTTCAATTCAGTTCTTGTTCGTGTGAATTGTGATGAGTATATGCAGTTGTGTGTGTAATTTTTGTTGCAAATGGAGTTTTGTCTTTGATTTATGGGTAAAGTTTGGATCTTTAAGCTTTATATGTGAATCTTGATGGTGCATTATGAATTTGTGTTTGTTAATTGTTCTTGATTGTTTTGAATTTTCATTTATTTCTTGGAGTTAAAATTGATGAAAATTAATACATCTGGTCTTTGGGGCGTTGACTTTAAGCCCAATTTGTGTCTAAAGTCTGTTTTAACCTTTAGATACTGAGCCTACTGGGCTTTGTAATATTACATCATCTGTGTGTCAGTGCTCTGCTCAGTTGTGCAGCTTGTGCTATATTGGTGTTTCAGAACAAAGACTTAGGGCCGTTTGACTTAGTTTAAAAAAAGTGACTTATTAGTTAGAGTAAAGAAGAGGATTACAAGTGACAAATGAACTTGACTTATAAGTTATTAAAAGATTGGATAACTTTACTTATAAGTCAGTTGAGCATTTGGTAATTTAAATTCATAAACTTTTTAAAAAATTATTAAAATACAAGAAATTTTATTAATAAATAAAATTTATTACATATTACAAATTTAAAAACTTCATAATAAAATGCAAATCACTAAAAAAGGTCAAAAAAAGCTAGCAATTTTGACTTCCAGCTTTTGGCTTAAAAAACCCAAAAGAAGCAAATCTGCTTCTTTTGCCAAACAGTACGTAAAGAGTAGAACAACTTAAAGTGCTGAAAGAAGCTTAGAAGCACTTTAAAGAAGCTCCGCAAGACAGCCCCTTTTTAAGAGTATATAGGCATGAACCAAAGCCTGTAAATACTGTACTACAGATTATTCCTCTGTTTGCTTGTTATAGTATAGTATAGATAGTACAGATTACCAAATCTGTAAATCAATACTTGTAAAATTGGTTGTCACCACTCACCTCACCAGCAGTGTTTAAATAGGAAATAAATTGCTGCCGTTTGAAAAAATAACGGATATAGTACCAAAGCCAGAGAGAAAGAGAGATGCAGCAGAGGAAAACAGGGAATGGAAGGCCATCTGGCACCGACGGCTCTGATTTCTCTTACCGGATGGTCGTCGATTCTAGTATGCTTCTTTCAATATTCTCTTATTAATCTTTATTTTTTTTATTTCGCTCTTTATATATTGCATAATTAGGGTTCTTAATACATCAATGCTGTATTCTTATTCTATCATGCTTATTTTAATAATAGGATACACAAAGGTAGCGAAAGCAAAGTCTCGTCTCTCTTTCTTCATATTCTCTCAGGTAATCCTTTCCTAATTTGGTGAACTGTATTATAATTTCGATATTTTCGGGGTTCAATGTTATTGAGAAATTAGATAATTAACTATCTATTGATTAAAGAAACTGTTGTTGTTTGTAGAGTATAGTGTTCTGTCTCCTGTTTTAAGAATTTTTTTTTAGTACTATTTCTCGCTTGCATGCATTCGTGTTCTGTGCTTTCACTTGGCGTAATTACGTTTGTCATTGTATGTTAGGCTGTTGTTCAGTTGTTTGGAGCATTGCTAGTATTCTATTCATATTCGAAAGATGGGAGTACTGATCAGCTAGTTGTGTCAGTATCAGCCACTGCAATTTCTTTCTTTTCTTTGCTATTCGGGGAATTAGGTAATTCCTAAAGCTTAGATGACGTTTTCATGTTTGGTTAAAGTGTTTATGCTTAATGTTACTTTGGGTCTTTTTGGTCAAGGACGAAAGCGGAGTCGGGTAAACATGTTAAAGTTTTACATCGTGTCCTCGTCGCTGGGAATGTTGCTTTCAATTGGTAGTGTTCTCAAGAGCAATGTTTTACAAGAGGTATGATAATATATAGTCATGTTTACTGTTTGTTATTGACTTTTAGGGACTGGTGACTCCTATAGTCCTAATTAATTTTTGCCCATTGTTTCGTCATCTTTAGTCTTATGCATTGTAATATCCCTCTCAATCTTATTGAAAACGTCATATGAATGTACTAATTAGCATGATTAGTTATATTTCTAAGCGAGTGCAACCTATATGGTTTATTTACCACCAAACACATGCATGGACAGAGTGTTGGACAAGGTAATGGCCTTAAGTCATGGAGACATAATATCTTAAACTTAATTAGGTTCATCTTTTTCCATATTTATGAATTTGTATTACAGTATATAAACTTTGATACCATTTGGTTCAAAAATACGGTCAAAAGTTGCACATGAGGTCGCAATGCTGGTTCTTTTCAGGTTGCAACAGTTACATATATGGTTGCACCATATTTTTTTCTTAAAATTAATTTATAACTTGGTTATTTTGAAAAAAAGCCCTTATTATTTTCTTACACTTACTAGGCCAAAAAAAAAAAAAATCATTTCTATCACAAGTGTGCGATTATTCAATTGCCTCACTGCTCCTAATCGACTGTATCCCAAACAGAAGACCGCCTCACGATTCCTCCCTCCCAATTTATGGATTGATTATCAGGAGTATAATAGAAATGTTATGTATAGCCTCTAAAACATAATCGTAGCTGTCAAGGGACATCTTATGGATACAATGACCTTTATTGGAATACTGCTCCAACACTCCATATAAGAATCATTCTGGAGAATTAAGAAATGGAGGGCTCCCTTCCTATGATTTGAAGGTCTCATGAGGTGCAGAACAATGAAATGACTAATTAAGCCAGTCCACTTCTATAAATTCATTTTTATAATTAAGATAGTCATGGAGAAGCGCATTCGCTAATTAATCAGTAGTAATGTTCTTTGGCCTGGTATTCTGTGTGATTAAGTTCATTTCCAAGAAACAAGGGTATTGGATAAGTCCCATGATTCTTCTCCAGTTCTATTGTAGAAAACAGCATGTTCTCATTATATTTATTGACTTATGTGTGAAACTAAGATATCTTTTGTTGATTATATTTTGTTCCTCTGCAATCTTTGTTTATGCTACTATAAGCTGCAAGCCAATAAGTATTTGGGAACATTTGTAAAGGTTTTCTTTTGTATGCTATCTTGTATAGTAATTATGATTATACCATTTTGACCTAATCTACATGGAGATGGGAGTCCTACAAGTGCCCTTGGAACAATTTTAAGAAGCTCACTTGGGAGACAACACATCCGCCCCTGGCAAAAAAACCACCATATTATAAAACCATGATATTATTGATCAATGTCCTCCCTAAGATGCATGGCAAAAGAACATATATAAGATGTGATAGCTAATTTTTAGTCAATAATTTCAACAGATTGTCCAAGATTCCACTGTCTGGGAAGCAAAGAAATTTGAACTTATCAGTGTTGGTGATGTCTTAGTAGGTGAGTTCCAAATTTTCTTACAACAAATTACATTGTATAACAGAAGTCTTGAAAGTTTCTTGTCGATTAACGCCTTCACTCCAATTAATCAGGTTTGCTGGTACAGATATTGTCTATCAGCACAACGGCATCTTTAATCAGTAATATGTCTCCTCCTAAGAGAGCTTCTTAAGGATTGTCATAACCTTATTCACTTCAAATTTGTCACCAGGCTATACAAAACAGTTGCTTCTGTTCCGCTAATGTATAGCAAATGTATAAAGTAGGGGAGGGAGAAAGGAAAGTAGGTAAAGTGGTGTAATCGATTGATATTCAATGTATTACGGTGAGTATAGCAGAGAGAAAAGTAATGGATGTAGTTGATTTCTATATTATAAAATTTTATTATTTTTGATAAGTTTTGAAATGCAAATAATTGGAATGGTCGTTCAGAAAAAACAGTGTAAAGGAAATGGTTAGGACTCTGTTGGAGTTGTGTTTTGTGTCATATTCTTTATTATAATAGTTTAGGACATCGATGCTCTTAGTGGTAGGTGACCTCCACCAATAATTATTACAATGATTGGCTTCAAAATTATGTAAAAAAGAATAGTTTATACTTTTAATTGAGTTATTAAAATATTAAATAAAATAATTATATATGAAGAAATAATGATGCGATAATTATAATCGAAAAATGCGTTCAACTAAAATGATTTCCTTGAGAGAATTATGACCGGAATGTTATAATTTTTATACATTTTTTTTTAATTATATGCGAGTCCAGATAGTTTTTATCTCTGCCATCAAAGATACATCTTTCTTTCCACAAATTGCAAAACTTCAATATCGTTATCTATCGAGTATATAAAATAAAAGTAATAGCACATCAACAAAGTATTTAGCAGATACTGTAACCAATATGAAATTATTTATTCCATATCTTATCATTGAACACAGATGTATCATTGGAGGCCATTGCATGAGGCCTATAAAGTATTTAAACCTTTTCTAGATACAAAGTTTAGTTTCTTTTAATATAAATGTACAATTTTAGATTCTCTGTCATATTAGTATTACAGTACGCCGGCCCCGGCTAGAACCACACGAGTCCAGTTTTGTAAGAAAAATCGAAAATAATTTATAAGATAATTAATACTTCTTCCGTTCCGATTTATATTTGCATTTTTAAGAGTAAAATTTATTTCAGTTTAGTTGTTTACTCCAACTTTCAATATAAAATTATATTTTCAAAATTAATTTTACTACTTATATATGTTGTTTATACTCGAATCTCATAGATCATAGTTTCGCTTAGGAGAAAACCTCTATTAATAAGGACCGTTAAATTTTATTAATTTAACTTGTTTTCTAATTAATCAAAATTAAATATGTGTTCTTGTTATTTTTATTATGTTTTGATAAAAAATTATAATTTAAATATAAATCTCTTAAGAATGATTAGTTTATAGATTATTAATTTATCGAGATTTTTCTATATTTTAAACTCAAAGTTGGTCTTAACTTAAGAAAAATAAATTTATAAATTTTCATCTCATATTAATATTGATACACCAGAGTTGAAATATTTATATTAGTAATCAAATTTATTATTATCTTTATCTCCCTCTGACTTTCAAGATCCTTTGAATGATCAATAATAAGCACTCAATTAGTAGTGTTCATTCTTTTTGTAAATCAATTAAGGCCGAATAATTTTATAAATTCCATTCCCATTAACCATCTTTTAGGAAAGAAAAGTAACCAAGAGGGATTGGTGGAACATATATTTAACTTTTTTCTTGGCTAATTAACATATATTCAACCTCGATAATCTGCATCTAAATAATTAGAATGTCAGATGCATGAATTACATAAGTAATTAAAAAAGATTATAATCTAAACGCTGTACGGAACATGTGCGAGAAAACATGCATTTTCCATATCGTTTAGCGAGAAAGTTGTCAAGAAACCAGTTATTCTAAAACCTCAAGGTGTTAGAGAATGGCCCTTTCCAGGATCTTATATTCTAACATTCTCCCTCACTCGAGAGCCCATTTATGGGTCGAAGAGTGGATCACGAGCGCTCATCTTTGGAGCATTAATTTGCCCACGATAAATTGTGAGAATATTGGGGGTGGCAGGGATCGAACCCGAATCCTCTGCCGCCTGAGCTCTGATACCCATTCTCTAACAAAAGTCTTGATCACGGAATTTGTTTGATCTTCGAATTATAAACTTCATTCTCTCTGTAAGCAGTAAGTATCGAACACGGGGGCTCAGTAATGTGTCGGTGTTATAAAAAGCATCAACGAGATTTAATTAACAATTTTGTAAGATAAAATATAAGATAAAATATAAGATACTCTCACGTCTCTTTTAGTTGTTATATTTCTATTTTTATTGGTTTAATAAATTATTTTTAAAAAACTAAAAATTACATATTAAAGTAGATTAACATCAGTTGTTTTCGGCGACATATTTTTTTTTTCTAATTTTATCAATTAATAAAATTTTAATAAATTTCAGTTAAACTTTGTCAATTTGACTGGTTATACGTCGAATGTGACAACTAAACACAGAAAGAGGAAATAATAATTAATTGGTTGTTTTAGAAAATGTGGTTTCTTGTATATAACTTTAGGTGGTGAAAAATGAAATTTTAAATTAGCATTTATTTGATGGAAAGAAACGAGAAAAAAAATGCAGTAAGTTTTACTTTTTTCTATTCAGGCCTTTTCGTATTATATAAGAGATCGAAAAGATGTCTACAATTTTAGTCTTGACGTATATAATTTTTTTGTATTCGTCATTTAGCATTTATTTTGATGTAATGAAATAAGGAATGAATGAAGTAAATTTTTTTTGTATTTTTATTTTGTAACTTGAAACATATATAATTTTTCTTACGAGCATAGATTTTTTTTTATTTGCCATCTAGTATTTATCAAATTTACAAAATCATCTCGAATGATCCATATTTGTACGGATTTGTAATCTATAAATATAAAATCAGGTTAAAAAACAGACCCAAAAAGTCTTGTATCATATAAAATGTCCTCGTACTCTTTTTTACATAAAATAAAAACAGTTTTATTAACCAGAATATACAGTCTGGAACAAACTCCAACTGACGATACAATCAGGTTGGAAAACAAATAACATTTATATCCTGATCGTTTAACATATAGAATTTAAAAATTCTTAAAACTAAAAATGAAATCAAAGATATTTCACGATCTAAATCACACCAACATCACATAAAGCAGCAACATCACGATTAACCTTAACATATAGAATTTAAAAATTCTTAAAACTAAAAATGAAATCAAAGATATTTCACGATCTAATTCACACCAACATCACATAAAGCAGCAACATCACGATTAACCTTATCACATAAAAGTCGTTGTTATGTCTAGAAACTTTAATCTCATAAACTGAGATAGGAAGAGCGGCACCACATCAATCTACTTGCCGAATACCAGCTATAGACATACCGCAAGCGTAAATCCCTGACATATGAACAATCTTTGGTTGTGAAAGGTGAGCTCTTGCAATAATTACCATCGGTTGATATTTGACTCGAGCTTTTGAGATCCCAAAAATATCAATAAAATCATTCTCAATAGATCCAATATCGAATGAATCCAAACATAACTAAGAAAAAAACATAACAAAGCACTCCAAAAGGAGAGACAAAACAAACACACTCGAAAAGGGGAGACACACAAACACCCGAAAAATTGGGGTTTATTGAAAGAAAATAAGCGGAGATGAAAGAACAAAGGGGTTGAGCCTCTCCACCGGAGCAAAAATCAGCGAAAGCCCCTCAACTAGCTTGAAGAAGGACAAGACAAAGGATAAGAGGCGGCTTTACAAACCCTAATTTCAATTTTAAAATTTAAAATATATAGTGGGTGTTTGGCAACCCATTTTAAGCCGGACTTCTCGGCTTATAAGTTAGAAGCACTTATTCGTACCGTTTGTGTAAAAAGTCAAGAAGCACTTATAAAAAGCTAGGAATGCTAGCTTTTGTTTCAGGATTTCTACTTATTTCTCAAACACTTTAATCACTTATAAGTCTTATCTTGCTTCTAACTTCTACTCCACTTATTTATTTTAAGCAATAAGCACTTATTTTAAACTCATCCAAACGGCCCCATAGTAAAAAAATTTTAAAAAAAATTTAGATTTATTATTTAAAATACTAGAATTCACCAGTTTTCATTTAGTTATAGTAGCGTTGAAGAAAAGTGTATGGAACTTAACCAAAAAAATATTTGCTTTCTCGACACATATTTAGAGGTATCTATTTGATATTTTATACAACTTTAGTAATGAAAATGATATCTATAAAATATCAATAAAATAAGTGATATATGGTCTTCACTTCAGTTATCAATTTGATAGCTAACCATTTGTATAATGACCAGTGATATTGGCTCAGTTGACCAGAGCTGTTACATTTATATCATAAAAATGCTACTAACCGATATGTGCGTACGCGTGGGCGCGTGTTTACATATATAGGGTTCAGTTCTATGTAAATCACATTTTTATTAGGTTAAATCTCAAAATGCACATTGACTGAAGGTCTGGTATCAAATTACTCACTCTAGTTATGGGCATCACAAGTGTACCACTCTAGTAACGACTCTATCATTACTCATTACTACAGTGGTACACTTGAGATGTTGATAACAAGAATGAGTAATTTGATAGCGGATCTTTAGTTTAGTAAGCATTTTGAGATTTAACCCTCTTTTTATTAGAGACTTTGGAGACTATATATATATTACAAGTAAAACATTGCAAATTATATTATTATGTAAATTATCTTTAGCTTGTATGATCTTTGAGGTATCCAATAAATACTGTTCTCCATATAACTTTGACCTACACACATATCCTCCCTTGAATTTCATTCTCCCATATCATTATATGTACGTGCAACAACAAACTCATCTGCAAAATTAAAATTAAATTCTATGTAATAGTACATATACTTATCAAGAAAATAATTTCATTAACAAATTTATTTAGATATATCGGTGAATTCTACACCCATCACCCATAAATCATTTCCATAAATTTTCTTGCAAAAGTTTATCAAACAATCACGAGAAGTTCAAAATAATCAGTGGAGTGATATTATTAAAACACTCTGATGAATGAATAAAATGTTATGAACATGTGATCAACTTGATATCATGAGCTTGATATCATGAGAGTGAAATTTTGTAAACATGTGATCAACTTGATATCATTATCAATGAAAGATTTTAATGATAGTTTTATGATCGGCCTCTTCTTACATTTTGTTTAAGCACACAATCTTGAGTTCAATTTGCTCAAATCATTAAGAAAAACACATTCCAAATTATTTTCCTTTCCGTATTCATCTGCAACTTGGATTGACGTTCCTTCAATACATGAGATGACGGTATACAATGAATTGGTTATACCAAAATATAGGTTATTGGTGGAGAAAGTGGGGGCAAAATACTAATTAACTAATTGAAACAAGACATATCAGATGAGATTTTCATTTAGACCGAAAAAAGATTTGAACAATTTATTTGTTTGTTTTACTTATTCATTGTTAAATTTGTTTGCGACAATCAATAAAGACAAACGTATCATGTGAGATCTTCATTTGAACTAAAAACTTGGGTTTGAACATTTTATTTGTTTATCTGTTTGCAACAAAGTAATTGGATAGCCTAAATTGTAAGGTGCGAGCGCACTTAACCTGTGTTGTCTCGTGTTTTGAAAATTCGATTCTCACTCGGACCGAAATTATTATAAGAACATATATGCAGCCCCATCCATCTCCTTTTCACTGAAATTTTCTCTTTTAAGAGTTCCTTCCAAGTTCTAACAGCACTAAGCATCAGTAACTGATAAAAACCTCCATTTCTCTATGCATATTTCAACCTACAGATAAGTTTCTTCTCCACAAACACAAGAACTTCTGCAAAATAATATGGTAGCAGATTCAAAGACTGTCGAATCTTCACCCGCGATTTCAGACCTTACAAGTCCAGTTACAATATTGCCTAGTGATCATGCATTGTTACATCCAACTATTGAAATTCATAGAGTTGGCTTGCCTCTAAAAATAAGCAGCTTTCAGAAATTTAAGTACAAATTGTCTGAGATTTTTTTCTCAGATGATCCCTTCCACAGGTTTAAGAACCAGTCAGTTTTACGAAAATGGATTCTTGGTTTTCAGTATATGTTCCCTATTCTTCAGTGGCTGCCTTCTTATACTTTACAACACCTGAGATCTGATCTTATTGCTGGCCTCACTATCGCAAGCCTATCGATTCCACAGGTGATCAGTGTTTTTTAGTGCAATATTCTTTTTTTTTTCTTTTTTTTTTGCGAATAAAAAAGGGAAACGTGAGTTCACTAAGCTCAGCTATCTGCAACTTCTTTACGTGTTTTTGTGAAATATTTTACGGTTTATTATAATATTCATGAAATTAGCAAATTTCAGTTTATGGAGTCTGATCAGTCTAATTTACTTGTTTTGCAGGGAATTAGTTACGCGAAACTTGCATATCTGCCTCCAGTAATCGGATTGTGTAAGTGTAATATATTGTTCAGGTTCTGATTTCTATTATCTATCGAAAGTGTTCACAAGTCCTTAAAGTAATAATCACTTGTATACAACAAGGTTTTGGAGTTCATGAAATATCTGAGCATTTTTTTTCTTGTTTGAGTAGGCCTAATCTTAAAAAAACATACTTATGCAGATTCAAGTTTCGTGCCACCTCTGATATATACTGCACTGGGTAGTTCTCGGCATCTTGGAGTTGGTCCTGTGTCGATAGCATCATTAGTCATGGGATCAATGCTTAGTGAAACAGTTTCTCCGACAGATGAACCTCTTCTTTATCTCCGCCTTGCTCTCACTGCAACCTTCTTTTCTGGTTTGTTCCAGACTTGTTTAGGCCTTTTCAGGTGACTCCGTTTATCTTAACAGTTTCTATTAGATAAATGGTCCAATATGTCTAGATCATTTGTTGCAACGTACAAACTAGACGAGGATAGCTCTCATGTGAGAACAATTGTTCTGTACTTTTAATATGCGTTCATTCTGATACAAGACATGAAAATCCAAATGTTCTACCTGTACCCTTTTCGTTTTTTTTTTTACTTTAATATAAAGTAGATTATCATCAAAACAGTTTTAACTTATGTCATCTAGATCTGATCTTTCACCAGGTTAGGATTTATAATAGATTATCTATCAAAGGCCACACTGATTGGATTCATGGCTGGAGCGGCAGTCATTGTCTCCATGCAGCAGCTAAAAGGCTTACTTGGCATTGTTCATTTTGCTGGCAAAACACAGATCATTCCTGTCCTATCCTCTGTATTTCACGAGAGACGAGAAGTGAGCTGCAGAACAACAATCTCTTCATGTTTTGATCATATTTAAGTAACAATTAACAAGTACTTGTCGAAAATTAAACAAGTATGATATGATAAGTGTAGTGATTAATTTAAATGCATGTGCAGTGGAGTTGGCAGACCATTGTTATGGGCTTCAGTTTCTTACTTTTCTTACTAACAGCAAGGTTAACTGTAAGTTACTTGATGCTTTTATCTCTGAGTATATTTTTCACCGCGCCAATATTTCAAAATTTGAACCTATTTGTCATCAGGGCTTGAAGAAACCGAAGCTATTCTGGATTTCAGCAGCCGCGCCATTAACATCTGTCGTCCTTTCAACTCTTTCTGTGTTCATATTCAGAACAAGTGTTAGCGAAATATCACAAGTAAGAATTATAATTCATTATTAAACAGTTGTTTGTTTTACGCCCTGCTGATTAGTATGTACTTACCTGCAGATTGGTACTTTGCCACGGGGCCTTAATCCGTCTACAATAAATAAGCTATATTTCCATGGTCCTCATTTAGGCCTTGCCATCAAAACAGGCCTGATTACAGGAATTTTATCACTTACGGTTAGTATTCTGAATTCTCCGAATAGATTAACATGCATGCACTACTTAAAGAACCTTTTTGCTTCGTAGGAAGGAATTGCTGTTGGAAGAACATTTGCCACACTACAAAATTATCAGGTCGATGGCAACAAAGAAATGATAGCAATCGGGCTAATGAACATGGCTGGTTCCTGTTCTTCGTGTTATATCACCACCGGTACAAAAATGCAACCTAATAGGGTAATTTTACTTTGTTGAATGAATTAGCTTCATCTTGTGTATGAATAATGGCAGGATCATTCTCTCGGACTGCTGTAAATTACAATGCTGGAGCAAAAACAGCAATGTCAAATATAGTGATGTCCTCTGCAGTTCTTGTGGCTCTTCTCTACCTGATGCCACTGTTTTGTTACACTCCTAATGTCGTCTTAGCAGCCATTATCATAACAGCTGTTATAGGACTCATCGACTACAATGCTGCAATGCGGTTGTACAAAATTGACAAGCTTGATTTCTTGGCCTGTCTATGTTCCTTTTTCGGAGTTCTGTTTCTCTCAGTTCAGATGGGATTAACCATTGCAGTAATTACTTTTCCTATACACTATCGTTCTCTTCTACGATACCATTGCTGCAACAGATTAATTTGTTGATTCAACGGTTTATTACAGGTTGGTGTGTCAGTATTCAAAATTTTGCTACAAGTTACAAGGCCAAACACAAACATTATGGGGAATATCCCAGGAACTCAACTATACCAGTGCCTTTCTCATTACGAAAAGGCTCAGAGAGTTCCATCTTTCCTGATTTTAGGCATCGGATCTCCTATATACTTCGCTAATTCAACCTATCTACAAGAAAGGTACTTATTCTAATTACGCCTCTAATCATTTACATCTCTAATTTTCGTAGCATTCTCCGGTTGTACTAATCATGACTTGTATACATTCTGTTAATAATGCATCCGAATTGCAGAATACTAAGATGGGTAAGCGAGGAAGAAGAGAGGATTGAATCAAAGACCGCGACTACCTTGAGATGCATTATTTTGGACATGACAGGTTTTGATCAGATTATATAAATTAAATTAGCACTACATAAACTACTTATTATTCCTCTGATATAAAAATTGCATAACGATATTCTTGAATATATTTCAGCTGTCACAGCAATAGATACCAGTGGCATTGATGCTCTACGCGAACTAAAATATACGCTAAATAAAAGATCACTTCAGCTGGTTTTGGTCAATCCTGCCGGAGATGTGATTGAGAAGCTCGGCAAGTCGGAAGTTCTGGAGGAATTTAGCACCAGTGGACTGTATTTGACAGTAGGAGAAGCCATTGCTGATATATCCATAGCATGGAAACCTTGATATACTAATTTCGACATCTAGATTATTATACAGTGACTAATATTGTATTGGTGGCCGCCTAATCGCATATGTAATCAGAAGCTTTGCTATAAGATGGCTAAGCTTTCAATTTCCATGAATGATTGCTGATGAAAAAGAATAACTATTTTCTTAAATTTCTTGAGCCACTACAGAATATTTACAAATAAGGATGCATGAAAATCAAGATTAAGATCACAAGGATCTTAAAAGATCAGGGGCAAAAATGAACAATGATTGGAGCCTGTAGGCAACTAAATTACAGAATTTGCACACATTAAATGAAGTCTGGATTCACAGGACAATGCGATTATAAGGACCATGAACAACTCAATATTTCAACTCAGATCTTCTTGTAATGACTAATGAGGTTGCACTTGCACCGAAAGTTCAGGAAAGTGTGTTGATCTCTAGAACTTAAATTTAATACAAAGAATGATGTGAAACGGTTTATATTTTGGGGGAAATTATTAGCTACCATTTAATTTAATAATTTTTTATGTAACAAAGACATAAATATTATTAGTGTAATTTCTTCACCTTTTTTGTAAGAAACAAGTTTGTTTTTTTCATATCTTCAAAAATTAAAAAAAACTTATTTGTCTGTCAAGAAATTTCAACCTACCTGATTATCAATATATAGTAAATTTTATTATTTTCTTGAATTCGATATCATTATACATATTCCATAAAAAAATTTCTTGTCATTGATTGGATTTCTTTCTAAATCTTGATAAATCGTCATGAACAAAATATTTTGAATGATATAAATATACAAAACATATTCACACATTATTAAATTTATAAAAAACAATTTTTGAAAAAGATTTATACGTTTATATTATACACAAAATTACAGATAAAAGTTCTTAAATTTTGTTCAGCTTCATTTCCTTTCCCAGCAAAACCCAAGATGACACCTTTCACCGTAGCCCGTTTTGTTTAACCCTCTTTCTCTTTCCCCCTCAAAACCCTAATTTACCTTCAATTTCAAGCACCCCCTTTTCAATTCTTCATAGATTTCATCTTAATTCATGCAATTCACCTCAAAGGTACAATCTTTACACACATCTATTGCTCAATTTTACTTTTTATGGTTTAGTTTCTTGAATTATCTCCATTTTCTTGATTTTCTTGAATTTTACTGAATTCTTGATTTATATGTAGAGGGTTTGAATAGATTGAAGATGGGTGATTCAGATGATGATTACCCACAAAAGCACTACCCATCATCTTCATCTTATCCTAGCTCAATTAGATCGAGGCGCCCAATTCATAACCCTAATTTTCAGACTTATAGGGATGATGATGATGATGAGGACTTAGAGGATGATAGTAATATGTATCGAGATGAGGAAATTAGTCGTAAAGATCGAAACTTTATGAAACAAGAAGAGTATGATGAGGATGAAGATGATGAGGATGAGGATGGGGAAGATGGGGATGAGGATGATGATGATGAGGAGTATCGGGAAAATGGGTATGGTGGGAGGGGGTATGAGCAGAATGATGAATCAAAGAGACGGCAAAAGAAGAGGAAGTTGGAGAGTTTGGTTTCGAGGTATGAGTTCGCGCCGAGGACTAGTGGGAGTGTGCAAAAGATGAGGGAGGCGTCGGCGGAGTGGAGTGAAGATGAGAGTTTTGTGTTGTTGGAGGTCTGGGGTGAGAGGTTTATGCAGTTGGGGAGGAGGAGTTTGAGGTCTGAGGATTGGGTTGAGGTTGCAGAGAAAGTGTCGGAGTTGTGTAAGGTTGAGAGGAGTCATGTGCAATGTAGGAATAGGTTGGATACGTTGAAGAAGAAGTATAAGAAGGAGAGAGCGAAAATGGAGGAAATGGGTGGGTATTTTGGACAATGGGTTTTTTTCAAGAAGATGGATATGTTGCTTAGTGTATCGAGTAGGCAACAGTTGTCGGGTTTGGCTTGTGGGTTTGATTCGGGGGAATATGTTTTTATGAATCCGAAAGTTTATTTGAGCCAGTCGAATGCATTTGATGAGATGAGAGATAGTCCAGCGGAGTCAGATTCAGACGAGAATGAGTCGGATGAGGTGGAACCTCTGAGGAGAGGAGACGAGGATGGCACGTCATTTAAGTTGTTGGCGGATTCGATTCAGAAGTTTGGAGCAATCTATGAGAAGATTGAAGATAAAAAGAGACAGCAGATGATGGAATTAGAGAGAATGAGGATGGATTTTCAGCAAGACTTGGAGCTGAAGAAGAAGCAAATCGTTGAGCGTGCACAGGCGGAGATTGAAAAAATTAGAGAAGGGAATGATGACGATACTGACAGCAACACAGACACCGATGTATCTGCAGGGAATGTCAGCGGGTGACTAGGTAATCTCTAAATAATTAAGTGAAATTCTTTCTGTAACAAATAAATGAATTATGTTGTGTTAATGCTGTGAAATCATAACCCAGTGTGTTTTCTAGAGTAGCAGTAAGTGAGAAACTTTTAGCTTGTTTGTTTGATAAACTTAGACAAACCAACCTTTATGTCTTGCAAACGAAGTCTCGTATAATTTTATTTTTTTCGTTGGCTGAAAATTCTTGATATTCGAATTGACATAAATATTGTCTGGACTCCCGTAAAAATTATTAGTTTGTGTTCACTTGGATAGAATGGAACGGGGGGAGAATGAAATGAAATTTGTAGTCGAAAATTGGGGGTGATTGAAGAAAATGTTTATAATTTTCATTCATTTAGTCATTCCATTCCAGACTATTTGCACTAGAAGTCTAGCCCAGATTTTTTTAGAAAGAATGCTCATTCTACTTCGTCATCATGTTTTCCTACAATCTTCATTATAAAAATTTGGACTCGCACATATTTTGTCACTATTTTCTCGTACCTTCTTCTTTCTCCATAAAACTACTTTTTAATTTTTCTTTCCATTCCATCCAAGTGAACACAACCTTAGTTCTTCTGTGCAGTCACAAATCATATGTTGGGAGACCATTAGTATGATTCCACTATTATATAGCTACAGAATTATTGAGTTGTGCTGTAAATATATTAGGATGGGAGAGAATGCCCTTGATAACACAAAATAAAGCTTTGATTCATAAAACTGCATCCACACAAAAGCTGGCCCCTCCATGTAAAGCCGGCCAAACGGGCAGGTTTGGACCGCAAACCCGGAACCGGCACGGAGAAAAACCTGTCTTGAACCGCCCCGAAAACCGTCCGACCCGCTGCAAGAGCTGAGCCGAGCATGGGTTTGAGTTTGTAGAATTGGACCGGCACGGCCCGTCCAGGGTTGATGAACCTCCAGGCACGTGGCACAGCAAGGCCCGAAACACACAAATAAAACTAAGCATATCACACGTACAGCCAGTTCCCTGCTCTGTTTTTCCGGGTTTAACCCAGCATGGCCCGGTTTATTATGCGAGCTGTTTACGAGTTGACCTGAGACGTGCCCCCCGGACGAGCCCAGCACCCGGCACGCCTGTTTGGCACGAGAATAAATGTCGCGGCACGCGAGATTTGATTATCCTGTACATTCAGTGCGGATAACGTGGAAAACAATAACACAGCACGTGATGTCACTGGTTTACATGCTTCTTCTCTAAAATCAGCTGTGGGCCACTGAGATTTATTATATACTGGCAAGCAATGTGAGTGTGAGGGATAAACACATTTATATGATGTTTCTGATTTTAGATATTTGCTAAACACAAAATATACTACCGCTAGCATGGTATCATATTACCATGATGAGGTTGGGCACCTCTGTTTTGGCCCAACCTGTATTACCATGATGAGTTTGGGCACCTCTGTTTGGCCCCTGGCATCTTCAGCCTGTGACAGATACGAGACTAACAACTAAAATAATTTTTTTGTGAGAGAACATAGGCCGAGAGATTAGGACGTAGAATCAGCTTGACATCTATACCAAATTGCCATATCCCTTTGTGGAAGTAAGATGCAACTCACATCCAGTAATTCATTATGTCACTGCAATACCCGACTATCCTGTTACTTGTTTTGGAGGATGATACTTGGTGCAATTTTAGGTGCATGTTAAGATGTCAATAAAAATCATGCTTATGTTAATATACATGTGAAATTCAAGTTTCTACTTTATTTCTCATTTACATAATCTTTTGCAGGAGCTGTCTGAAGCTGATGTTGATATATATCATCCGGATAAATCAGGATTTGATGCTAGTAATGTATTTGAATCAGTTTGAAGACAACCAGCGTCATACTTCTGTTACAAGTACTGCATTATTATCCTTAATTTGGTGTTGTCACATGTACTATTGTTAAGATTTCTCTCTTGTTGACAAGTTCCAGTTTCTGTACTATTAAATAATCAACATAAGATTTTCACAAATAATTTTTTTTTCTTTTCAAGATAATCTTATTGTACTAGCAGAATGTATATGTGTCTGAGTTTAAATTATCCTTATTTCAATGTGCTTCTGATGTTCAGTCTTTTGCTTTCTGCTGATCCCGGAGTGGAATATAAGGCAGTATTCGACTTCTGCTGTACAGCTCTGAATCTACAATATCTACTATAATGTTACCAACCAAAATATAGCGCGACCAAGGTAACTAAATATTATGCCAGCGCAAAACTGGGAATGGAAGCGACAGCGAATCAAACCCTGTCCTGGCTTTGTGAATTGTGACCTAAACTATAATATATGTTGATATACATTAAGGGGTGTTTGGTTCATGGTTAATAAATCCGGTTGGTTTTGTGAATCGTGACCTAAACTATATATCTTGATATACATTAAGAGGGTGTTTGGTTCATGGTTATATATTCGGTTAAAGAGAATCGGATCCTAAAACCTGACATCCAATTGCCCCCAAATTACAAGTTTGTATATACTAGTTGGCTGGAAAAAATTTAAAGTTCCTGTCACTCCCAGTAACTATCTACTGCTACTATTCGGTCTCCTGGTACAACTTCATGCCTTAAACATCAGGGAACAATTCATCTTTTACAGATGGAGCAATCCATTGTATCTGAATATAAGTAATCTCCCACAGATCATCACCTTCTGTTGGCACTAATAAATTTTTCTCCTTCATTGCTACAATAATCTTTCTCAACAAATCGGGTACTATTTGCTGCAAATCTGGAACACCGTAGACTCCCAAGTCGGCTTTCATACAAGTGTCCATTCTTCTCAAGATTCCTAACCAGAAGGTCTTGAATCCAGGGCTCTCTGATATTGGCTTCAAGAACTGCAAGTAAACGTTTGTCAGGAGCTCCATCGAAAGCTTCAACGTGCCTTCCATGCTCCGTGTTTCCTTCTCTGCATTCTCCCTCCTTGAGTACTCCAGCATTTTTTCATGCAAGTCATCAACCATCGCGAAAAGCACAAGATTAAAGCAGTTTATGATGTTAGAGGGTGAGAAGTATAGTTCCTCGGCTAAGGTGAAGCTTCTCTGCAGAGAAGCAATTGCATGGTTTCGTATCCCTTCTCTTCGTGCTAAACTGGTCTTTCGAAGAGCCTCCCCAAGCCTCACAAACAAGTTGACAGTGAAGTTTGAAGAAGCCAAAGCTCTGGAGCTATCGTCTGCTGATGAAGTGCTGGTGCTACTTCCTGGATCTGAATATCCACTGGTGTACCATTGAACCAGATTCTTGACAGACTCTGCCATCGAGTCCATGATCTTCTTGTTGGTCTCAACTGGACTGTTTCTGAGGGCGACGAAACCAAAAGCACAATCAATGCAGTAAATGTAGTTAGTCCGGTAGATGTGAGTACCGTCTGACATCAGAAAGATGAGGGCCTCTACTGCCTGCTCATACGTTTCTTGGTGGCGCCCTGTGATTGATAACAGATGAAGCAATGATTTCCAGCCTAGTTGTGTTTGTATGTTCCCGGGGTGCTCAGTAAGAATTTTACTCATTTGTTTTGTTAGAGGCTCAAAACACGTGTCGAGTATTTCCTTTTCCAGTTTCCACATCAAGTTGATTGATGTAAAGACGAGCTCTTCGGATTGTTTCTCTGGTCTGTATGTTGCTAGGATTTTGCTACTAACCTTAATGAGTGCTATGATTCCCTTCTCTACGAATGGAATTGGAGAGAACATCGGAAACTGAGCTACTGTGAGAAGATAATCATGGTAATTAGGCCAGAATGTTGCAAACCTGTTAACATTAGCCAGTGTTGTAGTGAGGAGTAAATCCCAACAGAGTGCAACAGTTTCTTCTTCCTCCACAGGTGTACTAAACTTTTGGCCTTTGCCTGCAGCCGCGAATATGAGGGAACGCCCAAGATTCTGCATTGCATCGTTTGATAGACTTGAACTGTTATTGAAGATGTATCCAATTCGACATTGTTGGATGACTTTCTGATTCTGTTCGAATTCACTTAGGCCAAGGTGTAAGGATTCTTCAACGCTTTCCATTGAAAGGAAATGTGAGAATCTGCCTACCAGGCCTCGTTGCCCTGGTGATTCGGAATCTTCATCTGCTACAGAATCAGAAGACTCGATGACATTATCAGGATCAACGACATTTGGGGGAAGTAGTTTAAGCCTTTTAAGTTTTAAAAGACAGTCAACAATGTTCCTCCAGCCCCCTCTGATAGATTCCTTGAAACTGTTGGCTATCGCGAAAACTGCCAGGGTTGCCATTCTGGGTTTCATGTCATTGCTGAAGCCATATAAGGTTTCATCAGCAGATGCATATGGATTCAAAAGGGTGGTAAATTTGCATAAGGAAGCCAGGAGTTCATCAAGAGTATCTTCAAGGCCATGTTGAGAAATTCTGGCTATCGAAAACAGGCCTTCAGTACATTCATGCAACATTCCTTCATCTTCAGTATGTTCAAATATTGCTGAAAGAGTTGCAACTGAAGGGCCAGCTATAACAGCAAACATATCTCTTCCCAGATCGCGATCTGTATCACACACTTTGAAAGATTTCATCTTTTTTGACCGGTTTATAAGCTGGATCCAAATGTTTGGATTCATCTCAAGTGTCATGCCATTTTGTCCGAAAACTGTAATTTCTTTTGTTGCAATAGAGTGGAAAAGCTCAGATAAGTACTCTCTTGGAAGATCTTTTCCACCATTGATTGCTCTATTGTTCCTTATAAACTCATCTTCTGTCATCTTCTTTTTCACTTGAGGGTTATGTTGATCTGTGTTGAGCATAATGAGGGAGTAGGAAAGCACGAGAACAACCTCCCCATCCTGGAAAGTATCTGAAGTTTGATGATCATAGTACTGATTAGAAAAGGCCTCAATTATTCTGTGGATCTTTTGTGACTCTCCTGGCAATCGAAATGACTCTAAATAAGTCCTAAGAGCACTGTCAAGAGCCATACCAGTAAACTCGAAAGTCTCTGTAAAATCTTTTAGAACTTGAAGATGAAAGTCACTAGGGTCACCAAGATAATCTCCAATCATGGTTTTATCTAGCCCAGGAGTGAACCTAAAGAACATAGCAAATGCCTTAGCAACAGGAGGATCCGAAACCAAATGTGAAACTTTCAAATAATCCAAACCTTTCTTTTCATCGCGATTATAATGGTTACTTGCAATCGTTATCTTTCTCTTTTGTGCCTTTCTTTTTCTCACAAAGTCCACCCAACTCTCTGAGCCATTAGCAGGTCTCTCTTCCCAGAAAGGCCTATACTCGGAAACTTCAATAGGGTATTCTCCCAAAGGACTTGAACTGTCTTCCTTATCCACACTGTCAGCAATGTTCTGAAGAGTGATTATCAAGCCTTCAAAAGCCTGGACCTGTAAACTTGTGAGAGGACCGTTAGCTGGAAACGAGTGCATGCACAGCAACTTCCCCAAATCTTCAAAAATATTGCGAAACATTGGGTGAGTGTCATAATTTACATAGGCCTCAGTGATAAAAGTAGGCTGCCTACAAAAGTTTATGATTCCTTCAATGGCTACTTCTTGCACTTGGACTGGATTCCCCAGACTTGCTGCTCTCAACAACACGAATGAGAAGAACGCCTCTAGCTGAAGACGAACTGATCTGCATTGCACAAAGGAAGCTTTCAAGCACAACTGATATTACTTCTAATTCAGTAACCAATATACTCATCTCTTACCTGCGAAGGAAGTGATAGATATTGAGTACAATACTTGAAATCATGGACAGAATTAATGGAGTACATCGCGTTCCATAGTGAATCAAGTGATGGAAAAGATCATCCTGAACCATCCTCAAAAGTTTTGGATGATTCATAATACTGTCACCACTTAATTCAACAACTGAATTGATCAAAACAAGGGCGAAGAGCTGCACATCTTCGTCCAAAGACTGGCGAGGCATTGTACCTTGTCCTGTTTCATACTCCACATGATAAACTTGAACCACATTAAGCAATGAGCACAAGAAATGGAAGATATCAACTGCAGAGCGAATCCCATATCTGTTATCGTAGATTTCTTCATCATCTGATTCTGAATTCCCCCCATCTCTGACATCAAGATCAGGCAATCTTGCAAAAATGATCTGGACTAGTTCATGCATGGTGAACATTGCACTGCGTTGGAGCAAGTCCCCTCGATTTGCAGACTGCTGCACAACCTGAAAACACGTATTCACAATGGTACAAATCGCGTGATCAGTCAACAAAACTGAAGCAGGATGCCTAACAAGCTCTGTCAGAACATACAAAATTCTCATCATAACTGCATCTTCACAGGCACTGTCTGTTTTCTCCAGCCTGCAGCTGGTGATTGCTGTCACAGCCCCTGCCATCGCGTGTTTAGCCCCCGGGGTCTTCTCATCAAACACATTATTCCTGAAAATCTTGGTGATGGCAGCCAGAGCCACAGCTGTTGCAGGTGCTGGAACATCATCACTTTCGACGACATCAAGAAAGGGGGACAAATAAATAGAAGGGTCAATAGTCCCCCAAGCCTGCTGAGGACTAAAGATGAGTGTCCTCAAGGATTTCAATGATTGAAGAATAGAAGTATCATAGCAATCTTCCTGGGAGAAATAATGAGGATGTGATTCATTTTTTCGACGAATCGCAGCCAGAACAGCTCCTACTTCTGTGCTCAACATGCATGCACGTCCAATCTCTTTTCTTCTTGCACTACTCATTAGCTCATTCTTCTCATCCCCCTGCATCCCCATCACCTGCAGATCTCTGTATATTCTGATACAATCACTGGTTCCTGATTTTCGGGTTCTCGAAAAAGACTAATGTGTGTGCAGACTGTGACACAATCTCCACATTCTGATACAAACCTACTGGCATTGATCAGAAAATTTATGGAAAGTATACTGCTAAATTGTGCATGCAAGGAAAGAAGTGACAAAAAGGCCTAAATGTAAGGTGAACAAGATGATTAATATGAAAATTTTAATTAATTTGGATGGTTAAAAGTGAGTGTTTGATTTCTACCTCTCACCCCTCCTCATATCAGGGAGAGAAATAATACTACATCAGAAAATATTAAGAAATGCACACCTGCTTAAAGATTAAAGTGTTAATAAGAGTCACAAGCTGGGTAAAATTGCTGATGTCTCGGGGGAAAATTGAACCGGCACTAAATTTTAAGACTCCTACTAAATGCTATTAATAACCTTTAATGGCAATAGAAGTTTGAATTTCTTTTTCTAATTTTTACATAATAGTGATATAATATATATTTTTATTTTGAAGACTAGAGGGCCTTAATTTTGCCATTATATGCTTTGAAGTTTAATTTATATTAAATTCTATAATCAATTTTTCAAGGGGTTAATTATCTACTTGGTCATTGAAGTGGGCTTAATGTATCAAATTGGTCACTGAACTCAAAACGGTATCAAGTTGGTCACTGAAGTGGCCATAGATATCAAACAGGTACCTTGAAATATAAGTTCAAGCAGTAAAAATATTATATATAAAGTTTTACACATTATTTTTAAATGTTACCACAACCAACTAAAAGATTATGTGGGTGTTTGTTTGAGACTTATAAGTCCAGCTTCTGGATTATAAGTTATGAGCACTTATTCATACCGTTTGTGTAATAAGTCAAGAAGCACTTATAAAAAGCTAGGAATGCTAGCTTCTGTTTCAGGGCTTCTACTTATTTCCCAAACACTTTAATCACTTATAAGTCTTATCCTGCTTCTAACTTCTACTCCGCTTATTTATTTTAAGCAAGAAGCACTTATTTTAAGCTCACCCAAACGGCCCCTATGACTACTAGTATTTAAAATAATATATTTATATTTTATCAAGTTTATTTATTATTTATATTTTATTATATAGTTATTTTCTTTGTTTTAATTAAAAATAAATAATAAATAAACTTGATAAAATCTAAATATATTATCATAAATATTAGAACTCATAATCTTTTACTTGGTTTTGGTAACATTCAAAAATAATGTGTAAAACTTTATAAATAATATTTTTACTGTTTGAACTTATATTTCAAGGTACCTGTTTGACTTTTATGGCCACTTCAGTGACCAAGTTGATACCGTTTTGAGTTCAGTGACCAATTTGATACATTAAGCCCACTTCAGTGACCAACTAGATAATTAACCCTTAAGTTTCGATAAAGCATTCATATTATTTTAGAGCAAGTCTAGATATCTGATGATGAAAAACTTTTAGTTAAAAATGAGTTCGCACTTCGCATATCAAAAATAAAAAATATAGATAATATTTTAAAAAAACAACACTCCAGCCATACTTTTCTCTTTATTCAAAAGAAAAACCATACTTTTCTCTTATCCATAATTATAGTCAAGCTCATATGGATGATTATATTTGTCAAACCACTATAATTATGTAGCAAATACCATGTCATCCGATTATCATATTAAAACAATACATCCTATTCATAATAACTTAAAATAATAATAACATACTCCCTCCGTCCCTCCCATTTCTTATCGTTTGGGTTGGGCACGGAGGTTAAGAAATATGTATAAAGTAGGGGAAAAGAGAAAGAAAAGTGGGTGAAGTGGCGGGACCCATTGATTTTTAATGTATAAAAAGAAGATAGTGGAGTAAAAGTAGTGTGAAAAGGAAAGAAAAGTGAAGAAGTGGTGGGACCCATTGACTATTTTGGGTAAGTTTTGAAATGTAAAGAATTGGACGGGACATCCCAAAAAGGAAAGTGTAAAGAAATGGAAGGGACGGAGGGAGTACTATTTATAAAACACGGACAATCAATATAACCAATCTATACTATACTATTAAAGCCGAAACATTAAAAGTTTGGTCGGTCGGTACTTGGGCTAAAATACGGGCCTATCTATATAATTAATTATTCTTTTTAGTTTGGGCCAAATTACGGGCCTATCTATGTAACCAATTAATAATTCTTTTAAAACCGAAATAATAAAAGTTTAGTAGGTCAGAGCCAAAATACGGGCCTATTTATATAACCAATTATTATGGACCTATATATATATATATATATATATATATATATATATATATATATATATATATATATATACTATTAAAGCCGAAACATTAAAAGTTTGGTCGGTCGGTACTTGGGCCAAAATACAGGCCTATCTATATAATTAATTATTCTTTTTAATTTGGGCCAAATTACGGGCCTATCTATATAACCAATTAATAATTCTTTTAAAACCGAAACAATAAAAGTTTAGTAGGTCAGAGCCAAAATACGGGCCTATTTATATAACCAATTATTCTGGACCTATCTATATAACCAATTATTTTTTTTTAATTTGGGCTAAAGTACGAGCCTATCGATATAACCAACTAATCCTTTTAATTGAAATATATTACTTTTTTTTATATTTCTGACTAAAAAACTTAATCTTCTAAAATAACATTGAGAAACATGGTAATTACTTTTTTTAACTAAAATATATTATCTTTTCATAAATTTTCTAACTAAAAAATTAATCTTTTACAATTAATACGAACATGGGCGACATATTTATACGTAAAGATGTGGGCCAAAAGTCTAAACGTCAAATAATAAAAAATAGAGGGAGTATTATTATATTGGTCAGGCGGTCGGTACTTGCACCGAAGTACGGGCCTATCTATATATAAAACCAATTATTCTTTTTAAATAAAATAAATTATCTTTATATATTTATTAGCTAAAAGAACTCAATCTTCTAAAATAATATCGAGCAACATAGTAATTGTCTTTTTAATCAAAACGCGTTATCATTTTTAGATTTTCTAACTAAAAAACTGAGTTTTTACAATTAACACGGATGTCATATATATAAAAATATAATATCATTAATTATAATTATTAATAAATAACATGTGATATTATTAAACCAAAATACATTAATAACATTATTTTTAAATACTTTAATGATCTCACATTAAAAGAAATATTACAAATCTATCCTATACTATATATTATTACAATATTAATAAAGCCAAAATAAAAAGTTCACTTGGTCGGTCAGTTAGTAGAGTTGGTGAATGGGTTGGTATTCGACCCACGGAGCTCTCGAATTTATAACATGTTATAGTATATTTTTTATCATCTATTAAACCAAAACATTAAATTCAAATTAGTATGATGGGTTGGTATTTGGTTTCATGCGTCTCTTTAAACTACAATATGTTTTATACCATATTATTAATTATTAATAACGAAATATTAAGAAGGTTGATTGGTTAGTTTATATATGAGTTTATAGCCCTTCTTAAATTATAACATTTAAAAAAAAATATTTTAACATTCTCATTAAAATATATATGTTCGACCTAATTTTTAATTAGCCATTTGACGAACTTAACTATGAAGAATTTATCCAACTGCTAAATAAAATATTATTTAACCACATTATTCTATCATAATTTTATTTTTACAATAAAATTAGATAAATTTAAAATATATAAAATAAAATAACAAATATGTTAACCGCCCCGTGCATTGCACGGGTTATAAACTAGTATCATTAAAACAAAATATCTTATAAGTTAAACAAATTTCACATAATGTCTTAAGAACTCTAATTTAGACCACCGCTAGTCAATTAGATCGTGTCCTTAGGCATAATCATATCACATCTCAACTGGGCATCAACCGGGCATGTATATTTTTAGGCTTTCACTGTTTTTGGTTTGTATATTCATAAGAGTTAATTGCATATCGCATCCTCTAACTATCGTTCAAAAATGATATTGTACTTATACTATACTTTGAGAAACTCAACTCGCACCCCTTATTTTTACATTTCAAGAACGATACGCACCCCACTCCGTTAAATTCTGTTAACTCCCGTCTCAATTTACATGTCCTTTTTGCTGTTCGAGTAGTCAAATTGACTAATTTTTGACTAACTATTAGAAAATATTTATTTATTATTTTAGAAAATAGAAAGTTACATATTAAAATAGACTAAATTTACTTTTTGATGATATTTTTTTTTAAATTTTTGTTTAATTAAGCTATCCCCAAGTCAAAATGATTTTACATATCAAATTATGGATAGCTTAACAGAACAAAAATTTTAAAAAAAATATCATAAAAAAGTAAATCTAGTCTATTTTAATATGTAACTTTCTATTTCCCAAAATAATAAATAAATATTAAATATTTTCTAATAGTTGGTCAAAAATTAGTCAATTTGACTCCTTGAAAAGCAAAAGGGACATGTAAATTGAGACGGAGGGAGTATTTTAACGGAATTTAACGGAGGGGGTGCGTATCGTTCTTGAAATGTAAAGATAAGAAGTGCGAGTTGAATTTCTCAAAGTATAGGTACAATATCATTTTCGAACAATAGTTAGGGGGTGCGATATGCAATTACCTCTATTCATAATGATACCATGAGCGCTTTGGGACGTCCTTAAGATATGTTTGTCGGATACCGCTATACAATTACAAAATTTAAACTTATTACAAAATTAATATGATATAAATTTAAATTTATTACAAAATTAATATAATGTTATAAATTTATTTAAACCCAGTTCTACTAAGCCGTATTACATTAAATATTACAAATTTGATGGCCAATATGCGCACTTTTGGATATTGAATCTTGTTCTTTATGGGCAAGCAAAATTTCAATATCAGGGGTCATTTGTTAAATCTGAATCAAATTTCTGGATGAGTGAAAAATCTGAAAGAGTAAAATTTCTGGACGAATAATTTTCTTAATCATTTATTAAATCTGAATTAAATTTCTGGATGAGTAGTATATCTGAATGAAATTTCTGTATAAATAAATAATTATAACTAAAATATTTTGCAAATTTTCAAATAAAACAATAAACCATATTTACATAATATATTGTAAATAATAAAATTTAAAAATTTAGCAAAAAAAATAATAATAAAATTTAAAATACATAAAACCCAACATAAACATATAGCGAAAAGGAACTGCTAGAAAGTCAAGTATCATATCAGTGCTTTCCGAACCATCCGGATACGTTTTAAAGCCCACGTCGTCCAGCAAAAAACTAGTCTCGTCCAGATATTTACAGAACTTATACAAATGATATGAACCATAAGTGAGTCATGGTCAGCTATTTTAGTCTCATCCAGGGTTAACAGATGACCCCTTTATTTCTCCTGTCAAAAATTCGATCTTTGATTATAACATAGGTTTCTGCTAGTGAACCACCTCATTTATTTGAACTGTTTTAACCTTTTTTACACAAAATATCGCATATAAACATAATTACTTTTTATAATATAAAAATTAAGAATCTAAACTTTAATATAATATAAAAATTAAAATTTTATATTAAACTTAATTATTAATAAACAAATCAAAAAGTCAAACACTAAATATTCCTAGTTCAAATGAACAGGAGTATTATTTCAAATTACACTAATTGTAGCTGACAGTCGCCGATTTGCTGGTGAATGATCAACCCTACTTACGGGTGATCATCAAACCGCAAAACCCGCAAAAACAGCCCGCACCGCACCAAACCGCACCGCGATACGTGGTTTTTAATTTTTGTGGTGCGGTTGCGGTCTGAAATTTTGTCAAACCACAAGGTGCGGTGCGGGTTGCGGTGGTTTTAAGTTTACAAAATGTGATTAAAACCGCACCGCACCGCATTTAATATATTTTAATATATTATATAAAAAAATATTAAATATATATATATTATATTAGGTATCAATGTGGGCTTCAGATACTCTAGAATCTAAGGATGTTAAAGAATAATGTATGTTTTACCTATATGTGCTGTTAAAATCATTTTCTTAATATATTAAATTATATTTGCTTTATTTTAAAGCATTTAATGTGAATAATTAAGACATTTTATGCTGAACTTTATATTAAACATCTATACAAGTTTGCTTGCTTTCAATTCATTTCTTCAAGCCTTGGCTTTTAGACTAAGAGTTGTATAATTGAATAAGCTCCAGTAGTCTCTTGTTAATTTAAACACAACTCTCCTGTATTAAGTATAACATCCTCCATTCCAGTTCAGGATGGGTGCATCTGTTGTCTTGCTACAGTTTAAGTCTTTATCTCATTCACTTTTGAGTACATCTGTTCACTTTTATCATATCATATTTCCTACGAAAAATATTTGATGATTGACAAATGTTATAATTTAATTTTAACAAATTATTTGAATATATAAACCGCACCGCATTTTCATGGTGCGATTTATGTGGTTTTAACTCTTCGTGGTGCGGTTGTGGTTTGAGAAATTGGCAAAACCGCATACGCGGTTGGTTTGCGGTTTTAGCCAAAAACCGCACCGCCCGCACCACGATCACCCCTAACCCTAGTCACTAGTTTTTATAAAAATATATATTATAATCCCGGAAGTTAAAGGGTTGAACATTTGATCAATCAAAGTACTTATTTCGACACCAAACCAAGACAGAACCCAAGCCTGAGCTACAATCCGGCAGATTTTATATGCATTTCTACATATTTGAATCCTAAAAATAACAGTATCCTTAATTCTAAAATTAAAATATAAAATATCATAAAAGAGAAAGGGAAAGAAGAGGTAATATAAACGAATATAATAGTTAATCATCGGTTCATCTTCATCATCACAATCAACTTATTAAGTTGAACCTTTTATATTAAGCATATAAGAGTACTGTAAGGTAAGGCATTCAATATAAACACACAGAAAAGCAAAAGACAATAAAGGCATCATTACCGGAAACAACGGTTGTTATAATCCTCACACAATTCCACTCCACACCATAATCATGCTTATATACTTGTAAAATTGTAAGCAATTCTTCATGATATTGACAACAAATACAGATACTATATGCCAGTTACAACAACTGCATAGAGGTTAAATAAGTGACTCATTGGGGGCGAAACTAGTAGTCCAGTACATAACATTATTTAGGACAGACTCCTGGCACCAGTGGTAATAGTATGGTAATGACTCGGGAACACTTTCACTAAGGGGGTCAACAATTTGTATCACACGAAAAAACAGAAAAATAAGAGTGTCTCATCTTTCCTGTCCTTGCCAAAGCATATTTTTTTTATGATACCTCAGTGGTATAAGAATGCCGCTGAGATATCACTGAGCATGTAGCAAGCTCCTCTATTATGTTCTCTCCTGACAGAGACCAAGTGATGATGCAAAACTCCACCATCTACACTGTCATCGGAGCACAGCAGTGTTGAATTATTCAAAATAGTCATCACCTGCATAAAAAAATTTGAATGAATTCTGTTGTTTTCAAGGCAAAAAAGGGGAAAGAAATTATTTTAGTCATCCATACATGCCAGCACTTTAGCACTGCATCTCCAGATCCACAGAGATCAAGCAAGAGAAGTATGAAGGTATGCTAGGAATATACAGGTTAACATAAGGAGCGTGTTTGGCCAGCAAAAGGAATTCAATAGTGTCTGATTTCGAACAACAGGATAATAAAATATTCTGTATACATTAACATCAAATTATTGACAACCAATCCAAAACCATATGCACTTTGCCCTTTAATGATCCCTTAACCTCCATGCAACATATGACCTCTAAATATAAGCAATTAAGTAAAGATCTTCACTAGATGACAAATGATATCATATTAGCATTTCCTTGCAAAAACCTTAATGTGACATACCCCCAAGTTAAAGTTCCTTTGATCCGAGCCATCACGACACTGTTCGTCCATAACAAATGGTTGCAATATACAAATTTCTTGACCATTTATCCTGCCAAATAATCGAGGAACTGTTAGATTGTACTAAAATTTGTTGTTATATTAAATGAAGAGTATGGAAGCGTTCTTGTTAATGAACACATATAAACTAATAAACTAAATAATTATTATCTTAATTCAGTTCTGGACAAGAGTGCTTAAATAGTTATATGCCAAATTCAAACAACAAAAACTTATTAGCTTTTAGAAACTTATGTTTTCTGATTTTGTTATTAATATGCTTGCTTAAATATTTATATGACAATTTATAACGATAAGCAGCCAGTAACAACTTGACTTCTAACATTATAAAAAATTACAAATAGGTTGACTTCTTCCGGTAAGGTAAATACCTTCCTACAAAATGAACATCAATTAAATTAACAGGTCATGCAAGCAATCTCTCTAACTTCATAGAAGTTTAATATAGTTTTGTATAGTTAATTTAGTAAAACTAATTCTAAATGCAGAAAGAGAATAGTAAGTCACATATTTATAAAGTACCTTATTCTACCAGTAACAAGTGATGATTCAATATCAGCAGAAAATTTTGGTAAAAAAAACAAACCTCAACAGCAGACAAATTTGGCAATTATCATAGTTTTAAAAGGGTTCAAAAACAAAAAAAATGACAAGTACCTTAACATGGGTGCTGGGGAAAGCAGACGTTCGCAAAGTTTCTTGTGTTATATCTTGTAATTTTTTCTTTGATGAACTCAATATAAAGGCAGCTTGATCCGCAGTTGCAGCAGCTGAAGTTATTCGATATCCATTCTCCCATCTCCTATGAATTCCTTCACTTGGGTACAGAAAATCAAGTTCTACAACCTTCATTAGAGCAAACACAAACTATAAGCTCTTCAAATAGGCCACAACTACGAGGATGTGCCACTTAAAAACAAACAAAAATCAGTACCTGGTTAGAGAAACCTGCATCACGAGACATGACAATTCCCCATCTGCTACCTGCAGTGGTCATTGAGGTGACAGAAAAGCCTTCTTTCCACTTCTTGTTGATCCATTTAAAAGGAAATACATCACTGACTTTGTATGATTGTTGAGTATAGGATGTCCCTTCAGTGGCAATATTTAATTTCAGATAAGAAAAATTATATTGTCAACAAATGCATCTAAATTTATCAAATCCCACATACCATTACAGTGGCCTATATTTAAATATGAAAATATATCAACTACGAAGATGTAAAGCCACATTTAGTTTAACTTACCCTTCGACATTATTACTAAGGCACTTCCATTGGACGCACCAGCAAGTGAAGTGATGTAATAATTCTTGTCCCATTGTTCCATTATCCACTCCTGATTCAGAAGATAACCAGAGCTTTTAGGAAGCGAATCACTTGCATAGAAAAAAAAATCTTGCGGAAAACTAAAATTAGCTATTACCTTATGCAAGAAAACAGGTGAGATTTCATAAACCTGGGATGTGAACCCCGTCCCTGCATCCATAACAACCGCCCACAGATTCGAGGAAGAAGCTACAGAACTAATGTGCAATCCATCTTCCTTTGCTTTCTCTACATGCTGATATAGTCTTGAATCCGTCACGTTATAGTGGTATCTGCATTGTAGTACCTTAATCAGTTAACATGAGTATACATATATCATGTATGTATTAATCAGTTAACATGAGTATACATATATCTCGTTTGGGACACATAAGTTAAACTTCGTAACAAGGATTCATAATATTTTGTACTTGCCTCTGTTTCATTGGTGGCCTGGAACAATAGACTGAGATCCACTGAGTTGCTGGAGTACCTAGTCTGACTTTCTTTCTAGGATTTCCACTATCTTCCAACTCAAAAGGAGATCTTCCCCTCTTCTGACCGACCTATAAAAGAGCAGAAGCTATAACCATGGAAGGTAATAAATGCTAAAAAAGACCAAGAATATCAGGCACATACCTTCAAGGCACCATCTATTTTGATTGGTCTCAATGAGGCAGTGGAAACTATGCTGTTATCAAAAAGGGATATCAGCTTTGAGTAATTAGGTTCCTCGTCAAATTTCATATCAGTCACCATCTCAAGGAATTGCTGAAACGGGGGAGGGCATAGGCAACAGAGCATCTCTGGAGAAGTTCCCATCTTCTTCCTACATACAAGAAAACCTTTGTTTTCTCCCTGCAAATGAAATACACAATCAAATGAATGGTACACTTGTACTCCATGTTCAAATCATCAATTGCAAAGTTCTACAATTTGCTTTAACTTATGGTTGATGCATCCTTTCAGGGAAGGAGTCACAGAGGTATATTAATGATCATATAGAGAGAATCAAGTGATAGAACAAGTACAAAAACAAAACTTAACAAATGGAGGATTTCTTAGATGGACTCACCACAAAACCTTGCCATGGAAGCTTCCCTTTAAGGAGGAAAATCAAAGTATAAGCTAATGACTCGAGATCATCCCTTCTGCTTCCTGTCCGCCCCAAATGGGCATGTACACTTGCATAACGCACTGTTCCCCTGTCCGAAATAAGACCAGAAAAACAAATAAAACATACATAAACACCTATAATATAGCACCCAAACCAATACTGTGACCTAAATTGAGTAACTTTTTCCTACTTACGAGAGCAAGTCCCTTGGTGGTGCTAAAAACAAGAAACATACATAAACACCTATAATATAGCCCCCGAACAAGAATTCCACTCCAGACCGATGCTAAACATGTGGTATCAAAATGCTATACTTGGTACTTATACATAGAACCAAGTGTAGATGCAGCTACAATTGCCACATAAGCATGCAAGGGGAATAATGGATAGCATCTATATGAAAATTAAATTTAAGCAAGAGTGACAAATATAATTGAACATTTAAAAGTTAGATGGTTGAAATATAATCAAATTCAGATTCATTTGGTGTCGTCTTATAACTATGCAATGAACTACAATCTCTATTTGGCATCAAAAACCACTTTTTGATATCATAATATAGAAATACTATATGTATTTCTTTTTTCACACTGTTATTAACACGCTCTTACAAATACATCATGTAGAGCATAGCTTCATGTTTGTAAAATCTAAAGGAGTTATGCTTTTTGCAAAATAAAGAAAAAATATATCAATCTTGGTTTCTCCCTCCATAATGCTTCCTTTGCCCTTAAAATGGTCAACACGCAACGTACAAAAGTTTAAGGAAAACCTTTCTAGCATCATATTAATAACAAGATATCATACACTGGGTCAGTTCAACCACGAACTAACTACAGCCTCTGTAATCCTCACCACGTAAAATATTAAATTCAGTCACAATAATAATAATGTATGTCATCAACTTGTAAGTCATATAAAGGTGAAGAATATATAAATGTCAGAATCCAAATCCTAGAAAACTATGCTGTAGAAAGCTGAATATAAACAAAACATCTACATACTAATTTGATATTAAATAGCCTTCCATTACAGAAAATATCAATTAACAGCAAATATTACCTGAAAACATCAGGCTTTTGGTCATATTCAACATGACGACCAGAGGATGCATCCCTCCATTTTGAAGCTGAGATCAATCAATCATTGAATCAATTGCTCGTACAAGCAAAAAAATCTATCTTTAGTTTATTAAAACACAAGTTTAGCAAAGCATCCTTCACAAGGCAGACACAAATATTTGTATTTTATGAAATTCACCAATGAGAAGAAGATTAGAATTACCCAAACCAAGATCAACCAAGTACAATTTTTTCTCATTTGCTGTTCCAGGCTGACCAAGCAAGAAGTTTTCTGGCTTCACATCTCCGTGTACAAAGCTGTAAGGAAATTAAAAACTTATGTATGAGTAAACAGATGAGTTTAAATAAATCACCTATTACAAAGCAAGAACTCGTCGATAGTTATACCCTCTAGAATGAAGCTGTTCTAATATTGATATTGATTCCACCCCTATACAAGCAACCATCTCTTCCGACAGCCTGTAACAAAATCAAAGATTAAAAATGCAATGGGTTGCACAGTAACATGTAACATTTTGTAAAATGAAAGGTCATTTTCATACATCTGATTACTGGAGTTCCACACATCCCATAAACTTGGTCCTAGCATGTCCATGACCTGATTTAGTAGACCCGATATAGTTAGAAAAATGCAGTTGAACACTTAACATTTTACTATGAAAGAAATTATTGTTGCCATGGTGAAAGATACTTATATGGAAAATGATAAAAACTTACAAGTATATAATAATCTCCTTGACGACCTTTATAATGGACCAAGGGAAGTCCATAGCATCCATTTAAAGTGCTTTATAAAGAGGTGACCAGATCAGCAAAAGAGAATATAACAAATTGCAACCACCACATTAATAATTTGTGATGCAAAATAATAATTGAAAATTTGCCAAAAGAGCTAAACTTAACTTACTTGTAAACTTGCCATTCATAAGGAGGACCATAGCTACATCCCTTGCCATTTCGATGTTCAAGTTTCATAGCAACCTAAAACCACGCGGATGCAATATAGCATGTCAAAGAAGAAAGGGACAATATATGCACCACATTATGAAATATTGTAACTAACAGTGGTAACAGTACCTCAATTGCATCAGGACCAGTATTCCCAGAGCCACCAGTTACCCTTCTTCCAACAAAAACTTGTCCGAACCCACCCTTACCCAACTTCCGGTCTAGCTTGTACACTGGGGAATTTCCTAGCTGCACCTGTTAGTAACATAAATAAGAAACAAAATCAGTGACTTTCCGCCCTTTCTAAGAACTCACCATTAATGTCATCAGATAAATTAGTAACTTCTTCCCTGTCACGGATTCCCTCAAAGACAATTCATAATTTCATAGATTGTATGTTTTTCTGTTGTGATATAAATATATGAAGTTATGAACTTACTGGTACATACACAGAAAGAATTCTAAAAAAGAATTTATACCCTTTCAGGAAGTGGACTTGTACTTCCTTCTTCCTCAGCGGCAGCTAACTTATCTGCACTTTTTTCTGCCACTACATCGGGAATAGCAGCCAATTCCTTTGCTCTTGCATCTAAAACTGCACGACCCCGACCACCAACCCCAGTACCAAATATTTCAGCATTTTTCTCTTGGTTTGTCTGCCTACCCCTACCTCTACCAGCAGGTCTTGACATTGGACTGGGATTTGCTGGGTTCACAGGATTATTCAAAGGTGATTTTAAAACTGGAGCTTTCAAATTGTTGCCTCTTCTAGTGCCACGTCGAGGTGCGGGAGCTAAAACAGCAGGGTTCTCCTCAACATTTTTTCCCCTCTTTGATTGACGAACTCCACTTCTCAAATCTGGCATATTTTTTCCATGCAAGTGATTATCTTCTCCAAACTTTCTTCTCTGACCTCAAGGAGCCTCAAATACCTTAACCCCTGATGTTTCAATGAAAAAGCAGTCAATATCATCAAACATACAAAAAATGTACCTCAAGAAATACCAAAATGTCTGAATATTGCATAGTAATGACTACACATTGTTTTTTGAATATTCTGAAGTGGTCCCACTGGGCGACACTTCATTGGCACAATGATTAAAAAAATATTAATAGATCTCTTGTGCGTCACGAACACGCATTGCGCAAAAGAAGAATCTCTTAAAATCAACCAAAAATCAGTATCAAAAATTCGCTTCCAGAAACAACATATTACATCCAAAACAACTTATCCACACATTATACACAAACATCCCAAACACAAAAAAAAAAAAAAAAAAAAACACACCAAACATTTGAAACTCATTTGCAAGATCTCAAAACCAGCCCCCACAATCATCAATCGCAAAAACTACCCAAACATTTTCAACTACATTACAATAAAAAAAACAAGAAAACACAAAAACTTCACTACAAACACCAAATCAACGATACACAATCAATCAAAACACCCACCAATCCACAATCTCAGAAACCCGATCCTCGACACACCCAAATCATCCCAACCAATATTTTCCCCAAAAAGCTCATTCATTTCTCAACCTCACCATCAACACTACCACACAAATTCCACAATCATCACCTACACACACACAACTCTATCCATATTTACACCTGAATCTGTCAAACTACACACACAGTTTCGATAACCGAAACAATACGAAACAAAACAAACACCAATCGGATGATCAAACACCACAAAACATGCAATTAATACACCACAAAAACATGTATATAGTCACAGATTCAATTAAGAAACAACAAATATGTGCTCAATTCGTACATAGATAAAACCTCGAAAAGCGTGAAGAGAGAGATGCAAATCGAACCGTTATGCGTCGAAGCGTGAAGCCAGAGAGAGGGAGGAGGGGGAGATAGGGAGAGGGAGAGGGAGAGAGAGAGAGAGAGGGAGGGAGAGAGGGACAGGGAGAGGGATGGAGAGATGGGAGAGAGATGTGAATCGAACCTCTACGCGTCGAGAATCGGAGAGAGATGAGTCATCGGGAGAGAGGAGAGAATCGGAAATGTGTGTTTGTGTGTATGTATAGGTGTGTGTATAGGTTGGGGATTGTGGTGTTGTGTACGGGGAGACGGTGAGGGAGGATGAGAGAGTCTTTGATGAGAAAGAGATGAGTTTGTTGTGTGTCTTTGGGTTGGATTTATATCATCGTTTTGTGTAATGCTTGTGGCCTTTGCGTGGGTGTTGATGGAGTGTGGTCTTGTGTTTGGGCCTCATTCATGGGTTTTCTAAGAGAGGCCGAACATTAAGTGTTAGTTTTCAAGAAATTGTTTTGGTTCTAAAAATGGTCTCTCAATCATATGGATAATTCATTTACTATATATCCGGTATATGACAATCCATATTACTTCTTTTATCATTAACATATTATTCAAAAATACTGTTTAATTAAGATGGGCAATATCAATATGGTTCCAAAAACGTATCAATCATCTTTAGTGATCAGAATTTTAAACTCGGGTTTTATCGATTGATTTCAAATACAACGCACGATGATTTCAAATCCACAAAACTGATATTCAGGTATTGATAATCGTTCCCGTTTTCTTGATTGCCCTCATCATTATGCCTCTTTGTATATGTTTGATCTTGCCTCTATACGGTGAGATTTTGATGTTCAGTTGGATCATTATTCACAATTTTACCGCTTATCGTCAACACTGTTTCCATATACATGGATTTACTCTTGCAGTTACTTTCATGGAACCTCAAGAAGGGTTCTGAGGAAAAGATGCCAGCGAAACAAGTATGAATTCTGGGAGATTACTAACAATTTGATTTTGATATGTTTATTAATCATCTATGTTTAATCTCACATTGTACCCGACTTTCACCCATGTCTTACCCGGATATTTGACTACCAACATATATGCACATATGGTTAATTATCTTTGAACCCCTTTAATTGATAAGCAGAGTTATTGCGTTTTTTCATTATGAAAATCGCTATCATTCTGTGATCAAACTTAATGGAGCTGGTATGTTTTTTTTTTCAAATTTTTTTAATCGCATATTCATATCATACGCTTCACGATTTTGTATGAATAGTCATATGAAAATCGTACCAATATTCCGTCTATGATTAGAGTGTGTTGTGTTAATTTCTAATATACTGAAAATGTAGTATTATCTGATGTACAATTATTCTTTTAAATCCATTTACTATTACCTCTTTCTTATAGTTCCAAAATGTCGAGGTCTTGTTCTTAGGAATCAACAGTCAATGCATAGTATACAAATTATAAAGCAAACGGGTCCTGAAGAACGTGAGCATGGTATCTCTAATCTACTCTAATTAACATACAATTTAAAATCTGTTGCCCATTAATTTTTAGATGTTGGCTCTCTAAGTAAAAAGATTTGAGTGCATCACCCAATATGTAACTAATGAGAATAACCAAATTGCACAAGTTACTGATTATATATGTTTTAGGCAGTTTTATGTAGAACAGTGATATCATCATCATAATCATTATTAGGGTTACATTATGTTTCTTTAGACATCACCAAGATAGTCAGTGTATAGCATGAGAGTAAGCAGATCATCTAGAATTGTTCTCACTAAGATAAACAGCTAAAGTAATTACATAAGCTCAGCTATTAGTCACATCAAACATGTTTATACTTGTTTGTTAATGCAGAGTTTTACCTAAATACTTTAGCTAACAAAACATGTTGCGTATTTGTCAAGAGAGTCTTTTTTTTTCTTTACTAACTTTCGATGAAGCAAATGATAATTTTCATCTATTGCACTTCCAAATCATACTTTTGGTCCTAATAATGTTTTCTTTTCCATATTACAGGTAAGGCTCATACCAATCTCAATGTTAGAGCTTATACCCAAACCTCCAATAAAGGTGTATATATTAAATCTGTTCTTTTAATTACTTTGTTATAGAGGAATATTGGTATTCATTGTATTCGCTCATCCAGTACATAAGTTGATTTGTGCTACGTCTCACTTAAATAGTGTTGTGTTTTTAGTCATGTCATGTTCAAAATTTTGTGATAATTAAGCATTATCACCATTTCATTTGTCTTTTTATGTATTTAGGTTCCGAAACAGCAGGTTCAACACCACAAACTAACCCAACTTCATGTGTCTCTCTAATGGTGGCTTTTCGTTCATAAATCTTTTTCTTAATTCTTGTTTATTATTTATTGTCTCATGTTGTCATAATGTGATCTTATTGTGATTTTTAATTCATAGACTCGTTTACCTATCCAAAGGTATTGTTTACCTTTTAACAATCTACATATAATATCTATCATTGTTAATTAATTTGCAGTTCACACTCCTTCTTTGGTGAGTGTGAGTCTAAGTACTTGATGTTTATTTAAATTGAAGGCAACTTATCGAGTCAAATCTAAATACTTGATTTTCATTTGAATTAAAGGCAATTTATTGAGTCAAACATGATTTTTTCTCCAATTTAGTTTGCTCGAAATCATTTTTTTTTACAGATGCTCCAAATCATTATTGATTAAGCCTAAAATATAAGAAATATATAATAAACATAAATCAAGTATATTACCCTGTTTAACTCCTTAATATATGCATGTATTACTATATATATTGTGCCAATGTGTTCCATTCTAATAAAAGTGCAGAATATGTGGCACTAACAAAATTAAAAGTGTGCCTATATTATTAATGGATATACTTTGTACAAAATTAAATACTTGGATTGTAGTTCCAAAGTTATTTTGTTAAACGAAACAAGATAAATCACTTCTTAGCGAGATTATGGTAGTTTTAAAAAAATACTAACTCTGTAGTTAAGGGTACTTGCAGCGGATTTTAGCAAGTTTGAAGTGGGGAAAATGCTAACCTAAAACTCTCTTGTCTTGTAAGAGGATTTACGATATTAATTTGACAAGAAAAAATATGTTTTTTGACTTGATTGGGAATGGGTTTTCTAGGAAAGACCATATGTTAAGTTTTATTTTCCAGAAAATCTCTTGGTTTAATTTGGATCCGAGAGAGAATAATGTGTTATATTTTGTTTAATATGTTAGAAAAAGCCAAAACTCATCATTTTAAGAGTTTTATATTTTAGGTTATTTAAATTAGTATAATATTATAATTTTGTATATTTTTACAACAAAAGATAGATAAAATTATAATTGTCATAAAAAAAGTGAAAAAAAAAACAGAAGAGAATTTGAAAAAAGGATACTTGAAAGTAAGGCTAACAATTTCGGGTATTGGGTTCGGTTGACAGATTTAGATTAAAAATTTGACCGAACCCGCATTCGACCTAAAATTTTAATGGGTTGGAATACTCATCCCATACCTGACTCGCACTATCTGCGAATAACCCAGCCCGACCCTAATAATTTATTAATAAATAATACTATAATTTAATTTATATTAGATTAAAATGAAATATTTATCAAAATTTTTATATATAATATAACATTTTATATTATATATACATGATTTTGGGTAATTTCTGGGTGACCCAAATTCACCCGAAAAGGACTCGCTTTTTTGGGTTCCGAATTCAACCCCAACCTAAATTCGCACTTTACGATCTAAATTATTGTCGGATTTGCAGACCGGGTCTGGTTTGGCCTCTCCCACTTGAAAGCGTGTGATATTCGTAAGTTAGTTGAATTTATATTGGAAATGTGATATATTTGGCAGCTACTTAACTTTAAAACAAGACTTAAAATCAACCATCAGAGACATGATACTATTTTTTATGAAAATTCTGTTTGTGTTCCTTATATTATAACAACTACTTCATACATTTACGTACAATCATTGGACATACTCTTATAAGTTACTTATATTACCATGTCTTCACTTTAAATCACCAATGTCAAATGACAATGACTCTAGTATTGGGATCGTTCTGGAGGGATCACATGGGCACTATCATCAAGATGCACTCAAGTACCATTCGTAATCTTACAAAGAAAGCAAATGAACTTAGGGCATTGTTGATTGGGCTCAAAAGCCCTTTCATTGAGGAAGAAGACATGGAGGAGTTTGAGACTGACAACGCAGATCCCATCAAGGAATGAGAAAATTGGAAGTGATTTTTGGATCTCAACCATGAAAGCATGGCGCAACAGCTCGAGCAAAGTAAAAGTGATCCAAATCTATCATTTGTCGTCAAGCTTGTGTAAGCATCTCAGAATGACCTGGCTCGCAATTTGGCCCATGTTGGCTCTCAGCAAAGAATCAGACTAGTTGTAATCAGAAGGCTGTTTGGAGAGGTTAAGGAGTTATGGAGCCTTGAAATGGGGCTTGGAACACGTAAGGGAGATTTTGAAGTGATGTACGAAGATGAGTACGAGCAGGAGCTCTGAGAGGATGAGGAATAAGAAGATGATTAGCCTGAAGATGTGGTGACGACGACAGCGATGAAGAGAGCACGCTCTTGATCGGGATTGGTCAGTCAGGAATAGGGCAGCGTTAAACAAGTTTTTAGATGTTGTTTCGGTCTTATAGGATCCTCTAGTTAGGGGTCTTTCCAGTTCACACCTCCCGGTATGTCCTATATCTTGTTCGAGCGTGTAAACTTTGTTTTGCGGGTCTTTTGAGTCGTAAAAGATTCCGTCTTATTTTCCCAACTAATATCGCTATTCAAAAAAAATCCTAAAATAATGACACGTATACAGTGTTTGCTATATAGTATAAGGACAATGTGGACATTACAAGATTGCAGCTATATGTGTATCAGAAATCTCGACTGAGGCACTTTCCAAAAAAACAAATTCCGATTTGTCACTTTATTGTTTCAATATTATAAATTTTTAAAAACCTTTATGACCATAAACCTCATACAATAATTTTAAAATAATCTGAGCATTCAACTCATTCATGCATATAAACAATTTTATTTAATTTAATACATTTATTAAGAAACAATTCAATATATAAATTTAACTTATATACCTAATCAAATTTCGTCCCAAATCATTTTGTTACGGACGATTGATACATACACCAGGTTCCATTATAACATTAATTAATAAGTTAACTAAAAATTATCAGTTAAATTTAATAAATATTTTTATATTCTGTTGTTTCTAAATTTAAAAGGCGCGTAAATTGTACGATATCTCCGCATCTAGGAACCTAACCGAAACTAATAAGTATTTGATTATTGCCGAATATAATTGGCCAAAAACAATCAAAATACTGATAATCCCTTAATATATATAAATGTTGTAATTACAAAAATGTTATTTTTTTTTTCTTTGACAAATTACAAAAATGTTATATTTAATTTATCTCGAGTCAAATAAATAAAGAATTATACTCACTGTATATTGATGTAACAATAAAGAATGATTATCAATACATAGAGCAAAAGCAAAATTAATGGACAAGGTAAGTGACGGCAAGAGCTAGGAGAAGAAGCAAATAAGCCACGCCTTGATCAATCGCCGAGCCGTCGCTCACCGGCGCCGGCGCCGGAGAAAATTCTTGAGCTTGAACCACTTGTTGCTGCACGAGCATCATGAACATGAAGCCTAGTATAACAAGAGCCAATGATCTCATGGACTTCATATTTTTATTATTTATACGAACGAGCTCGTAAAATAATTCTGTTAACGGAGGAATCTGATGATAACAAAATTTCCGTAAAATTGAGAGAAGTGGTGGAGATTTGTAATGTGTAATTTGATGGAGGAATGTGAAATATGAGTGTGGTGTGAGCATATTTATATATGCATAAATGGAGCCGTGTGGCCGTGGAGATTGAATTTTCTAAGAAGGTGAAGAGTGAGAAGGTACGCGTTTGTGTATGACTTTTCTTGGAATTTAAGCTTTTGTTCTATTTTTGACTAGCTTTTCCAGAGTACAAGTAGCCGGCTTCATATAAACATGTGTATTATGATTATCAATTCTCAAATTTTTAATCATATTTGATACATAATATATATTTTTATCGATTGTATAAGTTTTTTTTTTTTTTGAAAAGTATCGATTGTATAAGTTATTTTAATTTTTACATAGATTCAAATTAAAATGTTTTCTTATTGTATTTTGGATATTAATATTAATTTTATGTTCAAAAATTTAAAATGATTAAATTTGTTTATAGGATTAAAAATATAAACAAGGTAAAGCATCTTACGTAATGGACCAAGTGAATATATTTTATTTTAATTGTGAGTTGCATGAGTGTATCCATCAAATTGGTGATGAATCATATGAATTGTCAAATAAATGAGAAAATCTAGAAGTCATCTCATGGTCTTTTGCTGGCAATTTTATTGACTTTTGACCATCTACATGTTTCTGCAATTATTTATCAGCTTTCCTAAATTAATCGTTATCAATTACATCACCAGATGATCTCCTGAAATTTTCAATTAAAGTAATTACTTGTAAAACAATACATAATATTCCTAACATGTTCCCTAAATATATGATAAAATATTCATTTTTTAAGGGATTACTACATTTTATTGAATGGGAATAGGGCTGTTTAACGAACCGAGCTGTTCGCGAACAAGCTCGAGCTCGGCTCGTTAAGAGCTCGTTCGGCTCGGCTCGTTAAGTTAACGAGCTCGAGCTCGAACACAAAAAATTGTTCGTTAAGTAAACGAGCTCGAGCCGAGCTTTTAGTATGTTCGGCTCGAGCTCGGCTCGAGCTCGGCTCGAGCTCGCTCGGCTCGAGCTCGGCTCGTTAAAGCTCGAAAAAATGTAATATTTTCGGGGTTTTTTTTATAATTTATATATGTTATTGAACTCAGAATTCAACATATAATATATATATATATATATATATATATATATATATATATATATTTTAGTGATGTAACCAAAATTTCGGAAAATAATATGGTTTGCTATTTTAACAGTCAAGTAGAAGGTTAACTAGTACCGCTAACTATTGTTTAATCCTAATTTAGTGTTTCAATATTTTAAAAAATATTTCTTACCGATCCAACCGTATGGATGTTAACATATATACATTTTAGTGATATAAACAAAGTTTTAAAAAAATTAAAATTATTTGGTCAGCTATTTTAAGAGTCAACTAGCGGTTTGTCCTTATTTTTTTTCTGGCTCGACTCGACTCGATTCGACTCGGCTCGGCTTGTATTTGTTCGCGAACAAGCTCGTGTTCGGCTTGTTAGTTAACGAGCCGAGCTTGAACACAATTTTTGTTCAATAAAAAAGCTCGGCCCGGCTCGGCTCGTCAGAAAAAAAATTAAAGCTCGGCTCGGTTCGGTCAAAACTCGGCTCGGCTCGGTTCGTGAACAGCCCTAAATGGGAACTCCAACAACATTCCCTATTTCTATTCCCTATTATTATTATTATTATATTATCTTCAACTTGTAGGTAGGAGAGAGAAAGGGGTGAAAGAGAGGAGAAAAAGAGGGAAATTTATTCTTCAAAATAGTATGAGGAATGGTTCCACAATCCTTAAAAATGAGGAATGAAGTGGGCATACTAACTTTTTAAGGAATGGCTAGGACTCTGCTGGAGTTGTGTTTTATGTCATATTCCTTATATTAATAATTTAGGACACCATATAAGAAAGTTGCTAGAGATGCTCTTAGACTTTGTACACATAATTTTATGTGTTTTGACCACCTACTTAAAATTATTTTTTCTAATTGTTTTAAAACAATATTTTAATTCAGAAATACTATATATATGATCTTTTTTCATATAAATCTATTAATTCTGAAATTAAGAAGTCCTCATATATTTTTTTTGGATCACCATCCGAATTAAAAAACAACCAAAAAATTGCTTTTAATTACAACAAGAAAAAACAAAATTTATCTGAAAACCTGGAGGAAATTTCTATCAATCATTATCTAGAAACGGGTAATGTATATGAATAAAAATCCGGATAGAAAATATTTTGATTGGACAAATTTAAATTTTTTTATAAGACAAAAAATAGAAAATTAATTTTAAGTAGATGGTTAAAACACACAGAATTTTTAGCAAAAAGTCTAAGTTACTTATAAAAAGGACCGGAAGGAGTATTTTATACGACTCTCTATCAGCCCGTCATTCCATATTTAATATTTTATATATCAATGATATAATTGAAATTATTATTTTATTTATTTAATAACAAATTAAAATCCAAATTAGAAAGATTTTTTTTATGAATAATAATTTATATAGTTAAGTTGTAAAAATGATATGTAAAACTTGGTAAATATATACTTGCCTGGTATTAGGGGTGATCAATAAACCGCCCAAACCGTATAAACCGTCCGCACCGCACCAAACCGCACCACAAAAAGTGATTTTTAATTTTCGTGATGCGGTTGCGGTTTGAATTTTTCACAAACCGCGCGGTGCTGTGCGGGTTGCAGTTTGACATATTCCTAATGCGGTTCAAACCGCATCGCACCTATATATATATATTAGTGATTGTCAAATAAAATTATATTATATTCATATATATTATTTATAATTATCTTATATATATTCATTAAATCTCTTCAAATAATAGTTAATAATTATTTCATCAATCTCTCATTACTCTTATACCAAATTTGTATAAAATGATAATATTATTATAATATGTCTCTTAATATTCATATTTATTATCATATTTACACTTTCGTTTGTATTATTTTAGTAGTTGTGTAGCTCTGAAATGACAAATATCATATAAATTCATTATAAGAAAAAATTTTAATTATTGTATATTTAAATTTTATTTCTAACTTCAACTAAAAATATTTATTCTTAAGTATACAAACCGCACCGCATTTTTATGGTGCGGTTTACGCGATTTTTATGCTAGAGTGGTGTGGTTGTGGTTTGAGTTTTTAACCAAAACACATGCGCGGTTTGATTCACGGTTTTAGTGAAAAACCGCACCGTGATTACCTAACTTGGTATTTTTTTGAGTACTTGTATAAATTATTATTTAATTTAATAAATTCCTACTCGAACGAAAATTAAATCCGTATAATCTTTTATCATTGTAATATCTCATTATCAGACTCACTCGACTGCTATTTCTTAGAACTAAACCTGACCACGTTGATCTACATGTTTCTTCGATTATCTATCAGATTTTTTGAAGCAATCGTTTTCATTACATCACAAGGTTATTTTATAAATTATACATTTTTTAGTTAAAATATTTACTTGTATATGTGGCTGGTTGGCTGCTACGAACCTCAACCCTAATCCATGTAGCCGTGCTGACTGATGGCTTGTAATTGTTTATAAATTAATAATAGATAGATTATTGCTCTCAAAAAAAAATAAAATAGATAGATTATTTAAATTAATATTTAAATCGGATGTGTGACAGTGATTGTTAAAATTTTCATCAACAATAAAAATTATGTTAAGATATGTGAGTATATTGCTCAGAAATTGTTCTCTGAATTCTTGTGATTTAGTTTCGCTACAGAGTTTTAGAAAGGGATGGGAATAATTTAAAAATAGTATTTCGATTTTCTCTCATATTTTTGTTTTGAAATTTTAAGTAATGATAAATGAAAGTGAATGGAAATTTATTATAATTCCATTTCAAAATGTTTCTTTCTAAATTTGGGATGAAATTACATAAATTTATATTTTACTTATTTTTTTCGTTTTTTAAAATTTGTGAGCAGGGCATTTCTTTTAATCTTAAATCACAAAAATCTGAAAGGAAAATACTGATTGAATTTATAAAAAAACCGATGAAGAAAACGACTTTTTATCATAAAAAGACGTGTTGTTTGAATGTCGAGACATACAAAAAGAAAAGAAATCACTAACTTGCTACTTATTTATATTTTCTGACAAGAAACCTTTTATTTATTTAACCATCTTGTGAGGCCATTTGCCAGCTATTGGCGTAGGACTAAGGAGCCCAATTTCTAAATACTAAGCCCAAAAGTTGGACGATTAACTAAGACAGTCTGGGCCCAGAATTGTAACCGCATTTCGCTTAACACGAATGATTTTCCGCAATCACCCCATTTAAGCATGTGAGTCCGGATCCTCTGTCTCCTTTTTGTGTCCCCTTCTATGTCCTCTCTTTTTTATTGGTCAGTTCCTTACTTTTCACGTGAATTTTAACTATCAGAAAAAAAATAAAGAGAAACTATAATTCACGTGCAAAGTAAGGAACTGACCAATAGAAAAGATGGGACATAGAAGGGGACACAAAAAGGAGACAGAGGATCCGGACTCTTTAAGCATGACGGTTACTCTGGTGTCTGGCTAGTTTTCAATTTCAGATAATAATAGCAAAAAATCTCCACATTTCGGTATCTTACATTGAGGGTTCCATGAAATAGGGCCATAGGCTATGGTCAAGAAATTGTATTCGAGATCCTCGTTGATATCTTGCATATAAATTACATATGACCGCATATGTAATCATCTACGCAAGAACTCGTTTCCAAATTGTGTAGTATCAGTCCATTCTGATCGATGATCTTAATCCACCATCCGGGTTTGAACACCGATTTACTTTGCCCTCAACTCCTGTAGTCGGTTTTCATCGCAAGGATTCCTTCTCTATGATTCGTCTGATATAGACACAAACATTGTATCTACATTAACTGGTGTGTCTTAATGGATCATCACGGATGTTGGTGCATCGAAGAATTTGGTAAGATTTAGTGCGTACTAATGGATCATCACGGATGTTGGTTCGTTGAAGGATTTGGTAAGATGGATCATCACGGATGTTGCTTCGTCGAAGGATTTGGTAAGATGGATCATCACGGATGTTGGTTCGTCGAAGGATTTGATAAGGTTTAGTGCGTACTAAGGGATTATCACGGATGTTGGTTCGTTGAAGGATTTGATAAGGTTTAGTGCGTACTAATGGATCATCACAGATGTTGTTTCGTCGAAGGATTTGATGAAGCAGAACCGACATAGATGGATTACACAAGAAGAAATCAAGTTAATTCAAAAAAAGTGTGCAAATAGTGGCAGTTCTTATCCAGTTTGATATCTCCGTTTCAGATCATTGTCACCCATCATCGATAAATGGGAACTGTTTAGGTAAGTCCCATGTGAAGAAGGCCATGGGATAAGGTATATTAATATTATATCACACACTATATTATTTATTGTGCACTAAGCCGAGGTCTTCAAGGAAACAACCTCTCTGCTTTAAGGGCAGGGGGCAAGGCTGCGTACATCTTACCCTCCTCAGACCTTGCTCTAAGCGGGATATACTGAGTATGTTTGGTTTGGTTTGGTTTAGTCTGGGCCCAGAATGATTAATCAAAAACCCAGCAGGCCATTGTGATCTGTAATATTAAAACGTAGTTGGAAAACCGATTGAATTGAACTTATCCTACAATTCAGGTGTCTTGAAACATTAAATTTCGACCCCGGTAATGTGGGAAGAACAAATAAAAAACCGGAAATAGAATTAAAAACTTGAATTAATGATTCAGGATTTATCAGATATTTATCAAAGATTTTTTGGAGATTTTTATTCAAATTTAAATATAATCGGTATAATATATTTCAAGAATTAACGGAGGTTAATAGGAGATATTTTAATAAGTCAAAATATTTTTTGACAAACAAGTAGTTTTATTAAAACAAAACACTTAACAAACAAGCATCATAACCCAGTCGAGATACACCTCCGAACCGTCAACTACAACCTAATTGTGAAACAAAGAACGATATAAACAAAGGGTGCTGATTTATGCACACCCTAAAGTTATTTATGCACACCCTCTTTCTTTTTTGGACGAAGTTGTCCTTAATCCTTTTAGCATTGTTTTGTTTTTTAATTTACTCAATTTATTATCTTTCTTAATATTCATAGTTGCAAGTCTTGAAATGTTCTCTTAGTATCTCCTTTCTTCTATTTGTCCTCCCGTTTCATCGTCAAGTTAAAATTCTAACATTCATGGAGAGTCTTTTAATCCCATGAGCTCAAAGAACTCGAGCACATTTTCGCGAGGTCCTTGATAATCTATTTTTCCATGTGGAAGTAGGATAATGTCATACGAACAATTCATAAGTTTCTGGTGCAGGTTGGAGGAGTGAGATAACAGCAGTCCCCTTGAGAATGTGGATGAATTGCCTGATTAAATTTACAATCTGATAGCTTGTTGAACATGAAGCAAAATGACTCTTAAATTCTGCAGCATGAGATGTCTTTCGATAAGTCTCCAATGACCAGCATTAACATTTTTTTGGTCAAGTGCATTAATAAAGGTTTTTTTTTGGTGCTGATTTATGCAACTATGAATATTAAAAAAAATAATAAATTGAGTAAATAAAAAAAACAAACACTGCTAAAAGGATTAAGGGCAACTTGGTCTAAAAAAAGGGGAGGGTGTGCATAAATAACTTTAGGGTGTGCATAAATCAGCACCCTAAACAAATAGTCGTTCTGTTTTCGGATCGCTAAACAAATTGAATATTGAAATTTTTTAATTTGAAGTATTATATGACATATCGTGCAATCCAACCTATAGTTCTAAAAGTAGTAGCGCAATTAACCTTCACATAAATATCATATATATCATATGTAATCCAATATTCAGAACTATCAATTATATTATTGGAGCAACAAATACACTCAAAATATGAACAATTTTTTAATGTGAAAAATGTGCTCTTACGATATTCATCATCATCCTAGAATCGATGCGAGTTTTATACATCTCCCAAAATATCATATAGATCATGGGAAGATATACAAAATTTCTGTAAATCTTATTTCCGTTCTAACTGTATACATTGAAATAAAATGCAGTTTGTAAAATATAGTGACAAGATAATTCAGATTTCACCGAAAATCGGAGACATGATTTAAATCAAACCTGGAAATTCATATTTAAATATAATCATAATTCATGAATGCAAAGGCTCCTCCTAATTACTCCTGAAAAGCATATGTTCAGCCTATTTGTAATTAAAGACGTATCAACTCAACTCTGATACGAAAACAAAGTAAATAACAAGTACTGTTAATAGGAATCCGTACGAAGAACGTCAAATGATTTATTGAAGATTTTATGTCAGAAGAATTTCAAGATGCTGCTGCAAACCACTGGAAGAAGTTCATTAATATGTTCAGACCTCAGTGTACAAATAATCTTTTGTAGCACGTCCAGAAGATCAGAAGGTATAAAGTTTAAATACTTTATTTATTCAGAAGATTTCATATTGTTTCTACTTATGAAGAAGAACTCCGAAGATAAAGAATCGACGAACAAGCCACAACTTAATTGTTAAATTGGCAAAGAATATTTGATTCAGCTAGTTACAGATGAGCCAGATAGTACATTTGTGTATCAGCTACTCAGATTAAATATTCTGCATCAAACAAAGGTGGTCGTTCAATCAAGTCGGAGATCTTAATTGTTTAAAGAAGACTGAAGACTCTACTGCTGAAGGAAAAGGTTTAAATGATTATTTAATTAATTATTTCACTCTTCAAAAAAATTATATTGGTTGTGTAATTTATTTATTAAATTGATTTTATCTTGAATTAATTTAATTTATGAATTTATGCAATTAATATAATTAAGTGAATATTAATTGATTAATTATTTAATAAGAAATATATTGTTTATTATTTCTACCCTCGGCAAGACAATCCAAACCCGAGCATGTCCCTCTTCCAACACACGATAAGACAATCTCAGTGATTTTCTTGCCTCACTGCATTGTCTTGCCTCCTCTGTTTTGGCAAGACAATGTTGGCTATTGTCTTACCGAGCAACAATAGTCTACATTGTCTTGACGAACGAAACTTGCAAGGCAATCTGTAGCATTGTTTTACAGAGCAAGACAATCCCTCAGATTGTCTTGCCGAATTAGACAAAGCCTTATTGTCTTGTCAAGCTTGTTTTGGCAAGACAATTGCTTAGATTGTCTTGCCTCTTTCATGCTTTGTTTTGCCTACCTTTGTATTTGTCTTGCCTTGTTCATGGATTTGCCTATAAATATGGTCATCCATCTTCATTTGTAAATGTTCAAGCATTTGTAAAGCTTTCAAGTTGTGCTAAACTTGCTATCGTTATATCCACAATTTTATGTGCTTTGATCACTCGGTTGTTTTAACCACTAAACTAGAATACATCTGGTCGAATTTATTCTACGAACTTTAGTGGACATTAAAACTGAACCTTATTAATTATATAACGACTTACACATTGTTATATTAATTAATTAAAATCAGATTATCAAGTTAAACACGAATCAGATTATTCCACCGCGATTATTTTGTAACGATTGTATTCAACCCCCCTTCTCTAATCGTTTCCGGACCTAACAACTCCAAATACCCTTACTCATTTTCATTTTATTTCATAAGGAGGGTTATCTAAGACAATTTTCATCTAACTTGGACTATCCAATGACCTATGGATCTGACCCATATTTTCACCCCTACAATTTACATTGCATCTGTTAAAACATAAAAGGAATACAGGTTTGCCCGTTTTTAATTTCAAAAACAAGGCAGCGGTTTCTCTCCATGATGATAGCAACTGAATGGTACAGTTATTAGCCCATGATTTGAAATTTGTCAATCATCCTCACATCTCTCTTCTTGAATTTTCCTTTGCTTTCCTTCATGGATGAAAAAGGTTTGAACTTACGACTTGCTCTCTTCACTTGCTATTCAGTATGGTGTTAGTCCCAATAAGACGTAGAAGGAGGGTTGAATACGTGTTATACCAATTCTTGATTTCAATTCGATTGTGGAATAGTTCAGTTATGTTCGTCTTTCAATCGTAAGCCTCCCTATTCTTTAGAGTAGGGGCATGGTCTGCGTACATTTTACCCTCCCCAGACCTGCTCTAAGCTGGATATACTGGGCCTGTTTGGTTTGGTTTGTAATATTTGAACGGATGTGTTTTTGTATTTTAGAAAACTACATGATTTATAGATTATTATTATGAATGATTTCAACACATTTTTTATAGGTGAAGTCTTTTTATTTTTTATATATAAAAGAAGCGGAACTCCAATCCGAAAATCCGTGATCCTATGGATTAGGATATTAATGATGTTCTAAAAAAATCCGGTTGAAATCCGATCCGAATCCGGTAAAATTAAACTGATCAGGATATGGACCATGTCTTATCCGATCTAGATCCGATCCATTGACAGCCCTAGGCGCTAGAATACTCCCATAGCAATCAAGTGGCACCTCATGTGTATACATAAGTGTACTGGCGCCACTTAAAACACTTAGACAATCTAGTTGACGCTAGTTGACCTCTATTTGACCTGGAGTGGCGTCTCAAGAATGTGAGTGGCGCCACTTAGGATTTCACTTAAGCAGATATGCAATACCGAGTCTTCAAGTGGCGCTTAGACCAAGTATGACCTCGAGTGGCGCCTAGAACCACTATATGTATCAGTGTGGCACCATTTAGATTTCTATCCAGTCAATTTTCACATATCTTCTTCAAGTGACGCTTGCTTAGTGTAAATTATATCATTGATAAAAATTATATTATTAAAAAAATATATTAAATTTACTTTAGAATATATGGGCCGTTTGGCTAGACTTAAAAGAAATGACTTATTGCTTAAAGTAAAGAAGTGGCTTAGAAGTCATAAGTTGGTTTGAACTTATAAACTCTTATAAGTGTTTGGATACCGTGATTTATAAGTTATTTAAGTGTTTGGATAACTTAACTTATAAGTTAGTATAGTTTGGTAATTTTGTAAATAATTTGTTTTATTTAAAAATAAATAATAATAATACAAGATCTTTTATTATTAATACATGAAATATTGTGTAAATTTAAAAGTTTTAAAAACTCTGCATTAGAGGAAAAAAATTAATAAAAATAGATAATACAAGTAAAAAGGTATGTCATTTATATAAAATTAATTATGAATAAATCAATTAAAATGCACGGAATATAATCATGAATAAAAAGGGTATGCAGCTTGTAGGTGAGTGTGATAATTATAAAACGTTGAAGTGTTGAACTACAACAACTTGACTTGATTTTGTGTCTCCAATAAGTTGGAGCACAAAAAAAACTAGCTTTGATAGCTTTTTTTTTTGGGCTTCTGAAGGTCCAATAAGCGCTTCCGAAAACTAGCCAAACGGAGAGCATAAAGCAGAAGTTGGCTTCCATGACTTTTAAGCCCAGTGGATCTGCCAAACACCCACATAATTATTAGTTTTTCTAAATTATAAACTAATAAATTATAATTATCAGTCAAAGTACGGTCATTTTGACCACAAAAAGTCAAACAAGACAATTGAATTGGGATAATGTTTAAATTCCAGAAAAAATTTATTTTATGTGTTGAGACTTTTTAATTCTACAATCCCATCATCCAAACAGGACAACTGAATTGGGATAATATTTGAATTCAAGAAAAAATTTATTTTATGTGTTGAGACTTTTTAATTCTATAATTTCATCATCCACTAATAATTAAATCTCATCGATCACCGTCAGCAGCCTCTCAAAATTGTATTATCACTAAATTTATTTAACATAAATTAAAATGATTATTAGTTTAATGAAAGAAATTTCAGAATTGATTGCTTTCCACGCGACCTGGTGACACATGGTAACGGTACTGTCATTATTAGCTATTATAGTGATAAAACTAAGATGCTCGATAATATTGATACATGGCTCTAACTCTAATAACTATTTTCTTTTGAGATTTAAACCGAATTTCAAACAGTGCAATATACATGATGTGGACCCCACATAATTAATTTCCCCAGGAAAGACATTTTCAGGTCTTGTACGAGCAAGGCTAATCACTCTTTCCGCATAAAAACGTACTTATAAAGACATAAATTATATACCATTTTAATCTAGACCCAACTCCAGCCTGCTTATTTTACTCCAATAGAGTATCCACCACGCCACAAATTCACTCACTCTCTCTCCCCCTCTCACATTCTTCAAATAACAATCACGCACACAGAAAAAACCTCTGAGAGTTCGACAATGGCGTCATCATCATCATCTTCGCCGGCTCCGGCGGAAGCCCTAACTTGAGGTTTTTCACTTCATCAAACCCTAACTTTTTTTACACATTTTAGTATCTAAACTCTCATTTTGAGCAATACTCTATGATGTTACTCTCATTTTACACATTTTTACTCTATGATGTTATCTGCAGTACTATTCTGAGCAATACCTGCAATATCGATCTTTTCGATGACTCAAAGAAACAACCTCAGGCTGTAGATGATTCTAATCAAGGACTTGTAAGTGTTTCAACAAATTTTTTAGATGATATTGTGCATATATTTTTAATGAATGCTTGATTTGAACGTTATGTTTTTTCTTAATTATTCATGTATTTTTTTTATATTTGTTAGTTTTCGTTTTTTATTTCATTTTCTGTGTTATCTTCGTTTTGAGGCTGAACAAGTATCCGTTTAATTGCTTGTATGATCTTAATTTTTGATTGTTAGATATAAATTATTATGAATATTTATAGTTGGTGTAAAAATGAGTCGGTGACTAGGAGAAGTTAGTTTCCGGTTCTTTTTTTTTTTTGAAAATGATTGTTATGAAAGTTGGTGAGATTTTATTTATTTTTCAAACTCGACTGATGTTATGGCTATAATATATCATGTGATTTGTTATTTTAGATTATGGAGAATCGCTACATTGTTCATGCTTTCTTTAAGGTACCCAGCACTGATATCGACTCAAATGACCAAAAACTTGAAAAGAATATCAAGTTGTTGACTAAATGGAAACCTGGTTCGTATAACAAGGAGTTTTTCTTTGGGAGGGTACACTAGTTTCTGGATTTAATAAAGGAGCACAATATGCGCACGTATCTTGGCAATTAGTGGTATGTTCCGTTTTTGTAATTTGTTGTTGGTATATATGCTCAGTTTGTATGCTATATTGATATATTTTTTTTATCTCGACATGTTTTATAGAATTATCATAACTCATTTCGGTTTCCCTTTGACAAAAGATATATGATATATGGTCAGGGATAAAATAATGGGATACTGACTACGATTGCAATGACAACGATTGCAGCTGATTACATAAAGGTTGATATTCTTCACTTCCCTGCAAACATGAAAAACATATGTACATTATCAAGAGGATTTTGCTCATTCAGCAATTGTTTCTTTATTAAAATCATGCAGAAAAATGTTTACCGCCACATCAAAGTTGAGGAAAATAACTGGTGGTATGATAGCTGCGGAGATTGTGAAACTAAGGTGCAGAATCTTTGAAGAAAGCTATACTGTGACAATTGCAAGAAGAACATTTCCGTTGATGACAAAAGGTAAGTTGAAATAGCTTCTACTCTAGGTCTTCAAATACTGCAACTGTTGAACTTCAATATTGCCTCGCAATCCATCAGGTACGGGATCGTAGGTCTTGGCGAAGATTCTATAGAGGCATACAATTTTGTTTTGCTTGATTGTGCTGTGAAGAGGATGACTAGTTTAACGCAACTACACTCATTTCTAATAAGTTTGAGGTGAAATTATTTGAATGCACACAATCATTAAATACAGGCAATGTATCATTATAGTTCCTAGGATTAACTCGCTATTACTATGGCCGTTTGCTACAAGATTATACAACAAATCAGTTCCCTCCGCACATTAGATCAGTTATTGGAAAAGAGCTTAAGCTCACACTAGTTATTAAGGAAGATAATATAGTCGCCAAGAGTAGACTATATTTTTCTGTTTATTGTTCGCACAAAATCACGCAAGTGTACGTGGTCACAAGTAATATCGAATATAATTCAAGTTCATTCCCACAGAGACTAGTGTATTCAGAAATATGCACTTATGCAACAATGTATGGTTATTATTCAATGCTCAGACAAATAACAATTTGGTTGATTTTATCTAAATTAACTAATTAAAATCGAATTATAAATTAAGGGATTTAAATCGAATAACTTATGGGAATTAAAACATGGGATCCTAACTTTATTATCTACTTCATTCAGAGTTATGCCTTTGTCGATATGTGATGATTGATAACTAATCAGATAACACGAAACTAATACACGCTCTCTTTCGATAAACGTATACCATACTATTCTAAATCCACAATTAAGATAGAAGTCGAACAGACACCAATTATGCTTAGACCCTATATGTTTATAAGATTTGAAAACATAATGGTTTACGAACAAGTTATCTATCAAGATTACATAGGGCGATGCAAGATGGTTAAAATCACATCACAATCATGTATATCGAATACATAAACCTATGTTCGCATGGCAAGTTTTAAATCAATATATCCACTTTCGCTTCAATAAAGATTAACACACAGCTTAAATGTTAGCTACTCATCCAAGTAGAATAAGCACAACCAATACGAAGAAATCAACATTCATCACACAAATAATCAAGGAAAATCAACTACTGAAATCCATAGATAAATCCGTTAGAATTCCATGACAACGATTAGTTCATAATCGAACAACTCGTCATCATGGGTTCGAATATAAACATGATAAGAATATGTCTAAAACAATATAAAAGAACGAGATCAAGGTTTAGAAAACAAATCCGAACAAGCATCCAAAAGTATCGCCTACTTCGAAGAATACAAAGAAAACTATGTAGACTATGTCTTCTCCTTGTAGCCGTCACGTGCTCTCCAACTTGTTGCTACTCTCAAAACCCTCGTAATCCTCTTATATATATATGAACGGGCTCTTTTAAGTGTATTAAAAGATGTAGAAAAGTGTTCTGAGCCCAATTAGAAAACCCACAAAATATCAAATCCCGTCAAACCTCAAGGCCTTGAGATTCCAGGTCAAGCCTTTGATTTCGCCCCTGAGCATCTTCTGTCCGAGTCAAGGCCTTGAGATTTTACATCAAGGCCTTAGAGATTTCACGCTGAGTCTTCTGTTTCAGTCAAGGCCTTGAGACTTCACATAAAGGCCTTGAGAGTCTTTTGTTTGAGTCAAGGTCTTGAGATTTCACATCAAGGCCTTGAGATCCTGCTCTGCTTCCTTTGCACATTTTCACACTCTATTTTCTGAACTTCAACCACCATATAAGCCTAGAAAAGTCCATCCTCCCTCCATCTAGGTGCTCTACACATATCAACACAAAAACACATCAAACATACCAAATTCTTGAGGCCAAATCATCAATTTAAGTCGAAACGAAGGCTTCCAAGTGGATATAAAATCCACTTATCATTTGTGCATGTTATGCAAGCGATTCTGACTCCACGATCTCCTCATCAACGGATACACAGTGTACAACCCTCTGCACTATCTTCTCATTGTCTCCAACCTATAGACTTGTTGATGCATGTGCAATATGCAATTACTTATGTTTCACGGAGCTCAGATGTTAATCTTTTCGAGAGTGGTGATACCCCGGGAACATCCAAATCAACAACTAAAAAGGTTAAATTGGTAAAATCTCGCAACAATTATAAGACCGTGTTACATTTAAGGGTTAATTATCAACTAGGTCATCTTTTACACTGCAAAATATCAAGTGAATCACTCGGAAATTTTTAGTATCATTTGAATCATTAAAATCATAAAAAAATATCAAACAGATACTTCTAATATCTTTTCGAGAAGTAAACTTTATTTTTCATTGAGTTCCACACATTTTTCTTGGTTGTTAGTATAATCAAATGAAAGGTTATAAATTCAAGTATTTATGATAATATATTCAGATTTAAAGAAATTTATTGATTATTTATTTGATATAAATTAAACAAAACAATTGTAAAATTAAAAATAGCTAGTTTGACTTTATTTATTGATCCACTTGATATTTTCCAGTGTAAAAAATGACCTAGTTGATAATTAACCATTACATTTAATAGCTTTGTTTGACTCTAACATCAACTTCCTATTGAAATAGGAGAAGTAATCGTTGCGGAAGCACAGGAGAATTGAACAATCTGTTTATGTTATGCATAACTGAAAATGTTCTTCTTCACTGTTTTACTTTATTTTTCATTTTATGCTCCTTTTTTTCCTTTTTTATCAGATTCCGCGTTCTTCTGCATATTTTAGTAGTGACGTGTTTTTGGTTCAGACACATGAAATCGTATTACTTTTCAAGGATATGCTTCTAATTTCAGTTTATAAGTTTGCCCTTCATTTACATTCTTATTCTTATTTGTTTTAAATTTGATAAATTAAATTTCATAAAATGATAATAAAATATACGGTGTCAGCACAAAATAACAAAAAAAACATAGTCAAACCGAAAATAAATGTGTTGAACTCAGCTTTGATATCAATAAAATTTGAATACCATTTTCGTGAAAAAATAAAAAACTATTAGAGTTTGCGAAATACGGGGAACACCGCTAGTAATTTTTAATATATAAGTTATTAAGATCATCTCTAATCGGGTTTGACTATATTGGTTAGCTATATTGGACATGTAAGATATTATGCAAAATTTGCTGAATTGTAACTCATTTTGTTTCGATGGTACTAGTTATATATAGGCTATATTTTAAATACAACATGTGGTTATTATTTCAAGTTGTTATACATGAAATTTATTGTTTTAATATGGTAATTGATGATGTGGTATTTGCTACAGATCTATAGTGCTCGGACAAATATAGTCATTCATCAAAACTGGGCTAAAATCAATATACTTATATAAAGGAGAAGCGAGGGGCGTGTAGGTGGCGCCTCTCAGATAGCTCCGTACTACTTTTCTAATATCCGGAATTTTCTGTTGAAAAATATCAAAAATAAAAACTACCTTTTTTAGTTTTGGATATATTGGAAACAAGTTTCAGAACTGCCTTTTTCAAGATCTGGAATTTTCAGATGAAAAATATCAAAAATAGAAACAACTTTTTTTTAGTTTCGAATATATTAGAAGCAAGTTTAAGAACTACCTTTTTTTTAAAATATCAAAAACAAAATCTACTTAACTTTTTTAGTATCAAAATTATTGGAAGAAAGTCTCAAATTATGTTTTAATTTTAAAAATATCATAAATAAAAATTAAGTTTTGTAGTTTTAGATATATCGGAAGAAAGTTTCAAACTACTTTTTTCGATATATCAAAAATAAAAACAACCTACCTTAATAAACATCAAATTAGAATTTGAAACTTCTTTCAATTATTTTGATACCGGAAAAGGGCTTATTTTTCTTTTAAGACTATGACCAAATTTTTGGAATAGGTTTATATTAAAAACAGAAAATATTTTGACGAGCTGGCCTTTATTCTAAATCAACACCTGTAAATTGAGGTCAGACATCATAAAATTTAACATAAACAATTTTTTGTGCCTATTTATCTTCTCCATCTAATACAATAATGAGTCACACTATGATGGATGCTTTGAATGACGAAAGAGATGATTGGCCGATAAGAGTAAGAGTTTGTTGAATGTCCAAAACGGGAGAAGAATATAATCCTAACATGATATTGATGGATGGAAAGGTCAATAAAAGTTAACTTTTAGTGATATATGTTTGTTGGTTATTCTTTTATAATATTTATTTTGTTCATCGGACATGTTTGTTGTTGTTAATTTTTAGATCGTTTACTTTGTATATAGAAAAATATTATTCATGCAACAATTCGACAATATCTGTTTGCTCGGTTCAAGCACCTTTTAAGTGAAGCTAGCTAGCTGGGAATTCCTTATATCTAAAATATTTTATCAATCCCAAACTTTCACAACAAAGCAGTATAAAGCATTTGAAACAATTCTGAAAGTGCGAAAAGTAATCTTACCTTAGCAAAACAATCACTTATAACTCGCAGCACTGAACCCTACACAAATTTTTAATCATAAAAATAAAGGATTATCAGTTTACTAGACAATAAAATCTCTTTAACCCTATGATTTCTAACAGTACACCAGTAAGGTTTAGGACTAGCATATATTTTAACCCTGCCCAACTGGCCAACACTGATACTGATATTTATATAATCTGACACTGCCCAACTGACCAAACCAGATATCCAAGGAACAGGAGCAAACTATTACTTTTAAATAAATTAAGAACTAATAAAAATCTCTATTCTTTTGTTTCCAGAAAACATCTTATATAAAAATATTTTAATGTACACAAAATCAATTAAATGAATAAAAGTAGTTAAATAATTTAATTGTTAGGTATTAAAAAATAAATGTTGTTGCAAGCAAATGTAGTTATAAACCATTATCTCATGGAATTAAATTAATGTTTCCGCGCATAACCAATCCTAAGAAATTGGAGGAAGGAGTCACTAATATACCCCTCGATGGATTTGAGTTCATATGTCCCGACGTGATTAATGTCCGAATTAGAGACAAAAATATACTCTCAGGTATTTTTTTTTCATACAAAATGTTATTAATGTATATGTGTGTGTACTTATAAGTACTTAAAATGCATGTTTTATATATAATATTATTTTTTATCTCTATTTATATAGATGTTGTTGGTTGCTTGACATATGTAGGTGGCATCAAAACTGTCAGTGGCAGGTGGAAAAATAGAGATCTAAGAATCGTGATAGATTAATAAGTTACTGAAAAGTTGCTTTAAATCGTTAATTACATGTATAAATTTATTTTCATTTTTTCACTCACGAATTATAGTCCAATTTTGCAATTTTATATATTAATATTGGTATTACATTGAGATGTTTATAATATAAAATCTATTTATTCTACAAAATATTAATTTTGAATCATTAATAAAAAATTTATAGGCTGCTACAAATTTATTTTATTTTACACATATTAATTTTAAATTATTAATATAATTTTTGTAGACCGCCGCAATGCGTGGCTTCTTAACTAGTCATTGATAAGAAGAGACTTTGATTGGAATGTTATATTTTCAAGTGATTGTCAATTTTTTTTTGCCAACTCATCTTTTAATTAGGAACTAGTTGAGATGTCGCGCGTTGCGGCGGCCTATAAAAATTATATTAATGATTCAAAATTAGTATTTGTAAGATAAAATAAATGTGTGGCAATCTATAAAAATTATATTAATGATTTAAAATTAATATTTGTTTAATAAAATAAATTTTATATTATAAACATCTCGATGCAATACCAATATTTATATATAAAATTACAAAATTGGACTATAATTCATGAGTGAAAAAATCTTAAACATATACACCATGCCCTACTATGTAAAAATAATATGGCTCTTTAACAGATCTAATTGATGACATCTAGCCATATACATTGATTGACCAATAATACAGACAGTAAATTGCCAAGAACATAAGTGCGTAAAAGTCAAAAAGATATTCAGATGCAACTCCGAAACCATCCTCAGTTTTAATAGGGATAAACATTATGTTCTAGTTATACGAACATTAATCATGTCGGGACGTTTGAATTCCAATCCATGCATGTGTATATTAGTGACTCCTTCCTCCAATTTCTTTCGATTGGTTGCCCGCAAAACATCAATGTAAATTCACGAGATAACAGTGTACTCCCACATCCGACAAACTCTTACTCTTGTCAATCAATTATCTCTATCGTCATTCAAACATCTATAATAGTATAACACATTATTGTATTAGATGGAGAAGATAAATAGGCAAAGAAAAATTGTTTATAAAGCATATTCGCCCCCTCACCGAACGATAGCTTCCCAGGATTAAACGGGTTACGATGTCGTTGCATAAGAACGGCACCACGAGCGAGAAGGTTGTGTTTACATGATCCAAAACCCTACAAAATATATGAGTATTTATAGCCGCATAAAGACTTGTGTTCTACTCTTTTCCATAATTAAATAATCTGAAATGGAATCAGATTAAAAAACTTGCAAGTTACTATATTCCATAAATAATCTGAAACAAATTAATTTATGCCAAGATATACTTATTATTTTGATATTTTTCATCCAAAAATTCTAGAAAATTAAAAAAATAGGACAGAGCTATCTGAGAGGCGCCACCTACACCCCTTCGCTTCTCCTTTATATAAGTATATTGATGATTGATTGATGATCGATGATTTTTTATGGTTGGAATTAAGTTGATAAAATAAACGGAATGTCTAACCTGTGCCCTCAGGGCACAGGATAAGTCATATCCCGAAGGGAGCAGAATTTGTGATTATGCCTCCTGGATCAGAGTCTGTCGCGCGTAGGTGCGGTTTACCTTGGTTCACGTAGTTTGCAGGCTATTGCGTGAGCTCGTGGGTTTACCCAGTGCGCACCCGAAGGGTAGCGGCTGCGGGTTCCCACGTTAAAAAAAAACACTTTGACCTGCATAAGTATCATCAGTGTATACATTATAACTATTCAAACTCTCACTAAATACTAATTATATATTTATTTTTAATTTATCTTTCAAAATTTTATCTTTATAATAAAATATTGTTTTATTTCGAAACATGTGGGAGAACATAAAATAATCTTTTTATCAAATTTTAATCGAATATGAAACAATTGATAAAAAAAAATCGAATATAAAACAACTTTTAATTGATTTTATCCCACGAATAATAACAAGCCTCCTTGCATACACACTAATTTTATAATTTAAATCAGCCTCCTAGCTAAAATCACCTAATGTTATATTTAATATTAAATTTATGATTTTTATTATTATTTTAATATTATTAAAAAATATAAATAATAATAAAAATATAATACAATACTAAAATAAATAAAATATCAAAATTTCTTGATAGATGTGAATATTTGAATTTTCTAATAAGTAACTAATGCATTATTTATGATATTAGTGCACTGTGTATGAAAACTAGATACATTAAATGTTGTAAACCTGTGCCGCCAGGCATAGGTTAGACAAACCCTAAAATAAATTAAACGACCTCGATATCCCAGCTAATGTCACTCATAGCTGGTTCTAGGGGTGAGCAAGAAACCGAATTGAAACTGAAACCGAAATCGGTGAAAATTGATAAAAACCGAACCGCCTAAAATCGAACCGATCCGAAACCGAAAATTTAAAAACTGAACCGATTATAACGGTCGCGGTTCCGGTTTTAGGCCAAAACCGAACCGCAAAAACCCGAACCGAACCGATTATTAAAATATATATATTAATTATATTTATATATATATGTATAATACACATAATTTATATAAATATTTATATATAATATGTAAATGTAATGAACAAAGTAAAATGGAGAAATGGGAGGTTACTAGGAAGTGGGGTTGAGATTATTTTGTTAAAATTGTTTTACCCGGACAAGTTCTTCCACCGAGCACTTTCTTTTAGTATCACTACAATTGAGTCGCTAGTCTACTTCCATCATGATCCCCACATAATATAGGAGTAAGTTTCATTTGTAATCTAATCTTGTTTAAATCTGATAATATAATAATGTGGTTCATTATTAAATTTGAAGTATATATCGAATCAACATAAGTTATCTATTATTTTAATTTGGAAGTATGTTTCTTATTTTTATTTATTGCGGTTTTAAAACCGAAACCGAACCGATGTTTTTTGAAACCGGAACCGATCCGACGGTTCGGTTGCGGTTGCGTTTTTCAATTTTAAAAACCGAACACTTACGGTTTCGCTTTTAGATTCATAGATATCCATATACTCTTACTTGCGGTTTTACCCTAAAACCGCACCGATCCGCACAGTGCTCTCCCCTAGCTGGTTCCATTACTTTAGGAAAGCACAGTAGACATAGGCCAAGTTGCAGCCCCCGTATCCAAGTAGTTAGGGCTGTTCACGAACCGAACCGAACCGAGTTTTGACCGATCCGAGCCTAGCTTTAATTTTTTTTTAATCAAACCGAGCCGAGCCGAACTTTTTTATCGAACAAAAAATTGTGTTTGAGCTCGAGCTCGTTAAGTAATGAGCCGAACACGAGTTTGTTCACGAACAAATACGAGCCGAATCGAGTCGAGCCGAGTCAAGTCAAGGAAAAATAAAGTCAAACCGCTACTTGACTCTTCAAAATAGCAAGCCAAATAAAATTTTTAGTGTGTTTTGATGATAACGTATTATAGTTAACATTATCCTAATCAATTTGATATATTATATGTTGAATTCGGCGTTCAATAACATGTATATATTACGAAATTATCCTGAAAATATTGCATTTTTTCGAGGTTTAACGAGCCGAGCACGATCCGAACAGGTTCGAGCCGAGCTCGAGCCGAACACACTAAAAACTCAGCTCGAGCTCGTTTTCTTAACGAACACATTTATGTGTTCGAGCTCAAGCTCGAGTTCTTAACGAACCGAGCCGAACCGAGCTTTAAATCAAGCCGAGCTCGAGCTTGTTCGCGAACAGCTCGGTTCGTGAACAACCCTAAAGTAGTCGTTCCCAAAGCTAGCTTACAAAAAGGTCCTATAATTTGATAAACATCCGAGTAAGCAGGCGAGAAAAATAGGCAAGTATCCGAGTAAGCAGCGCATCATTCTCGTGGTGTCCAAACCACTTTACACCCCTTGTTGGAATACATCCTAACGTCCTTAACACCATCCTCGTCCTCGTCCACTCTTTTGTTGTAATAAGCCTAACAGCCTTCACTTCATCCATAGGCTACACATGGGAAAAACATCCCCCCACTACGCCAAATGCGTATGCTTCCGAATGAGGACACGCAATGTTATCGCTCTGATACGAAAATATTTGTTTATCGGGTGTGAGTTCGTTACGGGGACTTTATTCGTTTTGGACGATAAATCATTCCTTCATATATTGTCGTGTAGTGAATATTTTTTTTGGTTTTGGTAAAATTATTTCGAATTTTGATGGGGTAAAATTATTTCGAACCTCGATGGTTTGAGACTCGAAAGATGTACGCGTGACGGCGTGAGAGTATGGTAAAAGTAGGGATGAACACAGAAACTAATAAAACCGAACAAGATTGATAAGAATTGAACCGTGAGAAAATTGAAATATTGAAAATTCAAAATGTTTTATATATTTTGGTTCGGTTATAAGTTTCAACCGGCAGAAACTGAATCCTGATGCAATATTGCCGTTCTTATATTTTGAAACCGAACAGATCATGTTTCCAGTTTTATCCGGTTCTTAAATTTTGAAACCGACCAGATCATGTTTTCAGTTTTATCCGGTTCTTAAATTTTGAAACTGAACTGATCACATTTCCAGTTTTATCCGGTTCTCAAATTTTGAAACCGAACGGATCATGTTTCCAGTTTTATTTGAAAACGGAGTCGAGAAGAACTCTCATTAGGTGGGTGCCAAAACTGCAAAAGTCTACTGGCCTCAAACAAGATTATTGCCGATAGCTTGTATGTTATATGCAACTCATTTCTAATCACATGTTCATGACCCATTCGCTTTTGCTATAGACCTAAACTGCAAACGACAACAATCATGAAATTTAAAACAGAGTTTACATGACAATATGTCATGTGTAACCGCAATCACACACTCAGATAAGATAATCGCATGCATCAGCTAAACTCGAACTCTAAATACCTGCAGAAAAAAAAAAAACTATTACTCGATCAATTTTAACTTATAGGTCGTTCGACTATTTACATCAAACTTTAGATGGTTTGACCATGTAACAAAAATTAATATTTTTGTAAATTTTTTTTTCTAAATAAAATTAATATAGAATTATTTTCATTCAAAAAAAATTATATTAATTTTAAATAAATAGTCAAACCTCCTAAAAATATGTGTATATAACCGTATATGTTCATATTTAATTTTTATCTATTTTTGACCAAAAATCTTATCTTTTTCCCTTACTTATAAAATTTAACCGAAATCCAAAATTTTTCTTAATTTTTGAAAGTCAATCGGGACCGAAGTTCAACAGGTCCCTTGTTCCGCTACTTGCAGTTACAGGGACACACTTGCTTATTCGACAACGTGGAAAAGCATCTTATTTCTTTTTCCCAAAGCTAAACCTTTTGTCAATTCTGATCCAGAGCTCTTTATACCCGCCTTTACTTGGCCACCTTTCTTTCCTTTTCTCCAAACTATTAAACGCCTTGACACATATTCTTTTGTTTTCCACACAAACTTCTTTGTTCCAACACACAAGGGGAGGTCAAGAATGTGTCTCGCGCCTTCTTATTTGCTTCCCGAAGGGACCTTGGCGACGCGATGGCATAGGCACGTTTTACGGGCCCCTGCCATCGTGGAAACTAGGAGGCAGGGCTTACCAGGACCCGTGGTTCCAGCGACAGACAGCAAGCTGCAGCAGTGTATATGTTCTCCTACGACGCATCCAGGGTCATTTCGCTGCAGGTACCATCATGCTGAGTATGTATGGGGATGTCGCAACTCGCAAGCTGTGAAGTTATCCTGAAATTAAATTGAATAAAAAGGTCAGATGTTAATAATTTTAATAAAGCCTGCTCTCTGTTTCTGTGTTTCGGTGAGTGTCGATGTATATTTCCCGGAACCGCGGATTAATCAGAGATATATGAAAAGCAGATTCTGAATGAATGAAAAGTATGTGTTTATTCATTTATTTTTCAGGTGCTTTCTGAAGTGTGTGGAAAATAAAAATCAATATCCGACAATTGCAGGTAGAGCGGTATCATAGCCATGATAATCTTTACCTGCAATGATGCACAAGTGCCAATTTATATATTTATGATGTAAAAAACTGATGTCTCATAAACGTGAAATTATTAGATACTTCAAACATGCTCTGGAAATGAATTCTATGCCAGAAGCAAGCCAAATTTAAAAACTTCAGATATATTTAGTATCCATGAGACTGGCCTAATATGTATACTTTTGTAAGGACTGCAGATAAAACTGCATGACTAGAGTGAGAGTAATTGTAATAGTCGAAGTGAAATGCCAGATAGTAATTGGTAAAGGAAATCAAGAAAGCATATTCCACGGTGGCTGAAACCCGGAATTAATTTCAGGTGCTATCCAATTATTAGTAGACAATTTGCTGGAGATGTAAAGTAGTTCCGCATAGATGCTACCGAGTGTGAATTCAAATACAAAGAATCCAGCTTTGCAGTGTTTTTCAAGGCTGTTGGAGGACCTGTTATGTGTACAGATGTCAGTAACTACTAGTAGATTTCATTGAAATGAACAATCAATTATCAGCTACAGAGCGAGGAAGGATTGAAACCACCGCTGAACAAAACTTCCTTGGCAACCGAGAACTAGTTAACAACTAAGTTTAAGCTGAACCCAATAATTGTGTATTTTCTCCGTTCAGATTACCATCAGAAAAAGCTACTCAAATCATAACGTGATGATCGTATATTACTTCAAGAGGTGCTACTCTGATCGAAAGCTAAAATTATAAGCAAAACCCTCATCTTTGCAACTTTACCAACATTTAACAGACTGAGTATGCCTTTCAATCACAATAATAAAACTGAGAGTTGCAGCCAACCGACAGCTAAAGAGCTGATGCCACACAAGGACTGTGCAATACCTAATTAACTCCCCATTTTGGCTGAGAGCACGCAAAGAGTTGTTCTTGGACTCCTACAAAAAATTATTTATTACTCCCTCCGTTTCAAATTAGATGTCCACTTTAAAAAATTCACACAGTTTAAGAAAAGTGGTTATTCACATATTAATTGCATTAAATGATCAAAATATGTGGGGTGAGATTGATCTCGGAAATAGGAATAAGAGATATGTGGAGTAGAATTGACTTTGGAAATATGATTTTGCATTGAAAGTTGAAGTGAACAAGTAATTTGAAACAAAAAAATTTCTTCAAAGTGGACATGTAAATTGAAACGGAGGGAGTACAATTTTTCTTTTTTATCTTTGCAACATGACCTGCTTAAGCAGAGTTAAGCAAATCATTAATCACAAACTAATGCTCATATTACCATTGTCAAACAACCATCGTCAAACACAGCTATCAAAAATATTCTTTAAATGTTAGCTTTATGACTCACTTAATGGCCCAAACATTACATCAAAACAATTGGTCCAGACCTCAACATTTTTATGTACTTTGAAAGCATTTCCATATTATTAGTTTATTCCTGTGGTGATGAATCAATTGTTGTTACCTGTTACCACATAAACTCATTCTTTTTTCTTCTTCTCTTGAATAAAGAAACTAAAATTTTAATGTGTTGATTTTTTCCTGCCATACATTGTGGAAATTTAAAAATTGTAACAAATAATAAAGTCAAATGATACTACTATTCTGTAGGATGATGATATATAAGTTCCCATCATCTTGGACCATTCAAATCTAATTAAAATGAATTTGTTTGGAGGATGGAATATAAAATTTGAAATATATAAATATTCAATGGACCATAAACATATAAACATATATAGGTGTGACTATAAAATGAAGGGTGGGATTTGTTATATAGACTACCATCTAGAAGGTTAAAAATAAAACTACTAGAAATGAACCTTATAATATGATTGATAATACAACCTTCTAGATAATTTTAGTTACATAAAGATCAATATTAATATTTTCTTAATAATACAGTATTAATTTTTCTTTTGTTTATATTTTATATTTAAGAATATTTTCTTATCCTGGATGAACATGGCACAGTGACCAATGTAAACAGTGTCCAGAAAACCTGCTTATCTTGTTCATGCATACAATCATGTGTATGATTCACTTTCAATAATGAAGAAATCAAGCCTATGATATGGCCATGCCGGTGGATGGTGTACTGGTTGTGTTTCGAGATTAGTCGAGATGCACGTAAACTGATCCTGACAATCGGCATAACAAATTGTAAAAATTTAAAGAGCGTATGATCGCATATTTTAATACACAACATTAAAAAGTCACCAGTATCATACAGAGATCACACAAGAGATTACAGTTTACATATGTTTTCTTTTTTTTGACAATACCAAATGCAAAAGACAACAATATTTCACGAACCCGAAGAACAACATAATACCGGTCTATAAAAATCAGTTAACTCGGCCGAGTACTCGGACTCCGGAACCACATACACATAACAACTAAGTGGAGGACTCCACAGGCTTAGGAGAAAGAGTAGCATCATTTCTCGGAGTTGGTGGCATGGAGTTGGATCTCTTGAACCATCCAACTCCGCTATTAGATCGATGGTACTTGCACCTAAACGAGCCTTGATGCGTTGTTGGCGAGCACAGACACTGCCCCGGACCTCGTGGTGATCCGGACGCTGAACCTCCCCCTCTAGGAGACGAAGAATTAGTCGTCGTCGTTGTCATCGTCGTCGTCGTTACATTGATTTTCTCTTGAGATGCCATGTACGATATTTTTAGAGAAATATAATTTATTTTTTTTGAACCAAATATTTTTGTATAAATGGATAGAAGGGGGAGGAAATGATTTGTGTTTATATAGTGGGAAGGGCAGGGCTAGAGGAGTGGAGGAGGAGAATAAATTGAGTATGGTTTTGTGTATTATAATGAAGAGATAATATAAATTGTAAGTGGATGTACACCCATCATATTTATCTAAAAAAAGGGAGAGATGAGAAAGAAGCAAATGGTGAGCTCTGATTTGCTGTTGTTTTTGGCTGGTGTGCAACTAACTCAATACTAGGATGTTAGTTAGCAGGAGTGGGTGGTAATTGACTTCTTGCTGCAGCTGCTGTAATAGTAAAATCCCCGTTGTTCCCGGTGTATTTTATTCTGGTTAATGAAAGTGTTTTTTTTTAGGAAAAAAAAATTCTGCATGAATGAAATTTAGAATGTTCGAAATATATAATAAACATGGATTCGAAAAGTATACTAAAATTGTTAATTTTTTAAAAATGAATGGCTTGAAAACTCATCTTTGTGGTCGAGAATTGGATTCCGAGACTTTTGTCAACTCATTTTTGAGTCAAACATCATAAATTGGAATTCGAGATTTTTGTCTAACACTAAATTCTTGGATCATTAAAAATTCATATTTAAATCATATATTGGTGGAAGTTGAATTTTAGATTTTTGCCTACTCATAGGTGACGGAAATTGAACTCAACTTTAAATTTTTGTCCACTCATTTTTGTATCGGGTGTCAGAAAATCGAACTCGAGATTTTTCCATTTAATATCATATTAACTGAACTTTTTTGTGAAATAATCCTGAAATTGAACTTAACATTTTTATCAAACACTGTTTGATAAAAATGTTAAGTTACTGTTTGATAAAAATGTTAAGTTCGATTTTTAGGGAATGGGAATGCGGGTTTGGGAATGGTACTTCAAAAAGTGTTAAAGAAATCATTTAACCATTGAATGGAAATATGATTCTCATTTCCTACCATAACATACTAATCCAAACACAATCTAGAAATTTCGATTCCCACTAACTGAAATCATACGTTATGAACCAAACACCCTCATTATATTCTACCGAATTTCCCTCAACAAGTCTATGTTGGCAAGCGTCCATGGTTTCACAAGTGGAGACCAGTAAAATAGTTTTATCAATCAAGAAATCATAGATTAATAATACACTAAAATAAACCAGAAGAAAGTTGATTAAGATTGGATCCACAGTTGAAACAGAGGAATGTGGGACAGAATTAACATATGCTGCTACTACACATGCAAATATGAAATTATAAACTACAGAGCTGTTTTGTCAAGCACGATCAGGCCAGATTCATCTAGATCTCTACGACTTGTTTTATAGTTTTTGGTTTTAAGTAAATAATTAAAGCCTCAAGAAGAAAGCTGAAAAATTCAAGCACATGACAAGATGGAATGAGGTTTCCATGTGGGGGCATCATTCCTTGGCTGCATTTCCACGTACTAAGATTCTCTAATCGAGTTTACAAATTTATCACTGCACCGTAGTTGTAAATTCGAGTTGAGTACACGTAAATTATTGACTTGTAAAGATATCAGCTCATCAAAGTTTATGTGATAATAGGATACTATAGTTATATCATTTTTCTATTTTGGAATACACATCCTCATAGCATCCGTGACTTGTGCTTATAAAGATATCGGCTCATCAAAGTTTCTGAGATAACAAGATACTATATTTATACCGTTTTTTTATTTTGGAATACACATCCTCGTAGCATCCGTTTTTTATTTTGGAATACATATCCTCGTAGCAATTTGTAATTATAAGTTTTTTTGATACACCTAAACTAGGGCTGTTCACGAACCGAGCCGAGCCGAGTTTTGACCGAACCGAGCCGAGCTTTAATTTTTTTTCTGACGAGCCGAGCCGGGCCGAGCTTTTTTATCGAACAAAAATTGTGTTCAAGCTCGGCTCGTTAACTAACGAGCCGAACACGAGCTTGTTCGCGAACAAATACAAGCTGAGCCGAGTCGAATCAAGTCGAGCCGAGCCAGAAAAAAATAAGGACAAACCGCTAGTTGACTCTTAAAATAGCTAACCAAATAATTTTAATTTTTTTTAAACTTTGTTTATATCACTAAAATGTATATATGTTAACATCCATGCGGTTAGATCGGTAAGAAATATTTTTTAAAATATCGAAACACTAAATTAGGATTAAACACTAGTTAGCGGTACTAGTTAACCTTCTACTTGACTGTTAAAATAGCAAACCATATAAAATTATTATTTTCCGAAATTTTGGTTACATCACTAAAATATATATATATATATATATATATATATATATATTAATTATATGTTGAATTCTGAGTTCAATAACATATATAAATTATAAAAAAAACCCAAAAATATTACATTTTTTCGAGTTTTAACGAGCCGAGCTCGAGCCGAGCGAGCTCGAGTCGAGCTCGAGCCGAGCTCGAGTCGAGCTCGAGCCGAACATACTAAAAGCTCGGCTCGAGCTCGTTTACTTAACGAACAATTTTTTGTGTTCGAGCTCGAGCTCGTTAACTTAACGAGCCGAGCCGAACGAGCTCTTAACGAGCCGAGCTCGAGCTTGTTCGCGAACAGCTCGGTTCGTTAAACAGCCCTAACCTAAACTGTTGACTGACGATCAAAATTTCGATATAGAACGATACACCTTAATCGTTGATTGACGATCAAAATTTCAATATAGAAAGATATTATAATCATGACGTTTTTTTGGACAAAATTGAAATTTTGAGATAAAAAGACATTATAATCATGATGATTTTTGGAAACACGCCTCGATAATATGTTATTATTAGTTTTTTCAATTACGTGAATTGTTTTCTTGTGCTTGTAAAAACACTCGGACTTGAACAATATTCCGAGATGGGATATTACAGTTACGATAATTTTAGTTTTTTGGGAAAACACGCTTTTATAATAAGTTGAATTTGCAGAGGTGTGGATTTGGATAGCATTTCAAGACTTGATGCCCTCACGGCTCTGCTCTTCGGTTTTGTCCACATACCCATTTTTATCGCCTTCCTTGGTGACGACAAAGCTAAAGCTTCATTGATCTGAACCCATGATAGATATAGGTGGTGTTTGGCTACGGCTTTTAAGCCGACTTCTGGGCTTATAAGTTACAAGTACTTATTTCGTACTGTTTGTGTAATAAGTCAAGAAGCACTTATAAAAAGCTAGGAATGCTAGCTTTTGTTTCAGGACTTCTGCTTATTTGCCAAACACTTTAATCACTTATAAGTCTTGTCTGGTTTCTAATTTCTACTCCACTTATTTATTTTAAGCAAGAAGCACTTATTTTAAGCTCAGCCAAACGGCCCCATAGTTTAACCAGTTTTTAAAGATAAATAGAAGGAGCCGCCACCGCTACTGAACAAAAACACCAAATTTTGAGTGACAATTTTCGTTTTCAGAGGTGATAATGTTACATTAGTTTCGTGTCATCAGCTAGCTCACAAGTTTCGAAAATAAAGATAATATTGCTTATATCGAATTCTTTTTAGAAAACTTTTCATGTCAAAAGTTTCATAAATAATGTCCGAAATATTAGAGTTATGACAAATAGTCCAAAATATCGTATTGTGTTTACGTCTGAAAATCACTGCAAACCGCTAGACAATTTAATATTTTAAGATTGAAACATGATATGAAATTGTACTTAGAATTACAAAATACTATACGATCCAGTATTTTAAAATGAAAGAGGGATAATGTTGCACGATCTAAAATTACAAAGTGGCAGGCTGAGACTATCTTCTCCGATAATGATATTTAAAACCTTTTCTCTTGGGAAAATGACACTGGAGGCCAACACCCAATCTTCTTCCGCTGACGGAGATTTCTTGATATGATTTGGATGATAGACTGATGGTGATGCACGAGACTTCTTAATAATATGATTGAAGAAGATTATAGAAAGAGCTCTCCAGTCATTTGCTGGACTTGAATGTTACAAAGGTGTCCTTGATCATAAAACTGGGCTTAAACCCAATAAAAAATATTACTAGAGAAATTTCAACCCGAGAATGTGAATAAAATTTTATATTGTTTCTTAGTTGAATTTTCACTCTCATCCATATTAACAGGATCAGAGTCTAATAACTAAAACGACACCCCTGTGTTCTTTTTTCAAGAATATTGTAAGTACTTTATACGAAATTCACGAGATAGTAATAAGTATGTGTGTACTTCTGTCATCTTACATAGTGAAAAATAAGGGGAAAGGTAAAAATTGTTAAATCACATTAATAACTTGTACATTCTGCTGTATCCAGGATTCTAGATGGCAAGCAGGTGAGCACTATAAGAGCATCTGCATCTGAAAAAGGACTAAATTGGGGGAAGAAGTAGCCATTGTACACAGTAGCAAACATATGAGACATGCAGGAATAAAGTTCTATTAGTTGTTATCCTTCCCTTTTAATACTCCTTCCGTCCGTCCCTGATTGTATATACTGTGGACGAAGACGAAAGAATTATATAATTATATTTTATAAAAGCATTAAAGTGCATATTGAGCCATAGATCCTCTATGTTCGTGTGAACGGCCGCGCTTGACTAATAAGATAGAAAGGGCTTCTTTGCCATTTGGATAGGAGAATTTATGGAGGAAATCGGGTTTTAAATTCCCAGATTTTTAGCCCATTCTATTTTGGCAGTTCGACCGCGAAATTTATTTTTTTAGGCTCTGCAAGAATATGTCAATATTTTCAATTACGGAAATCTTGTGAACAATGCGGGGTCGTTCCTGACCCTGCTTCGCCTTAATTGTTATTTGAACAACCCAAAGCTGCAAAAAACAAATAGAATTTGTCAAGGCAGTTGGTGACCTGATGACAGGGGAGCCGGCGACTTCCAAAAATGTGACTTCAGTCTACTTTTTCCCTTTGAGTTTCGGTCTTGCGATCGTACTCCCCACATTAAAATTACCTTCTAGGGAGGTTTGTTTGATAACAAAATAGTATTGTGATGGAAGCGTGAAAAGTTTTCCATCCCGCGAAAAAATGTATAAAGTGAATGAGACAGATGAAGTATTTGATATCACATTAAATAATCAATTCTTCTCAAATATTAAGATTTCTGTAGTCAAAATACGATATCATGTAAAATTACCGACTCATTTGAAAATATTAAATAACCAATTCAGCTTAAATATTAAGATTTTCATCACCTCAGATATTAAGATTTCCATAAATCAAGATACGATATTACGTAAACAATCAACTCATTTGAAATCAATTAAATAACCAAATTCACCTCAAATATTAAGATTTGAGTAAATCACAATGCACTATCATGTAAAATGACCAACTCATTTGAAACATTAAATATTATAGAAACATCAGATAATGTCTTATTTTATTTGACAATATCAATCAATATACTTATATATAGGGGTGAGTATTCGGAAATTTGGTTACCGAACCGAAATTATTTTGGATATCCAAATTTCCAAAAATGTGAAATTTCATTTCCAAATACCGAACCGAATTAATTTCGGATGGAAACCAAACCATTAATATTAATCCGGATCGGATTCCAAACTTTCCAAAAAACCAAACAACAAAAAGTATCATATAACACAACCTTAATTGTGCATATAACACAAACTGCATGTATATAACAAAATTAAAAAGAAAATAAAATTCTTAAAATGAAATTATAATATTCATTCTAGACCATATTAACTAGTCAAACTACAGGAACATAAGGCACCATTTATTTAAATAAAACAAAGTGCAAATCATAATTTATCTTAGAGAAATAAATTGATAAATCATAGCTTATTAGAGACAACCAAATGATAAACATACACATAGATAATGTTTGAAATTTGATATTGTTTATTATGTTTCAAAAAAACATAAAGGATAAGTTACAACATAACTATATAAATTAGTAGATGAAAATAGTATAAAAGATATTTATTACAAAATTTTGGATTTTTGATTAATTCGGATAAATCCAAAAGTCCGTTTTAAAAAACCGAAATTCCGAAATTATCTAAAAACATTCCATATACCGAATTATATTTTATCGGTTCGATATCCGAACCAAAATATTTCGGATATATCCATTCGGTATATGGATACCCGAACCGAATGCTCACCCCTACTTATATAAAGGAGAAGCGAGGGACGTGTAGGTGGCGCCTCTTACATTGATCCGTTCTATTTTTCTAATTTTCAGAAATTTTTGAATGAAAAATATCAAAAATTAGAACTACCTTTTTTAGTTTCGGATATATTAGAAGCAAGTTTCAGAATCTGATTTTATTTCAGATTATTTATGGAATATAGTAGCTTAGAAAGTTTTAATTTGATTTTGTTTCTATATAAAGGAGAAGCGATAGAATTACTTTTTTTAGTTTCAGATATATTAGAAGGATGAAAAATATCAAAAATTAGAATTACCTTTTTTAGTTTCAGATATATTAGAAACAAGTTTCAAAATCTGATTTTGTTTCAGATTATTTATGGAATATAGTAGCTTGAAAGTTTTGATCTGATTTTGTTTTAGATTATCTAATTATGGGAAAGAGTGGCACACAAGTCTTCCTGTACTTATAAATACCGCTGTAGGTTGTAGGGTTTTAAATCATCTAAACACAACCTACTCTCTCTCTCTCAATACCACAACCTTACTTCTCTCTGGTGATAGTTCTCTTGCTCGATTTTTAACTCGGTGGTGCCGTTATTCTGCAACGATAAGTGAAGGCTGTTTATACGGTATTAAAAAAAATAAAGGTTGTTGCAAGTAAAGGTTGTTATAGACCGCTATGTGGGGGTCGAAAAATCCAAACACGGAAGAAGAATATAGTCTTGACATGACATTGATAGATGATATCGATAAATTAACTATTAGTGATGTATGTTTGTTGGTTATTCTTTTACAATATTTGTTTTGTTCATCGAACATGTTTGTTGTTGTTAATTTTTATATGATTTACTTTGTATACAGGAAAATATTATTCATGCATTATATGTTTGCTCCGTTCAAGCAACTTCTAAGTGAAGGCTATTTACACAGTATTAAAAAATAAGGTTGTTACACGCAACAGTAGTTATAGACCGCTATCTCACGGATTTAAGTTAGATATTTTTGTGCACAATCAATCCAAAAAAATTGGAGGAAGGTGACAATATAAGAACATGATTATTTTTCTAAAAAAAAACACAAATAAAATTAAGATTCGTCATGGTTTAAATTGTTAATTACGTGTAGAATTTTATTTTCAGTTTTTCACCATGAATCATAGTCCAAATTTTACAATTTTATATATTAGTATTGGTATTACATTAAGATTTTTATAATATAAAATTTATTTTATCCTACAAATATTAATTTTTAATCATTAATATAATTTTTATAGACACCCACAAAATTATTGTACTCTACAAATATTAATATTGAAGCATTAATATTATTTTTATAGGCCGCCGCAACGCGCGGCTTCTCAACTAGTTTCAAGTATTGTACTATACTATGTTATTTTTTGATGTTTTTCTCTCCATGACTGTGAGAGTTTGAGTTTTTCTCTCCACTTTGTGGTCTATTCATCTGATCTCAAAGCTTGTGTGAGGCTGTTTAGCAATGGCGCGATATCAAGACCTTAACATTCAAATGGAAGGTCTGGATATTGACGAGGAAGAAAATGCTGCGTTTGTATTCGATGGGGATATTGAAGAGGAATCGAATAAGTTTGATTTATGCCTAGTAGGAAGGTTTCTTACTGAGAAGAATCTAAACATTCGGGCAATGAAGTCCAAACTGGCTGTGTTGGCATTACATGATTAATATTTATTCTCTATACTACACGTGTACATACAGCCTGTCAACAGCATATAGTTTGTTAGAGAATTAGTTAGCTTGCTTGTATATATTGTAGTGTAAAGCACTCTGTAAGACTCAGTTAGTTGAATACAAGTTTTACTTTTCTGTTCTCTCTCTCCATGTTAGCTTAACAAACTGTGAGTTCAACATGGTATCAGAGCGACACCGATCTACTCATCTCCGTTCATCTCCGCCGTAACTCCGCTGCTTGTTCCTTCATCTCCGGTGATTCGTTTTCTCCGGTGATTTCGTTTCTCACTTTATTTCGTTGTTCCTCTCTGTTACTGTACATATTTGTTTGCTTCGTTGTTTTGTTGATTCGTGATTGTTCAATCTTGCTCGTTTTACTCTGGTGATTGTTCGTCACCATAGCGATTAATTCAGAGATTTAGTCTTCACTTCTTAATTGATTGATTGTTTTGAGTTGTAACATCATGAGTTCTTCAAACAATCATGTTTTCGATCACAATTCTACCACTCTTCAAGATAATCCACTGCATTTGCAATCATCAGACAGTCCAGGAATGAAACTTGTGAGTGATTGTTTTGATGGAACTGGATTTAGTAGTTGGAAAAGATCAATGAGAATTGCCTTATCTACTCGCAACAAGTTAGGGTTTGTTGATGGAAGGATTCCAGAACCAGATCCTTCTTCTCCTTCGTTTACCAGCTGGTCTCGTTGTAATGACATGGTAATTTCATGGATTCTTGGCGCCTTGGACAAGACTATTGCTCGTAGTGTTAGTCGTGCTGATTCGGCTTATCAAATGTGGAAAGAACTTGATGAGCGCTATAATGTCTCTAATGGAACACAACTGTTTGCTTTGCAAAAGGATCTTTGTGAAATACGTCAAGGAAATAGCACTGTTGCTGATTACTTCACCAGATTGAAAGTCTTGTGGGATGATGTTGATTCTCTTTGCCTCACTCCTGTTTGCACCTGTGAAGCAGCACCTAAGAATGCTGTTTTGCGTCAGAATCAACGAGTTGTCAAATTCCTTATGGGTCTAAATGAATCTTACAATGTGATGAGAGGTTCCATTCTGATGTCCAATCCTCTGCCATCCATCAGTCAAGTGTACAATCTTCTTCTACAGGAAGAAGCTCAACGAGAAATTCATTCTTCTCACAATCTGATAACAGATTCTACATCACTTCATGTCAATTCCAAGCCATTTTCTTCTCAGACTTCTCAGGCTTCTCAGGGTCAATTCAAGAAATCTAATCTTACTTGCAAATACTGCAAGAAGACAGGGCACACTATTGACAAATGTTACAGAGTTCATGGCTTCCCATCTGATTTCAAGTTCACAAAGTCTACTAAAAGGTTTGCTGCAAATGCTGATGTCCTCCAACATGATTCTACTCCTGACACAGTTGCAGATTCTACAACTTCATCAAATAATTCTGCTCCAGCTATGACTCCAGAATTGTACTCTCAATTGCTCCAGCTTCTCAAAACTACTAAACCACCAGATCAAGATACTTCTTATGCAAACTTTGCTGGTAACTCTCTCTGTTCAGACTCTATAGTTGCTTGTATGTCACAATCTGACTCTACTACTTGGATCATAGATAGTGGGGCTAATGATCATATGTGTTCACAGAAACATTTATTCAGTTCACTTACCATCCTAAACACACCTCTAACCATATCTCTGCCTAATGGTCACATTTTACACATCACTTCCATTGGCACTGTTCCAATATCACATGATATCACTCTTGCCAATGTCTTATATGTTCCACTGTTCCAGTTCAATCTTCTTTCTGTGAGCAAATTAACAAGTCAGCTGAATTGTACCTTACAATTCACTAATGACTTTTGTTATTTGCAGGAATCTTCACAGAAGAGACAACTGGAAATTGGTAAAGCATTTAAAGGCTTGTATCTTCTTTCATATTCCAGCTCTGCACCTTCATCATCTTCATCAGACACTTCTGTCACCTTTCCAAATGTCATTTCTGCTTCTATTGCTAATACTAGTAAGACTTTTGCTAGTAATAATAAAGAATGCATGATGTGGCATACCAGATTAGGTCATTTACCTTTTGACAAACTTAAATCATTACATATTTGTAATGTTGACTCTATGCTTGATGTACCTTGTATTGTTTGTGCTAAGGCAAGACAACAAAGGTTGCCATTTCCTGTCAGTCAAATTCACAGTAAAAGTCCTTTTCAATTAATTCATGTTGATGTTTGGGGTCCATACAAGGTTCCCACTTACAACAAATTCAGATATTTTCTTACCATAGTAGATGATTTCTCTAGAGCTACTTGGACCTATTTGCTTGCTAACAAAAGCTCTGCTTTTGACTTCCTTAAATCATTCATTATCTTAGCTGAGAAACAATTCAAATTACCTGTACAATCAGTAAGGTCTGATAATGCTTTAGAAATTGGTCTCAGTCATGCTGCTAAAGATTTCTTTAAATCTAAAGGCATTCAACATCAGACTTCTTGTGCTTTTACTCCACAACAAAATGGAGTTGTGGAGAGAAAACACAAACATTTACTAGAGACAGCCAGAGCTCTTCTCTTCCAATCACAGCTTCCTGTTAAGTTCTGGGGTGATTGCATCCTTACAGCCACTCACCTTATTAATCTCTTTCCTTCCAGAGTTTTAAATAATCTTTCCCCTTATGAAGTATTACTCAAGGAAAAACCCAGTTTTGATCACTTAAAACCTTTTGGTTGTTTAAGCCTGGTGACTACTCCAAAACCTCATAGGGATAAATTCACCCCCAGAGCAATCACTTGTGTCTTTCTTGGTTATCCACAGGGCAAGAAAGCCTATAAATTTTACAGTCTGGAAACAAAGCAAATTTTAATCTCCAGAGATGCTGTCTTTTATGAAAACCATTTTCCATATGTAGATGTTAACTCCTCTACATTCTTTCCCTTACCTGTCCCTGACTTTCCTATTCCTGATCAATCTATTCCTACTGTTGTGTCACCATCACAGTCACCATCACAGTCTATCCCTTCACAATTTTCTGCACAGTCTCCCACACACTCTTCTACTCCTACAGTCTCTCATACACCTATACAGTCCTCCTCTTCATTTCAACAATCTGAAAGTTCTGTCTCAGATTCACCACAGCCACCACCTCTCAGAAAATCAACCAGAACTTCAAAACTGCCAAACTATCTAACAGATTATGTTCATTTTGTACATAATGCTTGTTCAGATTCTTTGTGTTCATGCACCATTACCTCAAATTGTATTCCTCTTAATTCATTGCTTTCTCCTCAATCTGTTTGATGTGCTATTCCCACACCACTTCCTCTCCAAATACCAGTTGCAGAGCCTAAATCTTTTGCAAAAGCAATGATCTACCCAGAATGGCAGCAGGCTGTGGCTGCTGAGTTTTCTGCATTAGAAGCCAATAATACCTGGAAGTTAGTCCCCTTGCCTCCTGGTAAAAAGGCAATCTCCTGTCGTTGGGTTTTCAAAGTAAAACATAATGCTGATGGTTCCATCGAGCGTTACAAAGCTCGACTAGTTGTTAAAGGGTTCACTCAAAAGGCTGGTATTGATTTTACTGAAACTTTTTCTCCAGTTGTTAAGATGACAACTATTCGAACTCTTGTTGCTACTGCAGTTAAGAAACAATGGCACATGTACCAGCTAGACGTGAACAACGCCTTCTTACATGGCGATTTATTTGAAGATGTTTATATGCAATTACCTCCAGGTCTTGAAGTTAGTGATTCCACATTAGTTTGCAAACTCATTAAATCCCTTTACGGACTTCGTCAAGCATCCAGAAATTGGAATTACAAACTTTGTTGTGCTCTCTTGTCACGGGGATATTCTTATTCCAAGAATGACTACTCACTCTTCTACAAGAAAACAGGATCATCTACTGTTTTTCTAGCTGTCTATGTTGACGATATCTTACTGGTTGGGGATGACTTAACTGAGATTACTGCTGTAAAAGTCTTTCTCAACGACACCTTCAAAATCAAAGACTTGGGAAATCTGAGTTATTTCTTAGGCCTTGAGTTTCAGAATGTTTCATCTGGTATGGTTGTTTCTCAAACCAAATTTACTCAAGACCTGCTCAAAGAATTTGATTGTCTCGATGCTCCACCTGCAGTCAGTCCCCTTGATCCTACTATTAAACTTATCCATGATCAAGGCGATCCTGTTTCTGACTTCTCTTCATACAGAAAGTTGGTTGGCAAACTGAATTTTCTCACTAACACACGTCCTAATATATCATTTGTTGTCCAACACCTTAGTCAATTCATGTGCTCTCCTCGAGTTCCACATTGGGAAGCAGCTTTACATGTTCTCAGATACCTTAAGCTTACTCCCAGTCAAGGTTTATTTTACAACTCAAATCCAGTATACAATCTTACTGCCTATTGCGATGCAGACTGGGCTGCTTGCCCACATACTCGAAAATCTGTGAGTGGTTTTGTTGTTATGCTAGGTGACAGCATTATTTCCTGGAAATCAAAGAAACAGCACACTGTTTCTTTATCTTCAGCAGAAGCTGAATACCGTTCTATCCGCCGCATTACTGCTGAACTTGCTTGGCTATCTCGTCTTCTAAATGAACTTTCTGTTCCAGATGTGACACCTATTCCAGTGAAGTGTGATAGTCAATCTGCAATATACATAGCTAAGAACCCAGTTTTCCACGAGCGAACGAAACACATTGATTTGGACTGCCATTTCGTTCGTGAAAAACTAAGTTCTGGTCTTATTTCACTTTCCTACACTCCTACAGCATTACAACTTGCGGATGTGTTCACCAAAGCCCTGAATGGTGTTAAACATCAGAACATTATGTCCAAGTTGGGTGTGCTCCCCTCCAACTTGCGGGGGGGGGGGGGGGGGTGTTGGCATTACATGATTAATATTTATTCTCTATACTACACGTGTACATACAGCCTGTCAACAGCATATAGTTTGTTAGAGAATTAGTTAGCTTGCTTGTATATATTGTAGTGTAAAGCACTCTGTAAGACTCAGTTAGTTGAATACAAGTTTTACTTTTCTGTTCTCTCTCTCCATGTTAGCTTAACAAACTGTGAGTTCAACAGGCTGATGTTTGGAAGCCAGCTATGGGAATCAACATCAAAGAGATTGAGCCAGGGATCTTCTTATTCCAGTTTTACCATAAAGAAGATCTTCTTTGGGTTATTAATGTGGACCATGGTCATTCGATAACGCGATGCTTGTTGTTGACATCATTCCGGCAGGAGAGGACCCGCTAAAGATACCCTTATGGCACGTGAACATGTGGATTCAGATTTATGATTTACCAACTGGTTTCATGTCAGAATCAGTAGGTAGACAGTTGGGGGATTTCTTTGGGAAGTTTGTGGAGTACGACCATAGGAATAATACCAGTATATGGCGTGAGTTCATGAGGGTAAAGGTGAAGCTAGATGTCAGGAAGCCTTTGAAGCGTAAGAAGAAAATACTAAAGAAGAATGGAAGTGAAGTCATTGTTACGTGCAAGTATGAACGATTGGGCGATTTTTGCTTTACTTGTGGTCTTGTGTCCCATACTGAGCGCTTCTGTAGGAAGTTCTTGGACAAACGTAAGGAGGAAATTAACAAAGACTGGGGATCATGGCTGAGGGCACCACCGCGCAGGGCTGCCGGACAACCAAAAAGCAAGTGGCTTCGTGCGGAGGATGATGCAGATTGGGAGGAACGGATAGGCAGAGATAACAGTATCCCGAAATTTGGGGAAGGTGGTTACAATCAGAAAGGAAAGCAGTCAAATCAAGGGAGTGATAATAGGAGTCTGGTACAGCAGAGTAGTGATAACTATGTTGCTACTAATAAAGAAGTTCAAATAGCTGAAAACGCGGGATTGAGCGATCCTTATAAGCCAGCAACTGGGCCTGAGGAGGAGGAACTAGATGGGCTTTTTGTTACTGATAGGAAAAGACTACGAGGTGGGCCTGAGACTTACGACATTATGGATGCAACAGGTGGGCTATCTGGACATGCAGGTAGAAATTCTTTGGGTACCAATATGGATGGTGGACTTTCTGGAACGGATTGTGCATCTCCTTCTACTACTGTTTTGGCTACGCTTGCTAGGCAAGCTAACCAGCCGAAATGAATGTCCTAAGCTGGAACTGCCGAGGGTTGGGGAACGCTGGGGCAGTTCGGATATTAGGGGACTTAGTTAAGTCTCGAAAACCCGATTTTTTATTCTTATCAGAAACTCTAGTTAATGGTGATATAGTAGCAGGCTTGTTTTCAAAATTTGGGTTTAGTAACTTTTGTGCAGTAGATAAATATGGTCAAAGTGGTGGCTTGGCGATTATGTGGAAAAAAAGTGTCAAGTGTATTGTTGTTGATTCTTCGTTGAATCATATAGATGTCATTATGTTGAATAATAACTCTCATTCGTGGCGTCTCTCTTGTTTTTATGGTTTTCTAGAAAGAAGTAGGAGAAGGGATTCTTGGGAGTTCATTCGTTCGTTAGCTAGTAAGTCAGCTCTGCCATGGTGTATAATGGGAGATTTTAACGACATGATTTATGCAGCTGATAAGAAGGGCAAACATGTGCATCCTCAATCATTATTAAATGGGTTTAGGGAGACCATAGAGGACTGCTCTTTACTGGAGCTAGACTTGACAGGGGGAAAGTATACTTGGGAAAAGAGTCGAGGCACGAGTGATTGGGTGCGGGAAAGGCTTGACAGAGCATTTGCAACAGCTGAATGGTGGCATATGTTTCCGCTTTGCAAGCTGAGTGTGCATCATACTATCTCTTCTGATCATGAGCCCATACAACTTGCGTTATTGGACACATCTCACTCTAAAAGACAATTTCGTTTCCGTTTTGAAAACTCATGGCTGAAAGAGGAGAGTTTTCATAAAGAAGTGACTCAATACTGGAAAGATCTCTCTCCTATTCACTTCTTACCTAAGCTGATAGCGTTTTCTTCGTTTATGTCGAAATGGGGTCGAAATTTTTTCCACAAATTTCGGGATAAAATCCAGAAGCAAAAAGAAGTAGTGGCTCTCTATGAGAATTGTGAGGACGATACCACTACTAAGAGGTATTTTGAGGAAAGAAGCATTCCTAATGATTTGCTTATTCACGAGGAGATGTACTGGAAGCAGAGAGCCAAGGCTTTCTGGCTCACGGATGGAGACTCAAATTCAAAATTCTTTCATGCGTATGCTACAACGAGGAAAAAGTCGAACTATATTTCTCAGCTGAAGTCAGATACGGGAGACATAGTGACAAATCAGGAGGATATGTGCCAGATTGTGAAAGAATATTTCATCAATATATTTTGTAATTCGGAGGTGGGCGAAGACTTGTCTGAAGATGATGGAGAGGCTGTTATAGAAGATGCACAGAATGCAGATCTAATAGCAGAGTTTACTATGGAAGAATTTACTACGGCAGTCAAACAAATGCATCCGGACAAAGCAGCTGGTCCGGATGGGTTAAACCCTGCTTTCTTTCAAAAATTTTGGCCGTTAATGGGGCAAGAAATTTTTCAGTGCTGCAGAAATTGGTTGGCTGATTTCTCTTTTCCGGCAGAGTTAAATGACACTAACGTGGTGTTAATTCCCAAAAAAGAAAATGCTGACACGATGAAAGACCTGAGACCCATCGCCCTTTGTAATGTTCTGTATAAAGTCTTGGCGAAAGTTTTGGCGAACAGGTTGAAGCGCATACTTCCTGGGATAATAACGGAGAATCAAGCAGCTTTTGTTCCAGATCGGAGTATAACGGATAACGTTCTTGTGGCTTTTGAGGTGATCCACCATATGAAGAAGAAGAACAGAAGTATGGAAGGAGAGGTGGCGTTGAAGCTAGATGTTAGCAAAGCATATGACAGAGTCGATTGGAGGTTTCTTAAAAATCGTATGAAGCTAATGGGGTTTAGTGAGAGATGGATTCGATGGGTAATGCTTTGTGTAACCACAGTTTCGTACTCTGTTTGTTTTAATGGTTCGAATGTTGGTCCAATAAATCCAAGGAGAGGACTAAGGCAGGGAGATCCTTTGTCTCCCTACCTTTTCTTATTTTGTGTTGATGGCCTATCGAGTATGTTAAAAAATGCAGCGGACAATGGGGATATCCATGGATGTAAGATCAGTACAAGTGCCCCTTCTGTCTCACATCTTCTATTTGCGGATAACAGCTTTATTTTCTTTAGAGCTACTAAAGATGAGACTCTGGTGATTAAAGCTATTTTGCAGAAGTATGAATCTTTGTCCGGTCAAGCGATTAATCTCCAGAAATCTGCCATTTTCTTTAGTGCTAATGTGCGCAGGGACAAACAACAGGAAATTAAAGATTTATTGGGTGTTCAAACTGAGCTTGGCAACAGTCATTATTTAGGCCTTCCCTCTCTGATTGGAAAGTCGAAGAAAGCAGTTTTTAATTTCTTAAAAGATCGTATATGGAAGAAAGTGCAGGGATGGAGTTCTAAGTGCTTATCGAGAGCAGGAAAATCAATTCTTCTGAAAAATGTTGCCCAAGCGATCCCCTCATATAGTATGTCATGCTTCTTATTGCCTAAATCTTTATGCCAAGAGATGGAAAGAATGATGAATAATTTCTGGTGGGGATCAGGCACAGATATGAAGAAGGGAGTTAAATGGGTATCATGGGAAAATATGAGTATGTCGAAGTCGAGAGGAGGGTTGGGCTTTCGCGACCTACACGGCTTTAATCTATCATTACTGACTAAGCATTGCTGGAACTTTATTAACAATCCCAACTCATTAGTGGCAAGAATTTACAAAGCCAGGTATTTCCCTAATAGCTCTCTTTTTAATGCATCTCGTGGGGGGGGTTGTAGTTTCTTGTGGTCTGGAATTTGGCAAGCAAAAGAGAGCATGAAGCAAGGGTTTCGATGGGTTGTAGGTAACGGAGACAGTATTGATGTGTTTAAGGATGCATGGTTAAGAGGCAAGGACAACTTTCGAGTGGAGGAGAACTATGTTAACAGAGCTGGGATATCTAAAGTAAGTGACTTATTTATTTCTGGTGAAAGATGTTGGGATGATCAAAAGGTGTATAACTTTTTTCAAAGTTGTGATGCTAATGCTATATTAGCAACACCTATCCCTAAAAATCAGAGATTGGATAGACTCGCTTGGATGCATTCAGCAAATGGTCAATATAGTGTCAAAACCGGGTACCAGTATTGGCATAATCAGTTTAGTACGTGTAAGAGGCTAAGTCAATCGGAGGGCTGGAGCAAATTGTGGAAAGCAAATGTTCCCCACAAAACTAAGTTGTTTCTGTGGCGTTTCTGCAGAAATAATTTACCAGTTCGGTACTCGCTGCGTAGAAGGGGAGTTTGTATTCCTATTACTTGTCCCATGTGTAACACGGATGTTGAACATGTGGTACATGTTTTCTTTGATTGCGAGTTTGCTAACACGTGTTGGGAACACGCAGGGCTGAAATTTGATATGAATACGGTGGAATCAGCTGCAGATTGGCTCCTTCAGAAGTTTGCGAGTGAGCCTCAGGAAGTATCTGACAAAATAGCGACAACTTTATGGGGGATCTGGTATGCTCGCAATGCAAAGGTTTGGGATAATAAATATTTAACTCCTGCACTTACTATTGAGGGGAGTACAAGGCAGGTGACAGAGTGGCAAGAAGCTCAGAAGAAGATAGTTCGAAATAGGAGCAGTGGAAGTAAGTGTAGTCACAGCATGAACGTGAAATGGCAAGCTCCAGATATCGAAAAACTGAAACTCAATGTAGATGCTTCTGTTTTTGTGGGTCACTCATCGTTTGCTGTAGGTATGATTATTCGAGATCATAATGGTTGTTTTATTCAAGCTAAAAATTTGAGAAGAGCAGGGGAAGTCCCGGTTTTTGAAGCTGAAGCAATGGGGATTCTTGAAGCTCTTTCTTGGCTACAGACCTTGGCTCTGTCAGATGTGGTGATCGAGAGTGATTCCCTACTCACTGTAAATGCATTGCACCAGAATATAGATAGTCACCTGGAGGTGGGATCAGTTTTGCAAGATTGCCGTGACATACTTGATCATAGACCTGATTTCTCAGTCTCTTTTACTCGGAAGCAAGCCAACAAAGCGGCCCATGTTCTAGCTAGGGTTCCTTGCTCGGTTAATAGCTCCATGTTTTTCAGTCCCCTCCTCCTGTTTTGTTGGGGACATTGATGTATGACTCTTCTTTGATTTAATAAAATCAAGCTTTGTTTCAAAAAAAAAAAGTAATGTACTATACTCCCTCCATCCCCTCATTTGTTTACATTGGGGGACGGGGACGCGACACGCATTTTAATGCTCTCGTAAAACATAGTTCGATAAATTATTTTGAACTTTTTTTTCTTCTGAATAAAAATTTGATGTTTAAATTTTAATAAAAAAAGAAAATTTTTAAAAATAAGTTATAAAATTATGTATGATGCTTTGATAATTTTTAAAAATAAGTTAAAAATAAGTTATAAAATTAGTGTTGGAGAGTATTATGTATGATGCTTTGATGAGTTAATGGAAATTTCCCAGTTCAAAAGTTATAAAATTATGTTTTATATGCGCCTTAAAATGCGTGTCGAGCTGTGAAAAAACTGTAAAAAAAATATAGAGACAGAGTGAGTAAGAGTTCATGTATATAAAAGTTAAATCTTGCAAAAATTTCAAATTCTAGAAATATCGATCATCCAATAAGCTAAACGAGTCGATTCCGGGTGGGGAAAGAAGCGAAAGAAACGTCGAGATATACGAGTTACAGGTTGTGCAGGTGAATTATGCACGACAGTGTTGAATGAAAACTCATCCCCAGTGACTTTACATGAAAACAAATTCATGCCAAAAAAGAATGAATATTCGAGCTGGGAAAGAAACAAGATTCAGAGTTATCTAATTAGAAAAGCTCCAAAACGTTGCAGTTGTGTACTCTTTTATGTCTTGGATGAATTGAAAATCAAGAAACGAGGTTCATCAAAAACAGAGTCCTTTGCATATTTTACAGGCCTGTTTGGCTCACCACGCTTCACATGCATCTTCACAATCCCAACACTTAGCAGACAAAAGCAGGTTTCTTCTTCTAGATTTAACTCTTCAACATCAAGTGAATCGATGGAATAATTCATATTAAGATTAAGGCATCCAGTGAGCTCGAGTAACAACCGCTCGAGTTTCGAGAAAAATAGTACTCCCTCCGTTCCTTTATACGGTAGCATCGAGAGTTCTTAAGCAAAAACTTGAAGACCATGTTTGGCTACATAAATCAAAAAACTATTTTTATTTTTTAAAAAATAGACAATCATTTTAAGAAAACAAATGTAGCGGGGTCTTCATTTCTAGAAAATAGTTTTCGACGAACATAAAAATTATTTTGTCACGAAATTATCGTTTTGTTTTCAGAAAACAGTTTTCAACGAACATAAAACTTATTATGTCATGAAATTATCATTTTTATAAACTAGTTTGTGATGAATATAAAAGTCACTTATGATAAGAGCCGAGACACTATTGATCATTTTTGCGATGATTTAATAGTGCAAGAAGTTATTATGTCATAAAATTATCCAGAAACAGTTTAAACAAACACGAAAGTTAATATGTCATAGAATTATAGTTTTTAAAAAATAGTTTTTGACGAATATAAAAGTTATTGCGATAAAAGTAAGAGACACTAGTAATCCATTTTTCCGGCGATTTAAGAGTGTAAGAAGTTATTATGTCATGGAATCATCGTTCCTAACAATGTACCTGGCAAGTCGGACTACAACAGAAAGGAGAAAGATACAGAGGAGAAAAGTTATCAGAGTCTACTCTGCAATATCTCTCTCACAAGCTCAAAAGAGAGGTATTCTAACAAAGTCGAATAATATTTATGCCAAAATATTTAACTCATATAGCAGCACTAATCTAATCATAAAAAATCGATAAAAATCACCAAGGCGAAGCAGAAGGAGATCCTGATAAGGATGAAGAAAGATCACCATCGTTACTATTAGAGTAACTAGCTGTCGTGCCAAGTGACCGAGCATCTCTAAGAGGAACTGAGCATGCCTCGAGGGGGAGTTTCTTCATCGGTGTCAATGGAGGTGTAATAGGGAATGTGGTACCGCCATCCTCCTCCTCCTCGCTGGAGGAACCACTAATCTGTAACCGTGATGGTGAGGAGTCAGGAGTTCCGAATGGTGTATCCAGAATACCTGTCTGGTTGACTGTGTTATAAACTGGATTCGATATGTACACTAGATTTTCCTCAGAGTCATCGCAACCTCCATTCTTAGAAGTACTAGCACCGGCATTATGATGTAATGAGGCTGAAGGCGATAGGGATTCGGTGTAAAGGACTTTGAATTGATGAGAGGCGGAGAAAGGCTTCTGGTTTTTGGACTCGGATACTTGTTTTGGTGCTTTATTGAGTTGATTTTCTACGTCTACTGTGTCGTTACTTGAAAGTGCAGGGAAAAGAAGGTTTCTGGGAGCATTTAAAACTCCTTGTGCATGAAAGCTACTCAAAGAGGCGATAAATGATTGATTATGACTTTGCTGAGAGGAATTATCAGCAGTCGAATCCGCGGTGCCAGAGGGAGTGGTGGTTCTGAGCTCTTTGCGCTTGCTTCGACTGAACAAATGAGGACAGTAGAGCTCAACTACTAGCACCAGGACAAGGCCTAGGACAATGGCCAAGGACGCTACCAGCACTAGTGCCGCCACCATCATAACCTTGGATGCACCCCTCATCTCTCTCTCTCTTTCTCTCAGTCTCTCTCTCCCTCTCTCTCTCTCTCTCTCTCTCTCTCTCTCTCTCCCTCTCCCTCTCCCTCTCTCAGTCTCTCTCCCACTCTCTCAGTCTCCCTCTCCCTCTCTCTCTCAAATATGAGCGACTGCAGAGAGAAAAGAGAGCTCTGAATTCTAATATATGGCATGGAGGGTAAATTTTTGGCGGTAAAGAGTGTTTGGGACTGGGATATGGCTGGAGAATCTTTTGATGTTGAATATGGTGGGCTTGTGTGGGGTTATGTACTTCTGGACTCTGATTCCTTTTTGAAAGTGCTAACTTTTCTAAAATTTATGGTCAAAACGGTCAATTTCAGTGGATCTTGAAGTTCTCTACCCTTGATAAAAACAACAGCAACAAATCGGAGTCAATTCTCTAAAAGGACTCACCAATTAATTGACTCCAAGATAAGCAGTTAAAACAATTGCAGTAAAATTCTAGAAAATATAGTATTACTGTAGTGAATAAAAGCTCTAGATGTGAAACAGTGAGCTCAAAGTATATAACACTGACTAATTTAAATCATCTTTTCAGTCTTTGATGTAAAAAACAGCACAAGCCAGGTAACAATTTTACAAGTATTCGACAGAAGTCAGCAGAACAGGTCGAAATTTGGCTGGCAGTGCAGATATGAGAAACTCAGCATAAGATATTGATGTTTAGATTAAAGAAAACGCAAAGCTAGGTATGATTACTGTGCAGTTGGAAGGCTGATGTCATGTAAGATCTGGCGAATTCAGCGATTGAGCATAGCTAGTTCTTGAAACCAAAGCTTAATCCTTCCATGATATAGAGGGTTGGAGAAATCAGAAGTTTGACTTGCACATACCACTTTAACGTCCTCTCATAGCTGCAAACTGGGCAGCCAAGTCATCATAATCTGGTAACTTGGGATGCACATGACGTGCCATGTTATCTGGCTGAAATGAATTGGCGCGTGCATAAACTTTTGTAGGCTCTGAAGGAGCAGTTTGCTCATGTGGTAGAGAAACAGATCTGGTGGGAGGAGGCGCCATCTCAGGACTCACATCAGGACCATCTCTTCTGCTTGCATGCCGTAATTTAGTACCACTAGAATCTTTGTGATTTGATGCATGAGCATGAGATTTTTTTCTCAACTTCCCCACATCAAAATCTGATGGCTTTTTACTATAATGCAACAAAAGTTTATCCATCATTCTTTCTTCCTCGTCCTTTTGATGATGTTCATCATCAAACAGTAGCTGTAAGCCCTTTCTGGAGTGTTCTTTCCTTCGGCTACTTGAACTTTTCTTTACAATTCCATTATCTTCAATCTTCTCATCATCGTAGTGAGTAGATGATGATTTTGATTGCTTTCTCCTAGTTGATCTTGGTTTTGGCAGAGGTATGTCATTCTGATAAGTAGGCTCTTCCACATGACGATGACCATTAACTCTGGTGGGAGTGGGACCAAACCCTTCTTCATGGTGACGATCTTTTTGGTTCATAGGCAAGTTTGCCAATGCATTGCCTTTGTCAAGGAGTGAAATAACAGTTTCGCCATGGCTAACTTTCGGTTTTACATAAGGCGCAGGAATGGCATTATCTTTCAGTTTTACATAAGGTGGTGGCCGAGGAGTGTTATGGTAGGACTTAAACCTATCTGCCTCTTCCTCCCCCACTTTTCTTTTTGACATAGCAATATTGAGTCGGCTTTCATGTTCATTACTTGCGGATAAGTCGCTTCTACCATCAACACCACTAAGGAGTTCAGATAAGTTGACAGACACTTCTGACTTCCCATGAAACAAAGTGTTCTGCTCTTCTTCTTTAGCAATTGTAGCCATCCTGCCATTTTGCATTGTATATATACTGGCAGCATATTTTCCATCAGATGAGCTTCCTGACCTATATTTTTCTACCTCTCGCACTTTTTTTGTTGACGTCACAAAATGATGTTGACTGTTTTGTTCATTACCCATGGATGAGTCACTTCTACCATCGATGCTACTAGGGAGTCTAGAACAGCTCTGTCCTTCTTTAGTAACAGTATTCATCCTACCATCTGGCATTAAAGATATTTTGCCACGAGATGAGCTTCCAGATCCTACTTTTGGAGTTATATCCTCTTTTTGATCTAATCTATATTTCTCCACGTAATGCTCCCGTGTTCCTCGATGTGAGATTTCATTGTCCTCTACTTTTTCTCCAGTAATCAGCTGTGGTCTATAGCTGTTCCCATTATATTCTTGTCTTTTGACAAGTTTTATGTCAGTATCTTCTCTTGTTGACACATTACCCTCCTTGCTATTGCGAATTGTCTTCCCATCTGCAACACTATGACTCCTTGCATTAGAAATAACATCACGTTTATCAGACTTTGACTCGCTGCCATTTCCATTAGAGTATTTGGAAATATCAGAAGGGACCTTGGGAGGCCCATTTTTCTTATTTTGGTCCTGAAAATTTAGTCGAACGAGAACAGTGTGAATACCAACCCTTCCGATATAAAGTAGTTGACTAGGAACATTAAATTTTACAGAAAATGATAGTTATGGCAGATTAGGGTTTGCATAAGAAGTTCCTGGAGATAATGGACATGCCTGCACAAGTGCTGATGGAGTACCCATCCTTTTCTCAAATCCATGGGAGTCCCATTTGATTGAGAACTCCAATGCTATGTCGCGCAACAGTTGAAGTTTCTTTTCCAATGTAGGAGGTCTGGAAGCTAGTTTATCCACAAACTAAAATTAAAAGAAAAACATTACTGGACAGATGAAACGGCATAGTGTTGTAGAGTAAAGATTAAACATTATTATACTTACTTTATATGTGTATATAAGTAAATGAAGATTACCTTCTGATTTACAAAATGTTCAATGGAATTTCCGTATCTCTCCTGAAATGCATCCCTAAGGTCACGTAGTTCTGGCAGATCAGAAAATCTTGCTGCAGCAAACATCAGAGATCCCACAGCCTCCCTGCAATTTTCTGGACACTCCCTGAACGAAGAAAAGTAGACGAAAACTTGTCATGAGACTTGCGACCCAAACTGTTTCATCAGTAGAAGATATCTCACTTTTAACATATGAGAAGTCACATAGTATTAATGTACAAGCCTCTAAATATTGCTCAATCTCAGATAACAGTTTATGAAATTTAAATATGACAGCATACATTAAATTTTAAAAAGAAACACAAAATTATATTTGGTTTTAACTTAAGCTTCAGAGAGAGTCGAGAGCAAACTACTCACTATATATGAAGTTTAACTTTTAGGGATCTTAAGGTTGAATTTCATGGTCACCCCTAGAAGAATATTTTACATACACAAGTGAACAAGTAGATTATATGATGTCACTGAAAAGGAAATTCATTCAAAGTCCGAATTACTACACACCATTATAATTTGTGAACACAATTTTATTTGATTAAAATATGATATTAGCAAGAGACAGCAGAGCACTCCGAATTAACTTGTCAGACTGTTGGTCGATTATTTGATACTTGGTATCATCTTTTGATATATCTATTTTAGTTAGAGGTCCTTTTAGTATTTGCATTACTCTTGTCACATTTAAAGATTTTATAAGAATTTGTTTGAGCAAAATTTCAGACAGCTATAAACTCTAAACTTAGTTCATATAGTGTTTCAGAAAAGTTGCCATCCATACCTTTGTTTTTGCATAATTGAAAGGTTCTTCAGAATAAAATCGCAAGTGTACTCAATGAAATCATAGTGTGATAACATGCACAGTCCAGCAAGAAATTCCTCAGTCTGTTCCAACAAGACCCATGACAGAAACATTAGTAAAATGAATGAATAAACATATAGGCCACTTGCGATGACGATAAACCAACAATACATTATACATGTGCACATTATAATCTGAGTAGCAGATATGATATAGGTGCAGACCAAGTTAATTTCAGAGCCCAAGTGAACTTTTAGAGCTTTACAAGTACCACAATATGGTGGTTTTCTAAGTATCTATACACTCTTCGATTTCATTCTGATACACTCTTCTTCTCATCTTCTGTTCCTTCTCTACGTCTACTAATAATATTTGCAACATTTCTACCACTTACACGTCACTGGCAACGACAAATTTAATAGCGAGTGGGGCATTTGCAACCATAACGAGTACAAGTACCATATCAAGTAAAATAGGTAAGCTCTTTGTAAATGGTCATTTCCTCTTCTTAATTGATTTATATTCTTATTTTCCACTCATTTTCATCTTTTATACAAAAACTGTTAGAAAAATCTTATGAAGATTATCCCTAACGAAAGCACAGACCTAAGTAACAAGTACATCTCGCGTCTTAAGATCCAATTCAACATTGCAACTCCGTTCTTCAAGAACTGCACTAATGAAAATTACTTATTTGACCCAGATACGTACAACATCTGAAGCCTGACAAAAAAAAGTATGACATCTGAAGTCTTTAAACCCAATTTGACATTGCAACTCAGTTTTATAAGCAGTGCACTAATCATCAATTCAAATCACTTATTTACAGCTTAATCATGTTTCTAAAAATAACAACAAACACTTGATCATAAATTTTTATTACCCTTCCATATGCATTGATATCGAGGCCATTAGCAAGCAACTTCGCCAGATCTTCCTTCAAAAACCTCTGCTTCGCCTCCGCCCGCTTCCTCAACGCCTCCAATCGTGTCTTAGTCGGCTTAATCAGCGATTTACTTCACACACCACCCAAATCAAACAACCAAATCAATTCACATATCAACAAAAATCATCAAAAACACACATCGAATTACACATACAGAGAGCTCAACTAACCATTTCGACACAAATCCTCGGCCTAACAATCCGTCCAACATCTTCAAATCACAAACTTAGAATCCACTAATCTGAAAATTTCAGCTCAAATCATCACTACAACAGTACAAAGACATCAAATTCATGTAACTAGATCCATCAAATATCATATACAGTTAAATCTAGATAAATTAATAGTCTTGGCACCGACAAATTTTATTAATTTATCAAGATTATATGTACTAACATTTAAACAAACATGTGAACATAAACATAAACATCAATATAAAGAGTGATTGAGTTGTAGAAGTTACCAAATGAAGCTAAACCCTAGCTCTTCAATAGAGTAACACACACTTGAATGTGTGTATGTGTTTATATGAGTAGAAGAAAACACACACACTGTGTGTGAATTTAAATGTAGGAGACACAAATGAACAAGCTTTAATGAAGAAACTGTGTAGGTTATTTATTACTAATTCAGTCCATTGTTCCAAAAATAAGTGATTAATTCCGTCTTATTTCAACTCCTTCAGGTTTTTTATCCAGATGCATTTTAGTATAATTATAAGTTTATAAATTATATTTAAAATTTTGTGATGTATAAAAATATAATTAAATAAAAATATCATATTCATGCAAGATTGTATAAGAGTATGTCTGAAAAATACGTGTTAGGCAGTAAAAATAAATTATTAAAAAAAGGATGAATTAAAGGAGTAACTTTTAATTGCGTATTTAAATTTCAATTCTTATAAACCCAAAAAATTATAAATTTCTTTTAAATTAAGATATATGTTATAAATATATATTGATTTTGATAAATTTGAGGATGAGCAGAGATCAAACTCAAAATGCAAAACAAAATTCTTTTAAATAGCTTTTTTAAATATATTTTTTTTGGAAAAAGCTTTTTTAAATATTTAAAATTTAGAATTGATATAAAAGAATCATGTAGAAGGAAGCAGAGGGATACAAGAATTTGTATGTATAGGTTTAGTGGAGCACCAACTAGTTGTTAACGGCGTCAAACATAATTCAAACACAACTAGTTTAAAATTCAGTTGACGACAATGACCTTGCACTTTTTGTTAAATGACGATGATGATGTGGAGCGGAGGGTTTGTTAGTGTGGGTCCGGATAGTGTATGGGGCTGCAAGTGGGTGAGGAGATGAGATGTGGGCCGTTGGATTACGTGAGTTTGGGTGGTTGGTCAACATGGTGGGTTGAATGGAGGGTCCAGATTTGATTTGATTGTTTTGAGGGTTTGAGTGGGGTCCATGCAGTGAGTTTTGATTTGGTTAACAAACGTTTGGCACGACAGGGCCGTTGTGGTAGTGGAGGTGATTATTAAAGTAACTGACCACTTAATCCAGTTTAACTTTACCCTAATTCGCTTACACTCATTTACTTTAACAAACCCTATTCAAAATAATTCTGATTTAAGAAGGTAGCTCTGTCCCAATCATTTATATACAATTTATTTTTTTGTCGTCTCACCAATTTTATACATTCTAAAAATAATAACTTTTAATAATATAAAACACTATTACATCAACTAGTCTCTTCTACTATCTCTATTTTTTAAAAATATAAACACTATTTACACTCACTACCTTCCTTCACTATCTCAAATTTATTATTAAATAGAATTGGATCCCACCACTATACCCACTTTTCATCTAACTTTACTATTTTTTTACGTTTTTTCTTAGTCTCCGTGTCCCAACCATTTGTATACAAACGGTTGTATTTGTATTTTTTATATTGGACGTAAATTTTTAGCACACACATAGGGTAACAAAAATTATTTTTTCTAATTATATATTTTTATTCAGATTTTTTATTGTAAATAACATTTTTAACTAATTAATCAAAACACTTAAAATGTAGGGAAGATTTAGAACTTTTTATATTTTACTTTTAATATTAACAGATTAAGTTTGTTATTATTATTCAATTTCCTAAACTAACAAGGAGAGGATTTATTTGTTCCGATCTCAAATTTTTTTTTTGGGTGACTTTCCCGAACAGTAAAAAATGATGTTAGCCGAGTTCATTCCCTTGCTTATTGGGCCCAAAACTATACCAGCCAGCTTTATGATATGAGTTATCATAATTTCAAAATAGTTAAAATTAAAGGTCATAACTCATAATTAGTTAAATTTTGAATTATTTTTTGAACAAATGGGTGGACTATAAACTATGCATAAGAACATGTAGATTGATGTATTAAAGAGAGTTTTAGTATATGAGCAACACTGCAAGATAACATGCAGAAACATGGGGAAAGATAGAAGGTGCAATAAAATTAAGTATGGAGATCAACATCAAGACAAAAGAAACACAGTCATATAATCAATTAGTGATCAACTCTGCATCAGACCATAGAATGTTAAAATGATCTTCATCATGTATCTTACTGACAAATAATGCATATCTTGTTTTTTTCGGCTAAATTTTATCAAACCAGTCCGGAAAATAAAATAATATTGAATCAAGTGCGGCGGATAATGTCTACATGGCTAACATGGACTCATGAGTCATGACTCTGGATAATCAAAACTATTCAGCTATGTACTTTCTGCATAGAGAATCTTCACCAGGTCCATGTACAATGCAAGGCCTAGCGGGGAAGACATTAATCCTGATTTTTTATGTAAATACTGGGGACTATGTAATTTACTAGCCGATTAAACTTTCAGTAATAAAAAGCTACTGAGTACTCCTTTAGATACCGGGTAGTAAAAATTATTACTTTTAAATTTTAATTGATTTTTTGTGAATTAAAATTTTGATTACGTATTTTTATTCAGGATTTTTTTAAAAAATAATATTTTTAACTATTCGATAAAAATATTTAAAAATATGTGTGAAAAAGTCGAACATCGTATATTAAAAAACAAAATGAGTAATAAAAAGTTACTCAAATTAGTTACAAACATCGATGGCCATGAACCAATTGATATTTTTTATAGGTACGAACTACAAAAGAAATGTAACATGTGATGACAAAGATAACATGCTCTGATTGCATTGTACAGCGGTGGTGAAACTAGAAATTTATGTAAGAAAAGATGTCATGTAAATACTCTCTTAATTATGCCGACATATTTTTTATGTTATTTTTTGGAACACATTTTGAAAATTTTATAAAATTAGTTCTATAATATTTTATTTTAAAATTTTTTTCCTAAATAAAAGTTTGATGTTTAAAATTTTATTCAAAAAAATAAATTAACTAGAAAAACATTATGAAACTATACTTTATAGTAGGCTCAAAATATATGCAAATAATGAACGTAAACTATTCGGTGGGACGGAAGAAACATAATATTATAATGATCTAACTTTCATTACATGAAAATTTATACTACTAATTAATCGACCTCTTTATATTTTAATATATTGTTCATTTTTCACTAAGTGTATTATTTTTTCTATTCTATGTATTACTTTTGTTTTATGAGAATAAAATAGAAGGTCTGGGTCAGTTTTATTTTTTAAAACAGGGGTAGCAAACAATATTAATTCACAAGATTAGACCTTTAAAAAAAATTTGTATTTGAGTTAAAGCGGGGTAGCGGACCCAGCCACAAGGCTCCTTCCGCCACTGTTGTACAGTATCAGCATTTCAACTGAGCTTCCGTGCTACTCTCTCCGTCTCATTTAATTCTATACACTTTCCTTTTTTGGATGTCCCACTTAATTCTATACATTTCAAAATTTTCCCAAAATAGTAAAATTTTATAATATAAAAATCCCACCCACCCACTACTTTCAACTACTTTTCCAAATCTATCAATTATATATTGATGGGTCTCACTACTTTACCCACTTTTCTTTCTCTTTCTTCTTACTTTACATTACTTTATACACTTTTCTTAGTCTCCGTGTCCAACCCATATGTATACTCCCTCCGTTTCTTAAAGTATGTCGTTTTAGACTTCTTCACAAGGATTAAGGACTGTAATTATGACAGCTTATTCTTGTTTCTCTTTCCTAACCATATCACCTGACCATTCATTTTTCTTTTTATTATCAGTGTATAATTAATGAAGCTACACGGTTTCTTACAAAAATTAATCTAATTTTAAGAAAATTTATGTAAAAACTTCTCACCTCCAAGACTGTTTTTTCATCTGTTTAAAATTTACTTCCCTCTAAAAATTTCAAGTTACCCTCCAACTCAATTTTTCAATTTTCATTTTCCCACCAAGTTTTAGTAGTATATATAGACACTACTATAGTTTTGTGTAAATCACACAACACACATAATAGAGAGTCACACTCAAGCTATACTTAAGCTATGGATAGTAATCATATGATTGATCTCAACATGTCACTAGATTTACATGAAGATTTATTATCCAATGAAGAAATAATTTCAACAAGTACATCCCATAACGAAGGTATATGGTTATATATGATTTATTTTTTTAGTTTTGAGTTATTATTATTAAAATGTTGATAGTATTATTTGTTTGTTTGTTCTTGTATCTGTCGTAAACCAAAATTACTTGCAGGAAGAGAAAATTTTTCTCAGGGCCATAATGAGACTCATTCAACCCAATGTTCTTCTCACCATCACGAGCTTGATTTAAACAGACCACCATCTCCTGAATGTAAGTTGCTTTACCTGTTAACCTATTGCATGCTTTTACAAAAATAAATAGTGAGATCATATCTTATAAAAAATATGTACACACATCATGATTAAAAAATATATAAAGCACATGCACACACACATTTTTTTCTAAGTCTCATTCATTTTCAAATCACCAGATTCTCGTTACTGTACAAGTTACATAAATGATCAAATGTTAAACTTTTTTTTTTTAAAAGTGTTAGTCAGCCCAAATTTCGAATATTAAATAATTATAATGAAAATTTTTAATGACTTGAGTTTTGTATTTATTAATTTTATTAAAATAATTAAAGTATTAATTTTGTAATTTATTAATTGACAATATATTTTGAATTTTTTTGTCACGGGTGCAAGTGATTTTATAAATGAAGAATTTACATTTCAAAATTATCATGAGTCTCCCTCAATTATATTTGATGCAAGTGAACTTTCATCATCAGAGAGTAATAATTTTAACTTTTTGTATTCTTTTTTAATAAAATGTTTTTTTTGTTTTTTTGTCAAAATTATAATTATATAATTATATTATTATTAAATTTGTTATCTTGCACTTATTTGTTTTTAGGTGAAGTAGGAGCAGATGATGGTCAAGTAAACGTGAAAAAAAGAAAAGTTATGACTAACAGTGAAAGACAAGCAGTTTATGCAGCTTTGTTAAAAGCAAGTGTGAATGGGAAATTAAAGAAATATTCCACTAAAAAGGTTGCAACAAAATTTGAAGTGCCCTTGCGTACGGTTCAGAGAATTTGGAAAAGGGCAAAAGAAAATGTGGGGAATGACTTTGCTGATGTATCTCATCGCTGGATAAAAAATTGTGGTCGTAAACGGATATAAATAGATGTGGAAAAATTCCGAAATATCCCGTTACAAAAAAGAACAACAATACGTTCTGCAGCAAGTGCTATGAATATCAGCTCATCATTGCTCTATAGAAACTTCAGGGTGTACAATAAAATAAAAAGACGTTCCAGTACACTCAAGCCTTTCTTAACCGATGAAAATAAAAAGGCCAGATTACAATTTTGCTTGTCCATGCTCGAAGAAGAAAGTCTACCACATGATCCGACATTTAAGGATATGAACAACATGATTCACATAGATGAGAAGTGGTTTAACTTGTCTAATAAAGAAGAGAAGTTCTATCTTTTACCGGATGAAGAGGAGCCCCGTCGAACGTGTAAAAATAAAAATTTTATCACGAAAGTTATGTTTCTTGCAGCTATAGCTCGGCCACATTTTGATAACGAGGGGAATGTGAAATTTTCTTGAAAAATTGGTATATTTCCATTTGTTACAGAAGAGCCCGCGAAAAGGAGTAGTGTGAACCGAACTGCGGGAACAATGGAGATGAAAGCCATTACTCCTATATATATGGAGAAGATGACTTGTAGGAGTACTCCTATATATACACACGTTTTATAGGTGAAACTAAATATAGGTGAAGTAATTAATGTAAGTTAGGACGTTTAAAATTTTCCTGTTTTTCTAGGTTTATAGATAAAGAAAAGTAATAAATGAAGTGTTTCATTTACCTTTGAAAAATGAGAACGTCATGCTTTTAGAAAAAAACCAAAACTACTAAAACAACATACTTTAAGAAACGGAGGGAGTACAATTCAGAGGGACGGAGGGAGTAATATATTGAAGAAATTAAGGTGCACAAAAATCAGTCTTCTGAATGCAGAACTTCAGAATTCGAGATTTCATCACAATGGCTATTTGTTTATACATCGATGAGAGCAGATCGGACGAATGTTGATGATGCAAAAATGAATTTACACGCAAAAACTCAATTAATAGCAGGCTTGCTAGTCATGGCTTAAAGAGGGCGGAATAATTGGTCATTGAACTTAATGTTTATTTTCAATTTAGTCATTTTATTTTAATTATTTTTTGATAGTCACTTAACTAAAATACTTACTTATTATTATTTTTACAAAATGCATTCATTAAAAAATTGAAAAACAGTCAGACAAATCTCCAAACTGACAATACAACCTGATTGAGAAATAGGAGTTGTTTATTTTGTGCCCTCAAGGCAGGGCACAGGTTAAGCTATTTAATGCTAACCTCTTTTTCATTTAATGCTAACCTCTTTTTGTGACGCAGCTTGCTTTTCTTCTCCACTTTTCACATCAAACTAAGTCTCTCACAATTAATTCTTTTTGATTATTGCATTTGCTTGTTAACCACATAACTAATCTCCATGAATTAAAACTATTTCAATTCTAAAACATCTTAATTTAACAATAATATTGTTAATAGATTTTCATTTTACAATAAATAAAAATATTCACTTAATTTATTTGGGTTCACTCTTTTTACATAGTATTTTTCAAAAAAAGTATTTATAAATTATAAGATCATTTTAGTGTTTTTCAAATGAAATAAAATTTAGGTATGATTTCGGATATTCTATAATACATATATAAATAAAATAATATATTATTATTTTAGTTTAATATATTACAATATTTTCAACTTTTAAATATCAATATATATTGTAATATTTTCTACTTTTCACATTAAACTGTAATAAACTTTGTATTGGACATTTTAATATATAATTTTATTATGTTCTCTACACTATTTGTAAAATATAAATTACTTGAAACTTGATAAAAACTAGGTCAAATAAAATCACGTGTACTTTAATAAAACATAATTATTTTTATTATCAAACATTTTATATTATGCTAAAAATATAAATATGTTATTGTGAATACACGTATTTTAACATTAATAATATGTAAGCATGTGCAAATTTAAACAAAAAACGCTCTGTTCTAAAAATCGGTGATTAATCACGATTAGTCACTGATTAATCCCTGTTCCGTAGCTCGCCGAACTGATTAAATCTTCGATTAATCACTGATTAATCCGATTAATCCCCGATCAATTTAATTAATCACCGATTAATCCCTGTTCCGTGGGTTCACCGATTAAGTCTGATTCCCGCTATTTACAACACTGATAAAAAAGTGAATAATAGCATAAGAGAAATATAAGAAACATAAATTCAATAATATTTTTAGAATTTCAAATATTCAAGACATTGTCAATTCATTGTCAATTCATTGTCATTACAATAGATTTAATAAGATCTCTAGATTTTCAAGCACAAAACAGGGTTTATGTTGCTGGAGCTTTCATCTTCTTTCTTTTTCTTCCTTTTTGCCTCATGATTCACAGTAAAATTTTCCCTTTCCGGACAAGTTGTAATATTATAACCAACTATCTTATAGTAGCCACATCTTTTAGATTTTTTAGCCAACTCTTTTCCACTTTTCATCCTTTCTTTCTTGGGGCGTCCCTTTGTGATGGAAATTGGAGGGCAATGAACAATTTCTGCTGGACAATCATGGCTCGTACCTTCTTCCCCAACAACTATTTTCTCTCCAGGTGGATAAAAATTCTCAGCAGCAGTCTCACAAGTGTAATGATCACTCAAGCCATCTTGAAATTCATCACGACACCAACGTAATGGCAAATACTTAACAGGAATTTGAAAATAATCTTCATGGAGAAACACACTCAATATGTGACGACAAATAATTCCCCAAAATTTAAAATTTTTGCAACTGCAACTCACTACATCATTCTCGTATATTACCTCATGTGTCTGTGAATGTAAATATTTTTAATACTTCACCTTAAAAATGGTTGGCGTCAATTTAGATACCTGGTACAGAGTTGCCCGTTCAAACTGTTCTTGAAATTTTTTGAAAGAATATTTTGTGAATAAATTATACACTTGCTCCTCCAACGGTGACAGTGTTGAATATACAACAACGAAAGCAAAAAACCGAAAAGCGAATAAACAAGAACAAGAAAAATAAACGACAATCACACAAGACAAAGATTTTACGTGGTTCGGAAAATCCTACTCCACAAGTCTCACTAATTTTATTAAATGATATCTCACAATTTGTTGTGTTGTGATTTTACAATTACATGGGAGTATAACTAAGAGAGGAAACTGGCCTAACCAAAATAGGAGTCTAACTTTGAAATATCTAACTCTAATAGGAGTCCAAATATTTCCAACCAAATCCTATTCTGAATCTGACTCCACAAACCCAACAATCTCCCACTTGGAGTCTGACCTCATCTTCATTTCACTTCACTTGTAAATCTAGTAAAATTCACTACTTCAATCAATAACTCAAACTAGTGCGGCGCCTTCTCATCAATCAATTCTGAAGGCCAGTTGAAGCTATGCAAAGCTTCAACTTTTCACTGGTAACCACCTTAGTCAACATATCTGCAGGATTCTTTGAACGAAGGATTTTCTTCAAGGACAAAGTACCATTGCTAATCAACTCTATTGTAAAATGATATCTTAGCTGAATATGCTTCGTCCTAGCATGAAACACAGGATTCTTCGCAAGATGAAAAACAGTCTGACTGTCGCTATACAAAGCACTGTCCGCCTGTTTCTTACCCAACTCCTCAAGAGAATTCTTCAACCAAATCATCTCCTTGCTTGCTTCAGAGATAGCCATATATTCTGATTCTATGGTTGAAAGAGCAACACTTTTTTGAAGTTGAGACATCCAACTAATTGCGGTGCCACCCAAAGTGAAAATATATCCCGTAGTACTCTTTTTTGTATCCAAACATCCACCCAAATCTGCATCATAGATACCTTCCAAAATAACATCTTTCTTGTTGTTACATAATGCAATCTTGGATGTACCTTTCAAGTAGCGTAACAACCACTTGACTGCTTCCCAATGCTCTTTCCCTGGATTAGACATGAACCTGCTAACAACTCCCACTGCATGAGCAATGTCTGGCCTTGTACACATCATAGCATACATTAAACTGCCAACTACAGACGCATATGGAACTTTAGCCATATATTCCTCGTCTTCATCCGTTTTAGGTGACTGCTTCTTTGTAAGATTAAAGTGAGCCGCCAACGGTGTAATTCTAGTCTTTGCATCCTGGATACTGAATTTCTCCAACAATTTCCCGATATACTTCTCCTGGGATAATTTTAATGTACCTTCAGATCTATCCCTCATGATGCTCATACCAAGTATTTGTTTTGCTGCACCCATATCTTTCATCTCAAACTCTTCAAACATTTGTGTCTTTAACTTGTTGATTTCCCTCATGTTTGATCCTGCTATTAACATGTCATCAACATACAACAACAATATGATATATGATGAGTCAAACCGTTTAAAGTAACAACAATGATCCATTGCACTCCTTGTGCACCTATTCCTCATCATAAAGCTGTCAAACTTCAAGTACCATTGTCGTGGTGCTTGCTTCAAACCATACAAGCTTTTTATAAGCTTGCAAACAAGGTTTTCTTTCCCAGCTATCTGAAAACCCTCTGGTTGTACCATGTAGATGTCTTCATCAAGATCACCATGTAAGAACACGGTTTTAACATCCAGTTGCTCTAGATGTAATTCCTCAGCAGCCACAATACTTAACACAATTCTGATAGTAGTCATCTTAACAACCGGAGAAAATATATCAGTATAGTCAATCCTTTTTTTTCTCTTGATAACCCTTGACTACTAACCTTGCTTTGTACCTCTTGCTGCCATCAGGTTCATCTTTGATCCTCAACACCCACTTATTCTGTAAAGCCTTCTTCCCTGCTGGTAATTCCGTTAAAGACCAAGTATCATTCTTCTCAAGAGAATTCATCTCTTCTTCCATGGCTGATTTCCACTTAATTGAATCATCCACCTGAATTGCCTCTGAATAACACTGAGGCTCTCCATCCTCGGTCAATAACATATAATATGCTGAAGGTGAAAATCTTTGTGGTGGCCTCACAATTCTGCTAGATCTTCTCACCTCAGCCTCTGGAGTAACTGGAACATTATCTGAACTCCCACTATTTCTAGCAAGATCTTTTTCTGTAATATCATCAAGCACTGCCTTCTCTTTTTCAGGTTGTTCTTTTGTAAATCCAGAATCGACTGCAAGCTTATCCTTATATACTGCATTCTCATTAAAAGTAACATCTCTACTTCTAACAACCTTCTTCATGTGTTCATCCCAGAAACGATAACCCATATCATCCGAGCCATAACCAATGAAGATACACTTCTTCGCTTTTGGATCAAGCTTGTCCCTCTCAGAATCTTTGACACGCACATAAGAAACACACCCAAAAACTCGCAAGTGTGAAAAATTTACCTCCTTTCCCTGCCACTCTTCTTCAGGAATCTTGAACCCCAATGGAACTGAAGGTCCCCTATTTATGAGATACGCTGTTGTGCTAACGCATCTGCCCAAAACATCTTTGGCAACCCTGCATGTAATCTCATACTCTTGGCCCTCCCATTCAAGGTTCTATTCATGCGCTCCGCAACTCCATTCTGTTGTGGTGTCTCTGGAATAGTTTTAATCATTCTAATCCCATATTCTGCGCAATAACTTTTAAACTCATCACTACTATACTCACCACCATTATCTGAAATCAAACTCTTAATCTTCAAACCAGTCTGATTTTCAACTTCAGTCTTCCACTTCTTAAAAGTAACAAACACATCTGATTTATTTTTCAGAAAATAAACCCATACCATTCTAGTGGAATCATCAATGAAAGTGACATAGTAGCGAGATCCTCCTAGTGACGCAACTGTTGTTGGACCATATACATCCGTATGAATCAGCTCTAACTTCTCCGCCTTGGGTGTCCTCCCTGATTTTGAAAAAGTAACCCGTTTCTGTTTTCCAAGAACACATGGCTCACAGAAACTAACTTCCACATTCTTCAGCTCTGGAATCTTCCCCTAAGAAGCTAACAACTTCATGCCCTTTTCACTCATATGTCCAAGCCTTTGGTGCCACAAAGTCGAAGAACCAATCTCATCTGCAACTGAATTTACTTCACAGATATATTGTTCAACTATATACAACGTCCCCTTTTTCTCTCCGCGAGCAACAACCAGATTCCCTTATATAACCTTCCATTGTCCGTCTCTGAAAGTAACTCGATACCCTTCCTTGTCTAACTGACCCACAGATAACAACATCTTCTTCAGTCCAGGAATGTACCTTACATCTTTCAACGTCCAATCAATTCCCAAAGAGGTTTTGAGATTAATATTTCCCATGCCCACAATATCCAAAGTCTCATCATCAGCAAGATGGACTTTACCAAAATTTTCAGCTCTGAAATTTAACATCAAATCCTTGCAAGGGGTAGCATGGAATGACGCACCAGAATCCATAACCCATGATTCAACAGAACATTCGACACAACAAATCAACGCATCATCATTCACCACTTCTTCAACTATATTAGCTGAATCATCCTCTTTCTTCTTACCTTTAGGAGCTGCGGGAGCCGTACACTTATTTCTGAAGTGACCCTTCTTTTGACAATTCCAACAAACAATATCCTTGCGATCTTTGGATTGCCCTCTCTTCTGTGACTTTGATCTGTGCCGCCCCTGATTCTGCCCCCTTCCGGTATTCCTGCCTCTACCCTCAGCACTCAACAAGGAACCTGACGCCTCTCCTGAGTTTCTCCTACGAATATCTTCTCCAAGAATTGAATCTCGAACTCCATCAAAATTCATCTTACCACTCCCTAATGAATTACAAATTGCAGTGACAAATCCTAACCAACTATCCGGTAAAGAGGATACCAACAATAAGGCTTGCACTTCATCATCAAATTTAATACTCACAGATGTTATTCTTGATAGGATAGAATTAAATTCGTTAACATGATCAGCAACACAATTACCTTCATTCAATTTCGTGGCAAATAACAAGCGAATCAGATATACCTTATTTGACGCAGACAACTTCTCATACATGTTTGATAAAGCCTTGATCAATCCGTTAGTTGTCGTTTCCTTGACGATATTATAAGCAAAGTTCTTCTCCAAAGACAATCGGACAACACCCAGAGCCTGCCTGTCCAATAACTTCCATGCTATCTCATCCATTGAAGCTGGCTTCTTCTCTTCTAACGGTTCATGTAGCTTTTTCTGATATAAATAATCTTCTATCTGCATCTTCCAGAACCCAAAATCTCTTCCATCAAATTTGTCGATCTTTATTTTCCCTTCTTCCGCCATCGCTCCCACTCGCCTGAAAACCTCGGCTCATGATACCAGCTGTTGAGTATACAAAAACGAAAGCAAAAAACGAAAAGCGAATAAACAAGAACAAGAAAAATAAACGACAATCACACAAGACAAAGATTTTACGTGGTTCGGAAAATCGTACTCCACAAGCCACACTAATTTTATTGATCTCTCACAATTTGTTGTGTTGTGATTTTACAATTACATGGGAGTATTTATAAGAGAAGAAACTGGCCTAACCAAAATAGAAGTCTAACTTTGAAATATCTAACTCAAATAGGAGTCCAAATATTTCTAACCAAATCCTATTCTGAATCTGACTCCACAAACCCAACAGACAGTGTTCTTAAAGATGAACCTCTGTAAGTATCCAACATGGTGTGATGCAGGTTACTCTGTCCAATATCTTGAATAGCAAGATCAACCTATAAAATTATATATTAAAAACAATATATATAAAACATAATAAATTAAAATAACCTACTTGCTTCATAAGTTGGGTCAAACTTGAGCGAGCATTTGTAAAACTTTTTACAAAACTGTTTATACTTTTGGATCTCCCTGTAGTTGTCATGCCACCAAAAAAATATCCACGAAGATAGGCTGGTACCCAAAATTCTTTCACTTCATACAGCCCTTTGATATGCTTATTTTCATGCAGATTGTACTTTGAAATTATCTCAGGCTAATCATGTTTTAAATCTTCAATATTATCCAACTTATAAAACTTATAAAACTCACCACACCAAGTAAAATATTTCTCCCTGAGAATTGAGATAAACCAGCTACTAAATTTTGAGGTGATATACCAAATACAAAACGCATGCTTGGTGAATGGCATAGTGGCATTTCAACTTTTATAGCTTGTTTAATACATGCATCTTGATCAGTAATGATAGTCTGAGGAGGCTTTCTCATGAGTGTAACAAAAGTCTGTCAACCAAAACAATTGTAAATTTAAACAAAATAATATATATATATATATATATATATATATATATATATATCTACACATATTAATTAAAATAAATTTTATACCTTCATCAGCCATTGAAATGTGTCCAGAGTTTCATTCCTGAGCAGAGCAGAACCAAATAATATTGTTCTTCCATGATTGTCAATTCCAACAAATATACCAAAAGGCATGTCATAATAAATTACCTTATATGTTGTGTCAAATGCCACAGCATCTCCATACTTTATGTAGCCATTGAAGCAATGTGCAGGTACCCATAAAATATGCTCCAACCTATTTTGTTCATCAACTGTGTAGTCATATTTAAAATTTGAATTTTCAATTTTCTCCACTTTACACTGCTCCAGGAGACTCATCACATCATTGTGTCCATTCTTTTGCCGAATCATTCTTAAGAAATTATGAACATCCATATGGAAAAAACAAGTTCTCCAATGTCTCATATTTTTCTCCAATTCCATCACCCTCATTATTTGTCTAACAGAGAGGCCTGCTTCTTTATATAATAAAATTTGCTCTTCATCTTCTTTTGATATTGCACGGTAAGATGGAAGAAAACGTACTTGATCAGGTGGCAATAATTTATGGTTATGTTCCGCAACAAATCTTGTAACATGCCATTCTTCCGGAAAAATCTCAAAAGATCTTTTTAAGATGATTCGAATAGAGGCTTTACATCCACATCGGATAGACTCTCTGTTTCTCTGATTCTTATTCACATCCACAATCTTTTTATCAGGAAATCCCTCACGATGACAAAAAAAGTCTCTCCTGTTCACTTTGCCATCCTTTTTACTTGTTGTGAATCTTCCTTTTTGAACAGAAAAACCACTTCTTTTTGAAAATATCTCATAAAACTTACAAGCTTCTTCTTCACTTAGAAAAGATTGATCAATAAAAGGCTCAAAATTATTCTCATTCTCAACAGAGTGTTCATCTATTTCTCCACCACATACATTAATCCTAATATCATCATCATCATCATCCATGGGAAGTTCATTCAAATCAATCATATCATAAACCTCTGCATCATTATTAAAATATAATTATTTAAAAGTATATACACATATCATACCTACATCACACATTATGTATATATACCAACAATACTTACAAATTTACAAAGAAGTAAAGTTAGTGTTAATACCTGTGTAGTGCCCGTGATTCTGCTTAGATTTGAGTTTTTGGTAGATTTGAGTTTTTGGATATAAGCACTAAAGAATGAAACCAAAAGGCAGTAATGTGATTAAGAACAAGGAGAAAATATTACAATATATATTGATATTTAAAAGTTGAAAATATTGTAATATATTAAACTAAAATAATAATATATTATTTTATTTATATATGTATTACAGAATATCCGAAATCATACCTAAATTTTATTTCATTTGAAAAAGATTAAAATGATCTTATAATTTATAATTTTTTTTTTGAAAATACTATGTAAAAAGAGTGAACCCAAATAAATTAAGTGAATATTTTTATTTATTGTAAAATGAAAATCTATTAACAATATTATTGTTAAATTAAAGTGTGTTAGAATTGAAATAGTTTTAAGTCATGGAGATTAGTTATGTGGTTAACAAGCAAATGCAATAATAAAAAAAATTAATTGTGAGAGACCTAGTTTGACGTGAAAAGTGGAGAAGAAAAGTAAGCTGCTTCAGAAAAGAGGTTAGCATTAAATAGCTTAATTTGTGCCCTCCGGGCACAAGATAAACAACCCGTATCATCAATTGTGTTGGTTACCAATCAAGCAATAAATCATTAACAAGAAGTCAAGAACGTATAAAAAAACTAAAAAAACTTGGCACATATTATTAAGGATTTAAAATTCACTTTGGAAGACATACAGTGTAACGATGGTCATTTGGATGAGTTTTAAATAAGTGCTTCTTACTTAAAAAAAAGAAGTAAAAATTAGAAATAACTTAAGACTTAAAAGTGATTAAAATGTTTGGGAAAAAAATAGAAGTCATAAAATAAAAAACCGTAAACTTTTTACGAGTATTTCCTGACTTTTTATAAAAACAGGATGAATAAATGATTCTAGATTATAAACACAGAAGCCGGGCTTTTAACCCCGACCACACCGACAACTTATTGATTCCGTTTGGGTAACAAACTTATAAATCGAGATGCAGTTCATTCGTTCTCTTTGTGTAACAGTTACAAATCAATTCTTGACTCAGTCAAAATTTGATAAGTTAAAAATTCTAACTCTTTTTTATTTTTAAAATTTAATTTTATCAAGATCCAAAAGACCACTTTAATAGATAATTTATATAATTTATTATTATATTTATAATTTTTATACCCAATAAGTTGTAAACATTAAAAAAAAATTCCGAACACATAAAAAATAAAAGATAATTCTCCATTAAAACTAACTTCTCATTTATAATCAACAAACTTTTTTTTAAGTGACGACAGCACCGAGATATGATGCTCATGTCACCGTTATCCATTACTCCCTCTGTCCCATTTAATTCTATACGTTTTTTTCCACTGCTCGACACGCATTTCAATGCTCTTGTAAAATATAGTTCTATAACTTATTTTTAAAATTTTCTTTTTCTGAATAAAAATATGATATTCAAACTTTTATTCAGAAAAGAAAAATCTTGAAAAAAAGTTATAGAACTATACTTTACACGAGCATTAAAGTCCGTGCCGCGTCCCGTCTTCCAATGTATACAACTCAGGGGGACGGAGGGAGTATTTCATTTCTCCAATTTGAAATTTGCAATAAAGGGTACATTCTGAGATTTTTCTGCGCGAGCAGCTTCGTCGTTTTTTCTTTTGCTAAATGAGCCAGCTTCGTCGTTGCTTCATGCTTCACACATGTTTTTTACTATTTAACTTGACTACTCAGATGCACAAACAAAGTCATCCATTCTTTCATAGGTCCGCCTCCTTCATTTCTCCACCCTAACTGGTTCATCTCACTACTTTTATGGACTGTCACTCGTCGAAGCTCATCGACGATGGCTCCGCCAATCAAGGAGAATTAGGCGAAGAATATTCATCCCAAGACTTCCCTGTCCAGATTTATTCTCGCAAAAACAAATTTCAGGAGGGGGAAGTTTTTGTTGGATTCCAAAAGGAGGAAAGTGATTTACTAAATCAACTCGCGTCTATTACAAAGAAGAAGCTTCAAGTGATCTCAATTGTTGGCATGGCTGGACTTGGTAAGACCACTTTAGCTACAAGACTTTATAATCATTCTTATGTAGAATCATACTTCTATGCTCGAGCATGGATCACTTGCTCTCAGCTTTATCTTAAAAGGGAGTCATTGCTCGAAATTCTAAGATCTGTTTCTGAGAATACTGATGAAATTTGTGCGATGAATGATAACATGTTAGCCCATACTTTGTATCGTGCTTTAAAGGGTCGGAGATACCTCATTGTGGTTGATGATATATGGAGTATTGATGATTGGAATGATATTAGAAGATGTTTTCCTGATGACAAGAATGGTAGTAGAATTATGGTGACCACCCGGCTCAAAGAGGTTGCCTTGCACGCGCAATCTGATGGGAATCCGCTTTGTTTGCGTTTCCTGACAGAAGAGGAAGGTTTTGATTTGTTCAAAAGAAAACTTTTCGAAGATGGGAATCTCTTTGGCATTTTGGGTTTCCTTGGAAAGCGCATTACAAGAAACTGCTGTGGCTTGCCTCTTGCAATTGTTCTAATTGCTGGAGTGCTCAAAAACAATTTTGATTTCCTTTTGTGGCTGCAGATTCAAGAACATTTGAGTTCATATATTATAAGTGATTATAATCAATACATGGACACACTTGCACTGAGTTATAACCACCTGCCTCAACACTTGAAACCCTGTTTTCTTTCTTTTGGAGCATTTCCAGTAGGTTATGATATCCCTGTTCGTCAGTTGATGTGGTTATGGATTGCGGAGGGATTTATAGGTCAGGATGGCAGAGAAAGAAACCTAGAGGATATTGCAGAAGATTGTTTGATGGATCTTATAAATAGAAGTCTGGTTGTTGTAGGTAAGAAAAGGTCTAATGGTGCAATCAAAACATGTCGTATTCATGACCTCTTGCGTGATTTGTGCTTAAGAAAAGCCGAAGAAGAAAATTTTTCACCAGATATATACAAGCACAATAAAGTTTCTTTCTCATGTCCTCACTCTTTAGTTCATCCAAAATTTCAACTTTTACTCAGCACTAATGTCCTCGCCATTCCATCAAACTGTTCTTGCTATTCTTCTGAAGGATCCCAATCATTTTGTAAACAAATACTAAGTGTATGGGATGCCTCTGAGCATACAAGGGCTTTGGATTTATCATCCATAGAATTTCTTGTATTTCCAAGTGAAGTGCTTCAACTAGTCCACTTGAGGTACTTGGGACTTCGATTTAAATCGGGCAACCCTCCTGAATCAATATCCTGCCTTCAAGAACTCCAAACACTTATCATGTCATCAAGGATGAATATGGTTATTCCTAATGATATGTGGAAGATGGTTAATCTGAAGCATCTTTTTATTAAATCAGGTGAAAATCTTGTGGATATCTCTAATGTTGAAGGCGAACAGAGAACATTGGATAACTTGCAGACAATGTCACTAGTCAGCCCTACTAGACCTTGTCATAATATCTTAGCTCGAACTCCTAATTTGCAGAAGCTAGGTCTTTGTGGACCACTGACAACAACTAGAGGAGATTTTAAATGCCCTGATCTAGGCCTTCTAATGCAGCTCGAGAAATTGAAGTTGTCAAACACAATTTCTTTTCATCAAGGCGTGAGACTAAGCATTTCAACTATATTCCCCGGAAGTCTTAAAAATCTTACTCTGTCAAATACTTGTTTAAACTGGGAGGAAGCTTGGATCTTCGAAATGATACCTAACCTTGAAGTTCTCAAGTTGAAATTCCATGCCTTTGTTGGCAAAGACTGGGAAACAAGGCCACAAGCATTCCCTTGTCTCAAATTTCTGAAACTCAAAGAACTGGATCTGGTGACTTGGACAGTTTGTCGTTATGATTTTCCAGTGCTTCAGCACTTACAGGTGTACCATTGCCCATATTTGACAGAGATTCCAGAAGACCTTGGTAATATATGCACCCTTGAGAGCCTTGAGATAAGTGGGTGTAATGACGCGGCAACAAATTCTGCATCGGATCTCCAGGAAGAGCAAGAGCGGTATGGTAATGATTCACTTCAATTAATTGTCAACCCTAGCCTGGTCTGACTAAACCAATGCACAGGGCAGAAACATCAAGTTCCTCACTTTAAAATGGACAAGAAAAACAGGTTTGAAAGTTAAAAGATTTCAGTGTTTCAGTAGGCATGTTAACGATGTTTATCCCACTCAATCCTCTGATATTTTGTGGATTCAATCTCTCCTCTCCCCGTGTATTATTTAATTTCGAAGAATTGAAATATGATGTATTTGAAATTTAGCCCCTTGGCATTCTGTTGAATTACACAAAGCATGTACTTGTTTTTGAAGCACACACTATACCTATCTAGAAACTTTTATGAAAGATTTGAGGTTTTAATATAAAAGAATTTATAAAAGCTTGAACATATTTTATGCCTGATCAGATGACCCTGTAAATAGGCCTGTAAACGGATCGGATTTGGATCGGATCTAACTAAATCCGTATCCTAATCCATTTAAATTTATCGGATTCGGATCGGATCGGATCAGGGGTCGGATATTTTACAAGTCAATCCATATCCGGTCCATTCGGATCATGGATAATCGGATCGGAGCCCCGATCCGCTAAAAATTATGAAATATATTTTTTTACCGTGAATAATGTTTTAGCTTCCATACAAAAAGAAGTGATATTTTCTAGCTATATTAATTCATGAATTTTAACGTAATAGGTAAAAAAACTAATAAAGCTGTATTTAATAAAAATTTTGTTGGTTGTTCCGATAAAAACTTCAACACAGAATTTATCAAGTAAATAGAAAAATAATAAATAAGTTGCTTAATATTTTTGGAGGAAGCAAATTATGATGTGCTCTCCTCTATAATAAGGATTAAAGTCGATAAATATGTCTTAAATACAGAACCAGGTGATTGAGGAGGTTTTAAGTAGAAGAGTTAGCTCCTGTGTTTATACTCACTGTACACAAAAAAAAGAGTGATTATTAGATTAATCGGATGACAAGAGTGATAGTCATGTCAAGAATTAGGAGCGGTTGATCGGTTATAAGAAAATATGATTTAGGATTTTGTCTTGTATTTTTAGAAATTTTTATTTTCTATGTAATATATTAATAATAATATAATATAATATAATATAATATAATATAATATAATATAATATAATATAATATAATATAATATAATATAATATATATAGTTAAGCATGAATCGGATCGGATCGTTAACAGATCGGATTTGACTATATCCATATCCATTCTTTATCGGACCGGATTATTATCGGATCGGATTATTAGCAGATCGGATTTTTTTAATAAGGATCCATATCCATTTATTTAACCACGGATCGGATCGGGTCGGATCGGATATTTGATCCATTTACAGGCCTACCTGTAAAGGCGTCCAATTGGTTGTCGTTTTCTTTCAAGCTTCTCATATGCTGCATTTTAGGATTATATCATCTGCAGATCCTTGTTTTTCACTTGATACTTGAGGCTGGCAATTCCGAACACCTCTGTTATATACATTTATCATTGAACCATAGTTTCAGGCTTCACTAGCATAGAAATTATAACAAGGTGTTATCCACAATTAGAAAATAGCATTAGTTCCTTCGGAGTTCAGACGTTTACTTTGCTCAACAAAGTTATTAAAAGACGTGGAATGAACCGTAGGACGAGCTAAACTTAGCTATATATGTTTACATCTATCTACCGTTCTTAGTTTCCTACATTTTCAGTGTAGCTCAGATTGATGCTGTACATATCTGATTACTCAAACTCATGTTAGTATCCAAAAACAATTTATTCTTTAAACTGATTTCTATTTGAAGGAATTCATGTATTCCTTCTATTTAATTTGAAAAGCACCTTCTGATTGCTAAAATTTAAGTTGCTGAGGTACCTCAGATGAACTAGTTTACTTATTGTAAGCTGCTGGATCATCTACATTGTGTTATCTTTGTGACGTTCTGGATACTATGAAGAAATACAGAGACGAGCCGCGAAACTCCATGATTATAATCAAGCCAAGCCATTCAAAAGTTGAACCTGTATATGCTGCAGTACCATACACTAATACAGTGGATCATCTGATAGGAGAATATCTTTCCGTAATAATTTTTTTAGAGATAACCTTGTCGCAGAAACTAATCGATTGACCTACCGAATAAAATTTTATCAAAATTTGTCGGAGGATTTTTCGATAAATTTCAGATTTTTAATCGTAAAATATAATGCAAGTCAGTTGAAATTAAATTTATCGAGTATAATACAACTTTTTTATAGTAACTCGGAGATAACACAAATGTGGCCTAAGCTTCTCAGCTTAAAATTTAAATTTCCCTTCTTATTTAAATTTATAAACGGTATGCAATTATCCTACCAGAATAAGTTTAATAACATCATAATTAAATGGGCATCGTGACAGAATCATTCGGAATATATTAAGATAGAAGATTTTGGTTAAAAAAAAAGAAGAAAAAGATAGAAGATTTTGACACAACCAACTTATTTTAAAAAAGTACGAATACTTTGGTTTTAAAAACCTTGGTTCGGTTATAATCGGCTCGATTTTGATTATAAAATCGATAAATGTAAAAATAAAAAATAATATACGGAACGAGACAAATTGATACCCGTAGGATATGTTTACGGCCACTTAGATCAGTGAAGCTCTCTGTAGGATGAAGGTTGAAGCAAGACCGCAATTACACTTAAGAGGGTAATAGAAACACTGGGAATTACCCAAGGAAAAAGGATGTGTGCATGCAGCCAAGAAATTGGCAGATGAAGAAAATGTGGTACCAGACAGAAAATGCAGAGTGAGCATGAAAATATTAACACAAACTCATGTTTCCTTTAAATGTTCAAATAGATTTATTGATTTTTAAACATGATATAGATTATATATTTGTTATATATTACATATATTATTTAATTATTATTTTAATAATCAGTTCGGTTCAGTTTTTATCGGTTCGGTTGGGAGGTATAACAGGTTCCCAATGATATGATTCGGATCGGTTTTTAAATTTTCAGTTTTGGTTTCAGATCGGTTACATTCAGATCGATTTTTACATGTTTTTCTTGGTTTCGATTTGGTTTCAGTTTCAAATCGGTTTTTTGCTCACCCCTAGTGATTATATAGAAAGTGAGAATCGGAACACAGTACAGATCATTAGAATAATAAAAATTAATTTAAATAATTAATCTAAAAATTAATTAAATATATCAAAATAATATTATAATATTTATCTTATAAATTTATTATACTTCTTAGAAAAGTTTATTTATAATAATGTTATATTCAATCATATTTTAAAAATTGAAACAATTTTTGATTGGATGAATAATTATGAAACTTGATACTCCCTCCGTCCCTTTGATATGTATACGTTTGGATTGGAGACGGAGACTAAGAAAAGTATATAAAGTACTCCCTCTATCCCATTTTAACTTATGTTTGACTTTTTAACACGTATATTGAGGCGTAAAAAAACAATAGCTACACTCAATAAAAAAGTTCAATTCTTATATCAAATAAAAGTTTAGATTCCAAACTTTAATTTGATATAAATTTTATAAAGAATAAATATGTTTAGATGTGAATTTTTTAATATCTTAAAATACGTGTAAAAAAGTCAAAAGCAGTTAAAATGGGACGGAGGGAGTAGTATAAAGTAAAAAGAAAGAGAAAGAAAAGTGAGTAAAGTGGTGGGACCCATCAATATATAATTGATAGATTTGTTAAAGTGTATGAAAGTAGTGGGTAGTTGGGATTTTTATATTATAAAAGGTTACCATTTTGGGAAGATTTTGAAATGTACAGAATTAAGTGAGACATCCAAAAAAAGAAATTGTATAGAAATCAAAGGGACGGGAGGAGTAATATTTTTAATATCAGTGTTGTAAAAGGTGAAAATCGGATCTAATCAATAAAGTCACGGAACAAGAATTAATTGAAAATTAATTCGATGAAATGAAATAATCGAATATTTAATCAGTTTGACGAATTACAAAACATTAATTAATCATTGATTTTTAGAACGGTGTTTGATATATATTTGAGAAAATATTTACAAGTGCGTAACTTGTTTGGATGTATTAAATTATTGACACCGAATTTTGCCAAAAGAAATACAAAATCGTGTTAAGTCTTACGGATGAAGGCGAACGAGTTATTGAGAGAGTCTAAACTCACTATTACCGAAGTCACGTGACCATCAAAATAAAGTCACGTGAGCTATAGATATAGGGTAGATGGTGGGCGTGTAAGCAAGAAGAAAGTGGTTGACACTCTCTCTCGCAATCTCCTCTCTCTCAAAAATCTCTCCCAATCTCTCTCGTCTCTTCTTTAGTTATACTGGGGTTTAACAAAATGACGTCGTTTTGCTCGGCCACATCTCTAATCTCTCCCCCTATAATCTCTAAATCATCCGCACCGTCCGTATCTTCGTCTTGTTCCTCTCCAGTTTTGTCTTTTCCGGCTCGCCGGCCGGCGAATTGCGCCGGAAGAGGGAGGGTTAATGTGCGTCGGCCGGCGGCGATGATTCGTATGGGCGAGGAAGAGAAATTGACGCGCCGCAATCCTCTTGATTTCCCAATTGTATGTTTTCCTCTTATAATTTGGTAAAAGTTTTGATTGTATGGTTCATAAGTTAATAACTTTCTGCCTTGGTGATGGAATTGTGATTAAATTTATTTAGATTTTTATGGTTTAGAAGCTCGAAAGTTTGTATCTTGATGATTGAATTGTGTTTTAATTTGTTAAAATTTGGGTTTTTAGGGTTTAGTATCTTGATGGTTGTATTGTGGTTAAATTTGATAGAATTTGGATTTTATGGTTTAGAAGCTCAAAAGTTTGGGTCTTAGTGATTGAATTGTGTTTTAATATGTTTAAGTTTGGATTTGTATGGTTTAGAAGCTCGAAAGTTAGTATCTTAATGGTTGTATTGTGGCTAAATTTAACAAAGTTTAGATTTTCATGGTTTAGAAGCTCGAAAGTTTGTTTCTTGGTGATTAAATTGTGTTTTAATTTGTTAAAGTTTTGATTTTTATGCTTTAGAAGCTCAAAAGTTAGTATCTTGATGGCTTAATATTTATTTGATCAGTTGAAGTTTAGATTTTATGATGTAGTTGAATACTGGCTAAACAAATAAGATCTATATGTTATTATTTTTTTGGGTACCTACGTAATAGATTGACCTTATTTTTATGATGTAGTAGAAGGTTGGTGTGTGTTTGACTTTGATCACAAGAGCCTTCACTTACCTAGCTTTAACTGTATCTTCATATTGATTTATATTTTAATTTGTTTGAGCTTGGATTATTTTCGGTAAATGAGCTGGAAAGATATTATCTTAAAATTAGATTTGGTACCGACAAAGTGAAGTGTTGTTTCTGCTATGCAATTGTATTTTTGGAAGTTGATTTCAAGATTAAATTTGATACAAGTTCATGGAATTGCAGTACATGTTTGCCTCTTAATGTATTTTTGTAAAGAAAAGTACTTGAATGTCATAGGAAATCAAAAGAGAAAATGAAATCATAAATAGTTTTAGCATTGTGGATGAAAATAATGCAAAGTATAAGAGGGCCCAAAGTATTACAATTGACACACATTAAAGTATCATATGAATCACCATACACAGCATACACTAAAGATGATTTCAAGAAGTACTCAATTTTTATACTTGTTGTGACGCACATTCTCATGTGTAACAATTGTGGCACAAAGAGGCAGTGGTTTAGTAGTCTTGTTGTTCCATTGTTGTTAAAATTGCGATTAATCACGAGTAGGCGAAGGTTCCGCAAACTGCATTTGAGCGATTTAGTGTGATTATGAAATTGGCTAAAAATCGCCCATAACTCATGATTACTCGCAAAAACTCGCACTAAAAAGCGCAGAAACTCGCAAAAGTATAAAAAGACTAAAATACCATTCAGTTAAAATAAACTCTACTTCTCTCAACCCTTTCTCTTCATCTCTCTCTATGTCAACACTTTTTCTTCGATACCCTGGTCTGCATATATGCTAAATTTTTAATACTATTTACAACGTTTGTTAGATGTTTGATAAAACCCCCCTTAAAAATTACTCTCTTAAAAGGTATTGATCACTTGGGCCATAGTTAAAGATGACTCGAAGTGTTGACATGGGATGGAAACATGGGAATCAAGCTGAGAAAGACAAGTCAAAAGTTCAATGTTCGTTTTGCAAACATACTAAATGTTATTGATTGATAGTATGATATTTTTATGTGATATTTCCACTATGTTTGAGACTATTATTTATTTTTGAAACTAATATTAGAAGTAACATTCTCGAAATTATATAATTATATAGGTAATTTATTTTTGGCGAAAAATCGTGTGAGTAATCGCGCTTCGCAAGTTGCACTTTGAAATTGGAGCTTGCATTTTTTTGCCCTAACAATGCTGATGTCAAATGAAACTCCTTTTTGCAATGTCCGACACTCCGACCAAATGAAATAATTTCGGAGAGCCTAAACAAAAGACACAACACCATGTGTGGAAGATGATTTAAAATCTGAGATAACATATTTCTCTTTGTTTTTGTGAACCGTGTTGTTCAGTTGTGTAACAGATGCATCTGATAGTAATGCACATTAGGTAATATGCATTTTTTGCGATGTGCAACATCCCCTGTTAAGTACAGGCTCTTAAAAAAATCTAAAAGTCATGCATGTCTATGTCATGCATATCATCTCTGCTGGTGTCTTGCAAGTCCTAAATGCATGATACTTGTGATATTTCTGCCTCTTTATGATATTGGGGGTACCATGGACCTTTAGCCGAATTACAGTCCTTTTTTAATGTAACGAAAGCTGAGGCATACATGAGTAGAATAAAATTAATTAGGGAAATATCAAATTTCTGGTAAGAGAAAGATGAATGACTTCATTGATTTACAAAATAGGGAGAAAAAAATCCTGTTGATCATAGTATCGTTGGTACGACTCTCAAGAAACATTATATTCTTTGCTTGCTATGTCACAAGACTTTCCTGTTGGAGAGACATATTTTTTCTTGCATTGTTCAAGGTAGCTACCTCTGTAAAATAATTAAAGAGTAAAGACGTCCTTCGGGTTTATGCATGAAGAGTGAAGTGTATGTTTTACCTCATCTTCTGTCAGGTATCCACCAATCTCAATCACTGAGCTTCAAGTACTCCCCTTCACCTGTTTTCTACCATAGATAACACTAAGCATTCATCGTATGTCCTAGCGTCTTTTCTTTTCTCCCTTTGCCCGTTTGCCGCTTCTCATTTAAAAATGAGTATACCAAACAAGTGATTCATGCAGTTGACCTCATTAGTATATAGTCAATGCTTATTTTAAGTTGATAACTAAAGAGGCAGTAGTTGTCCTTATGTTCTGTAAATCGCCAACATATGGGCCAGATACAGGTGCTTGTTGATGCGGAACACATGGTTATTTATTATTTTATATTTATTTGTATATATAAATTAGTTATGGTTAGTTTAGTTCAAATATATGTTAGTAATAGATAATAATTGATTTATAGTAGTAGAGAGTTAAGTTATAATTAGGACTAGTTTGCTTTTTTTTTTTTTTTAGGATCTTACTTGTTCACCAACTTTAAGGATTCTAATATAAGCAGTTGTAATCTTCATTATTTAATGGAGTTGAATTATATGAATTGAATCTGCGGATTTTGTGTGTTTCTTGCTGATTCTCTGCGGAGATAGGTCTTTACCATCACTTGTTAAGCCAGATCACTGCTGTATTTACATTATATGCTTGATATAATTTTTTGTGCGAGCAATACATACAATTTGTAACACATATATGTAGCACATTAATAATATAGTACGAATTATATTGACGCGTGTTGGATTGGCGATAGTTTATATACTCGCTGGAGGAAGTAACAAGTTGTAGGTGATAGTGGTAATTGTGAAATTATTTCTTAAAGCATCAGAAGCATGATCGGTTTTTATTTGATAGGTACATGTGTGTGTGTGTGTGTGTGTGTGTGTGTGTGTGTCTGCAACTCTTCTACAAGTTACTGATGTTTGATTGTCATCAACTTTCATGAATCTGCCGTGTTCACATATAATATATTAGAATACATCTCCACTTTTGTGCAGAAATTAACAATTGCATTATGTTTAATGTTGCGTTTGGATGGTGTGACCGCTTTGTGCTTATTGTTCTAATGCTTTCTGTTGAAATCTTTTCAAGGAAAGTGGAAATTAAGTATTACTATACTATACAAGCTCTATTTCTAAAGCTTTGGTTCTGCATCTGATAGTTTTCCATTGTAATAGAGCATGCTTATTTTGCATCTGTTATTCTACTCATTTCTTTTGGCTTTGTATACTTTGTTTTGGTCAGGAATGGGAGAGACCAAAGCCTGGGCGTAGGCCTGATATATTCCCTCAGTTTAGCCCAATGAAAACACCCCTGCCGCCTCCAATGCCATATGATCCTCCTGAAGAAGACGAGGAAGAAGAAGAAAAGAAAGAAGAAGAAGAAGATCCAGAGAAAGAGGAAGGAGAAAATCCGGAAAGTAAGTGGTTTCCCTTCCGGTGGTGAGATCCCAAATTTTGTTCTCTCAAGTTTTGATAGAGTTACCCTTGCCATGTCTGGCAAGGAGGTGGAGCTACACGAGAAAATGCATCTAACAAATTCGCTGTAAAACTTTTCCCGTGTAATTTAAGCTTGTTAAATGTAGTATCCGTAGTGGTCCTTAAAAGACTTTCATAATGATATAACTGTGCTTGTGTTGGTAACAAATTCTTTATCGAGGGCAGTTGTCTTCTTACAGACCAACCTAAAGTCTGATACACAACATAACCTAATGTTGAAATGTTCATTTTCTTTCCTTTGGCTTATTGCTATAGACTATGGTCTGTAAGAAGATATGCCTATTTCTTATAAGAGAACCTAAGCCTCCATCAGATATAACTTAGAATATGAACGAGTATTCATATTATCAGAACTAAAATGAGGCTTGGTTATTTTATTTTCCAGAAATAAATATCTTATTTTTGGGGAAAGTGACGTAAATTTATATTTTTTCCTGAATACTATACTTATTGTTATAAATAAATAATGTTAAACTTTTTCTGAATACTTATTTAAAAATAATAATATGTAAATGTGAAATGTTTACTCATAATATTTTCTTGTTTCCTTACATAATTTGAACCAAACATCCTGTTGAATAATCAACCAGTGTGAATTTATTTAGTAAACGTATGAAATGATAATTTTCATGGAAGTTTTTAATGTAAAGACTGTTTTTAAAATATAGATTCCCACTATAAAAAAACCTACTTTTGAGAAAACTTGTAATTCAGTGTCAAATCTCATCAAAATAATATTTGTATATTATAAATCAAACTATATAAATATAAAATATTAATCTGATTTCTGACCGCTAACAAATTTTTTACCATCACACTCTTTCTCAAGAGCAAGTCAATTTTTTATGACTATGACTTATAACGCAATTGAATACTCTCTCCCATTCATTTCTATGTCCCATCAATTGTATACATACCCAAAGTAGTAAGATTTTATAATATAAAACTTCAACTCCACCCATTACCTTCTTCCACCACACCTACTTCATACATTAAAAATTAATTGATCCACCACTTAACTCACACTACATCCATTTCATACATTAAATATTAGTTGTTCCCACCACTTTACCCATTTTTACTACTCCCTCCGTCCCTAAATACTTTTCCTGTTTGTACTTTTCACGTTTGCCAACACACACTTTTGATCGTTAATATCTTTCATTTCGTAGTAGCATTAAATATAAAAACTTCACCGTATTAAAGTACTCGTGAATACGAATCTAACAAGATCACTCATGACTATATTTAGTTTTATAGATTAGATGTAAATTAGTAATTTGTCTCATGTTATGAACAGTACCGACATTACAAATAGGAAAAGAAAAAAGATACGGAGAGAGTACTTTACTTCACTAAACTCCAGATTTTTCTTAACCACCGTGCCAAACCCCGTATTTACAGAACTTCTCAGACAATATCAGGTGATCAGGTAAGTCTGTGGTCTAAACCCTTAACAATCTGCCATTCATTGCTCGTACAAGTCAATTTTTAAAATACACTTCCAAGAATCCAAGTATGTTTGGAACCCTAAGCCACCGTTTTTCAAAAGATTAAAAAAAATTTACCTAACCCAACCCACCGGATACTACTCATAAATAATAATTCGGTCCCGCGAATTTCCCTCCGATAATCGCATTCAAGTAAGCAAGTACCCTATTTCAATTCATATTCCTATACATGTTACAATTACGCGTTATAATATATAATCTTAGTCTCGAATTCTGGTAGTAACAGGTGTTACTTTTCTTAACAATGATCAGTTTCATATCAATTTTTGAGTTAGGGTTTCATGTTTTTTAGTACTTGATCTAGGGTTTCTTACTGTTATTGTTATTGTTGAGCTGTGATTCAATGGCAGAAGAATTATCCGATAGCGATTCCGATGATTTCGGGTTAGGAGAAGACATGGAAGCCTTACGTAGGGCTTGTAGTTTAGGTATAGGTGATTATGGTGGTTCCAGTGGTGTATTTTTGGATGATTCGAGTTCCGAGTCGAGTGACGGAGATTTGGAATTGTATAAGAATATTAGGGCGAGGTTTTCGGGTGGGAAGGATGATCAGGAGCCGTTGAATTTGAAACCTATTTGTGTGTTGCCGCCGGTGTCGTTGGATAGTGATGATGATGATTGTGATGGCGATTTTGAGATTCTGAGGGATATTCAGAGGCGGTTTAGTGATGATTGTAAGGAGAATTGTGATGGTTCGGTTGTTACTGATTTGGATAAGGAGAGTTTGGATTGTAATGTTTTGGATTCGGGTGTTTGTGGACAGGAGATTGAGGCTGATCTTGTTGAACCTGAGGTTATTGATGATTGTTCGCCTGGTAGGGAGGAGGAGACGGGGTTGCCTAAGTCAGCTCAGGCGTTTCTTGATGCGATTAAGAAGAATAGGTTGTGTCAGAAGTATTTGAGGAGTAAGTTGATGCTTGTTGAGTCGAGAATTGAGGAGAATGTGAAGTTGAGGAATAGGGTTAAGGCTCTGAAAGGGCTTCAGTTTGCGTGTAGGAGGAGGACAGGGCTTGAGGTGTCGCAGAAGAAAGATGCTCTTCTTCAGTTGGTTCAGGGTACGAAGTTGAGGGTTAATGCTAAAGTGAATGAGAAGAGCACCCGTGTTATGCGTTTTGCCCCTTGTGAGAATGATCATGTCATGAATTATAAGGCCATGGTTGAGAAATTTTGGGAATCAGTGAATCGGAATAAGTGGACAAAACAAGATGATGTAAATCTTGTGAAGGGGATCAAGCAACAGTTTCAAGATATGTTGCTCCAAAAGACGTATGAGAATGCAGAGGGGTTTTCTGATTCGAATGAATTTGATAGCATAGTTGCATCGATTAGTGATCATGACATTACTGATGAGAACTTGAATGAATTCTTGCCTAAGGTTAATTGGGAGCAATTGGCTTCCATGTACACCAAGGGGCGATCTGGCACAGAGTGTGAAGCGAGGTGGTTGAACTGTACAAATCCTTTGATCAACAAAAATTCATGGACAAAATCAGAAGAAAAGAAACTTTTGTACATAATTCAACATAAGGGGATTAGCAACTGGATTGATATTGCGTCATCATTGAGAACAAATAGGACACCATTTCAGTGTTTGGCACATTACCAGAGAAGTCTCAATCCATCACTACTGAAACAGAATTGGACAGAGGATGAGGATGAAAAACTCCGTGCTGCTGTAGCAACTTATGGTGAGAGTAGCTGGGAGAGTGTTGCTTCTGTCTTTGAAGGACGGACAGGTACCCAATGCTCTAATAGATGGACAAAAGCACTTCACCCAACGAGGAAAAGGATAGGGAAGTGGATCCCAAATGAAGACAAACGTTTAAAAGTAGCTGTTACGTTCTTTGGGGCTAAAAGCTGGAGAAAAGTAGCGCATTATGTGCCTGGACGCGATCATGTGCAGTGTAGGGAAAGATGGAAAAATAGCTTGGATCCTTGTGTTAAGCTAGATTATTGGACTTCAGAAGAAGATCAAAGATTGGAAGAAGCATATGAGGAATTTGGACCCTCCTGGAATAAGATTGCCTCATATGTGACTCAACGTACTGATAACCAATGTCTCCGAAGATGGAAGGTTTTGTTTCCAGAGGAATTTCCTAAGCTTCAAGTGGCTAGAAAAATAAAAAAGATTGCTTTACCTTCAAATTTTGTGGACCGGGAAGCAAGGAGACCTGCCCTTGGGCCTAGTGATTTTGTCCATCTGCAGTTGTTAGATTCTGCGCTTGAAGCTAAAAAGACAGACTCCTCTAAGAAGAGAAAGAGGAAATCAAGACAGCCTGTTTCTTCTGCTAAAAGGACGGACTCCTGTGAGAGGAAATCAAGGAAGACTTTTTCTTCTGCAAATAATTATGTTTCTAAACTTAGACCTGCAAAGCAGAAAAAGGATGCTCAGCAAAGTTGCGAGGGTGACAAACCCCCTATTCCTGAGGTGCATCCCGCTAGCAAGAAATCTGTATGGAGTAGAAAAAAGAAAACAAGGTCAGAATCATCTGAATCATTCGCAGCATTTTCCAACTCAGAAAGTAAAAGGAAACCATGTGAAAATGAATCTATTGACATAAAGCATAAGAAAGTGAGGAACCGGATGGGAATTGATGCTACAAAGAAAAGAAAGACACTGATACCATCACTTGAGAAAAATATATTAACTGAAAAAGTCAAAGAAGTTCAAGTTCACACGGAATCTCATGAAACGGATGTTTTGAGTGAACATTTAGATATATCTATTTTTGGGGATTGTCTTCAGTCACCCAGTAGAAGTCCAGAAAGGATGTTATTGAATGGTGATGTTGCTGAGCCATTTTTCAGGGATAATAATGATGAAAGACCTCTGAGGTGCTCAACACCAGAAATTTTAGAGAATTTGAACCCGCGGGCATCCACTGTTTGCAGAAAAAGGCAGAGAAGGCTAAATTCTAAACAAATGCGTAATGTAGGTTACAGGGATGACATGACAGTTTCATCTGTTAGCAACCAGTTACGGAGATCCCAAAGAATAGAAAAATTGAAGCTTCGACCTAACAAGTGCTACAAGTACCAGAGTGGTGAATGCTTCTAAAATTATGGTATTACTGCCAAGTGGTCAGCATCTGAATTTATATATAACTTGATACCTCAGCTAAACTGTCATAGGTGAATACCAAGGGTCTAAGAGGTTAAAAACTCGATAACTTCATTGAAGGCAGATGTCTATATCAGAAACTGAGAGATGATATCGCTCTTGCTTAATTTACTTCTGATTGAAGAAGAGGAAGATTAGCCCCCCTAAGTTGTGACGGAATTTTCAATTTTGTGAGGGTACATACATGAAATATATTAATCTTATTATATGTAGAACAGTAACTTGACTATTGAGGAATATAAATATTGAGTTGCATTTTAGTATTGAACTCTGTTTTTCACTTTTATGTGTGTGGGTATATATTTATACTCTCTTTCGTCATCTGTTGTTTCAGACTTTTTGATGTTCCTTCCATTTTTTGTTTGCAGAGGCGGTGAAAGCTCTACTTGGGTATCATGATTCTTGCCATTCTGTTTACATATTTGTCAGTCAGTGTGTATCGTATCCAAATGTATTTCTAGCGGGCTTACTTGTCTTTGTAAACCAATGGTTTACTCCCAAGTTAGCAATCCTTTTACCTGTAAAATTAAATTGAGATAAACACAGTATTTTGCATTTTAATCTCAAAATTGAACCTTGAGATGAGTCCCGATGTCACCCACCTGCAGCTGCTATTTGCTAAGTTTTGCGAGTGGTTATAGTTTTCATATACTGCATGCATGGTAATAATGTTATGCATAATGTTTGCTTAGTTAAACGCTTTCTATGTACAGATCACAGCTCCAATTCGTTCCTTCCATAATCTTGTCAGCACTTATTTTGTCCTTCATATGTCTCAAATGTTCCTTCCTCTTCTTATTTTACATTTTTCCGAATCTGATGTGTGCTTCTTGCACTTTATATATACTGATGTTTTATATGCTATCTCAAAAATATTCGTGCTATATTTGTTTATATGTTTATTGTTTGAATCCTTCAGTTCCCTTGTGCAAGTCATCAGTCTTTGTTCATCTATTTTGTTGCAGATGCGATTTTTATTTTAATTATTTGCAAATATAAACTAATTTGTAGCTTGGTATAGATTACGCAATTTGTTTTGTTTGATAAATTAAATTTACAATATTAATCAGTTATTTTGTTTAATATGTACTTATGAACTCACGCCTTCTTGTAGGAAAATACGATCATATGGACTACTTGACAAAGACTCGGATTTGTCTGTGCAAAGGTCTGTCAGGTAAGTTAACAGCATTTTAAAAGGAGTATTCAATGGTAATATGCTTTCTGTACATTAATTTGTAGTACTCCCTAGTTATAATATAGTATAAAGTTAGTCTCTTTAAAAAAAATTATGACAGCATGGATTTTTAAAAACTTAAAATGTTGATGTTGGTAAGTTTGAGGTATAAGTTAGAACCGGATTCTTTTAAAGATGTTTCTGAGCAAACTGACGAGAAATTTGGGGATGTTAAGGGAGAAGAAGGCGAGAATGCCATGAAGAGAACGCTGAGCCGGAGTGAAGAAAAGGTTGAAGACGGAATCGGTACAGAAAGTAATCTGTATTCCTGTAGTGACTTGTTTATAAGTACTGGACTTCTGCAGTGACTTGTTTAGTTGTTTATGTCATGTTACCAGAAACTTAATTTTTTATATTATCATTCATAAACACTAACAAATAAAATTAAGTAACATTTAAAACATCCTGGTCCCAATCCTTTGTGAATTTCAAATTTCAAAACACAATCTTATATCTTTATCATCAAGATTCTTTCATTTCTTCCTGTATCTCTCGCACTTGAAACATGTATATTAATATTTAGACATTTATTTATTTTGATTTACTACAGAATATATAACATGCAAATATGAATAGAGTATTTAGCAAATATATATATATATGTATATATGAATTGAGTATTTGTGTAAAACACTCAAAATATGAGTATATATACTCCCTTCATGTTCTCAATGATTTATCAATTATTTTAACTTTTTCTTTTTTTAATAAAAATTTAATATTTAAATTTTTATTCAAAAAAAATATCAAAAATTAATTATAAAATCATATTCTAATATTCTACTTGCGTCACAAAATACATTTTAAATAATAAAAAACTGATAAAAAATTAGAGAAATATGGAGCTCATGTCAGCAGAAAAGTATATATGTTTCTAACATTTCTATTCGACACTTACACACATATTCATGAAATATACTTGAAAACGTATCTTAAAACTTTTAATATTCCTAGCCCTGATACAATGCAACTAAAGGTGGATAATAATGGATATAACACATACTCCTTCCGTCTCAATTTATAGGTCTATTTTGGAATAAACATGTATATTAAGAAAAAAATTGGTTAGATAGAATCTTATCTCATGTATCATTAATTAGTACATTGATAAGTGAGAATATAGTTGATTTTCAAAAAAATCACTATAAATATAGGGATTTAGTGCATTGAGAAATGAAAATAATGTTGAGTTTCAAAAAAGTCACAATTAATATGTAGATAAATTTGTATTGAAAGAAGATTGGGACAAGTGTTTTGGGACAAATTTTTTTTTTCCAAAATGGACCTATAAATTGAGACGGAGGGAGTAATAATAGACACCCACTTAGCAGGAGATTGATAATCTGTGTCCACCGAAATGGTAATGGTGGAGCATTACACAGTTAAATATAAAAATGTGAACATTTGATTACGCAGCGATTGTTAGTAGGTGACACGGATGTTTAAAACACAGGGGACAAACATTTAAATTAAAGTTTAATGGGCTCAATTATTTTCAAATTATTGATGCATGTATAATCGTACATTTAGCAGAGGCGCGCAATCAATGGAAAAACGTGACGAGCAATTCATGTTTCATACACATGACCCATTTCATGAAAAACATGGATTTTCTTAATTAAAAGAAAATGACAAGATTATTATAATTATTTTACTTATTCTAAAAATCGATAAATTAATCACGATTAATCACAAAATAATTCCCGTTTCGTTATAATAATTAAGTATTTAATCATTCAATTTATATCCGATCAATTTAATTATTTTCTAACTAATCCTTATTTTCTGTTTATCTTGACTGAGATCAAGTCTGAATAAATTTGAATTTCTTTTTTTTTTTAAATCGGTGTCCGGATCAGTTTGCGCGCACCCCGACTAATCCGGTTAGACTAACTAGTACACTCATAACCTCGAGCATGGTAGTCAAATTTGAATTCTACTTTTTATCAAACCCGAAAACATGAAATTTTTTTACATGTTCTAATATTTATAGAATACTATAGGTAGTCGGGGGTTAACCTGGCCAAGTAAACAAGATTAAATTTTTTATTTTTAATTATATTATTGTCTTAAACTTTAATTCTGGACTTTTTTCAATTCTCAGTTCCCAATATAACATATGTTCTTTGACGATTATCTGATTAAGTAAGAATCCAATTAAGGGAATTAAGGCACACTAAAGTAATCCGTTAATTAAAAGGAACTACTATACTTAGACAACAAAGATTTAAATAATACTAATATTTTATTGGGGTATATATTAACATGATGATAGAGTGATATTTTTCTTTATTTAATACAAATTTATTAAAAAAAGAAATAAACTAATGAGTGAAAAAGCCCGGTCTTTGCTTTCAAAAAGTTTGCAGAAAACTTTAATGTTTCTTCATCACCTCATAAAGCTTCCAACATAATCATATCTTGGAACATTTTCAGCTCCTAATCTCTCTCTAGGAAACCACCAATTTCCTCATTTTTGCATAACTTTAGAATTCTTCAACAATAAGAAGTTATTAAGCACTTATTTTTGAATTGAAAAAAGTTAATATACATAGAGGTACTCTGAAAGATGCATGCTGTTGGAAGGCAAATGCAAAGATCAGGCTCCACCAGCTACCACCAGAGGCAGCTCTCTGATAATTTTCTTGAAGGTGGTGGTTTTAGTAAGAACAGCAAATGGCTTCAGCCTCAGGTTTTCATTTCATTTTTCTTATAGAACTGTGTGTGTGTGTGTGAATTTTGAATAAAGATTTGTTTTTAAGATGTATAAAGTTTGGATTTTATGGGTATCTGGTGGTGGATAAAAAAGTTATGCAAGAATATTAAGTTTACGATATTGGTCTAGATTAGAACAGAGGTAAGGTCTGCGTACATTTTACCCTTCGCTGGCCTGTTCTGGTAGAACAAGTGACAAGTCTTGATATTATGTTAAGTGACGAGTTTTCTTAAAATCTCAGAGTGTTGGGTGAATGCTTATCAGGATCAAATTCTTTATTCTTAGAGTTTTATGTCTAGAGATGGGGTTTTTAAGTCGACTAATTTCGTCATTGGAAGGCTTTTTTGATTTTTGTCCACTGGAATCGTTCAATATTTTTGAGTTCATAAGTCTAATGAGAATACAATACTGGTCTTTATCTTTGTTCTGTTTTCTTTTTGTGTATGTGTATTTTTTTACCTTTTTTTTTGATACCAAGTGTCCATTTCTGACTACAGGTACGTAAGAGACCCCTTAATAAAAGGGAGGTGGCGAAGACGGAGGAAGACATTATAACTATTGATCCAAATACTAATTCCCTTTCCGTCCATGAGAAAAAATTCAAGGTATCCTACACATTGATATCCTGGGGTGGCGAATTTTAATTGAAGCTCGGGCATTGGCCTCACGTTATAGGTTTCTCAATCTTTATGGAGCTTGAAAAATCTCAAAACTATTGGTGTTACTACCTGATTAATGAGTCAACTGCAATCTAATTAATTGATAAATGAGTTGTGTTTTCCACGAAGTATTTATTTATATGATTTGCAGTATTTGTGCGTATGTCAGACTCATTCGAAATCTCTGGCATATTTCTTTCTAGAATACAATTCGCATGCATTTCTAAAGTACAGCAAGTGATATGCAGAGTTGTTTTCTTCTCTTGTAGCTGACATACCGTCTTTGCAGGTGGACTTAACTGAATATGTTGAGAAGCATGATTTTTTTTATGACGCTGTGCTGAATGAGAATGTCTCCAATGAAGAAGTGAGTGCATATCTACAAGACAGATGCAGTTCTCTAACTTTTTATGTACCTCTCATGGTTTTTATTGATTACGAAGCCTTTTTCCTTGTTGCTGTAGGTATACTTGGAGACAGTCGAGCCTATAATACCAATGATTTTTGAACGAACAAAAGCAACCTGCTTTGCTTATGGCCAAACAGGCATGATCTTATTTTCTTCTTCCTACTTGCTTTGCACCTCTATGATACTTCTAAGAGCACTGCTTCAGTTTAGTTACAGTCTTCTTGATTGTTGTATCTTTGTCGTTTCCATATTGAGTGGATGAATTTCGTATGTACATTCATGTTTGGCTAATGATCTTATTTAGTGTCTTCCTACATACTAGCTTGTCCCAATTACCTTGTGCAATGAATGGATAATCTTTATCAATATCAAATTAATCATTAAAATATATTTTGCTTTACTTGACATGTTTCAGGGAGTGGAAAGACTTTTACAATGCAACCGTTGCCACTTAAGGCATCCGAAGATATATTTAGGCTAATGCACTATAATTACCGGAACCAGGGATATCAGTTGTTTGTCGGTTTCTTTGAAATATATGGAGGAAAGCTATTTGATCTTCTCAATGATAGAAAGTGAGCCTGTCAGTTTGTGACTCTACATAAGTACATAATAATTTAGCATCGTAACCTTGAACACTATGTTTGCAGAAAGCTTTGTATAAGGGAAGATGGAAAACAACAGGTCTGCATTGTGGGCTTGCAAGAATTTGGAGTAGTAGATGTAAATACAGTCAAGGAATTAATCGAGAGAGGCAATTCAACAAGAAGTACTGGCACAACTGGTGCAAATGAGGAATCCTCTCGATCACATGCTATACTGCAGCTTGCTATCAAAAAAATTGTTGATGGGAAGGAATCAAAGCCTGCTCGTCTTGTTGGCAAGTTATCTTTTATAGATCTTGCTGGAAGTGAACGTGGTGCAGATACGACAGATAATGACAAACAAACAAGGTATGTATAGAGATGTGACTTTGTTGATAATAGCAAGATCCCAAGGAAGTCGTAAAAAAAATCTGAAAAATGCAGAACCTACCCTTTTCCTTGATTTTGGTCTGGTGGAACATTTGTATGCTGCCCAAGTACCCGTGAAAGTAGATATCATCATCCAAAAGGGGATAAAAGTTATACAAAAGATAATGTTTCCAATAAAGTATCACTGTGGACTAAATTGCTCCGTGGGAGTAACAATGCTTGTCAATTTCTATTGTAGAATGGAAGGCGCTGAAATTAATAAAAGTTTACTTGCACTAAAGGAATGCATCAGAGCACTTGACAGCGATCAGGGTCATATTCCCTTCAGAGGGAGTAAGCTAACTGAGGTTCTTAGAGACTCATTTGTTGGTGATTCGCGCACTGTTATGATATCATGCATTTCCCCAAACTCAGGATCATGTGAACATACTCTCAACACATTAAGATATGCTGACAGGTAATGTTAATTCGGATTAGAAAATATTTGTTGGTTTGCATTTTTTCCAAGTAGAGAACTTCTGAGTTTTAAATATCTTGTTGACATCTGCTGATTGATTACACATAATTTTAGGGTTAAGAGTCTGTGCAAGGGAACCAGCAGCTTCAGGAAAGATACACTTTCTTCGTCACTAAACATTAGAACCTCAACAGCTTTGCCCTTGTCTTCAGTTTCAACAACTGCAACAGCCTCTTCAGATAATAACCCCACAGATGTCGGAAGTAACAGATTCGGGTGGCCTAAGCAAAGTGAATTGGAGCCTTCTGAATCATTGACACTTGAACGTGCTCCTAATGGACGAGTAGAAAGCACCTCAGCCTCAAAGGCCTTTCCAGATAAATACAAGGGTCAGACAGAAAGGCCAGATGATGTAATTGAAGACTATTTTGAGTACAACGAGGAAACTCATGAACAAAACAATCAATTTCAGACAAGGAACACCACTCAAACAAATGCCAGGGAATCGACAGCATCTCAGGCTAAGAACTCACATTCAGACGAAGAAATTGATGCTATCCTAAAGGTAAACAACACTTCAAATATCTTGTAGCAGAGTTAAACTCCGCGATCAACCTAATTATAAATTAAATCCTCATCCTCATTGTCCTTCACTCAGGAAGAGAATGATCTTGTGAATGCTCACCGCAAACTCATAGAACAGACTATGGATATTGTCAGACAGGTTCGGCCATCTGCAGACACACTTCATGCACCTAGTGATGAATATTTTCGGTTAAATTTAACAAATTCTGTTTTTTTTTTTCATGCAGGAGATGGACCTTTTGGTTCAGGTTGACAATCCAGGAAACCAGCTCGACGAATATATTCACAAGCTAAATGTGATTCTTTCGCATAAGGCAGCAGGAATTGTGCAGCTGCAAAATCGATTAGGTCAGTTCCGGAGCCATTTGCATGAATACAATATCTTAGCTTCTTCCGGGCAGTAATCATGTTCCTTCTGGTATAAACACTAATATTGTTGGTAAAAAATGTCATGACTCAATTTCCTTGATGGTCTTTCCCCATGGAAAGACAGGTTTTGGTGTGTGTTTTTGGATTTCTCCGCATTGAAAGCTTGTTTCCATCTTCTTCTCTTTTTGTTATACAGGTGTCCGAGTCAGCTTGCGTGCACCTCCGACTAATTATAGCTAAAATAACGCATTTTGTCAATTTTTGGGTTGGAAGTTTTGTTGTGAGGTTATACAAAAGTTGCAGTGCCTGTACTAGTTTGATTTCCTTTTTGTAAAACAGGGGCTATATTTTGTAATTGAACTGATATATATAAAGCTTGTGAATTTTATTTTTCTTCCCTTTAGTTCTCAAACTTCACTTTCATCCCAATTTTTAGTTCTCTTTCCGTGGCTTTTTAAAAAAATGCTTATGTTTTCCTACATAAATTATCAAGAAAAATATAATACCGCTTTCTAACAAAAAAAAATAAAATCCATTTTCAAATATGTACATGGTTTTCGAAATCACCCATCAAAAAGATGATCATCGTAAACTCAATTCATGATTTCATGTTAAGTCTTGTATGTATGTACAGGTATGCTTTTGCCCGTTAAAAATATAACGTTCAAACCCTCGCAAAGAAACACATGCGGAGATTTAATTACTTAATTTAAAGACATAAATTTTAATATAAATTTCTTGTTAACTTTTTGTGACAATATTTTTGAATTCTTTTTTTATTTTGATGTGGGTGGTATTAAAAGAAAATATGAAGATTAACTACGAACATTCATGTCCGATAATTTGAGAGACTGTGCAGATTTTAAGTCATGTACACTTTTTTTAGTCTCCGCGTTTGAGTTGTTATTTTTGAATATTGGTCATAATTTTTTAATTTAATCATAAATAATATTTTTACTTATTAAAAATAATATATAGTTTTACATTATCTTAAATATTATAGTCAATTACTGTAATTATTAACATCATTCAATTTAATAATTACAAAAATCATTGTTGAACTTATTAATTTTATTAAAGGTAACATTCTACATTTCATGAAAGTAATTATGTATGTTGTTTACGTTGTTAAACATACGGTTATTTTTATATTAGTTGAATGTTTAGAATAGTGTAGAAAAGAATAGATTAAATTTGAAGTCATTATATTATATTTTATCTTTTGACAAATATTTACACCAAGACTCCGCTTAAGCTTTATGTAAATTTGCTCGGTATACACTATTTAATACAAAAAACAACTCCTTCACTAAAAGATTCTAATTATAAATATCATATGAGGACGGTTTTACTAAATTTGTGAAATAAATTTAAGAAATTTAGAAAATATACTGTTTTTCGTAAGGTTTTTTTTCTTTTGCAATTTTACTATTTTCTAAAAACAATTACAAATATAATGTACAATTTCAATATTTTTGTAAAGATATAACTCCCAAATTCTACAACTCCATCCTCCACTCTTCTTTAATCTCCACCCTCCACGGCTCTCACGCCTTCTTCAATTCTGCCCGTTCCACTTACCACATCCTCCTTTCCTACTCCCCTTTTTTCCGCAAGCCCATCAATCATACTCTTTTCGGCCCCGACTCCAATCTCGCCACTCTCAACCTCCTCTTTCGTTCAACTAGTTATTGTTATCATTTTCCATCATTGTCCTGGATCGCCTTCATTTTTCATCCCATAATAATCAAATTAAATTGAAAGAAAAAATCGAATCAATCGAAGGCGGGTGATGTGCTTGATTAAGTAGGTATGTGTATTAATTGTACTTTTTATGTGTGTATCGATATTGTTGACTGGTTTGTAGGATTAATGGCGGCTATGTTGTGGTGGCTAGGTTCGGGTGAAGACAAATGAGGGAGTGAGAGTCGAAGGTGGCATGATGGTGTAACTTGTTTATTTTAGTTGATTTTGTTATTATTTTTAGTTGATTTTGGTTAATTTTATGTTATTAATACCAGCCCCGCTAGGACCCTCAATTAACTCTTAATTTTCTCAATTAGTATTTTCTTGCAACTTATTTTGTAATTAAATGTAATTTTCAACATTTTTTTCAGAGTGTATTTATGGTTGCTAACATTTACAAATATGATTGCAAATGCGGTTAACAACATATCTATATACTTCATATAAAATTTTATAAATTTCATGCGGTTAAGCTCGTTGAGTCGTTGTCCACTCTCATCTACCATATAATATAAAAATTATAAAATATTAGTTTAAAATAAATACTTAATATTTAATATTTGAGTCATGCTTTTACGAGTAAAAAGTTATCATATTTTCAATTGATAATGATTTATACCTATATTATTATCGGTTTATTAGTAAGAAGTTCATTTTTCTTATAATGAGTATAATATTAACTGTCAATTAGTATCAAGACTAGAAGTTCTGTATCAAGTCTCGATTTATAGAAACGGATTTTTCAAGTATGTGCGCGTAGGCATATACCAATTATTACTTTTTATTTAAATGGGAGATTTTGATTGATATAGATTTATGTGCATCCAGACTGGTATTATTAATGAGATGAGAATTATCAGAAATTCACAAATCACACCTAATTATAATATCTAATTAAAAAATAATTATTAATCTATAAGGAAAATCCGTTATATAAAAAGCTACCTTCCCATCCGCGTATTCCGCAATCATTTTTCATATGTAGTGGAGAATGTTGCTCGTGGGAATTTTGAGCATCATTAACGAAAATGGATTCCACTACTGAAACAAAAGCAGGATTTTATTGGAACCGAATGGGTATGATTTCAAGTAAACTTGGCCCCACTTCTGCAGAAAACAAAATCTATAAACTACAGAATTTGAATGTGGTTCCTACAAAATTTCCATGTTATAGATTGTGCAAGTTGCAAATTTTAGAGCCTTCAAAATTTACAAGCTACAAATTTACAAGTTCCAAAATGTACGAGTACAAATCAGGAGTTTACAAGTTATAAAATTTATACTCCCTCCGTCCCAAAATAGTTGTCACATTCGATTTTGTGCCGGTCAAATTAACTAAAATTTGATTGAAATTTATTAATATTTTATCAGTTAAAAAATAAAAAAAAATATGTCACTGGAAATAATTTTTAATCTACTTTAAGATGTAATTTTCAGTTTTTTAAAATAATGAGTGATTGACTTCTAATCTTTAGTCAAAACTTAGTTAATTTGACCAACAAAAATAGAAATGTGACAACTATTTTGAGACGGAGAGAGTAAGTTACGGAGAAAACCTACCAACTTCAAAACCTACAAGTTATTAAATCTAAGTGTTGCAAAATTTACAAATTACAGAATTTCTTGACTAAAAATATTTAAGCCGTCGAATCTATATGGCAAAAAAAAAAAAAACAAGTTAAAAATTATGCAAAACCTACAAATTACAAAATCTGCTGGACAAAGAAAGCAAGTTGAAGTTATAAAATCTGGCCTTACAAAACCTGCAAGCAAAAAGAGTGTCTTAATAATTTACATACAAATGTTATAAAATATAATATCATTATAATATAGGATGTTATCATTTATATTAACTCCAACAAGAATTCTGGTCCACAAGTCCAATTATTAATATAATAATATATTTGAATTGTAATAGGGAAAGAAGTATGAAAATAGAGAGATCAATAATACTTTATTATTAAGATTAAAATGATGCTTTGAGTAGGGTAGTTTTAAAAATAAGACAGATGAAAGAATCCATATAATTTAAAACATTTCTAAAATACATTTGGAACTTTTACTTTTGTTAATTATCCTAAATGTTGATTTAAATCATGAATAAGTCACACGTGTTGGACTTGAATATAAAACTATAAAATAACATCTATTTGGGTTGAAGAAGACCTTAAAGCAGAGTATGATCATGACTTACAAAAATACCTGTAGATTATTTTTTAAAATTTTATCATAAGGCCTACATATAATTTTATGCATACCAAATCTCAAAGAGAAATATAACTCAGCGATTTTTTAAATAAATCACTAAACACGAAAATATGCAATAAAAGTCAATATTTGTGGATTAACTAGTAATATTTCTCAGGATCACACTTAAATGATCGCTTGGCCCTTTCTCTTTATAGTAATTTCATAACCCCAATTGTACTCTAATTAATATTTATTTTGCCAAAGCTTATGATCTTAATTTAAGTGGCTCCCTTTCGGGACATGCCCTTAATTTTACTATTAAACAAGACGGATTAATTAATTTCAGAAATGGGAACAATATAATTTGGTCTGCATTATAACCTATGTTCAGCCTTTCTGTTCTATACATGGCTAACAAACTGATCATTTTAGCCCTACAACCATTATCATTTTTGTATAATTAATCAGTTATTTGCCTAATCGATCTCTTGATTTTAACTTTAAAATTAATTAGAATACAATCAACTAGAGCATAAAGTAGAAATTTCTCGAAAACCAGCAGTGCTACTCATAATTTGCAACTCAAAATTTTGAAATAAAAATCACCTTTTCACTTAAATTTAATATATTATTAAAACCTAACCATAGTCCATAACTATTATTGGAATTTTCTAGGCCTACTCGGCAGGAAAAATAATTACGTGGTGAAAGGAAATTTCTCGAACCGGAACTGAATCTTAAAGAATCAGTGAAATTAATTTAAACATGTTATTATAAATAATTTAGAATCGAATCTTTTGAATCTAATGTTCACCATCGCCTTGTTTAGGTAAAAGGTCCAAATTTATTTATTTTTAAAAAAAACAGTATATGCATATTAAGTGTTGGAAGTAACAATAGTAAGGAAAGAATCTTTAGAATAGAAAAGTGCAGAGTCCCACAGCAATATATATAGTTCTCACTTGAAGAGATTCTCTTGCAAAAGCATTCGGTAATTGCTCCCTCCACAGCCTGGGGTCAACTTGTACAGTTGTTGTGGGCTAAATGGACTAGTTGATAACAATTACCCTGCAATATTGTTTCATGTCTATGTTGGATCAATTATTCAATCAACTCACACATGGTGAAAATTGTATTCATCACATCTCCCTTCCTAAACGTTGTTGGAATTCTTTTTGCATCATATTTGAATGTCACTGTACTTGGGAGGAGGGCTTACCCGGATCATATTATATTCTCATAATTCCCGTCACTCAAAAATACATATTTGAGTCCAGAGTGGATCTTCATGATTTAATTACGAGAATATTGGAGATCGCAAGAAGTCGAATCTAGCTCAGTCCCAGCAAATCTAAACTCTGATATCATGTTAAAGGATAATTTCTTCAAAATCATAACACGTTGAGTGGACAGTATTCCAGGATGATATCATATTCTAACATATTTTAATATGCATGACATGAGAACTCCGGAAACATATATATAGATAGGAGGATAAAAAAAGTGTGATATAAACAGGGGCGGAACCAAGGGGGGCTAGCCCCGGCGCCAGCCCCGGCTGAGAGAAAAATAATAAGTATAATTTATTTATTTTTAGTTTTTTAGCCCGGGGACAAATTTAAAAATGAATATATATATATAAAAATAGCCCACTTAACATGGTGGTTTACATCGAAAAGACCATATTTAAAGACATAGACGATGAAATTATCTTACAATGTTATCAAAATATGCAAAATCGTAAAATTCAGTTGTCATCTATTCCTTACTCAAAAAAAGACAGTAAAGATATCTCCACTTAACCAATTAAGGTATGCATATTTACTTTTAATTTTTTTGCTGAAATTTTAATAATAGTTTAGCCCGGGGTCGAAATAAATCCTGGTTCCGCCACTGGATATAAAGATGGCGAATAGCATACTGTTTATTTGATGGCGATTGACTGCCCCATGCACTTAACTAGAAGTCTAGAACAATTGCTAACACAAAAAGTGAGTAAGAATTTACATGCACAAGTAAATATTCCCCAGATCATTGGAGCTGCGTAGAATCTCAGCAGTCACTGTTTAGTAATATTAATTATTATACTTGGAATCTAACACGTATTATTCACTTTGAACCTTAAAAAGTGAATGGATTCCACTCCAATTACACAAATCCTGGTTTGGCTCAAAATAGAGCCCCGTAATCTTCTTCTTGCTTTTCCAAATTGGAGTTTCACTCGGCAGTCTCTTTACCAGAAATGAACTAAACACGAACATATTTATCTTGCTAGGCTAAATATTGGGGCACATATAATTACATAATGCATGCAACTGTCAGGAAAGAAACAAGCGTCCATGATAGAAAACTCTCGGGTTGTATTTGATTAGGGTGAAAGAATATAAAAGGAGTATGAACTTTGAATTATGTTATGGGCAAATATTTATAAATTTCATTTTTTTCTCAATTCGATTCTTTACGCCCTATACTAAATATCACACATCCAATTTTCTTCTCAAATGACATCATAATAATTTTGCATCCCTCAATTTTTTTCGGAACTTTCTTCCCACCTCTATTATTTTCATTTATTTTTGTTCATTTCATTTCATTTCATTACATTTCATTCTTTCTAACCAAACAAAACATCTCTTTGAAAGTACATTAATTATTGTCAAACATGAGGTAGGTGTAAGGGTATTTTCAATTAAAAAAAATTTATATTTAAAATAATAATATATATATTTTAGTTATAATTTGGATGTGTGCTAGCTTTTATTATCAATATATTTGTTTAAGTAAAATAATTTATATGTAATATCTCACTATAATTTTATCATCTTGATTTTCAACTCATATTCTCCCCAACAGATGCTACTTATTAGGTATAAGTTAAATTTAAAATATTAAATTATATAATTTTCCACCTCTTATATATGTTAAAATTAAGTGTAAGTCGTTTTTTTATCGAAGATCTCGAACATCATGCGTGTTTTGCAATGGAAGCATTGCAAAATTTATAATTTTATAAATAATATTATCAAAATTATTATTTAATTAAAAATCTTGAAAAATATATTTTGAAAGACATTGTGAAATATAGATTTTGCCACACATGTCTAATTTGTAAAATAGCGGTCGAATTTAAATATTTTCGACCGAAAGTTATTTTCAAGTAGCCTAAATTCGATCGGCACTTTTCCGGTCAAAAATTACTGTCGGTCGAAATAAGTTATTTTCGACGAGAATTGGTCGGTCGAAAATGACCGTATATAGTCTTCTTATATTCTCATTGAAAAAGCACTTTATTATTATAAAATGATGAATCTTATAATAATATTTTAATTACGTAACATGACAAGGGTCGGATAAAAAATGTCGTCAAACACCTCTACTCATATACTCGATGTACATTTGCGATGAGTTTTGATAAACTGATCTGAATTTGATTAATATTACACGTGGTGGGACAGAGTGGACAAGTAACCCATAGTCAGCTTCAAAATAAATGGAAGGTGGTCTCGAAAAACAGAATGCATACTCTAGGAAAGCTATGCCTTCGTAGATGGGGATCATCGACAATGATGAGAGATTAAAACTCAAGATTCCCATCAAACATATATATAGTCAACACAACATCATTTTGTTCATAATATTCTCGTTTTCTCGAAGTTCAATTATATAAATTAAATATTTGACTCCTCATTTTGAAAATTTAACAATAGATCGGTTTATCAATGTAGGGATAGAGTTGATCACGAATGATATGTTAAGTAACTAGTTTATCTAAAATATTTCATGATTGAAAATTTGTTTGGTTGATAAGTTGATTTATATTTATTCGATTGATCCATCTGTCATTTTCACAAATAATCTCATTTTTTGGAAGTTCAATTATATAAATTAAATTAGATATATCATATATATTTGACACATTTTTCTGAAATATTAATAATAACGGAGATTATTTTTGTATGCCAAAAGGTCGAGAGTGCATTATTACTGTTATTAAGTAGTCAGATTGTCTAAAATTTTCAAGAAATTTAATTTATTCGATATATTGATGAATCGGTCGATACATTTATAAATAAAACCTAACGGGAAAGGCAAAATTAAAACTGAAGCAGTGGAACAGTTGACCCTCAATCATTTCATCTCCACCATCCATTGAGTTGATTGTGCACTGTCATCAAATATACATAGCTGCCAGCTGTCACTGTATAACCAGAATGTTTTCGATCTCTCTAGCACATATACACATAAATATAGCTTCTGTCACATGTCGAACTGTAAAATGTTTGAATCAGAAGATAAATGTGCAGCTGTGTTTAATTATTAAAAAATGACATTCCTGAAATTTAACATATGTACTCTTTTGATAATCTAATTACAGCGTATCGCGTATAATTTTATGAAAAAAATGAGAATGAAAATAGTTTTAACATGAGAACAATTATTCTAACTTTAAAGAATAGCATGCTACAAAATTATTTTGCATATTTATCGTGTTATAAATACATGCAAGTCGGTGCAAAACCAATTTTAACATGAGAATAATTATTCGAACTTTAAAGAAGTGCATGCTCAACAATTATTTTGTATATTTATCATGTATTTCTATTCTTTGGAGTGTAGAAAAATTATATTATTCTCACATAAAAATATATTTCACTACAAGCGTGATCATGTCGAACTAACACGTACCCCAAATTTTGTTCCGAAAATACGTGGACATCACATGCTTTAATGTGTGTATATATAGTTTGGTGTTCTTGTGCATGCATTCATGATTAAGCCTCTTGTTACAACTTACAAAATGGTCTACACTCAGTGACAATGGGCTTAGAAGAGCTAGTTGGTTGTTAGTTAATGGTAGTTATTACTATTTCCAAGGAGTCCCCCTCACATATTTGATCATCTGGTCCTTCACCACCACCATCTCCTCTTCCCTTTCCTTCTTTCTCCCAATCCGTCGTAATTGGACTATTTACGACGGATTTTAGTGTTAAAAATCTGTCGTAAATAGGCTTATTTGTTGTAGTGAGCTCTTAATGGACTACAACTACTTGACAGAACTCGACGGGAAGAGACTTCACGATCCACGCCTCACGCGGCCTAAAACAATGACGACAACATCACGAATTCGGGTGGAGGGGCCGGTTATAGTGGGAGCCGGGCCATCAGGGCTGGCCGTGGCGGCCTGTTTAAGGCAGAGGGGAATTCCAAGCTTGATCCTCGAAAGGGCGAATTGTTTGGCCTCTTTGTGGCAGCTCAAGACGTATGATCGCCTTCGCCTTCACCTCCCGAAACACTTGTGCCAGCTTCCTCACATGCCTTTCCCTCAGGACTTCCCAACTTACCCTACCAAGCAGCAATTCGTCGCGTACTTGATGGCGTATGCCAAGGCCTTTCACATCGAGCCGGAGTATAATACGACGGTTGTGAGTGCAGAGTTTGATAATAATTGTGATTTTTGGAGAATGAAGACCGTTAAGGGAGAATTGGAATTGGAGAGTGGTGAAATTGAGTATGTCTGTAAATGGCTTGTCGTCGCGAGTGGGGAGAATGCTGAGGAGGTGAAGCCGGAGTTTGAAGGAATGGATGAGTTTCGGGGACCTATAATTCATACAAGCCACTACAAGAGTGGTGATCCGTTTCGCGATAAAAGGGTTTTGGTTGTAGGCTGTGGGAATTCGGGCATGGAGATTTGTTTGGATCTCTGCAACTATAATGCTAGGCCATCTCTGGTTGTTCGAGACACCGTATGTTTACTATACTATATTTTCCAATCCTCGAAAGCAATTTTTTTTTTTCTCTTTAGGTTTCTGAAAACATCTACAAATATGTGATTTTAATTAGCAAGTGTCGATGATCACAGTTTTAATCATCGACCTTACCTTCATACTCACACACACACACGTCTCCTCCGAGTCTTGAACGGTTAACCTCTTGAGAGGTCAATCGATCTAATTGGTTATACTACTCTACATCTGCTACACTATAACAAAAACGGCTAATTTCGACCATCAGAATCTGGTTTACCATAAACGGTCGAAAATAGTTTCTGGTCGAAATTAGCCGCTTTTCTTGCATAGCTACGAAGAGTTTTTCTTCAGCACCCAAATCCTGATTCGATCTCCAGTCTCCACTCTTTAAAGTTGATGGCCGAAATTAAAACATTAAGATGGATCGATGTCTTTTGGTTTAGGGTTTTTAAGTTAAACAAGAACTCCCATGTTACTCTTGTGTCAGAAGATATTTTGTGTGAAATGTAGGAGAAGCACTCTTATTCAAGTACAAAAATAGCAACAAGGTAACGAGTGCACTTGTCCTTTTCTAACTTTCTTGGATTTCGCTTGCATGCGCAGTACTAGTGAAGCGCGGGCCAATGTGCATCTAATAATTCTATAAATTGCCATTCAGAATATTCCTTTGCTTGTAGCCCTCTGTCAAATTTACCACTCCTTGAGTTTTAAAGATTCCAAAGTGTTTAGATTCAACTAGCACGGGTTATTTGGAACTGTTCAGAAGGTTTTCTGGTCCCAGCAACTAAAGGTGACCCTGACTATGGTCGAACAAGTCTTATAGTCAGGCTCCCGAAATTTCAGAATCATCTATATATAAATTTGCAGAACATGCGAAATATTGTATGAATTAGAGTTTACTAAACTGATTTTGACTAGGTCCCGTGAATTTCAGGATCGGCCTCGTGGCAACCCTTCTTTTTAATTTATTGACTTTTTAGTGTATTGTTGCAGTTGCATGTTTTGCCACAAGAGATGCTTGGGAGATCAACTTTTGGAGTGTCCATGTGGTTGCTCAAGTGGCTGCCCATACGCTTTGTGGATTGTTTTTTGCTTCTTGTTTCGCGTCTCACCATTGGTGACACGGATCAACTCGGACTCTACAGACCTAAACTTGGTCCCCTCGAATTAAAGAAAAAAACAGGGAAGACGCCCGTATTAGATGTGGGAACTCTTGCCAAGATTCGAAACGGGAGTATTAAGGTAATAAACTCTCAGATTTACATATCGATAGGAATTAGAAACTGTTTAAATATTAAGTCTCTCCTTCTTACAAACCTTAACGGCTATGTTATCATATATAACTTGGTTGTTAGAGACGGATCACCTAAAACCTCAAAGTGCTAGCAGACGGGTTTAATAAGCATGTATGCTTTCCGTGGTAATAATAAATATTAAATGTTGATGCAGGTGTTTCCTGGAGTAAAGAGGTTCACTTGTCATGCGATAGAGTTCGTAGACGGGAGAACAGAAAATTTCGATGCTATAATTTTAGCGACAGGCTACAAAAATAATATACCGTCTTGGTTAAAGGTAAATTTTCGAATTGTTAGCTAGCTAGTTTCAATTATCAAGTAGTAAAAAAATGTGTCATAGGAGAGGATTATAGAATTTCTGCAACTTTGCGATTAATTAATCGTATTGCTCTTTTTCAGGATAATGTTTTGTTTTCGAAAAAAGATGGACACTCTAAGAAACCATTCCGGCCGGAAGGATGGAAAGGCGAAAATGGTCTATACTCTGTTGGATTCGCGAAGCGTGGCTTACTTGGCACATCAATGGATGCAGAGAGAGTTGCAGAAGACATTGAGCTCCAATGGTACTTAAAAGATTCGAAAATTATTACGGAGTCAGTTGATCAAGTACCAGAAATCGAAAGGGTTCTGTGTAATTTATGAGGTCCTTGCACATTTAGACAAAGGGCAAACAAGTTAAGGGGCAATTCAGACTTAGCATTGCATTGTATTTGTATAAGAGTACATATAGACGTAGGAAAAGAAGCGGTAGTTATGTATATAAACACATTATTTTCTGTAGATATAAAATTTTTGAGGGGTGGATGTTTAATATTTATGTAAATTTGAAATATGGCGGTGTTTGTTTGTATGCGGATGATCTGAGCTTCAATTCGAATTTCATGCACGAATATACTTCAATAGAGTTTTCCGTCCATTCTAATTAACTTATAGCAGATGTTTAATACTGATTCTCAGATGAGCTGCTACTGATCCATCCTCGGTCCAAAAATGCATTTTTGAACGAGAGAGAGTGGTAAGGCAAGGTATAAATTTGCAGAACGATGTCATTTTGGATAAAACCGACCGATTTTAGCCTGTCGGTTTTATCCCAGTTTTCACCTGACACGTTTTTCCTGTTGGTCGATTTTACGCGATCGGTTTTATCCTATTTGTTTTTCTATTGGTATGATCCTATTGAAGGGTAACATCATTAAAAACTCGAAATTTTTGAGAGAACTGGTAGCTTAGTAAGGAACGCATTAATAAAGGTTATGGAAGTTGTCTTCAATTTTTTTGTAGACGACCAATCAAACCTATCCTTTCTAAACGATCATTTACAGAAATTTAAATACTCTTTCTACGGAAATTGAAGAGAATCAACCTCTTTGTTTCCCTCTATATTAATTATAGTTGTTTCCTGTCTTCCTCGCAGAGAATCAGCCCCACAGATGACATTCCTCAGTAAAATTAATTGAAGCGCACAGCGAACTCTACGCCACAATTTGATGAAATTGGTCCATTTCTATTCAAGACAATCATGTACGTAATTGCAGTCTGAGGAATTAATGTACACTGATCTGATCAAGTTTGATCCCTAATTCACCATATATATACAAACCCGAAAGTGACAACACTTGCAAGATCAATGGTATAGATGAACCCTGCCTGTAAAAATAATGTTTGCATGGGTCATGATATTGACAAGAATAGTGTTGCAACACACTATGGAGTAGTACTCTATTGTAATTAGGGTTTCCGAAATGTGGATGGTGGGGTTTATCTGAGTACTGGAGTTGATCGATGATAACATACGGATTGAATCAGCTCGAATCATTGGGTTATCAATAAAGATATTATGCTCAAAGAGAGGGTTAGAGCAAGCATCAACATCACCGAGTACGCAGATGATTAAATTTCTGCCAAAATTCTCCAGTCTAGGACCAGAAACTCCATGGCCTACAAATAATTGATAGGGCCGCGAAATCTAATGCATGCATGTCGCCATCTTGAGGTGTAAGAGATTGCAATGGCTTATTTGTCCTCAGATTAGCATCAACGTCGAAAGCACCCAAATTAATTAGGGCCTCCAAAATCTGGAACTCAAAAAAATTTCATTCTTTATTCAGTAATGATATACATAGATTTTGCAGCAAATAATGCGCCCGTTTGTTTAAGAGAAGCAGAAGCTGCTTTGAGCTTCCGTTTTTTTGACCCGTTTGGGTAAATAAGTAGAAGTATTTTTAAGAAGTTGAAAATGTTAGCTTTTCTCTCAGATCTTCTCTTTTTTTTTTTCCAAACACCTTATTAATTTATTTACTTCTCATTTCTAATCAACTTCTTTACTTTGAGCAAAAATTCACTTTTTTTAAGTTTGCCCAAACGGCTTCGATGTTTGTCGCATATGCAAGGTGCAGAAATTCAGATTCTCACAAATTTTGTCTATTGTATAGCATAAGATCCTGTCGGAACCTTCCTCTGATATCTTAACGAGAGCAGGATGAGCTCAGATTACGATTATAAGCTCTTGTTAGAGGCATGTTACATTCACAATTTCAAGTTGCAGATAGAAGTTAATAAGTTGAGAAGAAAGATATGTACACACATATATATGGTCCAGATACACGTGATGGCCAAATGGACAATACATGTCGAAACCCCGAGCATGCTTTCGCATAACGTACGGCACCTATGGTGCACATGATATATTTCATGCTTCTTGGTCCATATTAACACTCACTGTACAGATTGGCATATATTCTTATTGCTTCATGCTGTTTTGTGGTCCTATAATTTATCGTTACTACCAAGTATTTGTCCTGACTCCAGAATTATTTTATGCAGGACCTTGGATTTTAAGCCCCTTGCAAAGGGACCAATGAACCTGAACTTATTAAAGATATAATTAAGTTTCAACACTGGCTCGTACCGACTATAAAGAGACAAAACTTATCTGCCAGACTTCCGAAATATATTGGGTTTCTTATAAATTTTGGAATTATTTGTACATTTATGAATTTGAAGAACATGTCATGTATATATTGATAAGGACTTCAATATGCCGAAATCGATCTCTTATTAAATTAAGGCGGTGTGAAAGCCGGGGCTCCGAAATACCGAAATCGAGTCCTTATTAGATTAAGGCGATGTGAAAGTCCGGGCCGATACTGATTGACCAAAACTCCCGAAACCTTAAAGGTTTCAAGAGGACCGATAACTTCACCAAACTTATATAGTTATATGATATATAGTAACCAAATACACAATTACTTTTTGTAAGTATATTGATTGGAAAACATTTTGATGTAATGGTATCCATGACTCGATCTTCTTATGTGAACAAAGAGATCATACAATACTATAAAAAATGGGTGTTACTAAGGTGGTGTTTGGCATACCATTATAAGCCGACTTCTGGGTTTATAAGTTATAATCATTTAATTGTACCGTTTGTGTAAAAAGTCAAGAAGCACTTAAAAGAAGTTAGAATTACTAGCTTTTGTCTCAGGACTTCTGCTTATTTCCCAAACAGTTTAATCACTTATAAGTCTTAACTTGCTTCTGACTTCTACTTCACTTTTTTATTTTAACCAAAAAGCACTTATTTTAAACTCACCCAAACGGCCCTTGAGTGATGTGGATGGTGATTTGCCAATTTTAGAATAGTCCAGAATGCAGGGAGTGCAACAGTGTGGGAATATTACAGGCATACGGCGAACTTGACAATGTCCAAGTAGTTGAGGAAATCCAAGTAATAAATCAGCCGACTGATTGATGGATATATCTCAACTACGCAACAGTTTATAGAACTAAACTGTAGATTAATTCTACAATTTTAAACATTTATAGGACTTTTATACATTAGTATCTCGAGGCGGAACGAGGATTTCGAAATGACGGTGACTGATTTTAGGATACTATCTATGACTTGGTATAATAAAATTTTGAAAAAAAAAATAGAATACATGTTACGGATTTTATGTTCATCTGGATTTCAGCCTAGATTAACTCTGTTCTTGTTTCGTGTTTGTGTGATAATCTTAGTTGTGAAAAATAAGCTACCTTTTCTTTCGGAAATTATTATATGTGCTCTCGAACCCCTTTCTAGATCCGTTTACCTCTGTATATTTATTTGTGTTGTGGCCTCACTCCAACTCTCCAAGAGAGTTTCACTGAAATTTTATATTGTCTGGTGCTGCAGGAGTAGCTAGCTGTGATCCTGTGATATGGCAATATTCATGATTCTTAAATTGAAATTTTTTCAACCTTGGGTGGTGTAGTTGAAAATGGGGGACCGCCAATTGCAACTTGTTCCCATGAATCAGTCCTCCATGGCTCCATGTTGTAGTTTTTAAAGAAACCAGAGATTCACTGCTGCACCTTGTGCCGCTCATATACATCATCTTGCGAACACGATGTAACAAATTATCACGTCGAAGGTGCCCACCATAATACTCTCTCCATCTCAAATTAGATGATTATTTTGAGAAAAAAATTTATCTCAAAATAGTTGAGCCTCTCACTTTTATATGCATATTTATCAACAATCTTCTATTGGTACCCTCTCTTATTTATCATTTCCAATGTACCACTAGCGAGTATACAAAAGAAGTCAACATAATAAATATGAGTAAAGATGGAAAAAGGAACAACAATTTGATACTCTTTAATATGTGTGAAATGAGTAAAAGGCTCGTTTAAATTGGGATGGAGGGAATATGATTTTAACATGTTTAGAATTGTTGGGACAAAGGAGTAACCAAAGTATTGATTCCGAGATCAACTTAAACGGATAACGGTTACCTATAAATATATATATATATTTATTATATATATATTGTTTCTTTCAAGTTATAAATCACATTCTTTACATGTTTCTGCCCGCACACACAAGTGCGGGTCTTTTCTTAAAACACTATACAATGAGGGATAGTTTGCGTACGTCTCATCCTACCCGATTGTTTGTTAAGCGGGATATACCTATTATGTTTGCTTGTTTTTACGATTTGACCCAACAAAATTGTAAAACTCGATTTTATCATTGATCCAAAAATTTACAGTATTGATTCCTTCAACCACTGATGTGAGATAACCAAACTTTACGGCACATAGGCAGGTTGCTGTAATATTCATGATTCGTTTTATTGAAAATTTTCTTCTGGGGTAGTGTTTTGGCGAAGGAACTGAAAATGGGGACCGCCAATTGCAACTTGTACATGTAGAATCGTCCTTCACTGAATCACTTCTCCATGCTATAGATTCCAAAGGAAACTGACCAGAGTTTCCACTGTTGTTATTTTTACCTTTCATGACACTGGGGCGTTTGGATGAGCTTAAAAATAAGTGTTTTTTGCTTAAAGCAAAAAACTGGAGTAGAAGTTAAAAACAAATTAAGACTTATAAGTAATTCAAGTGTTTGGGAAAGTAGTCATGAAACAGAAGCTAATATTCCTGGCTTCTTTTAAGTACTTCTTAACTTATTACACAAACGGCACGGACAAATGTATCTAACTTATAAATTTAGAAGTGGGGCTTAAAAGTGTTTGCCAAAAATATATTATCCTGATTTATACAGATGGGGGCGGTCCACAGCCAGCCATACGAGTTAAGTAACATATGATTTCTGGACACTTGGATGAATATCTGGCTGTTAGAATTATAATAATTTTTTAATACAAAGACTTGTTAAACACTTAAAAACTGTTGTGCAGCAGTTAAAAAGCATTGTTCATGTTAAAAAAATGTTACAATCCACACCGCTGAATATTCATCCAACACCCTAAAAACCATATAAAGCATTTCTTCTACCCGCTATTAGTAGATTAGGACATCATTTTTATACATTCACTTTTACAAGTTCTTATCCACAAGCCGTATTATTAAAATATTAATATATTTAAATTGTAAGTATTTTTGAATTAAAAATACACGGAAAAGAAGTGTGGAAAGAGATAACAATGATATATTATTGTTAAAATTAAATGAGGTTCGAGTAAGGTAGTGTTAAAAATAAGATAGTGAAAGATGTCTTAGCAATTTAAGATATTATTAGGACATTAATATAGTAAATCCAACAATGTCTTAGTTCAAATCTTAAATATAATATAGAATTATGTGCTGATAATTCTGGACTTATTTAATTAACTTCAACTCCAACTAGGGCTGTAAACGAACCGAGTCGAGTCGAGTTTTTGCGAGTCGAGTTCGAGTTTTTGCTAAACGAGTCGAGCTTGATCGATAAGATAAACAGTCATTTTTTGTTGTTCGAACTCGAGTTCGTTAAGAACCGAGTCGAGCTCAATCTGGTAGCGAATAATTCGAGTCGAATCGAGTTCGAGTCGAGTCGAGCCGTTCGCAAAATTTTGATTTTTTTTTGAAAAAAATAATTAATATTAAAAAAGCTTGTAAAATATTTCTTGAAGATTCAACCACACAGATGTTGGGATATTATTTTTTTAATGATTTTACAAAATTATCACAAAACAAAAAATATATTTGATGTGAAATTTTAATAATCAACTAGTGAAATAACTAGTACTTTATATATGTCTGGTCCTGAATTGATGTTCCATTTTTTTAAAAAAAATTATTGAAAATTTAACCGTAAGGATGTTAAGATCTAGTTATTTTAATGATATTAGGAAAATATCAAAAAAAAAAATTACATTTCATTATCCATATTTTTTTACACATTAAAAATTAAAAAATCATATATATTTTGTTTAATGAGTCGAGTCGAGTTCGAGTTTAACGAGCCGAGTCGAGCTCGAGTCGAACACTAGTAAAACTCGACTCGAGTTTCTTAACGATCAAATTTTTTTTGTTCGATCTCGAGCTCGATAACGAACCGAACCAAGTCGAGTCGAGTTTTAAACCAGTCGAGTCGAGCTTGTTCGCGAACAGCTCAACTCGTTTACAGCTCTAACTCCAACAATATTTCTTATCTTCATTATATATATACTTATATTTAATTGTTAAAGATTTTCTTTAATCATTAAAAATAATATAAATTACTAGAATATAATTTTTTATATTATATTTAAAATATGAACTAGGACATTGTTGGACATACTCTTAAAATTTTTAATTTTGACAATTGTAATAAATTTTGATTTATGACACTAAACAAGGCACCTGTTGTACTTGCTTTCAATGTTAAATTTCAAAAGATTATGTGGAGGAGTTGTTTGGATTAAAGGTTTAATTAACACGTGTCACGTTAAAATACTAAATGCTAATCAAGTAATTGTATATGAAAGATTAATTTAATTAATTATTTAAATAACTAATTCAACCAACTATTCATAATAATTAATTCAATAATTCATCTGTTTCACCCGGCGGTGGACAAAGAAGGTGGTGTTTTACGAATAATTGCTTCAAAAAACAACTATTCGTAAAACACCGCCTTGCTTGTCCACCGCCGGGTGAAACAGCATCTAACATGATTCCTCAATGTTTATCAAGAACCAACTCTTTATTATGACATGCTTTTTTCAAGGCAACAAATTGTAATGGACTTGAAACGAACAGGACCTACCTAGTACTCTAATAGTGGAGAATGAATAGAAATAGTTTCCGCTATTTTCATGACTAGTAAGCAACTCGAATGATGAGTATCAAATTTCAGAGTTATTGGATTGTCATTCTAGGACGATATCTTGAATGCCTGCCACCCATGTTTTGACGATTTTGTAATGTTTGATTGTTGTTGGGACATTGCTGGATCCTCTTCTTTCTTTTCGAACGGTGCATATATAGCGGTGTTGCGACACTATTGGATCTTCACACTACATGTATAGTACTGTGTTCCAATATTTTTTTTCTGCGAAACGGAATTGCGTCTCGGGCAGACAATAAATCACAAAATTCGTAGGAGCATCTCCAATAAACTCTTAAACTTGCTTTTAAGTTAAAATATAAAGAAGATAATAAAAAATGGTGCTCCAAAAGGCTCTTAGTGACTCTTAACAGCATCTCCAAGAGCCTCCTAATTGACTCCCAAATATAATATAAAAAATTGGGCTCTTAGTGATTTAGTATAAATTTAAGAGCATGAACTCCTACAATACTCTCTATGTTTCTTCTCTATATCATATTTTATTCATATTAGACTCCACTAAAACAAAGATCCAAACTCAAAAGTGGGGATGAATTGGAGGGAAAGAGTTTTTTATTGAAAAAAATAAGTTAAGAGTCAAGTTGTGACTCCTAAAAGAGAGGAGAGAGAATGTGCTCTTAACTTTTTGAAAAGCCTCTAAGAGCATCTCCAAGAGCCTTCTTGTTGACTCTTAAATATAATATAAAAAATGTGGCTCTTAGTAATTTAGGACAAAGTTAAGAGTGTAAACTCCAACAATACTCTCTACATATCTTCTCTATTTCATATTTTATTCATATATTGGGCTCCACTATAACAAAAGAGATGTAAAGATGGAGGTGAATTTGAGGGAAAGATTTTTTTATTGTGAAAAAATAAGTTAGGAGCAATGTAGTAGCTCTTAACTTTGAGGAGAGAGGAGAGAGAAACAAGAGGCTCTTAGTGATTTAAGAGCCACTTAAGGTCTCTTGGAGCAACATTTTTCCTCTCCTTCCTCAAATCTCAAGTTAGGAGCCTAAATGAAGAGACTCTTGGAGATGCTCTAAGAGTCTATTGGAACTCTAATTTATGCATGACTTTTTATTTTTTCACTTAAGAGCTTGAATAGAGAGCCTCTTGGAGATGCTCTAAAAACCTTAAGAGCCTCTTCTCTCTCCTCTAATTTAAGAGCTACTAGTTGACTCTTAACTCAATAAAATAATCATTTCTTCTCGTTCTTACATTAGATTCCTACTACATGACAAATATTTGAATTCAAAATATAAATAAAATATAAGTTAAGAGCAAATATAAGAAGTGTTGTTGGAGTTGGCACTCTTAATTTTATATTAAGTTACTGGGAGCTTAATATTTTATATTATATATAGGAGCCAACTAAGAGACTCTCAGAGATGCTCTAACTTATCAAAAGTCTTGTAACTGTTAAAAGTCTTGCAATTACATTATTGACTTGCATCATCTTTTTTTGCCACGTTGACTTGCATCATTTAGTCATTCAAGTTTTTAAAATTCTCCCCAAACCCTATTTTTCTATCTAGTCCTCCTATTTCTTTTTCTTTTCCTGGGCAGCCGCTGGGACTTCTACCGGATCTCTGTCGGTGGAAAAGTCAAAAACATTTTATTTTCTTTGTATTTTCTTCCTTCTTTCAATAAAATTTGTTTTAAAATTTTGATTTTTCCTAAAAATCTTCCTTGTTAGATAACATTAGTATGTGTTTTGCTTAAGTTTTAACATTAGTTTGTTTTTTCGGATCTAAGAATTCAAAATCTTTTTCGATTTGGCCTTCTTTTTTACAAATTTCTCGTTTATTCTGGTGATTTTTTTCTCCAAAATAGTCCGAGTTATCTTGTTTTGAAGGGTATGTTCCTGACCTAAGGGTTGCCTTGATTTAGCTAGTATTTTATTTACACATTTGCAAATCTAAGGTTGCTAGCTACCCACGTGTGGTTTTGATTTTTTTTCGTTGTCTCACCGTTTGTGTGAGTTTTGTTATTTACTCACTGTTTGTGTGAGTATGGTGCTTGATTCAGTAATAAAAGTTATTAGAGGATTGCATTCTCAGTCGATAGCTGAAGCAAGTTACGACTGAAGCGAAAGTGACGAAGCATGTGTATATATCATTTTCAACAAATGAATTGTTTCTGTATTTTGTTTGTGCGACGCGGCTGTTTATGTAGTTGTCGTATGATTTTTCATTATTCAATTAACTCATTTGTAAAAAAATTCAAAACAATACTCTCTGTTCCGAAATATAGGTTACTTGATTTTTCGACACAAACTTCTAAGTCTTTTGACCGCATTAAAATTGTTATTTTTGATTTTTTTTAATTATAATATCAATCATATATTTTAATATAAAGAACAATAATTTTAGGAATAATAATATTACTATATGATCAAAGAATTTAGAAGTGTGTGTCAAAAAGTCAAACGACCTATATTTCAAAATAGAAAAAGATGTAACAAAATGAAGACAAAGAAGATTAGTGGGGCTGAACCAAAGTTTTTCTTATGAACTACTAGCATATGTTTGAAAATTGTTTTTTATATTAAATTTCATGATAATATTTTTAATGATGGAAAATATAAGAAAATGTATAACAGGATCAATGATCCAATAGCGAGAGATCAATTGATACTATGTTAAAACAAAGTGCGGAATTAAACTTAGTTGGGATGTTCTATTTCTACTTGCATGAACTTTTGACGAAACAAACAACTAAAGCAACGATAATAATAAACAAGACACCCAAATTAGTTGTAAAAAATATGAGACCGTAGTCCACCAAATTCTTCTCTCGATATAACTAGAATACAATCACCTTCATAATCTTGCAATAACTCGTCAAAAGTATGTAATCAATATATATATAATTATTAATATACAATCGATAATAAGTTTGATAATTCTGTATCTCTCTATGTGGATGTAGCATTACTCTTAAAGAAAATATTACTTTGCTACCGGTCTCTGATTACCTCGAAAATACAAATTGACCAGGCCTTTTTAAATACTACAACCAAAAACCTCTTCTATCTGTTGCAGCCTGCGGGTCGAATATCCTAGTCTTGGCCCAAACCAATGAACATTTCAAGTTTCAAATGTATATTCGTTGCAGGCTGGGCCAGATTCTAAACTCACAGGCCTGCTAGCCCATTTTCGGGCCTAAGGAACCCAATTTGGTAGAAAGTTCATATATGGAAATAGATTTTGCGCTCCTATAATTTGGCATGAAAAGATTTCGTTTTGAATTGAGGATTACTTTTATAAAATAAAAATCATTTCGCAGGAAAAATGTGACTTCAAAATTTTATCATAAAAATACAATTGTTAAAAAAATTTAAATACTCACACAATTTTACAACTACTAAACAAATTTATTTATTTTTTAGGAAAATGAGGGCGGCACCTCGTACGAATTTTATATCAGAATAATATACAAATATAATCCCTTCAATCATATGAACACAAACAAACTCGATGATAATGGTCCAATGTATACCATGGAATCAACCTTGAAACTGCATTTTTTTTTTTTTTTTTTTTTTGCTAAATAACCTTGAAACTGCATTTCAAACAATATAATTACCAAAACAAACTACGTGGGCGTTTGGGTAAGCTTGAAATAAGTGTTTTTTGCTTAAAATAAATAAGTGGAGCAGAAGTTAGAAGTAAATTAAGACTTATAAGTGGTTAAAGTGTTTGGCAAATAAGCAGAAGTCCTGAAACAAAAGCTAGCATTCCTAGCTTTTTATAAGTGATTCTTGACTTCTTACACAAACAGTACGAATAAGTGCTTATAACTTATAATCCAGAAGCTGGACTTTTAAACCATCCCCAAACACCCCCTACATTTCAAATCAAAATCCTTTCCTAAATTTTAGTAAATTTAGTTAAAACCGAGAAAAGATGAATGTGGGAGCCTGGAGGCCCTGGACCTTCAAGAAATCACCCTATTCCTCTTCGGATCCGATGATACTTTCAAATTGAAGATGTCTGAGTACATGTCTGTGACAAATTTGTCGAACATGTCGATATAAACCGGACAAGTAAGAAGAGAGTATAGATGAAGAACTTCCTCGATATCTCGTGCATTTTCCAGATTGTTCGAGTCGATCATTTCGAGCTCCTTGAGCTTTTCCGCCACCAAACATCTTCTTTCGATCACATCTTTCTCCAACATCTCTTCATACGCGATCAACCTATAACGATCATCTCTGAATTCTTCCAGATTCTGAAGTATTTCCCTTTTCGGGGATGTTGATACGACTACGTTGTCCTCCACAGCTAACTCGTTGTCCCACAGGTTGGTGAACTCCGAGTAGAATCTGTCCAAATCTCGATAACTTTGACAAGAGAACTGTCTGAAAGAAGGGGGTTTCGGAAGCCTTTGGTAAGTTGTCCTTTCGCTAAACAAAGACTTGACACTCTGCAGGGTTCTTCGGAACAACTTTCTTGTGCTCGAAAGGGAACTTCTAATGAAAAACATCGATGATCGCTCTAGATTCTTAAAACATACTAGGTTCTTCTTAAGGTTGATTCAAGAACTGAGTCTAAAGTAGTGTATATATTGCAGGTGTACTTGCTCGAGACAACATCAACATTGAAGACAAGACTCTCTTGTACACTTCTTATAGTTTACATATAAAACATAACATCACTCTGTTTTAGCATGAATATAATACATGGATACAGTGACGGAACGAGGGGGCTAACCTAGTGCTGAAATCCCGACTGATCAAATAAATTAGTAAAAAAAGCACATTTAATATTTCAGCCCCTTGTCTTTTCGACTCATGGTTCCACCGCGGCCTGGATGCTAATTTCGAAAAAAGTATGAAATAATAGTTTGTACTTTTCAAATAAATATTTTGGAATATTTTACTAAATAATTTAAAAGTTGGTGGGGGGCTGGGTGAGATGTGGCGGCAGCAATGGTTTATTAGCATATCTTAACATCAAAAACAAAGTCCACAACTCAACAAAGTTTGGTATAATGTGTCTTTTGTAGCTACCAACTACAGTTTGGTGGTAATGATATTTGGTTCAAGGGACAATGAAATAGAAATGGGAATAAGTTTCCACCTAATAATTGTATATAACAAGTAATAAATCATTTAACTTTAAAAGTTAAACCAAATGAGAATATAAAGTAGGTAATTTTGGACCTTGGTGCTTAAATATACACCAGTTGGTAAACAAGGCCAGGGCCCAAAAATGTGGCAGGCTGAGCCACTGAGGTATCAATCAGGCCAACAAAATTGGTCCAGAAAACAGCCCAAGTAGTTGCTAAATATACATGTCTAACAATCTTAGTACTGTATCATCATGTAATTTGCATGGAATAGGTTGTTTGGCAACAAGCAATGGATGATTGATCATGCCACCATTCGTCGGATGGCCTAGGCGCGCCAATACTAACCTTGTTAAGTAATTTTTAACGTCTCATGGAAAACGAAAGGTAAACGCAATGCATGAATCATACAGCTACAATAATAATACGGAGATAATTGAATAAAAGGAAACATACACACATTTGTCCGACAAATCTCAGAGAAACCATGTCCTTACTTTCTTTTACTGTAATTCTTGTTACCGAAAACAGACAACAACTTTGTTTACCATATCCGCTAGACTATATGGCTTAAGTTTCGACTAATCAACAACTGGCACAGTTATAGTTACACATAGGTGCTCAGATGTAGTTATAATTCTTAATCAAAGGATAATGCACCATTATAGAGAATCGGATTAAGAATAAAGACATCAATAATCCTCATTATTTTGCCTGACCTTGTTTTGCTTTGTATCTTCATCATCGAATAGTGTAGCAAGCTCTTCTAAAGTCTTCCCTTTTGTTTCTCTCACAACAAAATAAGCAAAAATTGCAGCTAAAACCATGACTCCAGACAGAATAAAAAACGTTCCTGCAAATGATATCTTCTTTGAAATACTAAGAAATGACATCGATACAGCTCCGCTAACCACCCGATTCACCGACACAGCCAAGCTCGAACCCTGGGCTCGGAGCCTCATCGGGAAAATCTCCGACGAGTAAACCCAAGTAATAGGCCCAAGCCCAATCGAGAAGAATGATACATCAGCACAAACAGCCACTACACAGAGGGCAATAGCCCATACAGGTTTATGATCCGAAGCCTCAAGAAATCTTGAGCCTAAGCCCAACCCAGCTAAAGAAATTGCCATCCCAATTGTGCCCAATAATAATAAGGGCCTCCTTCCAAACCTGTCCAGAAACAATGCTGATACCAAAACAAAAGAAGTTTTAGCAATCCCCATAATGATAGTAACCACCACAAGCATTTTCTTCTTCCGAATTCCAGCAGCCTTGAAAACGGCTGGCGTATAATAAACCACTGCATCATTTCCTGATGCTTGCATAAAGAAGTTGATTCCAATTGCGGCGATCAACATTCTTCGAACCGCTGGCGTTGGTCTTAGAAGCTCCCTCCAAACACCTTCACCATTCCATTCACTAGCTGACTTTGCATGACCAGGACTATCACCTGTTGCTGACATCATCTCCTCAAGTCTCATGTTAGCCTCTTCCTTAGAATCACATGTTCTTAACAAAACATCCCGCGCTTCATCTGACCGTCCTTTCATAACTAACCATCGTGGAGACTCAGGCATGTTAAACACTCCAACAGCCACAACTACTGCAGGCACAGCCGAGAGACCTAGCATTAGTCTCCAATTAATATTCACCGGTAAACCAGAGAATGCATAATTGCATATAAAGCCAAGGAGTATGCCAACATTTATGAACACTTCAGGGAGTGATGTGAGGAAGCCACGAGTCATAGCCGGAGAAACTTCTGCAGTGTAGACCGGAGCTATCATGAGGGAGTATCCGACACCTATACCAGCGATGACTCTCCCAGCCATCAGAAAAGGGAATGAAGGTGCAAGGCCCATGAGGATTGCGCCTAACAGAAATGTAATCGCAGAAAGAACAATAGTGTAACGCCGGCCAATCCAGTCCGAAGTTTTGCCCGAAGCTAATGCTCCAATTAACGAGCAAACATTTAATGAGCCTACTAAAATTTCCACTTGAGCTGTCGAGATCTTTATGTCGTCTTTCAGATACAGCACCGCCCCACTCATCACTCCAATGTCTGATTTTACACAAATACAAGTAAACGCATAATAAAATTCACAGTTCAATAATTTCATTAACCAAAATAACACATATCTATCCACAGGATGACTCCCGAAGGGGTCGGGTACTAAATATATACGCTCCTCAACTCTTAAAAAAAAATCTTATTCTACTAGTCAAAACCAAATATCCTCTTTTAATGAGGTTCCGAGCATCAGTGAAGTTAGTGTGTGCATTTGCCTTTCAGAAATTCTCAGTTCCTCTAATCATCATACATTACTCATTAACAAGAAATCGAGAATTCGAGCCTGAATTAATTTCCACTAATGTGCCAACATTTCTAACATCTAATAAACAATGAAATAGATCTAAACATTCCCTTACAACACATCATATTATCCAAATTATGTACATTCAATCAAATGCAAACAACTAAACCAGCAAAATCAAGAATTCACATAGAAAAACCAACAAAACAATCAATTAAAAAAAGTAAAAATAATCAAGGATAAATTGTTTTTACCATAGCCCAAAAGAACAGAATTGGTGGAGGCCAAAATGGCACAGGCAAGTGCATATCTATTAAACCCCTTTATTTTGTAAATTAAAGAATCAGCATCAAGATCATCATTGGGATCAGCTGGTGCAGTCTGATCCACAGGAATATTCACTCTGCCCACAGAATCTTGATCCATGTATTTTTTACAGTACTAGGAGAATTTTATGGAGTGTGTGTAAAGCTTAAAGAATGAGACAAAGTAGGGCAGTAAACAAGTCAGTCTGTGTGCAGAGTGTACTTGTAAAGAAGGGTAGTTAAGGGGAAGTGTGACACGTTAGGTTGGAGGATCTCATTGTGCTTGTGATCTGGCAACTAAAGAAACAATTTTTATCTTTTTGTGATATTATCTTAAACTTGCTTTTGTGGAAAATTATTTGGATATAGCCATATTGGTAATGGTTATGCAAAAAATTGATGATTATTTAAAACTGTTTGGTTTTCTATTTTAAATTTTATTTAATTTTAAAAATAGTATATAAATATAAATATTTTTCTGAACTAAGTACTTATTTTTTTCAAATAACAAATTTTAAACTTCATTTGAATAATTAATTTTGAAATAGTATATATAAAATTCAAACATTTTCCACAAAATAAGCTCATGCAAACCCATCCAATATACCAACATATGATCTGTTTAACTCACTTTTAAATACTCCTCTCTCCGATTCAAATTACATGTCCATTTTCAAAAAATCACAGTGGATTGTGAAAAAAAAAAAATATATTAACTGCTTTATTCTAAAAGTCGGTGATTAATACGATAATCCATGTTCCGTAACTCGCCGAACTGATTAAATCTCCGATTAATCACATATTAATCCGATTAATCCCCGATCAATTCAATTAATCACCGATTAATCTCTATTCTGTGACTTCACCGATTAAGTCTGATTCCCGCTTTTTACAACACTATTAAGTCATTAATTGAACCTAATATGTGGTATATGGTTGATCTTGAAAATATAATTTTTTTTTTTGAAAATATAAATTTGAAATATGTGAAGGAGAGTTGATTTTGAAAATATAAATTGACATTCAAAGTTGAAGTGGACAAGTATTTTGAAACAATTTTTTTTCTTTAAAATGAAAATGTATTTTAAAACGGAGGAAACTTCTTACTTTAATCTAAAATTAAGTCAAACGATCCTATAAGCGGAAAAAAAAAGTTTTAGATGCTTCTAAATAAATGTTACGCTTAATTTAAATAAGTTTAAAAAAAAGTTTTAGATGCTTCTGAATAAATGTTGCGCTTAATTAAAAATACTCCCTCCGTCCCCCTCAATTGTTTACATTGGAGGGGGACACGGAGACCAAGACAATGTATGAAAAATGAGTAAAGTTAGATGAAAAGTGGGTAAAGTGGTGGGACCTATCAATATTTAATAATAGATTTGAGAAAGTGGAGGAAATTAGTGGGTGTAATAGTAGTTTTTATTGTTAAATATGAGATAGTGGGGGAAGATAGTGGGTGTAATGATGAGAAAACTTACTATTTATGGTAATGTAAAGAAATGAGAGGGACATCCCAAAATAGTAACTGTAAACAAATGAGGGGGACAGAGGGAGTAATGTTTAAATATTTGTGTTTGATATGTCTAATTTATAGGATGCTAACAGTCACATCAAGTTTTTTCAAATTTATTTCTAATATCAACTAATTAATTTTGATTTAATCTCAAGTTCAAACTCAACCAAGTTATAATATCCAAATTCAAATTCCAAAAAGATAAATTTCGACATGTTCAAATTTAACTTGATACGATTTTATGAAAATAATAATAAGATTTCGAATGTATCAAAATCTCCCTCAAAAATCCTAAAATTCTTCTTGTTATTGAAGTAGTCGCCTCTATTATCTCATACGTTTATCAGCTTTTACGGATGAAAAATCCCAAACTCTTTTCTATTTGTTTTATTTAATTTTTTTTTTCGTAATCTTTCTTTTCGGGATAGGATTTCTATCTTTATGATTAGGTTTGATTTTATTTTTTTTGGATCTACATTGTCGGAGTTTTTGGTTTACCTTTTTCTTCGATTCAAGCGGAGTTTATCGAATTCGGGAGTTAATTATCTATTATATGACGTCGATTATCAGGTCTAAATTTTTCTTTTTGTTTGTTTTCAATTTATTTTTATTCCAGTTTTCGATTTTGTATTTTCATGTTGTTTATTTTCTTAGTGAAAGAGGTTTGCTCGGCTTTGTATTTTCACGTTGTTTTCGTTTTATTTTTCGCTTCTTGATTATAAGCAGTGGTCTTGATTTGATGATAAAATTTTGTATTCAAGTTCTGGTGGATAACTCAAGTGCACAGCCTTGTCGATGCATGATGAGGAGGGTATCACTAATTCAAAGATATTTGTATTTGTATATATATTATATTAAATTATCGTTTATCGTAATTTCATGAGAACTGGCGATTATAATTTACTATTTGTTCGACTCGATTTTTGATATAGATTTTGGTATGATTTTTTATTATCAGATTAACATCTTTAGTGGTTAAAAAAAAAAAACCATCTTTGGTTAAAAAAATAAAAAAACTCGAACGTGTCATGTATGATTTGAATTCGAGTAGATTAAATATATAAGATAAATATTTATGCATGTTTCTAGAAATACTCCTATTATGTCGTTGAAGTCTCATTTATTAATTCAGATATTATCATAATTGAAGATCAATATATTCACAGCTATAACTCAAATTGTATTTTGAAAATCTTAAAATCTTATTAATTACAATGCACATTTAAGCCGTAAAAGCATGGGAAGAAAAATAGTGCACACTAGTAAAAGGGGTATTTGATTAATGAAATGCATGGGGAAAAAATACGACGCCTGAGAGATTCGAACTCTCGCGGGGAAACCCCATGTACTTAGCAGGCACACGCCTTAACCACTCGGCCAAAGCGTCTTTGTATGAGAGAACTGTGCAAATAAATGAATAATACCACGAAATTTACCTAAACCCATACCCAGAATAATAACTGATGATTGAAACAATATTTATCTGTGAAAATACAATTAATCAGAAACATATTGCTACATGAAAGAATACTGATCAGATAACTCACACTTGTCAGACTGCATAAGCCACACTAAAAAAATTATCATGAAATGCATCTTAACATGGTACTCAACAAGCTAAACATGACATATTGATAGTAAGCATGAAGATATCATCACCATACTATGCAGCTGGATATGTATAGACTATTCAGAGAAATTCGACCAAGAATAGAAAGATCAAACGATTTACGAATAAGTTTTACCATACTTCAAATCAATAACATCGAACTACAATAAATAATCCTTTACAAGAAGCCCAAGATATTAAGGCAAACTCAGAAGCACCTGTATACCAGATTAAACTGATGCAGCTGAAAGAATGAATTGATAAGAATTGCCCTTTTACGAAAAAGAATTAAAAAATTTCATGTATCAGTGAGATAATACACGAAGCCCCCCTTCTAAGTCCTCTATTCTGATGGTAAGCAGCTCATCTGTGTCTATACAATCAAAATCGAGCCTCAAGTCCAGATACTCTCTGGCATTAACTAGCATCGGATCTACCAAACCTCCATTCATCTCTCTTCGCTGCTTTTCAGTTGTTTCTCTCTCTATCAATGATACAATGGCTTCAATGGTACACAAAGGATGCAACTTAAATCCATATAGCAAACTACCCTCGGCTACACTATTCATCTTAAGATGAAGGATTCTCGCAAGGTCTTCAGAACTGAAGTCCTCAAAGTTGAAGAACTTGGTAACCCTTCTGCAGAAACCTTCATTAGATGTAATAACACGCTTCATTGGTTCGCTATAGCCTGCAAAAATTACCACAATTTTTCCACTGTCCATGACTGACATTATCTCCTCTAAAGCTTCCAATCCATAATCCTTATCATCCGACTTCTGCATAGGTATTAGTCGATATGCTTCATCTACAAATAGAATACCTCCTTCTGCTTCTTTAATCTGCAGCGTGTTCAGAATAGTGACACAATTAGATCCTCATACATTATAAGCCAAGATTTTATTGACAAACATATTTAAGAACAAAACTGCATACCATTTTCCTGGTCTTCGGTCCAGTATGGCCTACGAATTCCCCAACCAAATCAGTTCTTTGTACTTCTGTTACCTTGTCAGTGGGTAAAATGCCCACCATGTAGAGTAATTTTCCAAGAATTCTAGCAACCATAGTTTTACCTATTGAATAACAATGCATCAGAAACAATCAAACATACATGAAATACAATCCCCCAGTGAACAAAGGTATGCTCTCTCTGCAAAAAACTTCTTGAACGAAAATCAGATTGCAGAAGAAAATTCTGGTGAGCACTAACCTGTACCAGGATTACCAAGGAAGGCCATATGAGGAGGTCTCCGAGCACCAACTTTCAGCCCAAGGGCCCTACGCCTCTCATCCAAAAGCATCCCCTTTGCCCATTTCCGGAGTTGTAACTTTAGGTCATCCAGACCAACAATTTTAGACAACTCATTCTCAAGTTCATCCATCTTCGCTTTTGTCTGACTACATGCTTCAATAGCCCTCCGTTTTCTCTGCTCCTCAAGATACGAATTTAGAAGTTTCCGCAGTTTCTCATTTCCAGGTCCTTGTGACAGATGGTTCAACGGAGTCATGCCCTCCTGCATTTGAAGTTTATTAATACATTACCACATACAACAAGTAATGTTTAAGGATATATAAAAGTTGTGTCAGTGCCTACATTGTCTTTGGCACTGCAATCTGCATTATACTCGAGCAATGTCTGAACAGTAGAACAATCTTCTTCAGATCGTGTTGAGTGCCAAACTGCAAGGTGCAACGGAGTCATCCCATTCTGCATCCAATACCAAGATATGAAAATGAAAAAAATAACTATCCACTCACAAGCATGGTTATCACTTATGACTAGAACTGAAAATTAATAAGGTAGCTAGACTACATACATTTGCTTTGGCTTCAACTGAAGCACCATGAGAAAGAAGCATTTGTGCAGCCTGATTGCAACCATTCTTAGCAGCCATATGAAGAGGAGTTTCACCATACTGCAAAGAACATAATAAAACCATAAGAAAGTCGACTTGGTTTATTTGGGACCCAGCAAAAGCAAGTACATATCCTTAAGATGGCAAGAAGCAAAAAAATCAAACGATTTTACACATACCATGTTCTTGGCTTCCAATTCAACCTTTTCTGATCCTTGCCAGTCAAGCAGAACTTTAACTATCTCAACACTATTGTGACCAGCACAGACATGAAGAGGTGTATGTGCCATCTGCATTCAATAAAGAAATTTAAAGCCAGAACTTGAAAATAAAAGACCATGATAGAGATTCCAATAACAGACAGAAAGAATGAATCTGCAAGTTACATCTTTTCAATAAAATATAGAAGGATGTACAATAATTGAACGAGAAAAAAGATCCAAATTTCAACCCATCATTACACATAACATCTTAGATACAGAGCAATGGAGTCAAAAATGGAGCTTGGTAATTTAAATCACCTTCCAAAGAGAATCTAACAAGTCATTATTCAATAACAATAAAAATATAGACTCAATCTTTATTAAAAATATATAAGATGAGCAGATTGGCAGGTAAATTTCCTACTTGATTAAAGGATAGAAGAAGGATAACATGAAAAAGTGATTTATTATATATGATTAGAAGTTGTTGAAGGAAACATGTTCATATTATTAATTAAAACGGACGACCTTGATGACCAATCAAAGATAATCCATCTAACTTCTTAAATCATTAACCCACTTTCATCTTTAGATTTTAAAGTTCGCTGAGGTTATATGGATTTTCCATTGAAATAGTTATAAAGTGACTCCATAATATGATCAAGTAAAATTAGTAATGACAGACATTAGTTGAGTAAATTTACTAAAAAGAAGAGAAAATTGTAGCCAAGGAAAATGAAGGCAAAGAATCTAGATTCTCAATATATTCACCATATTACTTCTAATCCATCAAAAAGTTAGCCTGCACTCTATCCCAATAACAAATTATGAACCATAACCCTGTTTAAGACTCTCTTCAAGTCTCGATTACCAGAGGGCACTTCTATTGCTTAAGTTTTTAAAAATGTAGAAGCTTTACATCAAAATTATTCCTACTCATCTCAATACATAAGCAGAGCTCACATTATTTGCTCTTGCAGGTAAAAACTTAGACATAAAAGTGAATTATACATTACTGCATTACCTTGTTGTATTGCCCAACAACCAAAGACAAAAACGAGCGTACTTTATGGAGGCAGGCAAAATAATCACGACTACAAATCTTGCAACATACATAATTACATACAGAAGACATAATTAACATTAACCTATTTTCAGATCATCAAAGAACATACACATCAAAATTAAAAATTCAGCAGAACAAACAAATATATAATTACACACACACAAATTAGACATTAACACCCAGGCGGTGAAAAAAAGTCATTTAAACCCATGAATTTCAAAACCCCTACTAAAAAGACAATATCTTGCAACATAATCGTCTAAAAAAGTCATTAAAATCATAAGTTGCTTCAAATAAACAAAAGGGTCATTCAAAAACATCAAATTAGCCCAAATAAACAAAAGGGGTCATCCAAAATCATCAAATTTCACCAAACAAACAAAAGGGGCCATCCAAAACCACAAATTATGTACATTAAACAAAACGGGTCATTCAAAAGCAACAAATTACTCAAACTAAACAAAAGGAATCATAAGAAAAAGGCAAAAAAAACACAAAGAAACTGAAAATCAAGAACATACAACAGGGTTGCGATCATTAACAAGAGAAGGGTTGTCTTTAAGAAGCTTCAAAAATCCATTGAGATCTCCAGCTTGAGCACATCCATGAAGGGTGTTGGGCTTGGCAGATCTTGCCCGTTGATCTTGCTTGTTATTCCTCAGCATCTTCTTGAAAACCCCAACAAACAAAAATCTCTCCCCTCTCTGAAAAGATGGTGATAAAATTTAGAGAGAGAAAGAGAGAGGAGAGGGAGAGAGAGAGAGGGAGAGAAAGGAGAGAGGGAAGAAAAGTGCTGGAGATTATATGTCTTGGGATTTGTAATAAAATGGAGGAGTAGTTTTGTGGTCAGTGTAGATATGAAATGGGAATGAAATTTCCTTGACTGACGCTTTGCCACCGGTTTTGACTTGTCCGACAAAATCGGAGGATATAATATTATAATATTATATAATAATAATTAATAATTAATATTTGCAAAGCATTTAAAATGTTTATAAGTTTATTAGATTTTTTAAAAATAATATTGCCGTGGCTGATACTTTCAAGTACAAATAAATCATGCCAAATATGTTAGTAGAACTATTTTTCGTGACCATGTTAAATTTGCCCGAATCTAAGTTATATTTGGGCAGACCTAATTTTTCAAAACAATATTTAGTTTTTGAAATAAGTACAAATTTATTTATTTATTTAAAAGAAATACATATTTAATGGATGTGTCGTGTATAGACATGTTTTTCATAATAATAAGTATTATATTCATGAAAATGACATAAATAAAGGGGCTTTTAGTGATACAGATGAACATAAATTGGAAAAAAGACGTAATTGAATTTGAGGGAAAAGTGGTCTGTCAGTGTTTTTTTTTAAAACAAAAAAAGTACTGGTAGTCGGTGAGTTGTTGGTCCATCCAATTAATAAAATGTAATTTATTAAATAACAAATATTTGATGTTGTAGCAATAGTTTTGTGAAGAATGGTTATGGATCATGATTTAGATTTTGAAAGCAACAGAAATTTAGTCACTATTAGCTGTAAAATAGCTGGGATAATTATTTAGATCAAGTATATAGAATGGGAAATAATTGAGACAAACACTCAATACTTAGCTGTTAACGTAAAGTATACTGAAGTGGACTCCTAACAAAAAGGAAAGTCCAGTTATAAGTTTGTACCATCAGGTAATCAACAATACTTGAATGAATTGTGCAAGGCAATGCAATGAGATTCAGGATTTTCATGGAACAACTGTAAAGACTTGTACATCTTTCATCTGGGGACTTCTAACTGAGTACTGGAATGTCCATCCATGGCATGCCCCTGCATGTAATCCGTTCTTGTTGACCGCAAAAACAGCTCCGATAAAATCTGGGAATTTTCTTCTGATTCGTGATATTGCATCTCTGGCAGCAAGGATTGGTTCCATTCCTAATCTCATGCTCTCTACAACTTGATAACTGAAATTTGAATGGAGAATGTGGATCAGAATTTTAGTATCGGTGGATAAAAGTGGGAAAGTTGACATAGCATGACATTTATATATCACGGGTGATGCTAGAATTTCAGCTGAAAGTAGCTCGGAATTATGGGTAAATATATGGATTTTAATAAGATTCTAATTATATCAGGCAACACTATCAACCATCAGACTCATACTCTTATCCCCGTTTCAGACCCTGAGTGCCGGTCCGCTTACCAAGAAATAAAAAAGGACCCAGGGCCAGAGCTAGTTGGGTTGGTGACACGGGATTTTCTGTTTTTTTTCCCAGAGAAATTTTTAGTAGAGCAACCTTTCACCTGAACAATTGCGGTTCCTGCCTTGGCATTGAAAGCTATTCTACTCCTGCCTGGTCAAAGGAGGGGAGAGGCTCGGGATGGATTTAGGAGTCATTGTGCGAGCAGGTTCCCGCACGTTACACATCCCAATAGCATATAATTGGAGCTCAATATGAAATAGATTTTATAATAAAGTGCATCTGAGGACATCTATCTTGTACCGATCTTATCTGAAGATGTATATCTTCTAACAATGAAAGATAACTGAACACTGATTTCATAACACCAAAATCCAAAATGACTTGCCATGATTTAGCAAAAAAAGAAAGAAAAAGAAATGACTTGCAACAGAAGAAGAAGCATCATTAAAACATTATATCATGAACTGATACGTGATACTCATGTCACTCATCTCTTTGATACTTTAACACAACAGATGGCTTACCATGGAAGAAAGCGCATCATAATATCACCATCACCAGTTGCACCACATGCTCCAACCTCACTATCAGCATATGCGGAAGATCCAGCAATAGGTCCATCACCAACCCTTGCATTTTCCAAAAGATTGATTTAGCAAATTACTAGACATTGATTCATACAGAAAACCATACACAAAGATAAGGACAGCCTGCACTATTATCATTTACTGTTCGCTTGTAACTTTTAAAACGATAAGTTTATCCTCTGGATATCCAGTTATTATTCAAGGTTTTATTTGCCTTGTACACATCATTTTAATCTGTATTAATTCTCTTAATTTAACCAGATATAAATAGGTGGCTTTCCCACATATTAGCTCTCTCCATGCTATTGACTATTGAGATGCCCAAGCAGCTTATGCTTACCGCACACATGGGAAAAGAGAAAAACTGAACACTGTCAACATAAGACTGCTATCTAGCCATTAATTTTAGTTGCTAACCTAATTTATTTTGCATCCCTTCCACCCTAAAACCGAGACTTTTAAGGCCTTGCTAACTATATCAAATCAAACAATATTATATAAATTTTAAACATCTTCTCTGATTCATAAGTACATTTTAACTGATTGATAGAACTGGGAGTACATCTTCTCTGATTCATAGAGCTGGGAGTCTGAGAATCTTCAGACTGAAACTCTTAACCCTGAAAACTTACAAGCATAACCAAAGTGGCCTATGACAATCAATATAATTTTATTACGTTAAGGGAACCCAGTGGAGAGAGTAAGATGATGATACGAATTAAAGACTACTAATGTCAAAAAAATTGTATTAGCATTTTACATGTGTTAAAACTTAAAAGGCCATTTGGGCTTCTGAGTTCTAATACCTTCCAGGAATTTTAAAGCTTGCTCCATTCGTCGAAGTACCAACTGCAATGTGTCCCATCTGAAAAATGATGTAATACAATTAAAGGACTCAGTTTTTTATGATTCACTAATTCAAAGAAAGTTGCAAACTACTGCTTACTCTATCAAAAACAGCCATGGATATTGTGTCATGGTTATGCCTACCAACATGAGATGTAACTGAGCCGCAATTTTGTATAAACTTGTTTGCTGAACATGTCTTACCAAAGTCCATAGAATCCTTAAGATGATAAGGGCCACAACTATTAGAGGGTAGAACATTTTTCCTGAAATTTGGCTGACAGTCATTTTCTTTCCACTTTATCCATTTATCCATGGACTCAGGTGAACTGAGGTTGGAAGGTCCAGAAAGACCCATGGAAATCGCAAAGGCTGAGGCTTGATCTCCAACAAGCATAGTGTGTTGAGTGTGCTGCATCACTAATTTTGCCGCTCTGATGCCATCTTTAACAAACCTCATTGCACCAACAGCTCCGACCTCCATTGTGACCTGCACGAGTCTTAGCAGACCCAAGGGAGATCATAAACTTAAAAGCTTGCTAGACAAAACCGCCATGGAGAGCGCATCACATATAAATAGACATTAAACTCTTATTACCCCATTCATGATCAAAGCATCCATTGTAGATTCACCATTTTCATCTGGACTACCGCCTGGTCCAACTGTTGGTAAAAAGTCGAACAAATATCATATAAAAGGATTTTACTCCAAGTACAGTATCAGTAGTTTAGGGGAAACTATGAATACAGTAAGAGCTCATTGAAATTTCAACCATATGCAGCAAAGGGCACACCTATACTTCTACAGTCAGGCCTCCTACATGTAGTCTCAAACAAATCAGACCTGAATGCAGAAGTTCTATGTTTATCTCTTGGTTGATACTGGAACCTATTTAAATTTTTGATTAATGCAAAAGGATATTCAAGTATATATTTTCAATTTTAGTTATTTCTTGAAAAATATGAGAACTTGAACAAAAAAATAGCAATTAGAAGAGTACTCAATATACATTACTTCGGACGATATTCATTATATAAATGTTATTGTCAATACTAAGTCTTTTTTGGGAAATCCTTAATCTTAACTTAACTTCCTACTAATTTGCAAATAAATCTTAATGACTGGTTTCACAAATTTCACAATTGTACCAACAATGTAATAACATTATATAGTTCAAATCTGTTATATGCATGCAAAATACAACTCAAATGCTCATATACTGTGAAATTATTAGAGAAAAATATGTACATCTTGTTGCTAAATATTGTTGCAAACTTTGGGGGATAGAGGACTTCATTAATTTTAGGAATAAAAATGGATTAATAAACCAAAATCCCCATCTTACGTATAGGCTACACTCAGTTCCAGATCATTTTTTGCTGTCCCTGTGTTTTTACACAGAAACTAGGCAGCAGATGTATAGTCTCTCGTTGGATTTAGGTTAAATTTATTGAATGAAATTATAATAGACAAAATGCAAGAACTAAAATTTTAAAACGCTTGAAAAGCACAATATTACATCATACTTTTTATGTGCAACACTTTTTCCAAAGATCAAAGGCACGGATAGAGATGTTAAAACATATTTATATTCACACACTAAGATATATGTTTTTTTTGGATACCTAGGCTTATAGGCCTTACAAATTAGCATACGTTACAATGAGGGTGAGCAAAAATTTAACTAATGACGTGGGACGACAGGAGATAAGCCCTTAGCACTAGGCTATATCCTCACGCTCGCTGAGATATATATTGAACATAAGTAGCAAAAAATCTAAAGGTTCCCGTGGATTCTAACCTGTACCGTCACATCTTAATTCCTCACAAGCCGCACAGCCCTCCACGACAGCATCTACAGCAGAAAATCCGTCATCAGCAGCTGTCCATGCCGCTCTAACAGCTTCCAAGAAAGGCCAGGTGCTTACAACCAAAGGATACAAGCTCGAATTCTCAACCTCATGACCACCAGCCTGCTCCACAATGCACAAACAAATTCATAAACACGCGAAAATCCAATCAAGTTCCAGCACTTATTTTAAATCTTCTAATTCGATTTCGGCTTGACCTAAACAATTACACTCTTATGTAACTCTAGTGAAATTTCAGCATTGCATATATCGTAAATTACACATTAACTATCCATTAAACTATCGAAAATACTTCGAATAAATTTAACTGACAAGCAACGATCAAGAATTGAGCATATAACAGATGATCAAACACATATATAATGCACTTAAGCACCCCTGTTTCAACAAATAGCTCTGTTAATCTGTTATATATACACAAATTTAAATGATTTTTAAATATTAATGCCTCGCAGTATAGACTTATCCTCAGTAATCTGTTTCAGGTCACGTGTTCGATTCTCGTTCATTCCGAAATCTATCAAGAAAGGGAAGCAACATGAAACATAACAAGTAAAGGCTTAATAGTCGGAGGTCGGAGGTTCGATTCTCCTCAGGATAAACAGAATAAGAACAAAGAGAGAGATTACCAGGGAGAGAGAGTGAAGCAGCAAGGAGAGAATGAAGAGAGATGGAGTGATCTGTGTTTGACTATCCATTGATTGGGCGTCTGTGTCACTGGACCTTGGTATTTACTTCATGGCCTCCGGTTACTTAAACATCTCCGTTTAAATACTTGTCTTTTATCGAGCAAATCCAACCGTAATTACCCGACTAAAATTTGAATTGGCACATAAAAAAAATTAATAATTAATTAAAAATGTCACAATCCAATCATACTCCCCCTTATTTGTCCTCCCTCATTCTCATTCTCATTTTGACACGTTTTTTAAAACTAATTTAAAATAGGTAAAATAGATTTTTTTGCCACTCAACTTATAGTGTTTTTAGAAACTTACCACCCAACTAATTTTTTTATTCTTTAAGTCACTAATGTTAGGTTTGGTTTTATTTTTAGCCACCAGCTTAGGTTTGGATTTGATTACTAGCATTATGATAATTTTTTGTATCATCATTTATACATAGTGATAGTATCTAATATTTTGATGATGTGTCGTATGTTTATATTCTTATATATAGCAATAGTAATATAAAATGAGCCGATGAAAAATTAAAATCAGGAATAATAGTAATTAGATTCTAAAAATTCAATAAATCATGAATATGAAATCAATGACTTCAAACAATTCACCCTCTCTCATAAGATGAAGTCTCTCATAAGATGAAGTGTAATCAAGTGATATGACGCATCATCTTTCGCTATTAAACTTTCAATGGACTAGCTCAATCTAAGATCTTTCTTAAATTTATCTTCAAAAATTTTAATAACTTTATCTTATTACAATTTTCGAGATAAATAAATAGAGAGGAAAACTTAATTTTCGATGATTGTCTTCTATATATAATGCATCATTTTATATTAATATTACTTCTTCGTCCCTCTCATTAGTTTACAAATTTTCTCTAGTGCTTAGCATGTATTTGAGATTCTTATAAAACATAGTTTCATAACTTATTTTTGTGTGTAAAAATTCAAACGCTGAATTTTATTTCGGAAGAAAAAAAATAAAGTTATATATGAAACTACATCTTTTAAAGGCCATATAATGCGTGTAAAATTCTTATCATCCAAGGTAAGCGACCTTGAAGACATAAAAAGTACTACATATAAAAATACAAACATATATCAAATCATCAAAATATTACCGACTACCCCTATATTTTAATAACGATACACATAAAATGTAATGATAATAATCAAATCTGAACCTAACTTCAGTGATAAAAAAAGAGCTAAATCTAACACTAGTGAGAAAAATAAAAAAATTATAGTTCAGTGGTTAGTTTCTAAAAACGCAATAAGTTTAGTGACAAAAAAATTATCATAATGCTGGTAATCAAATCCAAATCTAAGTTGGTGGCTAAAAATAAAACCAAACCTAACATTAGTGACTAAAAGAATAAAAAAATTAGTTGGGTGGTAAGTTTCTAAAAACACTATAAGTTGAGTGGCAAAAAAATCTATTTTCCCTTTAAAATATAGCTTCATAATATTTATGCATACAAACAGCGAACATATACAAATGGACACGACGAAGGGAGTAACTATAGTCAAGTTATAACTTTGTCGAACCTCTTACCTCTACATATGTGTATTAAATTTGTAGAAAAATTACACATCATTTATTACCATATTAAAATGATATGTTATATTTATAACGACCTAAATTATTAATAACATACTATTTCTAATTATATCCGATCAATATAGTAAATACCGTCAACACAATGCATTAAATATTCAACAAATTTTACATGATGGCCAATTTAGCTCACCATTATAACCAACGAGTGCTTTTTATTCGTTTATCCACAAAATTAAACATTAGCATGATCTCGTTTCTTCTTGGTTAGCTATACAGCAATTCGGGAGAGACAAGCCACAAAGATTGCAAATTCATAACCAGTTGTACAACAATTTTGATGTTAGGTTTTATGAAAGGCTGCATCTAAGACAACTAATAATAACACCAAATATCTAGTTTACGTGACCTAGGACCTTTGTATAGGTGGTTAATCTAGCTAGTCAATATTTTGTTTTTTGCTAAATAATAATTTATATAAAAGAGAAAAACGGAATACATCCTACAAGGAGCATACCCCAAGAAGATACAGAGAGAACTAGCCGCTCGACCCGCTCGGCAATCAACAAGGAAAAAACTTACGACAGACTAGACAGACAAGTAAAATAAAGAGCTTTAAAGCTAAGCAGACTAAATAGAAATTTAGTATAAAAGGCAAATCAGCCTACTATCCTCATGCAGCCATTTCTGAAATTTTGCTGAAGTAAATAACTTCTCTCTAACAGTGCGCTTCATAAGAGTAATGGTATGAATAGTAGCACGCCCTGACCCCTGGTTATGTAGACGGTAGTTTCGCTCTTTTCAAACTAAGTAAACAGCCACAGAAAGGAAGAGGTTGCCAAGAAGTTTCTCCCTTTTGTTAATTTTGATGTGAAATAAATTCCCACTCTCCCATTGACTCCAATCATTAGAGAAAACAATCGGACATACTAGTCAACATTCATAATCTGTACATAAATATGTTCTGTAACTTTGATTGATATGGATTTATTGGACGAGTTATACACATTTCTATCGTATATACAATGATGATATATATATATATATATATATATATATATATATATATATATATGTATATATATATATATATATAGAGTCATGCTCTAGTGAGAACCAACGTTATTGTGAGATATGAGATCCAATCCTAACCACTCATTTCATACCTTATATCAATTTCTCACCATACATTAATTTTTAATTTTTAAATATATTATCTTCATCCTCATTCTAGTTCCACCACCTGCCACCTCCAACCACCACTGACCGCCATTCCCGGCCACCACCACCTCCGGCGACCACCGGAAAATCACCACCGCCGAACATAAAATCACCACTGTCAAACAAAAAATCACCACCGGAAAACAAAAAATCACTACTTCAAAAATGAAAATCACCACCAGGAAACGAAAATCAACACACCCGGCCATTATTCATGCCCACCATATCCACCACTAACTCCGTTCATCAACTCCGGTCAACAACATCATAAAAATTATCACCACTTCACCATCTAGAAACCACCACAATCATCTACAAATCCCCAAAATCTAAAAAATCACCGATTACAAAACAAAATCACTAGAAATGATCACCGACATAATAACAATAATCACTAAAAACGTCATCGTTAATCACCATCGTTACCATCCACAGACTATCACCACTGTCTACAACCCTTTAAATCTGAAAAAAATCACCAATTACAAAATAAAATCACTGAAAATGAACAGAATTGAATAAACAGCTATTTGATAATGCTTGAGGTCTCGGAAAATCGATTAAAGGAGATTGTAATTACCGGATGGAGGTCGGAGAGTCATCGGAATGCTCAGCCGATTGACTCTCGCCTACGAGAACGAGGAAGATCAGAGGGGAGGCCGAGAGCGGCGAGGAGACATAGAGGAAACGAAAGGAGGATGAGTGTTTGTACATCAAGGTTGTGCAGCGGGGTTGCGGTGTTGCCGGCGGTGACAACGTCACCGTGACATCGGCGATAGCAGCAGCAAAGAAAGGGGATATGCGATTCATTGTGTGTGTATAGTCAAGCCCACCGCATCAGCGGCGAAGAAAGAGAGAAATGCTGAGCCATCGGCGGCGATGGCGGCAACGGATGGAGGGCGTGGAGTTTTGATGCGGTGAGAGAAGACACTGGGTAATGGGTAGGTGGTGAGTAAGATGGGTGGGTAAATGAAAACTATAAAATATAATTTGTGTGGTTGTGATTTATTTTAGGGATAAAAATGTGTGGCTGAGATTAGATCTCATATCTCTAATTAGTTGGGGTTCTCATTTGAGCACTTGCCTATATATATATATATATATATATATATATATATATATATATATATATATATATATATATATATATATATATATATATATACATATATTAAGTAAAATGAATAACTAAAAGTTTACATAATTAAACAACAAATTATTTGTTCATAGTCGAGGAACGTTTGTAGTAAAATAAGACCCACATATGCATACAGGGTTTTGGTCCCTGACAAATGGTTGTCAGGGAGACCTTATCTAACACACAGCTACGGGTGTGCATTCGGTTCGGTTAACCGAAAACCGAACCGAATAACCGAAATAATTTCGGTTCAGTTAATCGAAATTTATATTTCGGTAGCCATATTTTCATTTTTCGATTTTTCGGTTTTTTAACCGCAGTTAACCGAAAACCGAATGGTTAACCGAATTTTTATTTACTTTATAAAAAAATTAATATTTTAATTAATAATATAAAAATTATAACGTGTAGTATGTCTAAGACCTAAACCTATATACCTAATTAGAGGCTTCATTCATTGTCACTCGACTCACTCCATCAGTATCTAACACCAACAGCACTGCAGCAAGACTGCAGGAGTCAAGATTCAGAAGTGTGAATGGGGGTGATTGGTGATTCAGACATCACATCATCAGAGTGAACAAGAGGACATGTTTAAATGTTTTAGTTACTGACCTATTATGCTTGCTAAGAAATTTTTTTAAGCAGTTAAGTCACTGCCTCTATGATTCACTTTTGTTAATGTGCAGCAACCTGCAAGTCTGCAAATGCAAGAAACACATAATTATCTTTATTTTATGTTTAACTATTGTAAAAGTTATTTTCATATTTTTATACACCATTTAAGAATTTCGGTTAATAAATTTGGTTTTCGGTTTTAACCGAAATTTTATATTCGGTTCGGTTATTAACCGAAATTAATTCGGTTCGGTATTCGGTAGAGATTTTTCATAAATTTCAGTTTCGTTAACCGGAAAAAAATTCGGTTTCGATTAACCGAATGCACAGCCCTGCACACAGCTCCATTACCATCAGATCTGTATTTCAAGCGTATGGATTGAATAATTCTTTTTAATCATCCGCTATAATTTTTCACGGATAGGAACTTTTCCTTTCCGCGGAAAGGAAAAGTTCCGATCCGCGGAAAATATAGATCTGACGCCCCTGAAAGTGTATGTTAGATAAACTGTCCTTGACAAATGGTTGTCAGGGACCGGACCCATGTATACATATATCATAGAGCGTATAGAAATAGGACGTTTACTACACTTATTTTTTCTTAATGAAATTAATATATCCTACTCTCCTCTTCGAACAATGTAATAAACGGTAGGGGAAAGCATGGGCCAGTTCAGCTCGGTTTCGGGATAAAACCGGAACCGCAACCATATATCTTCAGTTTTTAAAATTGAAAACTGCAACCGCCGGTTCGGATTCGGTTTCGGTTTAAAAAACCTCGGCTCGATTTAATCGGCTCGTCTTCGGTTACAAAACCGGCAAATATAAGAATGAAAAACAAACGAATGAGATAAATTGATGCGCCTATTATGTGAAATCAGACCCTCAAACTAATATGCACTTTCTAGTTATATTGTTCTTATGCATGAGGTTTCTTAACATTTAAGGCACCAATGTCAAAGAAGCAGTGTATAAAATGGTTCTGCAGAAGGTTTAGAAGCAGGACAAATAAAAAACATGAGGAATCAGTAGAGAAAAATGCTTATAAGAGGTTTTGTGGTTTAATCACATTGTGCACAAAACAACCATGGAATAATCAACATGTACGGGGAGACATTTTGAATGCAAACTAACAAAACCAACGGTCCAAGTCAATAATTTGAAGCGCAAGCAGAAAATTCAAAGCCAGGAATCCACATAATATGGAAGAAATTAACATTAGCCCAACTTATAAAATATAATATTTTTGAAACTATTTAAATTCATATAATATATATTATTTATTTATTTATTTAAATAATCGGTTCGGTTTGGTTTTTAACCAATAACCGGAACCAATCCAAGAACATCGGTTCGGTTTTTTATTTTTCGGTTTCGATTTAGGATCGGTTTTTTTGGGCTCGGTTTTTACCGACTTTTATCGATTTCAGTTCGGTTTTGATTTTTTGCTCGCCCCTAATAAACGGCACACATAAAATTCATACAAAAATGTGCAAAGATAATAATAAATGAACAGATTCAAATAGAAAATGGAAAATGGCAAATAAAAAAGGGGCCAATCCAACCCATAACATGTTAGATACAGCGAGGCAGGTGAGAGCGAGACCAATTTGGAATATTCGGAAAAAAAATAAAAAAAATTCAATCAATTGGAGTTTGTGTCAATTTGAATCTCAAACGCAGTCTTGCTCATTTTCTTCGATTACAAGGGCTTGTTCACAATACACACACCTATACATACATCTCTCTCTGTGATCAATTGAAAGCTCCGCAATTCCATGGCTTCTCGTCGACGTATGCTTCTCAAAGTCATCATTCTCGGCGACAGCGGGTCTCTCTCTCTCTCTCTCTCTCTCTCTCTCTCTCTCTCTCTCTCTCCCTCTCTCTCTGGCTTTCTCGCTCGTCTATATGTGTAGTGTGTGTTGATGATGTTTGATTTGATATTCGCAGGGTTGGGAAGACATCTTTGATGAATCAGTATCCTCTCTCTCTAGACACACACACACATCGTTATATATAATTGAGATAAAATAATTAGTGTCAGATCCTTTTTGATTCAGAGATGCATACGAATTATATGAATAATTGAATATGATATTGTGAACTTGTGACCTATAATACATCTAGTGTGTGTGTGTACCTTAATGAAAGTAAACTAGATATGTGAATCGCAAGTTCAGCAGTCAGTACAAAGCCACAATTGGTGCCGATTTCTTGACCAAAGAAGTCCAATTCGAGGACCGGCTTTTCACCTTGCAGGTAGCACCACGCGTACTGTCCTTTCTAATAATTATTATATTTAACTTGATATAGTTTCTTAATTTATTTATCTTAACGAGCTCTGCTTCATAAAATGTTGTGAATGAGGCAGATGATTAATTTAATTTATCTGTCTATTCCGTTTAGGTGTTTATATGTTTTACCTGCCAAATAGATTTATCTGTTTACTAACGTTTAGGTTTTTATTTGTTCTACCTGCCAAATAGATTTATCTGTTTATTAACTTGTAGGTGTTTATTTGTTTCACCTGCCAGATAGATTTTGTATTTCTGTATCAAACTATGTGTTTCTGCAAGTATACTAGTCTTATCATAACCTACTAATTTATTTATGTCCAAATCTTCACCGGGCATAATTAACTTATTACTGTACTGATCATGATAAAATTCCTTACTGATTTTTGAGTTTTTACTTTTTATGTTTTATATTACTTGTCCCTTTATATATTCTTCTCATATGGTCTTCGTTTAGATTGATCAACTATGAAACTTAGTTAAGTAATTTCCGCTAGAAAAATTAGCAAACCAAGTAAGGTTTCAATAACAGCTAGATAAAATAGATAATCAGTAACTAGGTAGCTAATTAAAGCAATTAACTAGATATTATGTAACAATAATGTAAATGTAATATTAATATATGCATGAAATTTTTAGGTTTCCTTGCCTTTTTCTTCAGTAGCTAATCTGCCATGGTATCACCATGTAATTATCTACAATTCTTGAGTACTACCCATTGCAAGTGCAGTTCAAGGGATTAGATTATGCCTCTCCTTCTAGACTTCTTTAAGGAATTGCCTACTTGTTGTCATTGCCAATTGTTCCTATTAACTTTAAGTCATTATATAGGAAATATAGTAGTTGTGATTAATACCTTGCTATACTTTTTTCTGATTAATATGCAGTGTGTTTTAGGAATTTAAGGTATTCTATTATCAATCTGAGTGTTAAACATGCTTGTGAACTATTTTCATTTTGCCTGGTGGTAGGATATTACGATTACCCCAAACATAGTATGCCTACTTTATTGCTTCCATATTTTTAGGCCATTTACAACAGTGCAGGAGAACAATAAATGCTTAACATGAGATCAGTGTCAGTACAACTGCACTGGGCCATCTCTAGTTGATCATTAGTATAGTTGTCAATGGACCCTGTATAACCTGACGAGTTTTGTTTTTTCTGATGAATATGCAGTATGTGTTTTCTGTACTTTTCTGATGAATATTATGCAGTATGCAGTATGTTTTAGGAATTTAAGGTATTCTATAATATCATTCAGAGTGTTAAACATGTTTGCGGACTATTTACATTTTGCCTGGTGGTAGGATGTTGCCCCAAACAAAGTATGCATACTTTATTGCTTCCATATTTTTAGGCCATTTACATCAGTGCAGGAGAATAATAAATGCTTAGAGCTGAAACATGAGCCAATGTCTGTACAACTGCACTGGGCCATCTCTAGTTGATAATGAGCCTAGTTGTCAATGGACCCTGGTCCCTGTATAACCTGATGGGTTTTTTTTTCTTCGTCAAATTTGCTCTTTATTGTTTTGAATTGGTTATATATTTGTATTTAATTATGGGGGGGGGGGGGGTGGGGGGGTATTTAGCCTGTGAACCTGGCTGCCCATGGGGGAGGGCTGCCTTACCACTAGGCTACAGCAACAGCCTCTATTTACACTAAAAGAAAACATTTGAAAGATAGCATAAACCATATTATTATGTTCTATATTTATTCTCCCAGCTAGCTATTCATAGCAACTAAGGTTTTTAGATCAACCTTGAGATTTGCAATTACTAGGTGCAAACTGTACGAGTTTTTGTGGTTAGTAGTAATTTACTGAAGTTTCAGGTCTCTAGAATCTTCAGATTTCCTAGGTAAGCTTACCAAAACTAAAACAATTAGAGTAAAGACATTTCAAAATATGAAAATGTGCATGTCTAAGTGTGTTTTGATTTCATAATTGAGTGCATAACTGCATTTAATATGTATCTACCATGAAGAAATTATCAATATAGCTTGTCGTTAACCTTGCTAGTCGAATAAAACATACGTGTCATTCTTATGATGTCTGTCATCCTAGATCTAAGAGCCATCTCAAGCTATCCCTATTGCATTATTTAAGACCAGTTGGATCCTCTTTTTAGATATGGGACACAGCAGGACAGGAAAGATTTCAAAGCCTTGGTGTTGCTTTTTACCGTGGTGCTGACTGTTGTGTTCTTGTACATGATGTTAATGTCATGAAGTCATTCGACAACCTCAATAATTGGCGAGAGGAATTTCTGATTCAGGTGACTATAATGTAATCAATAGTAGTATTATTTCTACTGTTGTGATCATATTTAAGTCTAATTTTTTTTTTCTTCTGATGTTTAGGCCAGTCCCCATGACCCTGAAAATTTTCCTTTTGTTGTACTGGGGAACAAGATAGATGTTGATGGTGGCAACAGCCGAGTGGTATGATACTTATATTTTCTTATTTGTCTAATATACTGGTTTATCTGATTTATCGAGTTCACAAGGGAGAGCACACAGGTAGTTCAAGAATTTATATTCTAACTAGTGGTTCAAGAAATTTAACAATGATCATATGTCTGGTGGTCTAGGATGGAATCCGTTTCTTGTTTGTTATTTCACCTAGTTCTTTATTGCTCTCTGTTGTAGAGGGTGATTATTTATATCTGTTTGGAGCTCTGCCTTGACTGTATCCATCTCTATGTGCTCTTGTTTTTAAATCTTAGGTTTCTGAGAAGAAGGCAAAAGCTTGGTGTTCTTCTAAGGGCAATATTCCTTATTTTGAGACTTCTGCCAAAGAAGGTTTTAATGTTGAAGCTGCTTTCCAGTGTATAGCCAAAAATGCTCTTAAGAATGAACCGGAGGAAGAAGTGTGAGTATCTTTTTTAGCATTTGGAATTTTGTTTCTGAAGATTCATTTGTGTTTGTTTGGGGAATGGGGATGCTTACATGTATCATTTGATAAATTAATAGTAAATCATTGCTCCTGCTAAAATACAGGACACGTCTAATTAATATGGGAATTTTAGGAAGATTTGGGGGAGAGGAGATTTACATCGATCCAATTATTAGCTTAATTGAAAATCATTAAAGCATCTCCAGCAGGGTCCCTAAATATATAAAAACAATTTAATTTCTCAAAAGTGAGGACTCTGTATTGATTAACAACTCCAACAATAATCCTTATTTGTGTATCCTATTATTATTATAGTATTAAAGTCAAAATCTATTAGCAAAAAGATAATGTAAAAAATGTGGGAAATAGTGTACAAAAGGTGGTAACTGGTAAGTGAATATTTAATCATTAAAGACCAAATGAGGAATGGGTTAGCCATTACCTACATATGAGGAATGAAAAGTGGATCCTAAAAATTTAAGGAATGACTAGGACTCTACTGGAGTGGATTTTTGTAGCATATTCCTCAAAATTGTAGTTTAGGGCATCATATAACTAATTTGTTGGATATGCTTTTACAACTGCTAAATATAGAACATGTCTAGCTATGTAGTAAATACAGCAAGATCGTGTCTGGTGACATGATGAATTGAGTTGTAATTTTAAATCTCAAATTTAAGCTTCTATCCGAATGCCTTGGGATTGAATTATATCTGAATTTTATGTTCTTTTGGTTATACGAACATGTCATTTGTTGCAAAATTTATTCAAATGAATTACAAGTTCCCAAACAAGCCAGAAAGAATTGGAAAATGAGGTGACCAGAGGGTGGCCATATGATTTCCAATTAAATGAATGGTGCTGTGGAACATGAACATTAATCACAAAAGTTCTAATAATTGAGATCCCTGTAAACTTTGTTTTGATATATTTTACGTCTTCTCTTTATAAACCATTTTGGTTGTTTTTTTCTCTTTGGTGGCTTTTAATAGGTACCTTCCTGATACTATTGACGTGGGTGGTGGGCGACAACAAAGATCATCAGGCTGTGAGTGCTAGTTTCATTTGGCATCTAAATTTGGAACTCAGAATGTGGGAAGACTTCTGCCTCAACCAAATATCTACTTGCTGAATGCAGAATTGATCAAACTTCTGTGTATACTTAAGCAGTCATAATGCAGCTAAATGTTTATACTTTGGATATCATTATTTTTTCTGTAGTTAAACGTTTTCTACTCTAATTTTCTGTGGGCAAACTTGCACCTTCATTTTGTTCTTATGCATACTATTCTCTGCATTCATTAGTTGATGTGCTGCGTATTGAAATTTGCACCTTGTATGTAAAGGTTTCATGCTACTTGCAGCGTGCATTTTCAACTTTTAGTTTATGTTGTATCTGTCTGGTAAATTGCACCAAATAATTGAGCCACTTTGGGGTTTTCATCTTTGGAGGTTGCAGCAGACTTGAGTTTTCGGTTACATCTGTTGATCATAAAAGCCTCAAGTATCAATGTTCCCGTACAGGGTAGTTCAAGAGTTTACACTCAAGTTCAGTCATATTTTTCCCATGTACAGTTCTTTGGTTAAATAATTTGGTTGCAATAAGTGCCAATAACCTCATCTGTTTCATGATACATGTTCATAAATAGCAGGGAACATCAGCTAAATGAAAAAGTGCTTTAGAAGTGAGCTAAATATTGCATCATCATCAGTTTCTGGCTTGGAGTGTTAGTGGGGGCAAGCAAGATGGGAAACTTGTAATCAAAACTAGGTAGTCAAAAGGATGCACCAAGATGGTGGTTGCGGAAAGAAGCATTTACAACGGTGTCATCTCAATGACCCCTCAGCTCTTCGCAGATTGAAGCTCCTTGATTTTGTTGACAACCACCAATTTGGTGCATCTTTTAGCTCCCAAGTGTTTGTTAAACAAGCTGTCTCGTCTTCCTTGCCCCTGCTAACATCTGGTATGCAAATTTTCGGAAGCCGAAGCTTCATTAGTGGCACTTCCAAAGACTGGCTGAAAATCTTAATTTCTTCTTCGGGCTGGGGCATCTGGTGACCCTTGCTGCCAGTGGTGTTGCCCATTGTCAAAAGCTACACAGTAATATGTGTTTCATAGACAAGAAGAGTTCCGATCAGTTGAGTTTTTTGTGCATGTAAAAAACCATTATTATTAACAGAATTAGAGCATCTTCAACAGACTCTTCATAGTGACTCTAAAATTGAAATTTGAGGAGGATGATACTTTTGCTTACTCTCTTAGTTGCTCTTAAATCTACTAAATTTCTCTCATCTCCTCACTTTTAAGGGCTACCAGTCACTCTTAACTAACATTTTATATTAAATTTGTAAACACACATTCTCTTCATCCACTTTCTTTTGTACTTTTATGCACATAACTTACTTTTAATAATATTAAACAAAGTAAGGAGTGAACATAAGGAGTATTGTTGGAGTTAAATTCATTTTAAATCACTAAGAGCATCTACAATGGTGCTCTTAAGTCCTTTAAAAAATAATATAATATATGACTCCCACTAAGTTAATACATTAAATATTGTGACAACTCCAACCATACTCCTTATACTTGCTCTTAACTTATGTTTTATTATTATTTGAGAGAAAAGTTGGAGAGAGAAGTGAATAGAAATAGAAGAAAGTGATTATTTTATTCAATGAAAATAAGTTAGGAGCACCTAGATGCTCTTTAAAAGAAAGGAGAGAGAAGAAGCTTTTAAATTTTTAAAGAGTTACTAGGAACCCATTGAAACTCTAATTTTTTATATCCTCCTAAGATTTAGAATTAAGAGCTTGTTTGAGGAACCCATTGGAGATGCTCCGAGAGCAATTCCAAGAGTTGCTCCACTGACTCCCTGTAAAAATTATTATAATAGACACTCTTAACCCATTTAGGCATAGAATGAGGAGGATGACTCCAACAGTTCTCAACATCTTTATCCATTGTAAAAGAGAGGGAAATATGAGAGGAGTGAAATGATGGATAGGTTTTGGAGGGAAACTAACACATATTAATATAAAATTAGTTTAGGAGTCCATATGTACTTCTCTGTATTGAGGAGAGTCTTGCAGCTCCTAATTTTTTAAGAGGGAATACAGATGCTGATAGAGTCAAAATTAACATCAAATTCACTAGAATATGATTTAGGAGGCAAGGTGGGGAGTCTCCTGTCGTTGCTCTAAGAGCTAATAATTTATATTATATTTAAAAATGGGTTAGGAGATTATTGAAGATGCTCTTAATACAAATAGAAATCCATTGCCTTGTTAAAAAATAAAAAGTGATACTAATTTTGTACATAAAGGGATTATTAGTGCATGTACAGTGTAACACCAGATAGTTACACTTACACCTTGCAAGAACTTCGCCTATCATGGTTGAAATAAACAGAAAATCCACCAAAACCGGTTCACTACCAATTCGCCATTGGAGCATCTAGTGTCTAGTCCCATTGGAGCATTAGTGGTATTGGTATATCACCGTTCAACTTGTTAACATTTGTCAAATTCCTTCTTCCAATGAAAATACTTGTGCCAAATTCTCTGGTCAGAAAAGTGTATAGAGTAATGTAAAGTAATGAGAAATAGAAAGAAAAGTAAATAAAATAGTAGGACCCATCAATATTTAAGTGATAGATTAAGAAAAGTAGATGGAATCAGTGGATGTATGGAATTTTTATATGATAAAAATTAACTAATTTGGGAAAATTTTGACATGTATAGAATTGAATGAGATATCCTGAAAAAAAAATGTGTAGAAATTAAAAGGACAGCTCTTGCCGCAAACACTCTGTAAAATAACTCGGTTTCACAAAAGAAAACTTTTTCAATTCAAGCATTTCATATTATAGCGGAACAAAATTTCATAAATTCTCTCGTCACGATATTTTTGTTTTCCTTTCAATTTGATATAATTATCTCCAGTAAAACTTCTGTATTTAGTTTATACATACATTAACATTTTAAATGACATAATAAGTTTCCAACTCATCTAAATTTAAATGTTCGCAAAGTTGAAATTAAACAAACCCAAATTCCATAAATTCCCTGTTCACAAATACTCTCCTTTGATCATTTAATTCAAACAAAATAAACCAACTGCCTTTTGTAAAAGTAACAAATAGCAGCCAAACCACAAGAAAAAATTGTAGCCCAGGGCCAAAATAGATAAAAATTCACGAAAATTTAAATGTGGTTGAGAGAGTGGAATCATCAGATAGAAGCGAAAGACTAATTTCAAATGTGTAATCACATATTTTCATTTGAACTATGCATCTAATCATCACCTGATCCACAACATCTTTAAAACAAAACAAAATAAAGGCCTCATAGAGAAGATTAGTTATTCAACACAAAAAATTCAGCCATATGCTTGTCTTTAATTTTTTGCTTAATCATTGGCCAACAAAATAAATAATCAAAAAATCAATCAATTAGACTCAGTTTATGGGTGGTGATATATCAGAATGGTCGGCAAGGCAGATTTAATCTCCCATTACGACGAACGAGACCAATCACAAATCGTCATTGTCATTTTTTAATTACATTAAAAAAAAACATAAAAAAGAAAAAAAAGAAAGAGATGTGGGTATAATCCAGGCCCCCGAATCATGAGAGAGTCAGAGGGGGCAGACATGACGACCCGATTAATTTACGTGTACATAGTCATGCTTCCTTCTTTGTTATCCGGTGCATCGGCTTAATTGTACACGCTGAAAAAACTTATAAGTAACTTATAAGAAGCTTATGAAAAATATATATACGAAGAAGAAAGAACGAAGAAGCTATGGGAACAGATCAAGTGTTGAAGTATTTTTCGATGAGATGGATGAGGTTGTGGTTGTGTTTTACTTTTTATAGTGTGTGTTGTTAGGGTTTGGAGTCGTTTTATTGGGCTATTCAGACTTGGACAATGGATACTGATTTGAAGCCCAGGCCCATCAGTTACTCTTGTTAGTTGTGTTATGGACAGTCCGTTTTTATTTTATTGTTTTGGATCAGTCAGGCAACTCAGGCTCCTGTTTTTTGAGCATTGTATTTATTTTTCGGATGGTTTTAATATGCATTGCTTAGCAAAAGATTATGGGCATGTTTTCCTCGATATAATAATTATTTAATAGATGGCTAATATTTTATTTTTTAAGTATAAATTATTTATTTTTAGAAACAATATATATATTATGTAATTTTTATGAAAATAAATTAATTATTTCTGAAAAATAATATAAGTTAAAACAGCTCCTTATATTTGTGTTCATGAAGATCTTGCGATGTAAAAGAGGGGGACTGGTTATATTTTTGCAGCTAAATTTAAATTTTGATTGTATTTTTTCAAGTATTGATAAAAAAAAAAACTTGATTGAGCTCATTGTTTGGATATGGAAATATAAATAAAAAACAGTGATACGAGAAGTGCAACAACTTAACCAGATTGAACCGGTTGCTTCTTTCGAATATAACAATTTATCTTCCCAGTTATTTACCACCTTATTTATGTGAAGCACTTTTTTTTTTTACGTGAGGTATTTATGTGAAACTGGTCTGTGTGTGTAGTTCATAGTGATGAATAAGTGATACTGACTCTGTTTGACGTATCTGAATATAGGTGATTATTGTATGTTTATTAAAAGTAGAACTCAGAAGCTGAAAATCACAGATTTATAATAATCTGCAGACCAAGTCAAGATATCAGGTACATAGAGTCTGTTCTTCCGTCAGTTTTGTGTTAGGTATTTTTGTACACAATTCTTTTCCTATCTGATTCGTTTCTGTAAGTTCAGCATCGGAAATTTAGGCAATGGGAATTCGGAAGCTCATGTTTCAGATGTAGTTGTTGATGGAGCTAAGAGCATCTACAGTAGGGGAGCCCAATTCCACTTACACGTGGGTCCTTTTTAATGTCACGTAAACATTAATTGGACATTAGAAAAATGTGGTCACTTCCCTCCAATGCACAGGCTCACTTCCACTTACAAGTAGGTCTCGTCAAATCTTATCTTTAATATTTATTTCGATTTATAATATATTTTTTTTGAAATAAAATCACTTGCATTACTTAAATAGAATCAAAACAAGACTCTCAACCACAAATTCAGGAGGATTACTAATCCATTCCTGCACATCTGACATAGTTTGCGTTGTTTTTGCTAAGACATGAGCTACGACATTCGCAGATCTATGAGTAAACTCAATTAGCACGTTATCAAAGTGCTTACAATAGTCGACACAATTCAAGACAATTGTGTGAAAATATGACTCTCCCTGGGGTTTTTGACAAGCATCTGACAATAACTTTGCGTCTGTTGTGAAGACACACTTCTTAATGCTCAACTTTTTAAACCAAGATAGTGCCTCCTTTAAGCTTATTGCTTCCGCTTCACTGGGTTGCAGCAACACTTCGATCCTCTGGCTCTGAACTCCCACAAAATCACCCTGATCATTTCGGATGATTGTTCCCACCCCTATGCAGTTACTAGGGCCGTAAACAAACCAAACTATTCGTGAGCTACTCGAGTTCGGTTCGGAAAATATTCGAATTTGATTCGGTAATAACCGAGCTCGAGCTCGAGCTATTCGAATGTTTTACCGAGCCGAGCTCGAGCTTCAAATTACTGGGCTCGTAAGGTTCGCGAGCCTTATCGAGCCTCTATTATTTTTTAATTTTTTTATTATAAATATATTTTTACAAATATATTCAATATTTTATTTATAATTTATATATTTAATCGAATCGAACTCGAGTCGAACCAATCATATTTCGAGTTTTTGTCAATATTTGGTAACTCGATTCGAGCTTTCGAGCCGAACTCGAGCCTATCGAACTATTTACGAGCCGAGCTTCGAACTTGAAATTAAAGGCTCGGTTGAACTCGAACTCGAACTCGAGTCCCGAACTTTTCAGTCGAGCTCGAGCCGAGCCTGGCAGTGTTCGACTCGGCTCGGCTCGTTTACACCCCTAGCAGTTACTATCCACAAACCTGGCCGCATCAATATTTACTTTAAACCACCCCTGAGGTGGTTTGCACCAGTACCTAGAGCTCGTGTGCACCGCTAATCTCTATCTCCCCACCTCTTGCTGCGCCTTGCTCCAATCTGATAACATATTCATCGCCCCTTCTTTCACCGAAAACCGACATATTAATCTTGTCCCAAAACCATTTATTACGATTCCAAATGCTCCAACACAACAATGATATGTACACTAATGATTATATAATTAGGGGAGGGTTCTGGTATAAACTTACAAACTTAAAAACTTTTTTTGTTCAACACATATATAACTTGAGTTCAACATTTTTTTAACATATTTTGTTGAACATCGATTAAAATAGTTGTGGAGAAGTACGTAAACTAATTTCTAAATGTAAGAACTAAAATAAACATGTTATATAACTAATATTTATGTTTCTAGACCCTACCCAAACCCCAGAGGTATAGTTTAAACATCTTTTTAGATATATTCAACACAATGATAATTAGTGTTCAACACCCGATGTTGAACCCCAGTTATAAATGTGTTGAAAACGCGATTTATTTATGCGTTATTTTTAAAAATTGTGATGTTTTTTGAAGAATTTTCAACATGGATACTTTATATAACTAAGGATTAACACGATGGGAGAATAAAAAAAGTTTGTAAGTTTGTAACTTAAAAAAGTTTTTATTTGATCCTATCCCTATATAATTATACTTAATTTAAATAAAATAAATCTGTAAATATAATTTAAACAAAAATATTATATTAAATTTACAATCAAAATATATTATATAATTAAAAAAACACTAAAAATAATATAATAAAATATTATAATAACATGGAGAAAAGCAAATACATGAACAAACCTTCATAAAAGCTGAAAAGTAACGTGCAGGTGTTGTAGGAACAATCGGACCTTGGTCCTGCGTTTTATGATACTAATTAAAGTTCGAACAGAATATTAACCTTAATCGCTACGGCGCAAGCGATTCAAATCCACGTCTTCTACTGTATTCCCTGATTCTCCTTGGACGAAGTGTGGCCTTCGATCTCCCAAGGTGTGCCTCTCCTTAAAGCTCCGAAAACCCAAAACCCTAGCTGTCTCCTTGAGAAAAATGTCTGCCTCTCTCAAACTCTAGTATGAATTCGTTTTGGTGTGTCTTTCAGCTTTAGGAGAACGAGAATATATATAGGCTACAGTAGGGATCATGCACCATTAGGTCAGGCCTTCCAATGACATTCCGGGCCAGGCCCAATGTCATTAAATATTAATTCAATCCACTAAAGAATTAATATTTGCAATACCTTTCCTAATTCCGTAAATTAATTATTTAATTCGGCTCCCATATTAATTGCTTATAAATTCCCCATGTTTAAGATATCGCATGTCCATTAATTAAATTAATTTCTGACAATTAATTTAATCAATATCTTTTATCCTTGATCATCCACTCAACCTTATAATTATGCAAGAACAAATCTGCCTGCAGGACTAAAGCATAATTATCTTTATGAGCTTTCAAGAGGACATCATCACCCGAATATATTTTTCGGACACGGTTTCCTTTTATAGTCAATATCCCACTCTGTATATAATGTCATTGCCCAATACATAAATTCGTAATTTAAAATAAATTACTTAACTTATGAGTCAAGGCATGTGCATTAAATACAAGTGTCAATCACTATATCCGGATTAAGAACTTAAGCATTAATAACATCATAGAATCTTAGTTCTTTTGTCAGAATTAAAGAAACAATTATTCTACTATTTTGATCCCGTTCAATATACACAAAGTATATAAGTATTATTCAATAGTCAAGATAAACATTTTCCAAATAATACTTCAGTCGTTCCAATGGTTTGTCTAACACCATTTAGACTGTGAACCTTTATTATATTATATAAGGAACTCGACAATCTAATCTTCTGCTATCCCATTTGATACTAGATTGTCTACAATATATAATATACAGACAATGTGAAAACATGCATTCAAGATTCTCAAATAATTGTTATATACTTCAAACGAATATTTCAGTATAACCCTAACAGGTGTCAGGTGCGCTCAACACACTTGTAACTTGGAGAGTTTTGAGAAAGAAGAAAATGTTTATTTCATAAAAGCTGAAAATGTTTTGATACTGTGACCGGTTCCACTTTTAGTTTCTCAGGCAGCAACTGGGCTTGCGCCGGGGATACTCTAAGATCTCTGGAACTTTGAATGGTGTCAGAATCAAGGTTAAAAATAAGTTACAAAAGCAAAAATCAGAATGTTACCGAAATACAGGTGCTTAACTTTACAATGACTATTGCTGGTACAAATTAAGGTGAATAAGAATTTAAAAACGAGATTTTGCTGTTATCTGTAGACATGTCACAGTCGAATTAGATACACAATCCTAGATAGATTCTACACCAAAACCAAGGTGAGAAGGCTGCAACTGATAGATTAATGAACAAAGTATGTCAGTTTAAAATTTTGTCTTTTGATCATTGCATGTACAAGAATAATAATATTAAGATTCTAAAATACTTATGCCTACGCTCGATACTTATTGCCAGTCACAGATTATAAGTACAGGGTTCTTCCGGTGTTTACGAGAGAAGTATGGAACATTATTCAAAACCTTTGTCTTGAGCAAGTTGGTTCTTGTGGTTGGAAATATGCGTGAAACAAATATAGGCCTTGGGGAAGACGGCCAATCATATAGTAGAGATGTACAAAAAATCCGAAATCCGATCCGATTCGATCCGGAAAAAAAATCTGAAAAATCCGATCTGAAAAAAACCCGGCCCGGTCTGGCCTGGTCTGAAGATTTTAAATAGACCTACTATTTTTCAACCAAATCCGGCCCGACCCGAGATCTGAAAACCCGGATTTAAACCCAGATTTTAATAATCTCGATAAAACCCGGTTTCAGGAAAACCCGGATAAAATCCAGATATTAAACTGAATTTTTATGTTTATATGATATTTATATATATGATAAGGTGTACAGAGGCAGTCAGGCAATGCAGGCCGTGCATCCTAGTAACCAAATTCCAAGCCCAATTCATTTTAAAGCCCCAATACACATAATGATAAGTCCAACTCCGTAGTCCAAACAAAAGTCGAGTAACCTAACCTGAGTAACCTAACCTAACCGAAGTCCAACTCTGTAGACCTTACAATCTGCTGACAGGCCTGACTCGGCCCGGCTGACAGTAAAGCCTGGCCCGGATTTTTGTTGAAAAACCCGGGCCTTTTTGGAACCGGATAAAACCTGGTCTACCAGGCCTTTTGTGCACCTCTATCATATAGCAAGACAAGTGGACGTAAGAGCAGCCACAACGCTTGTGGCCATTTACCACACCTGCGTGACCCCACTGCTAGACACATGTACACAGCTGCGCGGTGAAATTTTTTTGGCCAAGTTGGTCCAATGGTATAGCCCATATACCAACTTTACAGGTATTGTTACTTTCTTATTTTATTAATTTTGTAATAGCATGGTAGTTTATGATATAAACGACATGCACGTAGTTAATTATATTATTAAAAAAACAATTTCAAGGAAAAATATTATATTAAATAAAGGACACAAGAAAGCGTTGAATTTAAAACATTACAATAAAAAAATTTAACGATTAATATGAAATTGCAAGATATGCTCAACCAAGTCATTTTGTAGCTGACGATGGGTCCGTTTATCATGCATCTGTATAATGTTTTGAACATACATTTCATCCGCGACAAAAGGTTCTTCGCCTAAATTTGGTTGCGATAAGCCATTTGTTGCATCATCATAACTTGGCAGGGGACCAAATTGAGTGAGGTACGTGTCTCTCTCGTCTTCAACAATCATATTATGCATTATAATGCACGCTCTCATGATTCTCCCAAGATCGTCTTTGTCCCAAAAGCGTGCCGGACCACGTACAATTGCGAAACGAGACTGTAACACACCGAATGCTCGTTCAACGTCTTTTCGCTGGCTTTCTTGATATTTTGAAAATAATTTTCTTTTCTCACCTTGTGGACGTGGTATCGTTTTAACGAATGTTACCCATTCAGGATATGTTTCATCTGTCAAGTAATATCCCACATTACATTGATAGTATAATTTACCTCTGGAGCACGACCTTGGAGCACATCATCAAATATTGGTGACTGATCTAAAACATTTATGTCATTGTTTGATCCAGCATGCCATATCTATAGATCAGATGAAGTAACCGCTTCTAGTATAATTGTTGCAACTCTTTTGTGACCACTCATGAATTGTCCCTTCCATGCTTTTGGACAATTTTTCCATTGCCAGTGCATGCAATCAATACTCCCCATCATACCAGAAAATCCACGAAACTCGCCCATTTGTAGTAGACGTTGCACGTCATTTGAGTTCGGCTTTCGTAAGTATTCACCTTCAAATAACGTGATTATATTGGAGATGGATTTTTCAAGGTTTCAACCGCAGTATTCTCTCCAATATGAACGTAATCATCAACAGTATCAGCATATATACCATAAGCCAACATACGCATTGCCGCAGTGCATTTCTGCAAAGGTGATAAACCTTTTCTTCCCACTGCATCATTTCTTTGTTGAAAGTATGGATCAACATTGGAGACAGCATCCACAATACGAAGAAATACATGTCTTCTCATACAGAATCTTCGTCGAAATATATTTTCTGGATATACTGGATTTGGTGAAAATAATCATTCACTAGACGTTGATGACCTGCTTCACAATCTCTGTAAATACATCTTCGAGGCGTGGATGTTGAGCTCCGCCCATATTTTTTTATGAAAGAGCTCTAGTTGACGATTGTTTTTAGTGTCATCACAAAACTCTTCAACAAATTCTTCAGTGAATTGTTCTGTGAAGATTTCTGTTGTGGGTGTTTGATCCAACGACTAGTTTACAAGCAAATAAAAACGAGCACTAGCTCCCAACAGCTAGTTTACAAACAAATAAAAACAAACAAGAAAAGACAAGCACTAGCTTCCAACGGCTAGTTTACAAACAAATAAAAACAAACAATAAAAGACAAGCACTAGCTTCCAACGGTTAATTTCTTGCCTCAATTTTCTCAAGCATTTTTGCATGAATCCTCCTTTGATCATCATTCCTTTTAGTAGTATCCGCCAGAATGACTTGTAAATCGAGCTCAGTTTGCTTTGCCTCAAGCTCTCTTTGTCAAGTCTCAATTTCTTTTTTGCTTCATTTCATTTAATGTATCCATTATGTTCATTTTTCTCAAGTCATTAACTTGAATAGCTTCATATTCTTCAACTTCCGCAGTTGTTGCCTTCTCATTTCCCTTTCTTTTAGCAGCCTTTGTACCTTTTGGACGAACCAGTTCAAATTCATCAGATGTTGGTGTATCGTTATTTCCCTCCGATGAGTAAGCTCCAGAACTACTTAATTTAGTTCTTTTAGAACTTGCACTAGTTGTAGGAGTTCTCCATTTGGGATGTCTACGAAGCTCACGCCAATGATTATCAAAATTCGTCTTTTTCTTGTATTGAGCCAAATGGAGTTCATGAGCTTTCTCAATTATGTTATCCAAGTTTGAACCACTCCCAATCATTCGTTGAGCCTCATCATAACATGACCCAAATTTCTGAGCACCTTCATTTATTCGTTGCCACCTTTTTCTCATAGCCACAACTCCTCTTTTGATGACGCCGGGATTGTCCTCTTCACAATATTGCTTAATTCTGTCCCAAAAGTCTTCGGCTTTTTGATCAGTACCGATAAGTGGATCAATTGACACGTTCAACCATGCACTTATCAAGAGCTTATCTTCAACCCACGTCCAGTGACCAGTATTTTCACGTACATCTTCGGTTTCCTCATAATCATCATTTAGATCAACAAAATTTGTGTTGCCAAAGGCCGACACTTGCGAATCTGGAGAATTTTGGATATTGACAGGTGATTTTTGGGTTTCAAATTGTGAATTTGAAAAGTGAGGAAATGAGAATGGATAAGGAGAATTTTGAGGATATGGAAACGGAAATTGAGAAGCTTGAGAATGTGGAAATGGGTGTTGATAATTAAAATTAAAATTTTGAGGGTTTGAAAAATAAGAATTTGGATATGGATATGGAAATTGAGGGTTTGGATTTTGAGAATTTGGAGGAGGAGGGTTATTTGGATTTATTTTTTTGAGAGAAAAATTACAAATTTTATGAAGTATAAAATATGTATAATACGATGATTATATATAGTTGTAAAAAAGTAACCATTACAAATATATACGTTACGTTACCTGTTTTCTAATGTTCTTATGCTAAAGTCGATGGAGCATTAATACAATGCATGTCAGGAAGGTAATAATAAAAATAACAAAAGTTGAGTGAATGGCCGTGGCTAGGGCTGTTTAACGAACCGAGCTGTTCGCGAACAAGCTCGAGCTCGGCTCGTTAAGAGCTCGTTCGGCTCGGCTCGTTAAGTTAACGAGCTCGAGCTCGAACACAAAAAATTGTTCGTTAAGTAAACGAGCTCGAGCCGAGCTTTTAGTATGTTCGGCTCGAGCTCGGCTCGAGCTCGTTCGGCTCGAGTTCGGCTCGTTAAAGCTCGAAAAAATGTAATATTTTCGGGATTTTTTTATAATTTATATATGTTATTGGACTCAGAATTCAACATAATATATATATATATTTTAGTGATGTAAACAAAATTTTAGGAAATAATAATTTTATTTGGTTTTTAACAGGCAAGTAGAAGTTTGACTAGTACCGCTAACTAGTGTTTAATCCTAATTTAGTGTTTTAATATTTTAAAAAATATTTTTTACCGATCCAACTGTATGGATGTTAACATATATACATTTTAGTGATATAAACAAAGTTTCAAAAAAATTGAAATTATTAGGTTAGCTATTTTAAGAGTCAACTAGCGGTTTATCCTTATTTTTTTTCTGGCTCGGCTCGACTCGACTCGACTCGGCTCGGCTCGTATTTGTTCGCGAACAAGCTCGTGTTCGGCTCGTTAGTTAACGAGCCGAGCTTGAACACAATTTTTGTTCGATTAAAAAGCTCGGCTCGGCTCGGCTCGTCAGAAAAAAAATTAAAGCTCGGCTCGGTTCGATCAAAACTCGGCTCGGCTCGGTTCGTGAACAGCTCTAGCCGTGGCCACTTTACTGGCCGTGTCCAGTTTTTCAATTTTTGTCCAGCACGTAGATTTAGGAATGGGCTGGCCAATTTACTTTTCACGTGGTTCCACGCACCCAAATGGGCAGCATTGGAGCTACTCTAATCATCAATTCTGCAACCCTACAACATTCGACTAAAGGTAGCTAGGCCTGCTTCGACTTATATATTTGTTTGCTAACTTTTGTCCTTCTGATTTACTTATTTCTGACATGATTGACATTGCTCTTGACATTAACACGAGAGGAACTGCACGGATGACATGCATCTCGATAGTTTTGAACTGACAGGGTCACTTCTAGATTTAAGTTCCATGATTGGTCTCGAAACAATGTGAGCTCTAAATTCAGTTCATTCACTGGATTCCCCAGCTCCCTTAAGAAAATGGAAACCAATTTTTTTCATGTCTTACTAAATATATGCAGTATATGCAGCACACAGATGTATGTTTATAAAATTACAAGTGATAAAATTGTTAAAAATGTAGAGATGTGGATGTGCAGAATAATAGCTTCATCGGAAATATTCCGGATTACCTTGGCACATTGCCTAATATTAAAGAACTGTGAGTAGTATTCCTTCTTCTACGACAGACAGGCTATATGTGCAATAGTGTCTCTTAAAAAAAAAAAAAACACTAACAAACTACCATACATTAAGCAAATGCCAAGACCCTAGCATCCTAGATAGCAGCCCAAGTAACAATAGCAACGACAATCTAACAATTATAATTCAAAATTCTACACATACGAGAAGAATTAGCAGCACAACTGAGTACTCATCATGATTTCAAGCAAGACAAGTGATCTGTTATCTGCTGATACCTACTATTTACAGTTTCAGTCCATTCGGCTTCTATCAATACCGGTCCTCAACTCCAATGTTGTTAGAATCTGGGGCATTGACATTCCACCGGACACCACAATCTCTGCCAATATCACAAAAGCATTAGTAACCTTTGTTATTACAACTCATATCTGTAGGGGTCACTAGCCTTATATCGTGCAAATGCCTAGGCAACTCATGTATGGACATTAATTACAAGTAGACACTTACCAATCCCTTCCCGAACTGATAAATTTGGTCTTATAACATCGTTGACATTGACCATAAATATATCACCAATATAGAGATGATTGGTAGGGACATATACACAGCATAGCTCCTCCTCTCCCGAATAAGTCTGGATTCGAAGAAAATATAAAGAAAGTAAATAAGTCAACAAAATGCAGGAAATAGAATAAGCAACACTCTTCTAGCCTGATTCATATGTGTGGCTAACAAGCACACTAGACCTTTCAAAATAATACATGGCATCATATTTTTTAAAAAAAAAGATTGACATGGCTTATGGCTATCAAGTCGAGCAACACTGTCTTGCCTACTTTCTGCTGCTAGCTCAAGATCTTATGTCCATTAAAATTATACATTCAGTTGCTTATCAAAAACAAAGACAGGCCATTTTCAGATATATGCAGTATAACCGTATAAGCAGGACATCATCAGCAAGCATTTTGATCATATTATTAGCTTATAAGTTTATAGGCATTCTGTGTTCATGGTACCATTGATAGTTAATATAAAATTTTAAACGGTACAATCGATACACAATAAGTCTAGCAATGTCCCTCGTGCGCTCCTGATGGTTCCCTAGAGGATACTTTCAATTTTCTCATGTCCAAAACATGTAATTGCACTAATCACTATACATACTTTTATATAGAGACTGAATAACTATAATTATTAATCATTAAACTTTCAAGTATTATAGTTTCTCAGATATTAGATTCCAAACAAATGCTTGCTTTGAATAATCTATTGAGGGTGAATACAAACAATACAATTCCTAAAGTTTATTGAGTCCACTACTCCGCTTCATGGTTTTCACTTATCTTTACTCTTTTTCTGTCCTCGTTCTAGTTAAAAAGGTATTCAGGCAACAAAACGTACATATTAACCAACCTGGAGAAGAACAGATGATGTGATGAAGCCAAAAGCATATTCACCAAGACGTGGATGCTTTATGATGGCCACTTCTTTGAATGCTTGTGAGTTCTGATCTGTAAGAGTAGTAAACTGTAAATTTGGACAAAATTTGTATTCATGTAGATGGTGAAAATGGAGAACTGTAATGCTGTACACACCTGGAGATATTGCAGCACTAATTTGCTTGGAAGCATTGTAAATGTGACGAACAAATGGCATACGCTTGATAAACCATTCTCCAAGACCTAAAACAGATGCCCCCAACCATGATGACATGAACACTCCAACAAAGAAAATGAAAGTGATAGATGTCATAAAGCCGAGACCTGCAGTAATCAGTAGCATGCGTAAACATAACCTGAATTGTGATAGCGAGAGAGAATCTTACAATAAAACTAAAGCCACATGTGCCAGACTTATAAACAAACACTAGGAATATACTGAATAATGATACTATGCCAGACTTGTAGAATATTCTTCTTAGACGCAGCATATATTTACTCTATAATATCCATGACATATTGACGGGAAAAAATGGCAGAAAAAGTTAAATTTACACCAACCAAATATATCAATTCCCAGCTGAGCATATATAGGAGAGAAAAACCCATCAACGAAATGAATAAACCACCATGTGATATAGAAAGTGATAGCTATCGGCAACATGATGACACTGCAAAAAAAAGAATTGTACTTCAGTCTTCAATTAAATGGAGAAACATAAATAACAGTAGATGTCATAAGCATCTAAGATAGTGAACCATCTCCCTCTCTTGAATGTTAAACCAATATAAATTTGTTAGTTATTCTCCTGATTTTGCCTTGCTAAAGTTTTATTATGAATATTCATCGAGGTAAATGACATTTTAACTACCTTACTAGTCTAGTTACATAATATCAAAAGCAAGGTTGTAAAAATCGGAACTCGGTCCAACTCGGTTTGGTTCCGGAAAAATGAGTACTCGGAACTCGGGTGAGTACTCGGAATGAGTAATCGGATAACTAATCGGGTATTTTTTTTAATTAATTTTTTTCTCTCATATATAGTTATATACTGATTAATAATAAAACTATCTAATAATATTAATATTTTAATAAAACACTTGAAATAATGAAGTTCAAATATAAGTTAATTGTTTGATAGTTTTTGACATAATAATCATTCACAAGTTTTAATCATAAAACACATATACTTTCTAATTAATGTCAATACTTTACCAAAAAAAGATCAAAACATACATAAATTTACGTTTAGTCTCTTTTGAAATAATTTTCAAATAAAACAATAAAAAATTGATAAGTCAAACTCGGATATGACCTCGAGTACTCGGAGTCAAACCGAAGTTTGACCGATTTTTTAATAAATCGGTTTTGAACCCGATTACTCGGAACTCGGATCGGACGAGGGGTTAAAAACGAGTACTCGGAATGAGTACTCGGCCGACTCGGCGATTTTTAGAACACTGATCAAAAGTATAACTTATGAGTAAAATGTTAAAAAGTTGTACACACTATGAAAAATAGGGGTGAACTAGGTAACACCAGATTTTAGAGTCAAACTGCTATATTCTTTCAATAATTTTGTTACAAATCAATGTTGCCTTATATTTTGCTTTTGCAAGGTATAACGCTAGCTAAATTTGCTCAAAAATAACAAAATGTAGTCACGTATCTTCCATGATTATGTAGTGTATAATTTCACATATCAGTTCTTACTAATTTTGACAAGAACTATAGACAACAAGGATAAAAAAGTTTTTTTTAACCAATTATATCATAGAAACAAATCTTCTTCCTCGATTGATAATCTAATAACTCATTTGTATGACTGCGTAATGCAGAATTAGCCATATCAGATGCATATCCTTGCAACACACAAGAGGAGCTCAAATTTACCCGCGAATATCTAGCTAGACTACACTTTAATAAAAGAGCTCATATATACATAGGACCTTCAGTGTGTGCTACTGCTTGTTAGAATTTACACTTGAGCCTTAAGTATTAAAGCATTGTCAGTTTCTATCGATATAGAACATACTTATGAGTATCTTCTTTTTCCCCTAAACTTTCACGACAAAGAGAGAAATATACACCCTGTAAAATTAAATTTGAGCTCCACATAACTCTGTTATTTTCGGTTGACCAAACATTTTTAAACAAACCCCCTATCCTAAGAAACCCTATGATCTCCTAATCGCAGCAAAGAACTGACTAGATCACAAGCAACGTCACTAAGAACTGGCATAAGCTCTATGAACAAGTATTACAGATTCAGTGTCAGGGGGATGATGAGGCCTAAACTAACCCCTGTCAGGTGAATCTATCAACAAACAAACTAAAGCCTCATTGACAAAACATAAATGAATACCTCTAACATATTCATCTGTGTTAACAATGAAATAACCTTCGACAATTGCTACCAATTAAGTGTCTTACAAGCACACAATTTTTATCATAGCAAAAATATCCACAAAACAGTTGTATCTCATCAAACGTATCAGCATAGCTAAAACCTAAGGTTCTTAAAAATAAAATGAAGCAATCTCTAGTTGTATATAATCACTTGCATAATTAAATACACAGCAACATGTAGTCTGCAATATACTTCATTCGCAGGATTTAAAGGCTAAAGAGAACATGGAATTGAAGCTTACATACCATCCAGTCATGAACTTTTTTGATGCCCAACTCCTAACGACTTTGTAAAATGTCTATGTAAAAATTGATATAAAAAGAAATTGTCAGTACAAAGTATAAATATTTACAATTATGTATCTTTCCACACATAAGGCAGAAGTCACACCTCATATGAAAGCAAATGTAAATAGCTGTTGAAAATTAACATAAGGCTGACAATAAATGGGAAAAGAAGACAGAGGTTCTTTCTATTAACATGTCCGCCATATTACATACAAAGTATGTGCAGAATGATTACATCAAGAAGCGAGGAAGATGAAACACTAGTGAATTCTGCCACTAATTCTTTTTGTATGGCAAACTAATTTAATCAAAGGCTGCGTCCATACACCTAATAGTCATAACATCAAAACACATAACTGAACTTTTCTGAGAAGCTACATGACCTCTAGTACTATAAAACCAAAGTGTGAAACGCAAACTACTTGTACGTGTGTATTTAATATAAACTCTACTGATAAGCTACATGAGATCACGACTGTATATAATATAACTCTACTGATAAGCTACACGAGATCAAGGCTGTATAAAACTATTATGATTCTCAATACGCATCTTCTCGTATCACTATTATCAAAAATAAAAAAACAGTCCCGAAAATAACTTATGTAGATAAGACAGAGAACCAACACAATTAATCCAAAACAATACTTAACCAAAGATCATCAAAATCCCTAACAAGGTTCATTTTCTTAAAATTTCGTCACATTTCACTAGAATTTTACTAATTTATATAGTTAAAAGCTCAATATATGAATTTAGAGATACAAGTGACACACAAACACAGATATAAAAATTTTAAAATATGCTGTTCATATATTAATTCATCGAGATTATTCATTTATCGAGTTTCGACATAAAGAGAAGCTAGAGGGAGAAGTAAACCTCGCGGCCGGAGAGATGAGATGAAGCAACAGTGGGAGAAGAAGGCTTCGAAGACTCGTCATCGTCACCGGAGGAGGTTGACGGCGGCGAGTGAGCTACCGGAATGAGAAGTTCTCGATCTCTATTATCACCTCTCGCCATCATTATCGAACTCAATCTGTCATCTCCCATCGCACACACTCTCTCTCTCTCTCTCTCTCTCGTATTCTAATCTCTTTCTCTCTCTCGAATACAAATATCTCTCTCTTTCTCTTTCTCTTTCTCTCTCTGTACTATATACTCGGAGGAAGTTGAGTATGGCACTCAAGTAGCAGATTCCACCGCACAACGGACTCTTTGCTTCGCCTACTCTTAAGTCTTAATCAATCCTTCTAGGCCAACCTTTATTTATCACTTATCACTTATATATGAATAAATAAAATAATAATAATCTAAATACCTTGACAAATTAATATTAATAATATTATTGAAGTATTTAATAATATTTATTGTTATAATCTTAAGACACTGTTGTAAAAGCGGAAATCAGACTTGATCGATGAAATCACGGAATAAGGATTAATCGGGGATCAATTAAATTTATCTGGAATTGTTCGAGAATTAAGAACGTTTGATAAAATTTTAACCCCGAATTTAGAATTTACTACTATGCCACGTAGAATGAAATATAAACTCATCGATTTTGATCTTTTGATATTGACACTGACACAAATATATTAGGCATAATTTTTCTACAAATTTGATAAAAGAATAAGTTGATCACATATATGCGCAGGGGGCAATATTTTGTGCTGCTAAATTGCTCAAGAACATATTTCTGCAAGAACCTCTGCAACTAATTCACTTAATATCAGCTCATCCAGGTCCCATAACACTGTTTGAACTTCATCTCCTGTGAATCCATTCCTCCAGCCCACATCCCACGCCTCCACTTTTCTTCCAAGGCACCAAAGATCTCTCTGCAGCAATGCAGAAACTGCACTTGTCGATACCATCTCCCCTGCGTGATTTTTGTAGCTCATCAGGCTCTCCATCCCACTGCGAACTTCCTGCATTAGGTGATCAGCTGAGATGCAGAAACTTGGATTTTTCGAGGGCCTTTGTATTAATGGATGAATGCATGGTATGGTTCTCTGGCTTTTGGTCTCCAGTAGTTCATTGGCACAGTCCATCAAGAGGTTGGAATTAGTACCATCGCGACAATGCAATCCGGTTAGTATTTGTAAGGCCATTGGTTGGTATGTGTCAATGTTGTCGAACAAGTCCTCTACGCGAGTGAGGAATGAAAAGCTTCTTGGAAGTATGGTAATTGACGTGGTTTTTGTGTCGTGAAAAGTAGTTTCAGATGCATCATGTTCTTTTGGACAACTGCTATCATATTCATGTTTGGTTGTGTGACTAGGGCTGTCGACGTAGATATCTGCAGTTATTAAGAGTTAATGTCAGTTGAACGTGAAATTAGCACATTTAAGTGCTCAAGGTTCCTGATGCTGCTGGTGCCCTTATTCTTTATGCCTTAATAATATTCGAGTAACTTGTCTCACCTTTAATGAGAACCTCAGGATCATCGAACTCTTCCTCAGCCCGGAGTTGTGGAGTTGCTGTAGTGTCCTTGACATTCGGATCAGCTTTCTTTCTTTGGTCAGTGTGTGCCTCTTTACCCTTGTGTACAATACTTGGATCCTGCAAATTGTTTGTACTAGTTATTGTAGGTTTGAGTCCGTTTTTAAACTGAATGAATAATATCAATTTAGTACTGCATTTTTGTTAGGAGGTAAATATAAATTACTGAAATGAAAATGATGAAGATTATTAATTTGTGTTGCAAGAAGACTCACATTACTTGCCAATGCCTTATTTATGAGTTTTGACTTGGTGCTGTTCTGCTGCGTGGTAAGTTTCCTTTCATGGATGCTTGGTCCAGTTTCAGACTTTCTCAGTTTCATTGCAGGTGAACTCAGATGCTCATGACTTCTCGAAACACTTTTAGGTTGCTCACGATTTTTCAGAAGACCTGTAGATTTCACATTTTCCTTTTCTACTGGCTTCCTTCTACTTGTACTTTTTGGAACCTTGTCGACTTTCTTGTCAATCGGATCCTTCTGCAATCTGGGACTAACTGAATTAGTCAGTTTCACCTTGTTATCCGCAGACCTCCGTATTGCCTTTCTAGTGGGCTTAGCTACATTAGTCTCAGGTATCTTATGTTCCAAAATTCTGGATGTACTCCCTTCTTTTGTTTTCAACATGCTCCGCCTCTTTCCAGAGTCCACATCTCCCTCTCCTGGGATACACTTACGCGAGAAGAAATCATTGGCACCATCACCTGCATGAACAGGTTTCATTAACACGACAGGTGGGGCGTGATTTCTTAATTGGTCTTCAGACTCGGAAGAATCATAGATTTGAAATTGATTTCTGTCCAAAAGTCCTTTGAACTGCATATTCTGGATTATCTCCTCCAGTGTCATACATCCCCTATCTCCATTCTGAGCAGCAATCCCAGGCTTCCTTTGTATTGGCCTATCAATATCAAAGATCAAGCCCTTCGGGTTCAGATTCTTGTCTCTCTCCACCTGTTTCCTAGACTCAGACTGCACTGGCATTGAAGATATTTCCTCCAATCCCATAAGCTTTGCGACTAGATTGGAGGCTTTTGGCCTATCTTCTGACATATTTGACGAATTAGAACTGACAGAGGCCGAGTCATGGGAATAACTTGTCGACGTTCTGCTTGAATTACTAGAAGGCAAGTCAGTAGAGAATTCTGTTTCCCTTCTGTCAGAATAAGCCTTAGCATTGATTGATCCGTTTGATAACAAATTTTGCCTACCAAGACTCTCCCTGATAACTTTCCGAAGCTCATCATAACAGTCAGTCGAAGAGTTTTCATTACAAAATCTTGAATTTTGGTAATCCTGATATCCAAATCTATCAGAACTACTTCCAATCCCAACTTCATCAGAGAAACTTGCAGACTTTTCCTTTTCCTTTTTCTTCGCTCGTGCCACGTATTGTGAAGCTTCTTGCAACCTGCTAAGCATGCTGAATTTCTGAGAGACTCCTGCAAATCACGAAACCAGAAAAATACTTGGTTCAGCTTCTAACCTCCTGTCGAAAAATCTATTAGCTGGAAGTAGAGTGATTCAACTCAGTCCCACTAGGCTCCAGCTCCTCTATTTTTTTCTTATATATCAAACAACTAAGTACTTCAGACTTCCCTAACTGTCTTTACATAAGTTCACGGGTCTTAATCAAAATCAGTTTGTCAGATCCTTAATTCATATATTGTCCCAAAATTTTTTGAATTTATATAAGTAACAAATTTATCTGAGTCTAAGCACGATTGGATAGTCTAAGTGGTGGATTTATCTTCTATTATTCCGGGACATCCGGGTTCGACTTTGGCTCATCCCGAGAAGTATTAGAACAGATCTTACACTCTGTTGCTCCTTTGGATCATCACAAGTAACAAATGATCAAATATAAATTTGCAGACTGTCTGTTTAATAAAATTAGTCAACTTAAACAATCAGATGCTACTCAGATAACAACAACAATATCAAGACAAGTGAATAAGGCTAGCCGGAGATACTTCCACAATTGTGTATAAAATAACCAAATTTCAATTGTTTTTATACTGTGTGCCATAAGGAAACAAACAAAACAATGCATGCATGAGTTGCCGTCATGGGAACCAAATTATTCAGTTTCAACCTCTCGATTAATACCAAGAATTATATTATTACAAAGAAAAAATACCAAAAATTATATTTCTCTTAATTAATACCAAAATTAATCAAATGATTCATGCATGTTTTAGATTTTGTGTGTGTTATATCCCTAACATAATTTATTTTGGATTTGTTCCCGTCAAGTCTTCTGACTCGATCACTTCTTTGTTTCATGTTTGTATTTCTGTCAAATCATCGATCATTTCTTTGTTTCACGAGTGTTTTAAGTGTTTGTAATTCTGTCAAATCACCGTCATTTATTGTTTGTGTATAATTGGGTAATTGTAAAATTTGTACTGCATGAATCTCAACCTCTTATATGGTTAAGATTTTTTGTGAGTATTTTAAGCAAAACCGCAAAGGTAGGTAAAAGGACCGTTGCCTCTTCTATGTTTTCCCGGGTTTTTAGCCAGCATTGTAAAATCATACCATTCATTTTATTAACCATACATTTCAGAGCTCCAAACTACTCAATCTGCAAATATTGCTCCAAAAATCTCCTATATTCAACGAGAAAATTCAGAATAACACTTTTTCGTATTTTTTAAGGCCTCCAGAGGGTTTTCCTGGAGAATTTCATTTCATGAACACGTCCATTTATCGCGAAAAGTTCTAGAATTTATGGCTACATTGGACTGTTTTCGGTGTCTGATCGATAAGCAAATGGACGGATTTTTGTACAATGTTAACAGAAAAAGTTATGTTACAGGGGGAACTTTGAATTAGAAGCAAGTAGGGAAGACAATCGAAATTACAGGAAAATGGCAGACGATAAAGGTCCAGGCTCGGGCAAGGATGGAGCTAAAACCCCGCCCAAAGAGCGACAAATTTCAGGTTTGTATTTTGTTAAGTGATCAGTTGTCCTGAAACCTCGAGGTGTAGGAAAAAGACTTAATTTGGATCATATTATTTCTTCAACGTATTTATATGTGATGAAGAACAATTACTATTCTTTGTGTGTTAGATCTTGACTTAATGAAGGAGCGGTTTTCTAAGCTACTCTTGGGGGAGGACATGTCTGGTGGTGGCAAGGGTGTTTCTTCGGCTTTGGCTCTGTCAAACGCAATTACAAACCTTGCTGGTAAGCAGAAAAATACTTGCAGGATCGATCTCTCAAGAACACAACAAGTTCTAGCGAATGTATTATTGAGCCTGTTTGCCCCGGATTTTAAGCCATTTTCGACTTCAAGCTGAAAAGTGGTTTGTGTAATAAGTCAGAAGTCGGCTTGAAGTAAGAAATAGGCCAGAAACTGACAAGTACAATCATGTTAAGTCATAAGTCACGTTAAGTCATAAGTCATAAGCTCAGCCAAACGGGCTCATTGTCTGACAAGTATGGTAACATTTTTTTTCCTGATTTTAACAGCTTCTGTTTTTGGAGAACAAAGAAAACTGGAACCGATGGCTCCAGACAGGAAATCAAGGTGGAAGAAAGAAGTCGACTGGCTCCTTTCTGTAACGGATTACATTGTTGAATTTGTCCCCTCGCAACAGAAAGCGAAAGATGGAACAACTATGGAGGTAGAATCTATTTCTGACATGTCATTATCAAGTTTTAGCGACATTAATTTTGCACGCGTTGGCCTTAATTTACTTTCTTCCCTTTCAACAGATAATGATCACACAACAGAGAAGAGACCTGCTCATGAACATCCCAGCATTGCGCAAGCTGGACACAATGCTTATTGTAAGAAGCCGATTTCTCTATCTTATCCGCCAAAATATTATTAAGGAAATGCTTCATGCACAAAATTGGGTACAAAATCTTTCACAAATTGAGTATGTGTTAAGTTTTGATTGGAATGGGCCCTCTGTAGATGCATTAATAGCACCAATTAAAACTTCCCACCTCAATTGCCATGTCATTTTGTGCAAATTTTGTACCCAGTTTTGTGCATGTAGCACTACTCAATTTAATCGCGTAATGTGAATGATTACCTTTGGACTAGGATTGCCTGGACAATTTTAAAGGCCCCAATGAATTCTGGTATGTTTCGAAAGATGCTAACGAGGCTGAGAAAGGATCCGCGAGAGAGGGCAAATGGTGGCTGCCTACCATCAAGGTGCCTGCAGAAGGTTTATCAGAGTCATCGAGGAAATTTTTACAATATCAGAAAGATTGTGTGAACCAAGTGCTAAAAGCATCCATGGCCATAAACGCGCAAATTTTGTCTGAAATGGAGATACCTGAGAGTTACATCGATTCACTCCCAAAGGTATGAGAAAAAAACTTTTCCAATCTGCTTCCCCACAGAAGGTAGCTTCTAAAATTTGGTAAATTTGTCCTATGTTTTCTTGTCGTAGAATGGTAGAGCGACCCTTGGTGATCAAATGTATAAAAGCATCACGGTAGAGTACTTCGATCCTGATCAATTCCTAATATCCACAGACTTGTCATCGGAACACAAAGTTCTTGATCTCAAGAATAAAATTGAAGCCTCTATAGTGATTTGGAAGAGGAAGATGGTACAAAAGGATGCAAAGTCCGGCTGGGGTTCCGCTGTAAGCCTGGAAAAAAGAGAGCTCTTTGAAGAAAGAGCAGAGACCATCTTGCTGTTGTTAAAACAGAGGTTCCCAGGGCTTCCTCAATCCTCACTAGACATAAGTAAAATCCAATTCAACAAGGTTAGGATTCAGTCATAAGTTTTAATCTTTATGTAGGCAGCTCGTACCTGCCCATCGATTGTTTGCAACCATCTTATACCAGTTTATTGCCTCTCAACGTCAAAAACCCTAGAATGAGTAACGTGGCCCCCTGCATTCACATAAAAAATTTAGAGAAACCGCAGATAGATGGTTGCATCTAGGGGTGGCAATATTGGACCCGACCCGACAACCCGACACGAATTCGACCCGCAAAATACGAATTCGGGTTGGGGGTTTTCGGGTTCGGGTCGAATTCGGGTTGACCCAAAATCAACCCAGAAAAATCGGGTCATTTTCGGGTTGAATTCGGGTTACCCGAAATTGACCCGAAATTACCCGAAAATTAATATATAATATAAATATTATATATATTTATATTATTTTTATTATTTTTATAAAATTTATTAGTTAAATTTAATATAAAATTATTTAATTTAATAAAAATTAATTTATTTGGATTAAAATAATATTTATTTATTATTTAAAAAATATTTTTATTAATAAATATTAATTTTCGGGTCGGGTTCGGGTTACCCGCGGGTAGTGCGGGTCGGGTTCGGGTTGGGTATTTTGACCCATTAAATTTTCGGGTCGGGTTCGGGTTGGGTAAATTTTTTGACCCGCGACTGTCAACCCGACCCGAACCCGACCCGAAACCCGAAATTGCCAGCCCTAGTTGCATCAATCGTTTGTCAGAACCTGCACCACTTTATTTATACCAAATTTTATGTGCTATTTTCTCACACAGGATGTAGGGCATGCTATACTGGAGAGCTATTCCAGGGTTTTAGAGACCCTGGCAAACACTGTCATGTCCCGAATAGAAGACGTCCTATTCGCTGATGCTGCCACTCAAGAAGATCCATCACCTGCAATATCCAAAATAAAGCCAGTAAGAGATTCCTCACCAGGCCCTATAAATTTCTCCAGCGCTGAGGACGACTCTGAGAGGCCAACTCCTGTGGGAACACCTAGTGCGATGACACTATCCGATTTCATGGGCTGGAATTACGAAAGCACAGACCCTGACATGAAGAGAGATGACTCCCCTGCTACTCTAGAAGCAATCAACAAAGAAGCTGAAGCAAAGATCATGAGCAAGCCTGCCAACATTGCAACTAAGAAGAAGTTTTCGTACCTTGACAAACTCGAATGGAGTAGCCTCAGGAGTCCAACAGCTCGCCATTAGTAGCTCAGTAGAACTAAAAACGAAAATACACGACACGATTAGGATCACAAATGACGTTAAAATTTATTTCGAAGAACAGAATTAGTTGCGGATTATTTAACCCATGAAATGTAAATATTAAATTACTCTGACCATTTTACGGAGTCCATTGGGTTGCATTTCCCTGGCTGTTCTTCCATGTTATGGTAAATAGAACACTATGATTTATTCAGTGTTAGGATTCTAATTATTATTATTTTTCTCGGTATATCTTTGTATAGTGGGAAAAAAATATTCTTGTGACATTTTTCTTGGCCAGTGATGGAATAGACATGTTTGATTTTAAAATTTTGAGTCGTCAACTATTTTAAATTTTAATATTAATTAAATATATTTTTGAGTCATTGAATTATTTTTATATTATATATTTATATTCAATTAGTTATTAGTTTAGTGAAGATGAAAAATTAATAAATAAGTTGATGTCCCTCCTCCATCCTTATTTGCCAATAAGGCAACAACTCAGACCAGATGAATTATTGGTTTAAAATTTGAATTTTTTAAATTATATTTTTCTCAACCAAAAACAAACATCAAATATGGGTTCAAGCAAACTCATACATGATTTCACCATGCCTTTAACAAACGACAACTAAATTCTACTAATAAAAAGTAGATGGTTAATATTTGAATTATCCAAATCATATATACTTCTAAAACTCAACACACCTCTAAAACTAACTTTTTAAAACTCAATATACACAATACATGAGAAGCAAGAGACGATGGCACCAACATATCACGGTACCGGAGAGATTAAGAAAGGCAGCAGACATCACACATCCAAAAAATGCACACAAAAACCAGTTCTATGAAATTGTAGTACATTATTTACCAAAAAAAATGGGATGAAGAAGAAATGACGGTACATTGTACACATTACTTTTGTCACTGAGTTATATTTGCATGGGAGTTCTGAGGAATTATCATCTCTAAACATTAAGATCATAGTAATACTGCCCAAGATTTTATCACTTTGACTTCAAAACTGTACCATACTCCATCAAACAAAGGGATAAGTAATTTAGGGAATTTTCTCATAAGCATAAAAGAAAAATTGCTGCATAATAAGTGTAAGGAAACCAGATTCATTCCAGACAGATAAGAAAATAAAATGTTCTTATCCCTTTCCAGTCACTTCAAAGCAGGGAATCCTACCAAATGTCGAGAACAATTCACCCCATTTCACTAGTTTTATAGATTCCCAGTTACAGCTCCAGGCTCCATTTTTAAAACATATATGCCAGAGTACTTGAAAAGATGAAAGTTCAAACAACATATCTATAAGTGACATAGCGTCCAGCAGTTTCACTTGGACGGATGATTTTTACAACTTGCCCTCGTGTAAGCCCATAGTATCTGGCAACTGGATCAGTAAGCTGGATACGGGGAAGCTGAAAAGACATTCATAAAAAAATGAAATTTAAGATACTAGGTGGACTAACACAAGAACTAAGTGGAATGACACAAGAAAAATGTACCAACATTTTAGTAATGCCAAAAAAAATAGAGTAAATAGCTCAAAGACTATAACAAAAAAAAACACATATGAATTTCAGATACTCAAATAGATGCCAAAGTAATAAAAGGAATTTCACAAGTAAAATAATTTTAAATCTCCAAGTGCAGAAAGTGGATTTCAAAATGCAGGTGAAAAAGTAGTATTTTGCTGATTATGTGAAACAAACCATCGGATGAAAGCTGGCTAAGCTACATTCTTCTTCGACAAAGGTTATCCCGAGTCATAAGTCCTAGCTGATACCATAAAGAAGGAAAATAAACCTTGACTGACTTTTTAAAAGAAATAGAGGTAATTGCAGATCGCACCCCCTAACTTTCGTTCAAAAATGATTTTATACCATATTTATGAATAATTCATATCGCAGCCCATTTGTTTAACCCGCGAATTCAGTTTGCACTACTTCCGTTTAATAGCTTAAACATCTGCCATTAACGTTAAAAAATTAAGGGCATTTCAGACTTTTCCTACACTCAAACCAGTGCTCAAATTCATCTGCCTCCTCCCTTCTTGCTTTTATTTCAGCTGGTGTCCAGCAGAAGAAGTGCTAGAAAAAGGGTTGACTGGAGCCAAGGAAGTGTATTTGCTAGACATAACAGGCTTATCAGAACTAAGAATAGATGCTCACCCATCAGCATAAGAGTTTGGAGGGTCCAAGTTCCCTGACTGCACTGCAGCCACTGGTGTCTGCCTGGACTCCCTGATGTTTGGAACCAGCTTCTCTACACATCTCTCTCTCAAAATTAATCAACATCCATCAATAGAATTTGCCAAAACTTGATCAATTTTACTTTTACAATCCGGAAATAAGAATCGTTGCTGCCTTTGGCAGAATATTTCAGTGATTATAGTTGCTGTTATATTTTCCCATTAATTTTAATCAAATAATTCGAATATAATGATCTACTATTCAATAGTAAAAATGTATTTTAGAACCAAAAGGTCCCACTTATTACAATCTTTAGTGAAAGTTGATGTCAGAATCAAAGAACTCAGACATGCCTACTCCTGAGTTTTGAAAACAGATTTGTTTTCAAAAATTAAAACCACAGAAGCAGAATTGACATGGACTCCTGGGCTGATGAATGCTTGCAGCTAGCTGGCAAACTCTCTTATTTCCTTGACGTGTTTGGTACAATAAATCATGAGTTTCTTTTTCCCTGCTCATGTAGACCGCATGATATAAATGGGTAGAACACACAGGCACATGTATTTGGGCACTGGTTTGAGTGCAGGAAGTCTTAAATGCGCTGAATTTTTTAATGTTAACAGCAAATGTTTAAGCTATTTAACGGAAAGGGTGCAAACTGAATTCACGGCTTAAACATATGGGCTGCGATTTGAATTATTCATAATTATGGTATAAAATCGTTTTTGAACGAAAGTTAGGGGGTGCGATAAGCAATTACCTCAAAGAAATATTACATAGCATCCACAAGGCAAAAATATCAAGCACACCTAGGCTATATCACTGACTATAATCCACAGTAATTCTCAATATCCTAACTCCTAAGCTTGTCTTGTGAAATTCAATCAAATTAATCAATAATTTATTAACAACAAATAATTTAACTTGATACTTGTATAAAGTAGCACATATTGTTTTTCATTATATATGATTAGCTTCATCAATCCTTCACAAAGATAAGAGCTCGAGTTTAGACAGGCCAGCGCATGTTAGATTAGACCCACTAGCTGCATGCCTACCAGATGCCACATCTATGTTGCTATTGCATCTCGTTAAAAGCAATGTCAAGCGCGAAATTCGGCTAAGTACCAAAAAAATGCTTATGCTGTTGTAAGTGTCTATTGCAGCAAGTTAAAATTTCAGCAAATCGTTACCTGTTGGAATATATTATTCTATCAGCTCTTACATGTTTGGTTTAAAAATAGCTTAACCACAAGCAAAAGGAGAGGGGAGGAGGTAACATGAACATGATTATTAATTATTCTGATAGTAAAATAATGACACCTAATTTTTTATATATATATATATAGATAGATAGATAGATAAATACAAATAAGAACGGAAAAATTAGGCTAGAATGTTTGAGATTTTCAACTAGCCTGTCAAAAAGAAAATTTAAGAGGTAGTGTATCCGCTACTCCCAGAAATGTTCTAGTTCATTAATTAGATCAGAGAATTATTACTATAGAGTTCAGATTGAACAAACAAGTAAACCAGATAGCATCCCTAGCATTGTAGTCTCCTGATTACCCCTATTCTCTTGGTAACAAGAGGTTAAGGGTTGGAGGAGGCATGGGTGTGCAAGTATCTGAAATTCTATAATTGAACATTACTAAATATCTGTATACTAAAAAACCTGTAAACCGCATGGCTTTTGACTTTAAAGATGGTTTGCCAGCTGGTTAATTAGAAACAGTTTCAATATAAGCTGATTAAGAGCAGGTTTAGCATTAACACAAAAACATTGATTAGGACTGCAAGTTAATTAAGAGTTATTACGATACTTACTGATAAACTGTGGCCGTTTGGCTAAACTTATTTTTCAGAGATAAGGGCTTATTTATGGAAAAAATTCATGAAACTCTACTTTAGCCTGAAATAAGCCTTTATTTTTTTTCCACATAATGAATATTAAGCACCTCTTTAACACTTATATCCAAAAAAAATATAAAAATATGCATTGTTTTTTAAAAAAAGCACTTAAAATATTTTTAGCCAAACAGGTCAATTCATATTAAATATCTAGTCTCAGGAAGAGTTACAATGCCTCCTAAACTGTAAAAGTAACAGCAAAGCAAGTAATATCTAATATGACTAAGTTTCAAACCACATGATCTAAGCTAATTTCAGAGGTTTATGCAGCGACAGAAATGAAAACGAACCTGTGTTTCTCTTACAGTATATCTATCCAGTAATTCCTTCTTTTCTTCTGGTGTAAGCACCTGGTGTTCAGGAACAAGTACATGCTCTTTGATATTGACCAACAACTCATGTTCCTGTGTGTATCAAGTCAACAGATCAGGCACCAGTTATCATAATCCATAACTAACTTAGTGAAGAAAACAGCCTAGCCAGCAAACACTTCATCCCTTTATTAGTGTCGGGGATATATAAGAAGTCACTCAATTATCGAACAAGAACACCCAAGATAAACTTGAGCTGTACTGTAACAATGAAAACAAATTGCTACTCGCAGATAAACACTTCTATTGCCCCTATTAATATACTAGAAAGTAGAAACAAGGTAGATAATAGGAGATTACCTTTTATTTTCATTTAAACAGACTCTGTAATGCATCCATTTAAAAAAAATTACATAAATAAATAAAGAACTCTCAACGCAAACAGCAATGACATGTATGAGATATATAACACACATACATACACAGAGATATAATGATTATTTGTTCACCAGAAGGATATATAGTCATCACCTGGAAAACCTCTAACTGGAACTTTGATGATATTTCAGCTTGGCATGAACGAGCAAAGGGAGTCAGGCTTTGCTGGACAACCAAGATAGCTCGAAAAACATTCTCTGATTTCATTCGGTTAGTGTACGTCTTCATAGTCTTTACACCAACCTTTGCTTCTTCCGGATAGAAAACATATATCTGATCAAAATGAAGCCACTTGTTATTAGCAAGCAGAAGATGTCCTACAACCTTGAGAATAGATTGGCATGCGAGATATGAGGAAAAAAGTAACAACAAATAATGTGACTCCTAGATAAGAAGGCTCACATGTGCAACAGCCAACAAGGTAACTAAACCCATATAAACAATCTAATTGACACCATTCATATAATTGTTTATTTGAATGCCAAAAAAACCCACAAAAAGAGACAGAACCTTGGAATAACTTCATAACCCAGGTCCAACTTAAAACTAAGTTATCCACTTTTTTTACCATATTTTTTTACCAAAGACCTTGTTGTCCTATGGGCTAATTAAAGTACTAAAACAAATTTGCTATAACTTAATTTAGACACCAAGAAATACTTTCCATTTGTGACACATATTTTTTCAAATATAGGGCACTGCCCCGTTAGCTATAGCTAACACACTGAACCCTATTCGTAATACAGGGTAAAGAAAATTGCTGGTTGAAGACGTGTTGTAGTTGAGAGTACCATTCTTGTATTACACCTCCTGAGTATTCTTTACAGAATTACAGTCACCTAACTTCCCTGATGTACAGAAAATTTATTTGTATATAAAGGCCAGCTTTCACATTACTATAAACCTAGGATGCTCGGACTCGTTTGGAAGGATCCGACACGGACACATATCATGGTGTCCGATACTTCAAACTCTGATTTATAGACTCGGGGACACGTTTTATAAGGATCCGACATGGGGATTTGGACACGGGGATATATATGCACACTGCGACTTTTTTGTATATAGTGAAGGGTCTTATGCTTTTAAAAGAACAAACACCAACAGATTAACAAATCATTTCCAGATTTAAAAATCTTACCTTCTTATGATTTTATGCAATTATAAAAATCAAAAATCAAGTTTAATTTCAATATTTAATATTTAATTTTTACGAAAATCACAATTATTTTATATGTTTATAGGACGAGTCCGAGCATCACAGCTATAAACTTGCATTGATATCAAAATCAGATAGGACATTTTTGTTTTGGTTTTTAATAAAAAATAACACCCAAGAATCATATTTAAGGGTTCCTACTTCCTAGTCTTTTAAAGGACTGCAACGATATATCTTCTACCGTACTGGATATGATCCTAATGTATCTAGGATATATTCCTCCCAGCATTACAGAGGAATTCACACTTTTCTACAGGGAAAACATCCGAAAGGTCACACTCACTAAATTTTGTTTTATGCAGCAAGGAACCATATTTGTGATGTTTAGGCTTTCAAAATCAGAAGACATGACTGGTCCAGTTTAAGGTAACACGTTGTTAATCCAGCAGTCAACAAAAAAAAAAAGTAGATGAAAAGGTTTTACATACACATATGACGTATAAAAATTGATTAAATATACAGAAAAAGTACAACACACACATATATATAAGATCATAATAATACTTAGAGTAAAACGCAAGGTGTGTACCTGAAATTTGGTCATTCTGCAAGGTGTGTACCTCCATTTACATATATGCATCACGTGTATCTTGAGTTTCATAGATTGTTCATCATGTGTACTACCGTTAGATGGATGTTAACAGTGTGATGGCAAAGATGTGAATATGGTAAGTATTCAAGTTTAATCAGTTTAAACCATCCCCAATCAACTACATTCATAAATCCTAAACTACATTCGAGAATCAAACTCGGGACTTCTCACACACAGAGCGAGAATCATACTACTAGATCACGGTAGTACACATAATGCGCGATCTATGAAACTCAAGGTACACATAATGCATATATGTAAATGAAGGTACACACCTTGCAGAATGACCAAATTTCAGGTACACACCTTGCATTTTACTCTAATACTTACTGTCATTCAAAACCTTCTCTTGCAAAGTAAGCATGATACATATGCATATATATATATTAGAGTTTGCTAATAACATAAAGATCAACAATTTACATATACACAATGACAATTTAACTTTAACAAAACAAGTGATTATCTGCCATAATACACACACACACACACACAATACATTACAGAGCAACCAATAATCTGCATACAGGGACGGAGAGGGAGAGAGAGAGGGGGGAGAGAGAGAGAGAGAAATAGAGAGAGAGAGAGGAGGGAGAGAGAGAGAGGGGGGAGAGAGAGAGAGAGAGAGGGAGGGAGGGAGCGAGGGAGGGAGCGAGGAGAGAGAGAGAGAGAGAGAGAGAGAGAGAGAGAGAGGAGAGGGAAGAGAGACGAAACCAAACCTGATCAGAAGGATTATTCTTCCTAGACTTACAAATAACAAGGTCTTCTCTCTTGAAATTCTCCCGAAACTTTTGCAAAAACTGAGTCTTGCTCATCTCTTTCTCAGCTTCCACCACCAAATAGCCCCTATCCTCCAACATTTGCATCACCGTCCTTCGAATCCTATACAACCTTCCCACTTCCTCCTCCGTCATCGTCATCTTCTCTCTGCACCACAAATTTATCAAACCATGTATGCATGTAATTCAGAGGCTTGAGTTGTGTATTATGTAGAGATACAGTGAGAAATATTTCTTACCGAGCCCTAGAATTCTACTGCAAAGTTGAGAAGCGAAGAAAGAGGGGTCATTTAACTGGGGCTTTTACTATTATAGCCTTTAACCCGTGCGAAGCACGGGCGGATATATAATCGTAATTTATTATTTATATTTTAAAATTTAACATCATTTTATTAATATTTTAGTATTAATGGATTGATTTTTAATTAAATTATATTATTCAACTGACTATATTTTTATATGAGGATATTTGTACATTTAATCCAAATTTAGTACATGTAGATTTAAGAATGAAAAAAATCAGAAAATTCAAATCTTTTCCAAACATAACCGATCGTGTAATACTTTTGAAAGATTCAGTAATCTAATCAATCGAATTTTAATATAATTTTGTAATCTTGGTTTTTTTGACAACAATAACTTTTAAGATTAGATTTAGAAACGGTTATGTAATGGTTCGTATTTATCTTGAAATAGAATACGTTAAAGTTAAAAAGAGTTATATGAAGGTTGTTAAAAAAAATATTCAAAATTGTATATTTATAATTTTATTTTTAATATCATTATAATTTTTTTAATGAAATATTATATGATAATGTATTTTTATTAGTGTTTTTAGTATTTGAAACTGTTTAACAATATAATACTAATGGACTCCATATTCGTGTTTATATTAAAATAGAACACGTTAAAGTTAAAAAGAGTTATATGAAAGTTCTTGTTAAAATAAAATATTCAAAATTGTATATTTATAATTTTATATATAACATCATTATAATTTTTTTACTGAAATATTATATGATAATGGATTGTTATGAGTGTTTTTAGTATTTGAAACTGTTTAACAATATAATACTAATAGACTCCGCATTTGTAGAGTTATAGTACCAAAAGGACAGTACCAAACCAAAAAATATAACTAACTACAAATTATACCCATGTTGGCTTATTATAGTATAGTATATAGACTCCACATTTGTAGAGTTATAGTACCAAAAGGACAGTACCAAACCAAAAAATATAACTAACTACAAATTATACCCATGTTGGCTTATTATAGTATAGTATAGATAGTATAGACAGTATAGATTTGTCTTTCTAGTGGGCTGATTTGAATAAAGTCCATTTTAAGCCTGTGGTGTTATCTGATATTTGGTTGGTTGAGTTTTGTGGGTTATCATGGATTGTTGTCAATTGGGCCGATTTAAATGCAACCCACATATTATAAATCACGAGTTTATTGGATAATTCATTACTCAACTCGTTCTCAGCTTGCACTTGGATAATCAAATTCAAATAATTTACGATCAACTTATTTAAGTAATTAAAACTTGCAAATAGCCTACCGCCGTAACGTCACTGACGAAAAACTGATGTAACTTGCTGATGTGTTACAAATTGGTATATGTGGTGCGCTGATGTGGCCAATCCGATCCTAATTATAATATCCAATCCCATTCACATACTTGACCTAGGTACCTAATCAACAAAATCTATATACGTTGAATTGGAGTTCAGCAGTCAGCAAATTAACAAATGAGTTCTTGAGCACGATTGGATAGCCCAGTGGTGGGGTTATCCTCTGTTGACCCGGGGCACCCGGGTTCGACTCTGGCTCATCCCGAGAATTATTAGAACAGATACTAAGTTGTAAGGCATATAAGCTTGCATTGTCAAAAAAAAAAAAAAACAAATGAGTTCTTCATGCATCGTCTCAGTTAAAAAATATAAAACTATATTTATAAAATTATAAAAATTAAAAATTATATTATAAAAATTATAAAAAAAAATTATGAAAAATTATACTTAAAAAAATCATAAAAATTAAACAATAATTTTTTCTCAGAATTTTATTAGAATAATTAAAAATTTCACTATAAATTAGAGGAAATCATTTTAATTTGTTTTTTTTAAATTTTGAAATGATGATGTTATTGAGTAAATTTTAAATTTTGTTTGTTTCATATTTTATATAATTTTAAGTTTTAATTAAATTTGGTGTATTTCATATTTTATGTCATTTCAATTTTAATTAATAAATACTCTTAAATATTTTATATTCTTATGACAATTTTATTGAATTTCAATAATTAAATATCTATTTATAACTCCAGTACAATAAACAATAGCTATTATAATCAACCCATCAAACAGTACCAAAAACAGTAGCAAATAAATCCATCCACTAGGATCACAGTAGCAAAAGTAGTGGAAGTAATACTTAGATTGTACCTAATACATATTATACCTACTAGAGAGGCCTAGTTTCACTTTTTCTTTTGCCTTGGTGTAATAAACTGTTATACAATCTGTGCACAAAACCAATATATGTGTTTTTGTGTGCGAAACAGAAGAAGAATGAAGGAGACAGATTAAACAGAAGGATATGAAGAAAATCCGAGTCCAGTGCGAAACTGTCTCCTTAAAGCGTATTCGCCTCCTCACCGTATGTGCGGAACGAAAGCTTCCCAGGATAAAACGGATTGCGATGTCGTTAACAAGAACGGCACCTTCGGCGAGCTTGAATCGAGCAAGACAACTATCACCGGAGAGATTTAGGGTTGTGGTATTGAGAGAGGAGGAGGAGGAGGAGGAGGAGGAGGAGGAGGAGGAGGATGAGGAGGATGTGTTTGATGATTCAAAACCCTTCAACCTATATGGGTATTTATAGGTGCAGAAAGACTTGTGCACTACTCTTTTCTATAATTAATCGTCATTAATTACAGAATCGGTGTAAAACTTGCACGCCACACTATTCCATAAATAATATGAAACAGAATCAAATAAATATTTGCAAGTTATTATATCCCATATATAATCTGAAACGGAATCAGATTAAATATATCAAGATATACACCATATCAATTAATCTGAAACAAAATCAAATTAATTTATGCCATAATATTTGAGCCAAATTCCACTTGGAAAAAATAATTTCCATTATCAAAAAGATATCATCATATCTCACACATAATGCTCAAAATATTATTTACCAATATGGGACTTATACCCATATTTTCCAACAATCCCCCACATGGGTGAGATTGGTGATCTTAGTAGTAGCACACACCTGACAAACAGACAGACACAAGATTTGACTTGGTGATAGTTTTCTTCGATCAGATATAGCATACGACAGTTAGAGAATGCTCTTTGATCCTTCATTTGAGTAAGTATACCGACTTTACTGGTAGACAGTAGACGTGCTTGTCCTTGAACTGTTCGACCGTTTGTGTAAACGATGATATACTTATCACTATACCCTTTCTGACTCGTTCAGCTCTCATGAGTATGTCCATTTTGGCCATGGAACATCGTCCTGGTTCTGCGGGAGTTTCTACAGAATTGTGCCTCGCAATTCTCCTTTGAAGCGGCCCCACTTCTCTCCTACCTAGGTGATCTTTATCTTATAGAGTAACCTGCGTTTACTCAACTGAATTCCATGCGTGTACCACTCCATGTATTCACCAAAGATCATTAAAAGCTCAAGGCTTAACCTCGTACCTTATAGGTCTCACTGTTTCTTCATCATAGGAACAGGCCAGGGGTTACCCCCACAGTGATTTGGTCATCATGATTTAGTTGTCCCATTGAACCAAGTTCTTGGGATCTCCAGTCAGCAATGGTTGGGTGTCCACCATGATGCCGTTAAGCGATAGGCTTAAGACCCATTCTTCTCGATGATCTCTCAACCACTTCTTTTGGTAACCCCTTTGGTTAGCGGATCCGCAATATTATCCTTTGACGGTATATAGTCAATAGTGATAATCCCGGTTGAGATTAATTGTCTAATGGAACTATGTCGTCGTCGTATATGACGGGACTTCCCATTATACATTGTGCTCTGTGCTCTGCCAATAGCGGATTGACTATCACAGTGTATCCCTATTGCAGTCACATGCCTCGGCCATCTTGGAATATCCTCCAGAAATTGGCGTAGATATTCAGCCTCTTCAGCGCATTTATCTAGAGCCACAAACTCAGCTTCCATTGTGGAATGAGTTATTACCGTTTGTTTGGAGGATTTCCATGATATTGCTGCTCCAGCTAGTGTAAACACGTAGCCACTCGTAGACTTTAGTGCCTTCTTGCTAGATATCCAGTTTGCGTCAGTATATCCTTCTAATACTGCTGGGTATCTGCCATAGTGCAGTCCATAGTCTCGAGTTCCCCTTAGGTACCTTAGTACCCTTATGATCGCTTTCCAGTGATCATCTCCAGGATTACTCGTGAACCTACTCAACTTGCTAATTAAGTACGCAATGTCTGGTCTTGTACAACTCGTTAGGTACATCAGACTTCCAATTATCCTAGAGTATTCCAACTGAGAAACCCCCACACCTTTATTCTTGGATAGATGTAAAGTCATATCCACAGGTGTTCTAGCTTTCTCAGTATCATCCTTAAGAAACCTCTCAAGGATCTTGTCAACGTAATGAGGTTGACTTAGTGCGAGACCCTCTGATGTTTAAGAAATTTGAATTCCTAGAATTACATTTGCCAGTCCCATGTCTTTCATGCCAAATCTTGATTTTAACATGTCTTTTGTAGATTTTATCACTTTATCATTGCTTCCGGCAATAAGTAGATCATCCACATACAAGGTCATCATGACATAACTGTTCTCGTCATCCTTGTAATAGGCATAACTATCACATTCATTGATCTTGAAGTTGTGTGCTAACACGACCTCATCAAATTTCTCATGCCATTTCATAGGCGCTTGCTTCAAGCCATATAGTGATTTCACCAATTTACATACTTTCCTTCCTTTCCCAGGGACAACAAACCCTTCAGGTTGTTCCATATAGATTTCCTCATCTATATCTCCATTTAGAAAAGCTGTTTTCACATCCATCTGATGTACTGTTAAGTTTCGCATAACAGCGATTGCAAACATCATCCTTATGGACGTGATTCTCGTTACTAGAGAATACGTATCAAAATAATCAAGGCCTTTCTGCTGCTTGTATCCTTTGATTACAAGTCTGGCCTTATACTTATCAATGGTTCCGTCAGGTTTCAATTTCTTTTTGAAAACCCATTTGCTGCCTAGTGTTTTACAACCAGGTGGCAAGTCCACTAATTCCCAAGTGTGATTCTGTAGGACAGAACCATTTTCGCTTTTGATGGCCTCTTTCCACATAGGTCCATCAGGTGAGGTGACCGCTTCCTTATAGGTTTTCGGATCACCATCTTCGAGCAAATAGGTCATGAAGTCAGACCCAAAGGATTTCTCGTTCGTTGTCTTTTGCTCCTCCTCACAACCCCCACATTTTCGTCTTCACTTTCATCATTCTCATTTTCATCATCTACAGATTCATGAGTTCGTTTAGACGTCATAGGGTGCTCGTTTCTTGGATTACAAGGAAACGTAATCTCAAAGAATGAGGCATTCCTTGATTCCATTATCGTATTCTTTTGGATCTCAGGAATCTTAGAATCATATACAAGAAACCGATATGCTGTACTACGTGGAGGGTATCCGATGAAGATACAATCCACGGTTTTTGGACCAATCTTCACCTTCTTAGGTGTATGGATCAGTACCTTAGCAAGGCACCCCCACACTTTCAGGTGTTTGTAACTCGATTTCTTTTTCTCCCACATTTCATAAGGACTCACATCCTTATTCTTGCGCATGGTAATATTTAAAATATTATTTGCGCTTAAGATGGCTTCCCCCCACATCGATTGCGGAAGTCCAGAGCTTAGCAACATCGCATTCATCATCTCCTTGAGAGTGTGATTCTTCCTCTCAGCCACTCCATTTGACTGAGGGGAGTATGATGCAGTGACCTCATGGATTATACCATGTTGTGAACATAATTCCCCAAACGGTTCAACATATTCACCTCCACGATCGCTACGAATCCTTTTGATTGTCTCAGTCTGTTGTCTCTCGACTTCTTCCTTATAGATTTTAAATTTATCTATAGCTTCATCTTTGCTTTTCAGCAAATATACATAACAGTATTTTGTACAATCATCTATGAATGTAATAAAATACTTATTTCCCCCTTTGCACTTAATCTTCGTAAAGTGTCATAATTCACATGTCCTAATCTAGCATGCCATAAATTAGGAGACTCAAGCAAGTAAGCAGAAGAATTCTTCATTTCATTGTTTTCCTTAACGGACATTACATTGAGCTTAAACAGCCCATCACTTGCATATCCCTTGCCTACAAATATACCACTCTTAGACAAAACAACTTTATCTGACTCTATTACAATGCGAAAGCCATGTTTACTCAACAAAGAACCGGACACAAGGTTCTTGCGAATATCAGGCACATAAAGTACATTCTTCAAAGTCAGATTCTTCCCAGAGGTCATCTTCAAAATCAATGTGCCTTCCCCTTCATGGTAGAAGTCGCAGAGTTTCCCATGTAGAGCTTCTCACCAGCATCAGAAGCTATAAGGCTAGAGAAAATCGCCTTGTTGGAGCAAATATGCCTAGATGCTCCTGTATCAATCCACCATTCTCGCGGATTAGATCCAACCAGGTTCACCTCAGAGACCATAGCACAGAGGTCTATATCACCTATCTCCTTGGAGATATCATCAACCATGTTTGCTTCTTTCTTCTTGTTTGTCTTCTTAGGTTTCCTGCAGTCAGCAGACCTATGACCAACTTTATCACAGTTGAAGCACTTCCCTTGGAACTTCGAAGGCTTCGAAACTCCTCCTTTGGGTGCCAGTTTAGCCCCCTTCCCGGAACTGGTCTTCTTGGACTTAGAGCTTTGTGCATGCTCCACCATATTTGCCTTTTCACCAGCAATAGGCTTCTTTCCGGATCCCCTGTTATTTTCTTCAATGCGAAGTCTAACAATCAGATGCTCCATAGTCATCTCCTTACGCTTATGCTTAAGGTAGTTCTGAAAATCTTTCCATCCAAGAGGCAACTTTTCTATCACAGTAGCAACTTGGAAAGATTCCGTGAGACCCATCCGCTCGGCATGCATCTCATGAATAATCAGTTGCAATTCTTGCACCTGACTGTCAACAGTCTTGGAATCCACCATCTTGTAGTCAAGAAAGCGTCCAACTATCCACTTCTTGGCACCAGCATCTTCGGTTTTATGCTTACGGTCAAGTGATTTCCATAAGTCCTTAGATGTTACCTTCGAACTGTACACATCATACAGCGGGCTAGTCAAACCATTAAGCACATAGTTCCGACAAATATAGTCGGAGTGCTTCCATGCATCAACAGCAAACACCGCCTGCGTATCGCTCTCAACAGTGAGCATAGGTGTCTCTTCTCTTAGATAGCGAGACAAATTCAGTGTGGTCAGGTAGAACAACATCTTCTGCTGTCACTGTTTGAAGTTCGTTCCGTTGAACTTTTCTGGCCTTTCAGCGTGAGCAGTAGGCACGTGAGGCATAGCCGGCGCAACTGGCGCAACAGGCGCTGTATGCACAGCAGTCACAACCGGCGGAGGAACATGTCCTGCCGGACTCTGTGTAAGTGGAACACTGAACGGACCAAAGGTCATATGTCCCGCCGAACCATAGCCTAGAGGCGTAGGCCCAGAACCGTAGCCCGCAAGCGTAGGCCCGGAACCTTAGCCCGCAGGCGTAGGCCCAGAAACAGGTGGCACACCCCCATCTGGATTAACCAGTGCGTTGGGGTTAGCCTGCAACTGTTGTGTCTGATCCCCATCTGGATTAACCAGTGCGTTGGGATCAACAGTCGTACCGCTCATGGGGATTGCTCCATTAATATTATTCATTAAGTCTGTTTTCCAACACACAAACAAACCAAGTCAATCACAGATGTAGAACAGATGTAGGATACGCTTTAAGATTGTTATGCAATCTGTGCACAAAACCAATATATGTGTTTGTGTGTGCGAAACAGAAGAAGAATGAAGGAGACAGTTTCGCACTGGACTCGGATCTTCTTCATATCCTTCTATTTAATCTGTCTCCTTCATTCTTCTTCTGTTTCGCACACACAAACACATATATTGGTTTTGTGCACAGATTGTATAACCATAAACTTCTTCACATGTTTTGACACAGTTCCAGTAGCAATTCTTGTCATTGAACTCTGTGACTTGGACATCTGACTTGAGGTTAATATTTGCTTTTCATTTTTCTAAGCATTGGGAGGTGTTGATGCAGGCAGGGTGCTACCAGAGAGCACATGGGCTTCAATATTTTTTACTCCAGGTGCAGGCATCTGAAAAATGAAAACAAAACAAATTACTTAAATATAAACAAAACTAACAATTATTAAATTACTGATAAGGGATAAAACATACAAATTTCATTCTAAAATTTGTAGAGGGCAGAACAGTTTCAATTTCAACATCATTATCCAGTCTGGGAATTGGTTCTTCATCAATCAGATTCAATAACTCATCCATTAATTCAGCTTCTCCAGTATCAGCTTCCATATTCTGCAATTCCTTTTCAATTCTTTCCTCCTTGTTCAACTTCATTTCCTACCTCTTATTCAACCTCTGGTCCATTTTGTGCTTTCTTAGGTCTGCCTCTTATTTTTCCACGTTTTGGAGCTACATAACCTTCAGGTTTTGTAGGACATTTATTTATTCTGTGATTTTCTTTCCCACAATAGCCACAATGCATTTTTCTTCCCTTGTAACTCATTCTTTGATATTTTCCAGAGCTCACACTCCCCTCCCACCCTTCTCGTCTTCTTAACTTTTTTGGCCGACCTCTAAGCTTTTTCACAATCAGTGGTGGATACAGTATCACCTTCAACTTCCTCCCAGAATTCCTCCCCCTTTATTATTTCTAAACAGTTAAAATAGGTTTTCATGTAGGTTTCTTTTGTAAACCATTTGGCTACAAAATCAACAGGATTTTGTCTTGATTGTTGAATAGCCGTAACGACATGAGAACATGGTATGCCTCTTAAATCCCATATCCTGCATGAGCATGTCCTATTCTTGAGACTAACAAAACAACTTCTACTCATAATCTTATCGTGAATTTCAGTCAACATGTCGATAAGAGGCATGTACCTTGTTCTGAGTATCCAACTGTTAAAACATTCGCTCATATTATTATCAGTGTTGTCTGTCATGGAATGTGTCTCGAAAAATGCCTTTGACCACCCACTTGGATCCAACTGATTTATCTTCTCAAATGCTCCCTTGCAATGTCTTTGTAAGTCTTTCATTGCACTGTTGAAAGCTTGTGGATGTGTTGCGGTACTTGCATTCCAGATGCATTCCTAACAGCTTGTGAGGTGTAGACTTTTGTTAAATTTGCTTCCAAATGCCGTGTACAAAATCTATGTTCCACAAAAGGCAACAGCTCCCTAATGGCCTTATCCAGCCCCTTGTAAGAACAATAAAAATTCAGTTTAGGAACAATATTTAAGTCAAGAACAATAACAAGAACATCCATTAAAGAAAGCAACAAGCATTACCTTTTGTTGATCTGAGATTATAGTTTTGTTTGTTCCTTCTCCTAAATCAAGATCTGCAATCAACAATTCCAAAAACCATTTCCAGCTTTCATAATTTTCAGATTCCACAACAGCCATAGCAACATGCATTATACTATTATCACCATCTATTCCTATAGCTGAAAGAAGCTGTCCTCCGCAAACTGTTTTTAATAAACAACCATCAAGGCCAAGTACTGGTCTGCAGCCAACCTTCCAAGACTTTTTTGAAGCTTCATAGCATATATACATCCTCTGGAATCTTGGTTCATCCCCTTCTTGCAGTCTAGTAGTTCTAATTTTGACTGTATTGTTCGGATTGCTTCTTAGAATTTCTACACCAAATTTCCTAACATTAGCATAATGCTCCCTCATCTTATCTTCAACCCCCCTCAAAGCCTTTTGCCTCACTCTACAACATTTCCATTGACCAACATCAACTTTTAAAACTTTTTTGAACTCTTCTTGCATTTCTCCTAACTTCCAGTTGGGATTTTTTCTAATTTTATCCCCATATTTGTTAGCAAGCCACTTCACAGTCACTAGCTTGTTGTTGTAGTTCCAAACACAATTGTGGTCATTTAATAGAGTCTTTATTTGCCAACATTTTGTAGGTTCAATATAGGAGGCCCACATCTTAAAGGGACAGCCTTTAACACACCCCACTTGCATTCTTTTTAATCATCAACTAAAAACAGGTAGGACCTACCTGTTGCCATAGAACTTGACCTAACAGCATCCTTAAATTCAATTTTGCTGGCAAAACCAAGTCCAACCTTCCACTTAATATTTTTAGGAGCTATATTTGCATTAAAAATCTCTCCCACTCTTTTACCTTTTTTTTGCTCAGAAAGTGTTGCATAACACACTTCTTCATCACTTTCCTCTTCACTACTTAGCCCATCAAAAGAACCACTAAGGTCAGAACTGAGAGTGTTGCATAGCTTCTCTCTCATGTTTGTCCATGCTTTGTCTATCTTCCTTGATTTTTTTACAAATTTCATTAAACTCTTCATCACTGCAACTGAAATTATCACCATCTAATATATTATCAATGTCATTATCATCAATTTCATCATCCCATTTAACTGGTGTTTGATGATATACATAGAAAGTTGCAGTATTATCACAGAATTTGCTTAATTCCACCACTTCAGGCTTTGTTTCTTTAGTCAACAATGTAATGCCAGATTGACTATTGTAGTACAAAGAGTCAAATTCCTTTAATATGTCTCCTACACATACCTTTAATTCTTGGACACTGATCGTTTCGAGGTCAATATTATGATAGATTTTCCACGTATTGGAGGTGTACTTGACGACAGGAACTTGTTGAAATTGTCTTCCATAATATACTATAACTTTATATAATTATTGCCTGCACAAATCAAGTTACTCGATCAAGGTCTTAAAATTATAAACCCTAAAGGTAAACTAATAAATTAACATTAAAGACTTACATTGAGTCTTCATTAACACTGCAAGAAGGTGGATTTTGAACTTTAATCTCCGGTGGTTTCTTCATCTGGGTTTACTGATTGTATGTATATTGATAAGTCTGTGAATAATCGTGAAGTTGAGTTTGATTTGTTCTATCGGGTTGCAATATTATGAAATGGGCCAAGAATTTTTGGGTTGTTTTTTAATTTAATTTTGATTAAAAAATAAATGCGTGTCATATTACGTGGCAGTATTTAACCGAGTATCGTTAAAAGTCAACACCGGTTAACAGATATGCAAGTTAATTTTTGTTTAATGATTTAATTGAAAATGATTATTGGTATAATAACCCAATTGCAAGTTTTTTGAGTTTGATTATCCAACTGCAAGCTAAGAACGAGTTCAGTAATGAATTAGCCAATTAACCCTATAAATCGCACCAGTTGTTCTCAAGTTGCGACTACAACGTTAGTGTAAAGAAAACCGAGCTGCGACTTATGGTGTTTACTGTTTAGGGCTCATTTGGTTTGAAGTCTAGGTGTGGATTTTTATCGTTCCAAACTCATATTTTCTGTTTGGTTAAGAAAAAGATAGTATGAAATTTATATCCTAGAAACTCAGCAAGATATAGGTTTACAAGATATAGCTTTTTCGTATCCAAACAAAGAGATGAGTTTCGTGCATGGGTACAAGAAATCAACATATTTTTCTTTTGATTTTATCTATATTTATACAATTATATCTATATTTTTTATACAAACTAAATCAATGATAGAGTATATTTTATATATATTCTAGATGATTTTATTCTCATATTTAATTGTATTTTGCATTGATTTGGATATTTATTTAATAGATTTTAATGTTTTATTGTAGAGTGCAAGGAATTTCTAAAGTTGGAAGGATTTGAAGAAATAAAGCTTAATTGGACTCAAATTTGGATGGAAATTCAGATTTATTGGGCTACACGTATTATTTCGCTGTTTGGGCCATATCTGGAGTTCCGTACATCAGATTTTGACGATCTTACAGCCCACGCGAAGCTTAGAGAATTTTCTTTGATTCAAAGATGGTCCAATATCCAAAACCCAACTGGAAAAGCCCAGAAACTGTGGAGAAAGCAGACCTGCGAATTTTAATTACAGACTCCTATTCGGTTTCGGAGATTGCCTTGTAATTTGATAAAAGCATTAAAATACTTTTATTCTAGGACATCAATTAGTTTTTATTAGAGATATATACATAGAGATAGGGAGAGAAGAGAAGAGACTTTTACTTTTCTTCTTGTTCAAGATTTGAAGATTGAAGGTTGTTTCTCTATTCTCAATAATAGTTTAATTATGCATTTTTATTACATCTTGTGTTTTGTTAGTTTAATTATGAGTGAGTAGATCTATAATCCGGGGTTAAGTTGAACCCTAGCTATGATAGATGCATGATTCCCCCAACCCCAAATTGATTGTTTAATTGCTCTCGCTTATTGAGTTGTGCTGATTTACAATTACATGTCAGGCATGATTATGTGATTTGTTTGAACCGATATCTATTTACCATCGGAAGTTGGATTTAGATGGTTGTGATTTATCCAATAAGGACATGAAATTCTCCATGGAAATAGGTAGAATGGATTGTTAGGAAGCCAGGATGCTGTGTTTAATGTCTCTAAATTGCATGATACCATGGAAATAGGCTTGATTGTATTTTTAGAGAAGCCATTAATACTCGGAAGAGGTTAATGGTATTTTATAGGGCGCATCTTTCCTCTTGAGTAATATATTTGATTGATTGGGGTAGGGAATCGTAATTGCATTGATTCATGCTAGTGGGGATACTTAATTCTGGATGTTTTAATTAATTGATAAAATCCATATTTGATTTCGTATAATTAGTATAATCATCTCTAAAATATTATTGTGTTCTTTGCTTAGTTGAAATTGGTCAGAAATAACTAGTGTTTGACACATTTGTCTCTGTGGGATCGACTCCGACTTACCTTGCTACATTGTTAGGAGGATTTATTGGGATTTTTATTTGATAGGTATACGACAGCCTTGTCAAATTTTTGGCGCCGCTGCCGGGGACAAAGTGGTGTTAGATTAGTCTATTTTTGATATTTTTAGCTAAGTCTTTAGTTGTGTTGCTTCGGCTATTATCTCTTGTTTTCTGATCCTTTGTTCTAGTTTTCTTGATATATGCACACTCGAAGTTCAGGTACAGAAAATTTGATTCCACTTGATCCTGAAATTGAAGCTACAGCAAGAAAGCAATCCGGTGAACAAAGGAGAAACAAAAACAAGGAAACTATGGGCGAAGAAGTACCAGCGAAATCTTTGAGGGAGTATGGTATGCCAGACACCACAGGCGTCATGTCCTCTATTCTCAGACTAGCTGTCACAGCTACTCACTTCGAGCTCAAGCCTCAGTTCATTCAATTCATCTCTAATGATTCTTTTGCGGGCTTGGCTTCTGAAAATCCAGTTGATCATCTCGAGAGTTTTCTTGAAAAGTGTGATATGATAAAGCTGACCAATGTCCCTGATGATGCTATCAAGCTGCGTTTGTTTCCATTTTCTCTTCGGGATGCAGCTAAGGATTGGTTGAAAGATGAAGGGCCAAACAAATTTACTACTTGGGATGTTTTAGCAAAGGCCTTTCTACTTAAATTCTTTAGGCAAAAGAAGACTGCCAAGCTAAGGAATGACATATCTAATTTTCGTCAAGAAGATGATGAATCACTACATGATGCTTGGAAAAGATTCAAACGCCTTCAAAGGCAATGTCCTCACCATGGAATTCCTGATTGGTTGCTGATCCAAACATTCTATAATGGGTTGACACAAGAGTTTCGAATCTTTATCGATGCCGCATCTGGCGGATCAGTTATGGCAAAGAGTACCGAAGATGCAAGAACTCTATTAGACGAGATGGCGTCTAATGACAATTATCCTTACAGTGATCGAAATCAACCCAAGAAGGGTGGTAAGTACGATGTTGATGCTTTGACCATGTTGACGAGTTCTATGAAAGAATTGGCTAATGAGATCAAGGAGCTAAAGTCTGGGTCTTCATCTACAGTTGCTTTATGTGAAATATGTGGTACACAGGGGCACACTCAATATGCTTGTCAATATAATTCATCTGATATGGCTATGGAGCAAGCAAATGCCCTTTACAATCAGAATCAGAGGCAACAATACAATCCTTACTCCAACACGTACAATCCTGGTTAGAAAGATCATCCAAATTTCTCATACAAGAATAATCAAGCTCAATCTCAACCACCTGGTTTTCAACCAAGAGCACCTTTCAATGCACCAGTTCAACCACAAAAATCCCACTTGGAGAATCTCTTGGAAGGATTTATTTCAACACAGGTAAAGAAAAATGATGGAATTGATGCAAGTATCAATGAGATGAAAGCTCACAACAAGATGATGGAAAATGCAATCTCTCAATTAGCTCAACAAGTGAATCAACTTGGAAAGTCTTCGGGTCAACTTCCTGGCCAAACTGAGCAACCGCCAAGAGGTCATATCAATGCGGTAACTTTGAGGAGCGGCAAAGAATTGCAAGAGCCAGAGTCAAAGGTGAGAAAAAGGGTTGTGAATCTTGAAGAAGATGGGGAGAAAATTACATCTGAAAAAGTGATAGAGAATGATGCAGTGGAAGAAGAAAAGAAAGAACCAGTCGTTGTTCCTATTACACCATATGTGCCACCTGTTCCTTTCCCTCAAAGGTTGGCAAAAGCTAAGCTTGAGAAGAAGTATGGTAAGTTTCTTGACATTTTACAGAAGTTGCATATTAACATTCCATTCATGGATGCCATAGTTGAGATGCCTTCTTATGCAAAGTTCCTCAAAGATATTTTGTCAAGAAAGCGAAAGATTGAAGAAACTTCTACTATTTCATTGACGGCAGAGTGTAGTGCTATCTTGCAAAATACTTTTCCGAAGAAGCTAGCTGATCCGGGTAGTTACTCTATTCCTGTGAAACTTGGTGATGTTGAGATCAAAAGAGCTCTATGTGATCTTGGGGCAAGTGTGAGTCTTATGCCATTGTCAATCTGCAAAAAACTTCAGATGGGTGAGCTGAAACCCACACGTATATCTCTACAATTGGCAGACAGGACTGTGAAATTCCCTCTTGGTATACTTGAAGATGTTCCTCTCAAGGTAGGAAAATTTTATATCCCATGTGATTTTGTTATCATGGAGATGGAGGAAGATGCAAATATTCCTATCATTCTTGGGAGACCATTCTTAGCTACAGCTGGGGCTATTATTGACATGAAAAGTGGAAGGATTTCTTTTCAAGTGGGAGGGGAGAAGATGGAATTTCAGCTTCAGAATTCAATGGGTCATCCCTCTATGGATGAAACTATAAACAGGGTGGATGCACTAGAAGAAGCAATCAACGTCAAGATCAACACTCTAACATGTGATGATCCACTTCAAGAGGTTCTTGTGGGAGAAATTGATGCTGAAAATAGAGAGTGTGCGGACTATACGAAATTTCTTGATACAACACCGACAGTCATGCAACCTCATCTCAGTGTACTAAGCCGTGAAGATGTGAAGGAGAGTACTACGCCTCCTCAGGTAGAACTAAAACCACTTCCTGCATCTTTGAAATATGTGTTTATGGGTCCTAATAGTACATATCCTATTATTGTCAATGCTGAGCTTGATGACAATCAAATTGAGCGTTTGCTCATGATTTTAAAAACATATAAAAGTGTCATCGGGTACACCATTGATGATATTAAGGGCATCAACCCATCTTTGTGCATGCATAAAATCATTCTTGAGGACGAGCATGCCTCCTATAGAGAACCTCAAAGGAGACTTAATCCTAATATGATGGAGGTAGTCAAAAAGGAGGTTCTAAAACTTCTTGATGCAGGTATAATTTACCCTATCTCTGATAGTAAGTGGGTTAGCCCTGTACAAGTAGTTCCAAAGAAAGGAGGAATGACCGTTGTCAAAAATGATAAGGGTGAGTTAATTTCTACTAGAACTGTAACTGGTTGGCGTATGTGTATTGATTATCGCAAATTGAATAAAGCCACCAGGAAAGATCATTTTCCTCTCCCTTTTATTGACCAAATGCTTGAAAGGTTGGCAAAACATTCCTTTTTCTGTTATTTGGATGGATATTCGGGCTTCTTTCAAATTCCCCTCCATCCGGATGATCCGGAAAAGACGACCTTTACATGTCCTTATGGTACGTTTGCATATCGCAGACTACCATTTGGATTATGTGGTGCTCCTCCAACCTTTCAACGTTGTATGATGGCAATTTTCTCAGATTTTATTGAAAATATAATGGAAGTTTTTATGGATGACTTCTCTGTTTACGGAACATCTTTTGACATCTGTTTGCATAATTTAGAAAAGGTGCTTCGTAGATGTAAGGAAGTTAGTCTAGTTTTAAACTGGGAAAAATGCCATTTTATGGTACAAGAGGGAGTTGTTTTGGGTCATGTTGTCTCAAACAGAGGCATCGAAGTCGATAGAGCTAAGGTAGAGGTTGTCGAGCGCTTACCACCCCCAACCTCGGTGAAGGGTGTAAGAAGTTTTCTTGGTCATGCGGGATTTTACCGCCGCTTTATAAAAGATTTTTCAAAAATTGCTCGACCTCTAACTGAGCTCTTAGGCAAAGATGTCCCTTTTGTTTTTAATGATGCTTGTGTTGAGGCCTTTGACAGGTTAAAGAAAGCTCTTATCTCTGCTCCAATCATACAACCACCAGATTGGAATTTGCCATTTGAAATCATGTGTGATGCTAGTGATCAAGCTATTGGTGCAGTCTTGGGGCAAAGGAAGGATGGAAAGCTTCATGCCATCTATTATACAAGTAAGACCTTGGATGGAGCTCAGATTAATTATGCAACAACGGAGAAGGAACTGCTAGCAGTGGTCTATGCAATGGAAAAATTTCGATCATATCTTGTTGGCTCGAAAGTTATTGTTCACACTGATCATGCAGCACTGAAATACTTGATGAACAAGAAAGATGCAAAGCCTCGCTTGATTCGTTGGATTCTACTTCTCCAAGAATTTGACTTGGAAATTAAGGACAAGAAAGGGGCTGAGAACGTGGTTGCTGATCATCTTTCACGTCTTGTTCTTGGTGGGGATTGTGATAAAGACCTTCCAGTTGATGATTCATTTCCTAATGATCATCTATTTTCTCTTGCAAGGATAGATGTTCCTTGGTTTGCTGATATAGCTAATTATTTGGCTAGTGGTACTGTTCCTCACGGGTATTCATCTCAACAAAAGAAGAAGTTTTTCTATGATGTGAGGAGGCACTTTTGGGATGATCCTTTTCTCTACAAATCTTGTGCGGATGGTGTTATTAGAAGATGTGTTCCCGAAAGTGAGATTGCCTCTATAATCTCACATTGTCATGATTCACCATGTGGAGGCCATGCAAGTACTACTAAAACTGCTGCAAAGATTCTTCAATGCGGTTTTTACTGGCACACTCTTTTTAAGGATGTTCATCTCTATGTTCACTCTTGTGATCGTTGTCAAAGAACCGGAAATATCTCAAGGAGAAATGAGATGTCTCTAAACAACATACTCGAAGTAGAAACTTTTGATGTTTGGGGAGTTGACTTTATGGGACCATTCCCTTCATCGTTTGGGAACAAATACATCTTACTCGCCGTCGACTATGTTTCTAAGTGGGTTGAAGCCATTGCAACTCCTACTAATGATGCGCGTGTTGTGAGCAAATTCTTCAAGAAGACAATTTTTCCTAGATTTGGAGTGCCAAGGATTCTAATTAGTGACGGAGGAAAGCATTTTCTTGAAAATCGCTTTGAAGCTATGTTGAAGAAATATGGAGTACATCATAAGATAGGCCTTTCCTATCATCCTCAAACTAGTGGTCAAGTTGAGATCTCCAACCGTGAAATTAAGACCATCTTGGAGAAGACGGTTGCAAAATCAAGGAAAGATTGGTCTATGAAACTTGATGATGCACTTTGGGCGTATAGGATGCATTTAAAACTCCTATTGGGACAACTCCATACAGATTGGTTTATGGGAAAGCCTGTCATCTTCCAGTTGAGTTAGAACATCGTGCATTCTGGGCCATTAAAAGCTTAAATTTTGATCCATTGGCAGCTGGTGAGAAGAGACTTCTTCAACTTAATGAGCTAGATGAGCTTCGTTTCGAAGCTTATGAAAGTTCTAAGCTCTACAAGGAGAAAACAAAAAGATGGCATGACAAGGGTCTACTGCGCAGGGAATTTAATGAAGGTGATTTGGTTCTTTTGTTTAACTCAAGATTAAAGCTCTTTCCTGGTAAGCTCCGTTCAAGATGGTCAGGTCCTTTTAAAATTCGAAAAGTTTACCCATATGGCTCCGTTGAATTATGGAATACGAGTGGTGGAACTTTTAAGGTGAACGGTCAAAGAGTGAAGCACTACAAAGCTGGTGAGCCAATTGTTGAGAAGGTGGAGATTCCACTTTCTACCCCTTCGTCAGAATAACTCTCGAGGAGGTCGAGCTAAAGACCTTAAAAAAAGCGCTTCTTGGGAGGCAACCCATGGTTCTTGTAAGTTTGTATAATTATTATTCCACTTATTAGTATTATTATACTATCATATTTATAATATTTTATTTTATTTTACTGATTAGATTTATATATATATATATAAATTCTTTTTACTTCCATAAGGTGTCTTGATAAATTGTGTGAAGTGTTTCAGGATTAAAGAAATATTTCTAACAATTTTGAAATAGAAAAAAAAAGAGCTCAGCAGAAATTTGGAACGACACCTAACGCTCCCCGTAGCTCGCTTGGGCAGAATTTTTAGAGCTACAGCTCTCTGTTCCCTCCTCACAGCTCGTTTTTTTTTCCTCCTTACAGCTTCCCTCGGCAGAATGAAAAGAGCCGTAGCTCTCTATTCCCTAGTCACGGCTCCTTGAGCTTCTGCCTGCGTAGTGCGCGCTGTCCTCGCGCGCTTATTCTGTGATGCCGCGCGCTGGCCCACATTTTAGGCCTAGTTTAGAAGTAGTTCAGCCCGCTTCAATAGATTGGTCCAAGCCCAAGTTTCCAAATCCAGTCCAACATAACATGCCGTGAAGGCTGTTCGTTGCAATTTTTTACATCCACAGGACACAGGAGTAGTCATACACGTGATGTCAGCATGACATCAACGCCCAGTCAGCGCTTAGTCAGCAGCGGTCACCAGGCTATGTTCAAAAATAATGCTTTCAACGGGAATTGAACTCCTGACCCTTGTGCTTATCAAACAGCAGTGCAACCACTTGGCTAACTCTCACATTGGGATGGATTTCTAAAATTTAATATTTGGAGTTTTCCTGAAGCTGGATAATTAATTAAATGGAGCCACACTTCATTTTTTTCGAGCGGCACTTCGTGCTTATGCACTGGGGAGTATTTCTAACCTTTCTTTGTATAATATTTTGTTTTTGTTTTTTAGGATAATATTATTATTAATTTATTCATTGAGGACAATGAACCATTTAAGTGTGGGGATAAATCCTTAATGAATGGGAAAAAAAATCAAAAAAAAATTATATATGATTAAAAATTAATAAAAAAAAGAAAAATTAGAAAAACATTGTATATTGCCATGTCTTAAGTTTAGAAAATTCATGTTAGTTGCATTAAATTAGAGCATGTAGTTATTTAATTTTTAGTTTTTTTAGTAGTTTTTTTCTTTTAGTTTGCATTTGCATAATTCATGAAAGTATATAATACCGAGTTAATTTCTTGTGATGAGTTTATTCGCATAATTCTTGGCTAGTATTCTTGATCATATGTGATGTCTTGCATGCTTAGAAATTGCTTGTGCGGAAATTGTTTTTACACTATAAAATGCTCTAGAACCGAGACTTAGGCTAGCTTAATTCTTGAGTCTTTGCTATGAGTCAGGCGTAGAATTTTAACTATTCTCTTTTGAGCTTAGAGTATGTAAATCTTAAGTTTGGGGAAGCCATGGGATGTATATGCCTTTCTAAAAAAAAAAAGTTGAAAATAAAGTATCAAGTACTCCTTTGAGATCAATGGGTGATAACAAAATGTCATGTGAAAGGGACGATCCATGTGCATGTGCTGGTATTAAGTGATGTACTAGAAGTAGAAAATTTTCTTGGTGACTTTTCACAACCCTTGGTTACTGGAGAATTACTTGACTAAAAAAAAAAGATAAATAAAGAGCTAGCGAAGTCTTATGGTGGTCGTAACTCACTTACCCTGAGAAGCGTCCCGACCTTAGACCGAGCATAGATTAAAAAAGAGAAACATAGAAGAGAGGCATAGAAGTTCCTTGGTGACCCTAAGCTATAGTTGACTCCACTGTAACGAAGTGTTTAAGCATTATTCTGATTAATGGCTCATGGTTGAGACTCTGTTGAAGTTTGTTGGTCTCTGTTTTGTTTCATTAGAGAGCATATTAAGCACACACGAGGCACTCCGTACTTGCAGTGGAAGAGTTGCATAACTAATATGTGACATAGATGAATGCCTTGAATGTTGCTTATTCTGAAGATTATATGTTGACAAGGTTAATGCTTTCATGATTGTATATGCATATTCATTTAGTTTGCATTCTTGAGACTTGGTAGAAAATAATTGATTTTGTGGGTAAATCTTCTATAAACCCTCACGAGACAAAACTCGTCCTACTAGGGCTGCCTAGGGGTTTAACGGCTTGTTGCATGCGCTCAATGCAATCGTGTCATCTACGAAAGTGATGGTAGTTAGTCATAGATATTTTATTTCGCTTATTTGCCCGAGGACGTGCAAATGCTTAGTGTGGGGATATTTTGATAGAGTATATTTTATATATATTCTAGATGATTTTATTCTCATATTTAATTGTATTTTGCATTGATTTGGATATTTATTTAATAGATTTTAATGTTTTATTGTAGAGTGCAAGGAATTTCTAAAGTTGGAAGGATTTGAAGAAATAAAGCTTAATTGGACTCAAATTTGGATGGAAATTCAGATTTATTGGGCTACACGTATTATTTCGCTGTTTGGGCCATATCTGGAGTTCCGTACATCAGATTTTGACGATCTTACAGCCCACGCGAAGCTTAGAGAATTTTCTTTGATTCAAAGATGGTCCAATATCCAAAACCCAACTGGAAAAGCCCAGAAACTGTGGAGAAAGCAGACCTGCGAATTTTAATTACAGACTCCTATTCGGTTTCGGAGATTGCCTTGTAATTTGATAAAAGCATTAAAATACTTTTATTCTAGGACATCAATTAGTTTTTATTAGAGATATATACATAGAGATAGGGAGAGAAGAGAAGAGACTTTTACTTTTCTTCTTGTTCAAGATTTGAAGATTGAAGGTTGTTTCTCTATTCTCAATAATAGTTTAATTATGCATTTTTATTACATCTTGTGTTTTGTTAGTTTAATTATGAGTGAGTAGATCTATAATCCGGGGTTAAGTTGAACCCTAGCTATGATAGATGCATGATTCCCCCAACCCCAAATTGATTGTTTAATTGCTCTCGCTTATTGAGTTGTGCTGATTTACAATTACATGTCAGGCATGATTATGTGATTTGTTTGAACCGATATCTATTTACCATCGGAAGTTGGATTTAGATGGTTGTGATTTATCCAATAAGGACATGAAATTCTCCATGGAAATAGGTAGAATGGATTGTTAGGAAGCCAGGATGCTGTGTTTAATGTCTCTAAATTGCATGATACCATGGAAATAGGCTTGATTGTATTTTTAGAGAAGCCATTAATACTCGGAAGAGGTTAATGGTATTTTATAGGGCGCATCTTTCCTCTTGAGTAATATATTTGATTGATTGGGGTAGGGAATCGTAATTGCATTGATTCATGCTAGTGGGGATACTTAATTCTGGATGTTTTAATTAATTGATAAAATCCATATTTGATTTCGTATAATTAGTATAATCATCTCTAAAATATTATTGTGTTCTTTGCTTAGTTGAAATTGGTCAGAAATAACTAGTATTTGACACATTTGTCTCTGTGGGATCGACTCCGACTTACCTTGCTACATTGTTAGGAGGATTTATTGGGATTTTTATTTGATAGGTATACGACAGCCTTGTCAATCAACAACTCAAACATATAAATAAGAATATCATTAAAAATATCTTAAATTAATTAAGATTAATTATTCAAAAATATTTTTAAGCAAAAATATTCGTTTGACCAATCAAGCAAACTCATGATATCAGAAATGAAGTTGCAATTGTTAGTGTTGAGGACTCGGGAGCTTACCTGCTAGACGGATCTGAGATCCAAATCTTGAGAGGTATCAAATAAATTTTCGAAAAAGAGCTATATATTTTTAAATTTACTGGGACATTTCTATAATTTTATAAATTTAAAATGGTGAAAAAAAATGTCAAAAAGAAATTTTGGAGACACAAATATCTCCGTGTCTCTTACTAAATCCGCCCATCGGTTTAGGCTGAGGAAAAGAAAAATGAATTGAAATCGAAATCTAAATAATAATAAAAAAATTGAATTGACCGGAATCGATTACCTAAAAAAATAATTGAATTTATAATTTATGTTAACTATATTTTTTTAAATTATAAACAAATATTAAATATGCTAAGTAATTGAGACGTTTCTTCTCAGTTGGGCCCCTCTTTTTTCATAAATTCTAAATCCCAAAATCATAAAAATCTCGTTAGCAAAATCTTCGGTTAAACACATAGCTTGACAATTTGTTGAACTTGTAAGACATCATGCTTCGATGATATTTGCTATATTGGTTGGTTATAATTTATAAATAGTATGTTACTAATAGTTTAGATTGTTATGAATAAAATATATCACTTTAATATGATAATAAACGATTTGTAATCATTCTACATATTTTTTACAGCCTGTAGAGGTTCTACAAATATAGCGAGGTTCTACAAATATAGCCATATATAAGAGGTTGACTATAATTATAGATAACCGGAAAGTATGATTGTAGTGTAAAATTTTCTGAAAATTCAGTCTATTCGGTCCGGATCAAATAGATCGAATCAAAATTCGGTTCAGTTCTGTTCTTTAAATTACGATCCGGAACGAATAGACCAGATAATATATAATATAAATTTATATATATTATATATATCTTATAATATATAATTTATAAATTTAATTAGGTGAAGTGGTGATGATTAATTAATATTAATTTTTGAAATAATGCATGAATTTTAGTTTTATATATAATATAACTAGTTGAGAAGCTGCGCGTTGCAGCGGCCTATAAAAATTATATTAATGATTCAATATTAATATTTGTAGAACTAAACAAATTTGTGGCGGCCTATAAAATTTATATTAATGATTTTGTAGAATAAAATAAATTCTATATTATAAACATCTCGATGCAATACCAATACTAATATATAAAATTGCAAAATTGGACTATAATTTATGAGTGAAAAAAAAAGAAATTTTTTTTTTACATGTAATTAACGATTTAAAGCACGACAAATCTTAATTTAGTTGTGTTTTTTTTTAAGTAATCATGTTCTTCACTGACATTGTCACATTCCTCCAATTTTTTTGATTGGTTGTGCACAAAAACATCAACTTAAATCCATGAGATAGCGGTCTATAAATAACCTTACTTGCAACAACCTTTATTTTATTAATACTATATAAACAGTTTTCACTTAAAAGATGTTTGAACCGAACAAACAGATATTGTGGAAGTGTTGCATGAATAATATTTTCCAGTATACAAATAAACCATGTAAAAATTAATAACAACAACAAACATGTCCGATAAACAAAACAAATATTATAAAAGAATAACCAACAAACATATATCACTAACAATTAATTTATTGACATTTTCATCCATTAAAATCATGTCAAGACTATATTCTTCTCACATGTTTGGATTTGTCGATGCCAACATCCGACAAAACTCTTACTCTTATCAGCCAATCATCTCTATCGCTATCCAAAACATCTAACACAGTGTAACTCATTATTATATTACATAAAGAAGATAAATAGGCACAAAAAATTTGTTTGTGTTAAAATTTATGATGTCTAACCTTAATTTCTAGGGGTTGATTTGAGAAAAGACCAACTCATCAAAAATATTTTCCATTTTTGATATACACCTTTTCCAAAAATATGGTCGTAGTCTTGGAAGAGAAGTAAGTCTTTTTTGGTATCAAAATAATTGTAAAGAAGTTCAAATTCTGATCCAACCCTAATTTTCTCTAGTCTAGCCTCTCTCTTGTCGTAGCCGCCGGGGGCTTCCATCGGTTTTCACCGGTGGAAAGCCCCGAATCACTTGATTGTTTTGTTTTTCTTCCTAATTTTTGAATAATACATCTTCCCGGGAAATTTTGATCTAAAACCATCGGAGATTTCGCTGTCTCTCTTCCAAGCGGGTGAGTTTTAGCCCGATTTCTCTTGTTTTTGTGGTTCTGCTCCGGATCTGTTCTCGGGAGAATTCTTAGATCTAAAACCATCGGAGATTTCGTTGTCTTTCTTCTCTGTTTCAAGCGGGTGGATTTTCAGTCCGATTTCTCTTGTTTCTGTGGTTTTGCTTTAGATCTAAGGTTGTTTTCTCTCCCTAGTGAGAGTTTTGTTTTTCGCTTCTTAATTGTAAGCGGGGTTTTGATTTGGTGATGAGAGTTTATATGGAATCGCCGTTTTGGTCGATAGCTCAAACGATAGCTCTGTCAGGGCATGATGAAGAGGGTACCAGTTTTTCAACGAGGATGCATGAAGCGGGTACTTGTATTTGTATATACATTTTCTTCAAAATATCGTTTAACTGTCTCTTTACGAGAACAGGCGATTGCAAATCACTGTTTGTTCGACTCGATCATTGGTGTAGATGCCGTATGGCTTTTTATTATTAGATTAACACCTTTGTTTCAAAAAAAGAGTTCAAATTCTGATTTAATATTTATTACGGTAAGTAATTTTTATTTTTGATATATTGCAAAAGGTAGTTTTGAAACTTTCATCCAATACTTAAAAAGGTAATTTTTATTTTTGATATTTTTAAAATTAAAATCAAAATTTGAAACTTTCTTTTAATAATTTTGATACTAAAAAAGGTAGGCAAATTTTATTGTTGATATTTTGAAAAAGGTAGTTCTGAGACTTGCTTCGAATATATTAGAAACTAAAAAATTCCGAAACTTGCTTCGAATATATCAGAAACTAAAAAAGATAGTTTTAATTTTTGACATTTTTCATCCAAAAATTCCAGAAAATTAGAAAAATAGAACAGAGATATCTGAGAAGCGCCACATACACGCCCCTCGCTTCTACTTTGTATAAATATATTGATTTTTTATTTTTCTTAAAAAATTTCGATTATTTCGATCAAGACATAATAAAATTTCGATTCATTTCAGTCCGAAAAAAAAATGAAATTTTTAAATTTTCAGCCTGTTTGTTTGGTCCGGTATGATTTTGGACCGAACCGGCCAAGTCGGCACCCAATCTATACTATCAATATTAGGGTTAATTATCAAACTCATCACTGAAGTGGACAAATGGTATCAACTTCGTCACTGATCTCCACGGGGTATCAAGTTGCTCACTAAACTCGCTTAATGGTATCAAACTCATCACTGCCGTTAAAAAAAAGTAACGGAGGTTAGACAGAGTGACAGATTGACGGTTGATGTGGCACATTATAAAAAAGACTGAAGAAAAACAAATGAAAGAAAATAAAAAAAAAGTAGAAAATAGGAATGCCACATAATTTGAAGTTTATATGTAAATAAAATATGCAAACTTTTTATTAAATTGATTTTAGGATATAATTATCTAAATAAACGTATCGAACTAAATTTTATTATATAATTAACTAAACAATTAAGATTTACTTTTATGTTTTTTATTAGATTATAATTATTTTTGAATAATATTGAAATGTTTTCTCTTTTAATAAATTTTATTTATGTGAATATTATTGTTGGCAAAAAAATATTTTCGAGCTTATCAATAAAATTATGCTTTAACTCTCCTTGGGTCGCCCTGCCAGACCTATGTGTAGCAGGGGTCGCCCTGGGCGCCCTATGCTTGTGTTTTTGTAAAGTTTGGGTCGGCCGTTTTCAAAACAATTAGCCTGGTTAGTTTTGAAAGCTCGAAAAAAAATTAGTTGTTTTTGAAAAGTGGTTGAACATACTGGTTACGGGAGCCCCCATTCCCATTCCCACCAATCATCCAAACACCCCCTAAGCTAAGAGCATCTCCAACCATGTGCATCTGTTAGCTATATTATCTAGTTGGCATGCTGTATACCTAATAACTCCGAAAATGGGCCATTTATATTTGTATAAAAAAATTAGCGTAAAATTTACACCACGTGTACACATTTGTTGGTACCTAATTTTTAAATTTATAAAATTAAAATAAAATTTTAATTAATTTAATAACATATATTCTTGTAAAAAAGCTTCACTTGATTAAATTCAGAAAATAATTTATTTATTAATTTTATTTACAATACATAACTACTATGTGAAATTTAGCTATTAAAATATGAAAATAGTCAAATAATAGATTTTTAAATGATAATATCATTTCAATTAATTAGAATAAATTCAGAAAATAATTTATTTATTATTTTTATATAAAATATTTATTTAACTGTATTTATAAGAAAGTCATTCAAGAAACTTATTCACAATAAGTAATTATTATTAAAAAATATAATTATTAGAATGTGAAAATAACAAAATAACAAAATTTTAAAATATAGCTAACCATTATAGCTAACACTGCTGGAGCACAAAGCTTACAGGTTCAGCAAATTTTTACCTAATCATTTATATTTACACTTTTAGCTAACAGTTATAACTATCTCTCTTGGATGCTCTAACACAACTTTTTTTTTTTTTTCTAAATTTAAGCTAACACACTTGTGTTCAGTTATTCTACCAACTTTCAAAAGTCTCCTCTGGGCTTTGACAGCCCCAACTTTTTCACATTAACCCATTTGACGTTCACTCCCCTTATCCATCGTCCACCTACATAGTACTCCTTCCGTCCCAATCATTTGTATACAAATGGCTGGGACACGGAGACCAAGAAATTGTGTAAGAAATGAGTAAAGTTAGATGAAAAGTGGGTATAGTGGTGAGACCCATTTATATTTAATGATATATTTGAGATAGTGGAGGAAATTAGTGGGTGTAATAGTGTTTATATTATTATAAAATGGAGATAGTGGAAGAAAGTAGTTGGTGTAATGATTTTTTATATTATAAAAATTTACTACTTTTGCAATGTATACAATTGATGGGACGTCCCAAAAAGAAAACTGTATACAATTCATTGGGACGGAGGGAGTACATACAAATGTTTTCTGAATTTTCGCCGGTCTTGTTTTCTTTTCAATAGTTTTGACTGGAACATTAAGATTTTTTTTTATAGAAGACTCGATCATTAAGATGATCATTAAAATTTTATTTTATAAATAAACCTGTTTTGGACCGGTTACTCCTTCCGTCTCACTCAATTGTATATTGGCGGATGAGATCTTGACACGTATTCTAATGTTCACATAACAAAAAATTTTATAACTTATTTTGAACTTTCTTCCTTCCGAATAAAAATTTATTATCTAAACTTTTATATGAAAAAGAACAATTTCAAAAAAAAAATGGAATTATGTTTATATTCGTCTTAAAATGCGTGTCGAACAATACAAAGAAAGTAAATAAATAAGAGAGATGGAGGGAGTATAATATTATTGAAATTTCAAAAATGCTGAAATGCATTAATCTTTAATCCATGGATGGACAAATATAAATGGAAATAACTTGTAAGCTAACTTTTAAATTATAGAAATTTATTATTTTTTATAAATTAGATTTAAAAAATCAATAAAAACCTCAATTAATTCCAAAGAAGTGGACTGAGTAAATATATATAATAAAATTATATTCTCTCAATCCCGACCCATGTATGCGTATTGACACATATTATAAATTTTTTATAAAATATATTATCTTGAAAATGTTTTAAGAAATAAAAATTTAATGATAAATTTTTTAAAATAATTTTTTTAAAAACTGAAATAAAGATTTTAAAACATTAATTATAAAATTATATTTAAATATCTAATAAATCAAAGTAAGAAAATTATATAGAACTGAGGGAAGGAAGAGAATATTATAGTATCAAGTAAATAATTATTATAATTGTAAAATTAAAATTTTGAATAAGTCAGACTTAAGGAAATAATATGCATAAGTACTGACAAGAAGCAGACCGGTACATACACACTGCACGACTCTTCATCTCCTCCCGCTATCTGTGATTCTGTGTTACAACTTAAAAGCTGATTTGTGTTACAACTTAAAAGCTGATTTTCAACAATTTTTCTCACTCATTTGCATCATAATGGCGGAGCCTGGTGTGACGATGGAGGTCGGAAACGACGCCGTTGCGGTCATCACTATTCACAATCCTCCCGTCAACGTTGTAGAGCTTCCAAGTAATCACCTATGCACACAACTTTTTTGTATCTATCGGTTACTTTCATTTCATTATTATGACATGTGGTGGATTTTAATTGTGTACAAAAACATGTACATAATGACATGTGGTGAATTTTAATTGGATGACCCCCTGCATTTACACCAACCACCCCAATTAAAATTCACCACATCACTTGCCACATCATTATGTACAAAAATTCTGTACACAATTATGTGCACCTAGCACTACTCTTAGTTTTTTATGCTTTTTCTTACTGATTTTATAGATACAGCTACGTGTGTGTATCGTTTTAGTTTTTATGTATCGGTTGTGATTTTGTGTAAGTTTGTGTCTAAATATCTTTCGTTGTTGAGGTAATTACAGTTTGTAACATAGGTTTGCTCCAAACGCAATTTAATACTTGAACTTTAAAACGTGGCGATATGCACCCTACACTTAACATTCCCGTGCAAGTTGTAACCCCTAGTCACTATTCCGTCCAAATCTGCCGTTAACTTTAACTGTTTGAGAGATAACAACGTGTATATTAGTTTCCAACAGTTACTTTACCCTTGTGACCCCTCAAAAATTATGTATTATATTTTGAAATTATTTCTGAACACACACAACGATGTAAAAAAATTAATATAATTTTTAAAATATGTATCTAGATTTGAAATCTGAATATTTATTTTTTTACATAAACGATGTAACTTATTTTAAAATTTTAAAATAATTACATATTTTAAAAATTATTTTAATTTTTTTTACATCGTTGTGTGTGTTCCGAAATAATTTCAAAATATAATACATAAATTTTGAAGGGTCACAGAGGGTAAAGTAGCTGTTAGAAACAAATATACACGCTGTTACCTCTCAAACAGTTAGAGTTAACGGCAGATTTGGACGGAATAGCGATTAGGGATTACAACTTGCATGGGAATGTTAAGTGTAGGGTGCATATTGTCACGTTCTAAAGTTCAGGTACCAAACTACGTTTGGAGCAAACCTATGGGTTACAAAGTGTAATTAACTCTTTGTTATAATACCTGAGTCTACCGCCCTATATTGTTAACCAATCAGAAAATTGGAATTATTTTAGGACAAGTCATTCCAAAATTTTACACCAATCAATCAGAAGTCATTTCAAAATTTTAGACCAATGCTATTCATTCTCTAACTTTCCTTCTACCACCAGTTAACCAATCAGAAAATAGGAATTATTTGGACCAATCAGAAGTCATTCCTAAATTTTAGACCAATCATATTCATTCTTCAACTTTCCTTCAACCACCTTTTATAGTTAACCAATCGGAAAAAAAAAGGGAATTATTTTAGCACTAATAATATACATTATCCAACTTTTCTTCTATTAAATTTTATCCAAAATATTAACCACATACAAGTTAATAATGAGTTAATCAATACAATTTTTTATTATACAATATAATTAATCAACTCCTTTTCATTATCTGATTATAACTCAACTAATTAGACTCCTTTTCAATATCTAATTAAAAATCATCTAATTAGATAATAATAGAATTTGAGATTTACTTTAAGTAAATTTAATTGAATTCGATTCAATTTAAGAAATAATAAATTATTTTAGGATGTTAACCAATCAAAAAAGAGTATTTAATTTAGTACTAATCAAATATCATTCCTTATTTTAGGCTAATGATATCCATTCGTTGACTTTAGATAATTTTACAACAAATCAGAGTCCATATCGAAATTTTTTATATGACTAATCAATATTTATATTTTTAGATCAATTTGATAAATCTTTTTTTAAAATTATATGAGTCTCCACACCCTACAGATTATAACGAGCTTTTTATTTACTTGATGGCGGAAAAAAAAACAGTTTTCTTTATGTTCCGGTGGTTAAAATATTAACATGTTTTACATGACTATGGTCTTTCAAGTATTATATGATATAAAATTAAATATTTTCCATTTTATAAGATTAAATTTACACTCAGCTAATATAACATCGTTTTCATTACTATAAATATTTTATTATAATGTAAGAAATAATATAAAATCAACACAAGTTAGCATCCAGAATGACCAGTTTTCATAAATCTCACGGTGATTTTATAATTTACTAAGACAAAATTTTCACTAAATCCATAAAAATTTATTGACATAGATGAATTTTGACAGATTTACACTTTTACGACATATTCAATTGAATTTAATAATTTATATTATTTCAAAAATAAGTTAAGTGCATGCAAATTTTCAGAAATATGACTACAAAGACAATTATGCAGATTAAATGAATATGCGTATATTAATTAAATTATATAATATAATAATAACGACTGATATTAGGGCATTCATCCACCCGATCTGATCGACCTTAACCCAACGTTACTTTATTTAATAGGGGAAATTGAAAAGCATTATGACCTTGAAATTATTCGCCCGCTCGTGTCCCATTCTCTAACTGGCTCCCCAATTCTCATATATATTATAAAAAAATTTATACATAAATATTACATAATTGTTAAAATTAATATAATTTTATACGAGTCCACCCATAAATTTTTATGTCTAATCAATATTTCTAATTTTAGATCAATTCAATAATTTTTTTTAAAATTATGCGAGTCTCCACACCCTACTGAAAACAACGAGCTTTTTATTTACTTGATGACAAAAAAACAGTTTTCTTTTGTTGCGGTGGTTAAAATATTAACATCTGTTACGTGACATACATGGTCTTTTGAGTATTATATGATATAAAATTAAATTCATACTCATCTAATATAAACATCATTTTTGTAAGTGTAAATTTATAATTATAATGAGAGAAATAATATAAAATAAACACAAGTTAGCATCCAAAATGATCAATTAGAAATCTCACAGTGGATTTATAATTTACTAGGACAAAATTTCATTATGTCAGTGATTAAAATAGATATAAAAATAAAATATATTTATCTTTTTAAATTAATAAAATCTTATTTACATAAGTGAATTTGTTACAAATTTATACTTTTACGGTCCATTGAATTTATAATTTATATTACTTCATAAATAAGTTAAGTGCATACAAATTTTCTAAAATATGGCTACAAAGACTAATCATGCGGATATAAATGATTTTTTGTGTACAAATTAATTAAATTATATATTAATAATAATAATTGATATCAGAGGATGCATCCACCCGACCCGATCTACCTTAATATGACATTACTTTATTTAATATGAGAAATTGAAAAAATTTATTGCCCTGAAATTAGTCGCTCCGCTCCTGTTCCTATTCTCTAACTGCCTCCCCAATCATCATATAAACTATAGAAAAAAATTCATACATAAATATTACATAATTGTTGACAATAATATAATTTTATATGTACATTTTTTATCCTCTTATTAGTTTTCAATATTTCATATCATAAAAACAAATTAATTTACATCAACATCGGTGCGAATTCAAGAATCAGTATGAAACTGAGATAATTCAGATTTTGGATCCGAAACCGGGAGCAGTGATTGCATTCCATGATCTCTAAACGATAGTCGATTCATATATAATATTATTATATAATTGAAAAGAAAAGGGTTAATTATCAAATAGGGCACTGACTTCACCTCGATATATCATCTGTAACACCCGCGAAATTTAGTACTCGTTTAAAGCATTGATTTCACTAATTAACTAAGCCCGTTAACTTTTTAAAATGAATATAACGGCAGTATGCTCCACGTCAGCTAAAATCTGACTCAACATCCACCTCAGCGTATGCTCCCAGTTGCATGCTTATGTATATATGCGCGTATTCCACCCTCCATTTAACCCCTTTTTTGAAGTAAAAATTATTTTTTCTGGGCCGCAGTCAATGCAAGAAGTTAATCAAATTTTATGACTTTTTTGTAATGATTTCCTGGAGAGTTGCTAGAGAATTAAAACCTGTAAATAGAATTGAAAATGACTAACAAACTAAGACTTTGTTCAATAAACACCTCCATAAATTTGATACCAAATCAAAAAAAACACAGTAGCAATAAGATAGCAACATAACATTTAGTTTGATACCAAATTCAAAAGATCATCATGCGATAAACCAACATAAAAGTATAGCAGAAACAAAGTAGCAAAAGTAGACGATGTGGAACATAGTGACAGCTTATGGATCGTCTTCATCAACATCGACTGCAGTCTCAGGAGTGTTCGTGAATTTAAACTGTGTTTTTGCTATCAGCCTTACGCTCCTCCTTGGCTGAGTACTTGTTTGTTCTTCGGGTTCATCATCTTCTTCATCCAATGGCAGCTCTGCATCCTCTTCTTCTTCAGCATGTTGTGAATCTGTTGTTGCTTCACTTGGACGCTTGATTGGTGGCCACCTGAGTAGCCACTCATTGTTCAAAGGACCTCTGAGATCTTCCATAAATTTTTTGCCTTCACTTCCAGTCAAGCACTGTGATGAAGTAGCAGCTGATTTTGAGGTTTGTGAAGATTGTGTAGTCTCTGCAGCAGTTTGGCTAAGATAAGGCTTTGTATGCTTTGTCTTCGGCTGCATTTTTTCCTTGCCCTTACCTGTGATAGGGGCATCACTTGTTCTTATAAGGCTTGGTGCAGAGGTGTTGATCAACCAATGTCCTTATTTCAACAGTCTCCTCATTTTGAAGCTTTCTGCACCAAATGTAGAATGGACAGTTCTTCTCACAAACAACTTGACACCTTTCCACATTATTGTGATTGAACAAAATTGCTCTCCTCTCTAAAATTCCATAGTCTCTAACAGCTTTTCTGAATTCATCCATTGAGCCAAACCTCATTCCAGGACTGAACTTAATAACATCTTTACATTTATTTGGATTATACACTGAACTCTTCTTTTTTCTTTTTTTATTTGTTGGTGGTGGCCCTATGTACCCCTTCCTAACTGGCTCATCTTCACTTGAAGAAGCCACTGACCTCAGTTCATCAGAAGAATTTCTGCGATAATAGTCAAAAGCAACTGCATAATGCTCCAAATCACTAAAAGCCATGGTCTCAGTATCCTCCACCAAGTTATCAACTACCCCCCCAACATATGTCACAGTCCCATCGGGTGGGCGTGCAAAAAAACCCCGATGATGCACATACACATCAATTTTAACCATACTGAAAGCAAAATAATGTAAACATATGATTACAACCCAACACTACATATATACATGCATCACGATATGAACAGTCATAATGGATATGATGAACGATATGATCACAGAGGTGAAAAAATACATACCTTTCAACTCAGGCTGCAATGGATTGCTGTTATCTTCGTTTCGCCGCTTCGATTCACCAATCTCTCCCAAAGGGGTTAGGGCTTTGATTCTCCGAGCTCTCACAGAGGGTTAAGGGTTTACGTCGTTTAGTGTGTTTTCTTTATTTTGTTTTGTTTTTACTTTTTAATTTTGTTTTGTTTTTATTCTTTAAACTGTGTTAATTGACTTATATTTGACTCTTACAGCTGTTGCCCAATCACTATGCGCGCGTTGCCTCGTCATTGTACACGTAGACGACGTTAACGGTTTCCGTCTATTTTAACGTTTTCATTTTAAAAAGTTAACAGGCTTAGTTAATTAGTGAAATCAATGCTTTAAACGAGTACTAAATTTCGCGGGTGTTACAGATGATATATCGGGGTGAAGTCAGTGCTCTATTTGATAATTAACCCGAAAAGAAAATATGGTTATTTCATTTCATATAATACGAGGGTGTTGATCAGAGTATTTAAGAAATAATATTATTTTCTTAAAAAAATTATACCTATATTATGTAATAAAATTATATAAATGATAACACAATATATACTTGAATTTATAAGTATACAAATTTATTTTTATTTTATAAAAATAATCATTCGGTGCGTAGCACCTAGCACGGGTAAAACACATTACTGTAATGAATTACTTATTATTCTATATGTTTTAGATAATATACCTTTTAAACATTGAATACAGTTACTTTTACGCACTAAATACTATCAAAATGAAAATTTAAAAGATTAAAGTATCTAAAATACAGATTCTTTGTTCGAAAAATTAGAAATAGGCTCTTTTTGGAAGTTATAGGTTTGAGATAAAATTAGAGGTTCAGGATGATTTAGAGTTTTGATCATTTCAATCTGGTATTGTTATCGTTAATATTAATGTTTGGTAGTTAGCGGATTGAAACAGAGGTTTGAGCTCAATATGCTAATTTCAAAAAATTATTTTGAGGAGTTTCTTTTTGGGTTAGAGGATTTGATATGTGTCATAAAAAACTAAGCAAACAGCTATTTACCAAACAGTTTTAGATTAAATCGCTAATTCAATCCGCTAATCAAAACATCTATTTTAATTAGCTAATCAAAACAGGTAATTCAATAGCTAACCACCAACTGCTAATTCTCGCATAGGCTCATTAATAATTCACAATTCGAGTACGTCCCAATTATTATATAAATGTTTATTTCCTCCAAAGTCTTTGTATATTGTGTTTGAATATATAATTTTTCTGTCCTAGCAGAATGTAGATGTCTTTGCACACAGTTTAAAAAATTTATCAAATCTAATTTTTTTAAAATTATTTAAAAAGCTTTTTAAAATAAAATTTTGATAATTAAATTTTTATTTGAACACAAAGCTCTTTTTGGAATAAAAACAAAGAAAATATAAAAAGGTTATAATCATATATTTTATAAAATCTAAAAATATGTAAAAATTAACATAAAGAAACTATATAAAATATAGTGGCCGGAGAGAATATATATAATATCAAGTAAATAATTATTCTAACTGTAAAATTAAAATATTTGAATATACGTTAAAAAATCTAGACTTAGGGAAATAATATAAATACGGACAAGGAGCTGAGGATCTCCAAGGAAATTATTATCTTATTATTCTATCGAGTTTTTTTATTTTTTACATTGGCCCAAGTTGAGATTGGACAAATTTATTATTTTCAGAGTTTATTAATTTACCGCGTATTAATTTAAAGAGTTTCGACTGTATATATAAACATGGTACATGGGTCAATGGTCATGAAATGACACTACAAAGTCAATCGTCAGTTCAGTTTGAGTAGGTGAGTCATGATCGGAAGTCGGAACTTTCAAAATAATCTCCCCACCTAACAGGAAAATGAAAAAGATTTTCACTCTACAAAATATTTTTTTTATATATACGCACGTTTTTTCGTCTTTCATATCAAATTTTGATTATTCCAACTTAGAACTCAAAAATATTTATTCATGTAATTTAAAATTAGAACAAAACTAGAAAGTAACTTAAAATTTGAAGTTGATAAGTTGTATTTCTTGAATTTACTGAATTTTTTTAACAAAATTTAATATATTATTCAAATAAATATTTATCAAATTTATTTTTAATAACCTATAATATAAAATTATTCCCTAAACAGTCTTCTAAACGGTAGTAAAGAGTAAACAGACAAAATCGATGAAAATATGAAACAGAATTAATCGAATAATTAATGTATTTTCTCAAAAAAATCAAATAATTAACGTATTAAAAAGATTAATCAAATGATTAATCAAATAATAATATTTAATTTATTTAAATAATTGTGAAGAATTACCCATTTTTTAGGATAATACGTTATTGTAAACCTCTCTTCACTGCATGCCTCCAACAACTTTCAACAGGCCGCCAATCAAATGTGAACTAAAATAGTCGTACAATGGTGAATAACACCAAAATTAATCCAGTTATTCATACCAACTTTCCGTGGCATTATAAATATGGAGTCATGGACCCATAACATAAATCGGTTAACTACAAAAATGGACCTGACATAATGTTCGGGTACATTTGTTGATAAAAATAGTTATTCCTCATTTATTTTTGTAGGTTTGTGTATAAATATTACAATAATTAATTAATTATTATTCTTTGTTTTAGATATTATAACTTTTAAACATCGAACACGGTTACTTTTACTAACTAAATATTATCAAAATGATGTTTCCTCGAGTTGTGCTATTTTGTTTTAAAGCCAACTCGCGTTTTAATATTAATGCTATTAGTATGAATTATGAAAAAAAAATATTATCAAAATAAAAAATTAAAAGATTAAAGTATCTAAATTAGGGATTCTTTGGTCGGAAAATTTATACTCATAAATAAGTGGTATGAGGTTGGGATGAGTAATATGATTAAACTGATACGGGTTTGAGGTATCATATATCAGATATTGTGTGTGTGGTTGTGTGCTGGAATCAATAAATATAATTTTTCTAAGAAATAAATTATTAATTAATACTCGTATTAATTAAAAATATTAAATAAAATTATTATTGATATATATTTTACATCATTAATTTAATTTTGTTTCAAATATTAATATTTCATTACTTAAATAAAAACAAAAAAAATTAAAAATGAATGCTTCTCATACCTATATCTCATATCCACCTCCGATATCAAAAACACATATCTTACAGGTTTAAAGTAAGGGTCTGAAAATTTTGATTTTTTTCGATCAAACACCGGTTTGAAATGAGAAAACTCGGAAAAACTCCATGCCTGATTCCGGTTACCAAAACACCTCTAATTCACAATTTGTGTAAGTCTCAATTATTATATAAATGTTTATTTCCTCCAAAGTGTTTGTATATCGTGTGTGAATATTTTAAGCTAACACACTTGTTCAGTTGTTCCACCAACTTTCAGAAGTCTCCTTTGACAGCCTCACTATCTAACTTTTTCGCATTAACCCATTTGACGTTCACGCCCCTTATCGATCGTTCACATTAACACATGTTTTCTAAATGTTCACCGGTCTTCTATTATTTTCAATAGTTTTGACTCGATCATTAAGATAATGTTTAAAATTTCATTTTATAAATAAAACCTGTTTTAGCGTTAAGAAATTATTAATTTCATGAATGATGTGATATATTAATATTTAATTAATACATCGATTGATATGAATAGACGTAACAAGTAAGAAAAATTTTTATATCATAAAATTTTATTTTTTTCTTAAATTTTGAAATATAAAAAATTAATAAAAACTTCTTAATTATATAAAGAAATGAAGTGGACTGAGAATATATTATAATTATAAGCAGAATGTAGATGTCTTTGCGCACATTTAAATTTTTTATAAAATCTATTGTTTTTGAATTATTTAAACAAGTTTTTTAAAATAAAATTTTAATAATTACATTTTTATTTGAACACAAAGTTCTTTTTGATATAAAAACAAAAAAATTATAAGAAAGGTTATAAACTAATAATTTATAAAATCTTAAAATATGTATAAATTGATATAAAGAAACTATATAAAATTTAGTGGCTGGAGAGAATATATATAATATCAAGTAAATAATTATTTTAACTGTAAAATTAAAATATTTGAATATACGTTAAAAAATCCAGACTTAGGGAAATAATAATATAAATACGGACAAGGAGCTGAGGGTACATACTGCACGGCTCTTCATCTCCCTCTGATATCTCTTTTCGACTTAAAAGCTGATTTTCAACGATTTTTCTCACTCATTTGCATTATAATGGCGGAGCCTCATGTCACGATGGAGGTCGGAAACGACGCCGTCGCGGTCATCACTATTCACAATCCTCCCGTCAACGCTTTGGCGCTTCCAAGTAATCACCTATGCACACAGCTTTTTCTATCTATCGATTACTTTCATTTCATTTCTAGTCAATTTATGCTTGTTATTACTGATTCTTTAGATAAGCTATGTGTGTGTGTATTGTTTTAGTTTTGATCAGTTGATTTGACTCTGTTGTTGACTTTTTGATGTGCTGGTTTTGTGTATGTAATAACTGTTACGTATCGGTTGTGATTTTGATATCGATGTTGTGATCGGTTTGTTGTGATTCGTTGTGTTTTTTTGGTGTTGATTAGATGTTTTGTTTTTAGTTTTGGCTGGATTGAAGGAGAAATTCGCGGAAGCTACGAGAAGAGATGATGTGAAAGCTATTGTGCTAACCGGTAATTCTCGATAATTGAGCTGATTTTAGGTTGTTTGAGTGTTGAGAGTGTTGTGATTTGAGTTGTTTGATGATGAATTTTGACTTGTAGGTGGAGGAGGAAGGTTTTCGGGAGGATTTGATATAAATGTTTTCCAAATTGTTCATAAAACTGGTACGTTGATTAGTTGAGATAGTTGTAATATAATAAAGCTTGATTGTGATCAGAACTCATTCTCATTTGTATTGGATTGATAGGCGATCGGTCTCGATTACCTGATGTGTCTGTTGATCTTGTGGTTAACACGATTGAAGGTATTTACACTGTCGTATTTTTTTGTTATAATTTATTTGATTGTGCTGATTTGAATGGTGATGAGGATGAATTGTAGTATGGAGGTAATGTTGATGTGAATTTGTTGATTCAGATGCGAAAAAACCTGTCGTTGCTGCTGTACAAGGACTTGCACTTGGAGGTGGCTTGGAATTGGCTCTGGTTTGTAACTTTTGGATATGATAACAGATTGTTTAATAATTCAGTCTTGTCTGTAATAATTTTGTCCATAACATAACATGATCGCGTATTTGCTCTACCTAGGGATGCCATGCACGTATTGCAGCACCTAGAGCTCAACTAGGTTTGCCTGAGTTGACACTTGGAATCATACCTGGATTTGGAGGTGCAATTGCTGTGTGTGTGTGTGTGTGTATTTATTCATTCTTATAAAGGAATTAAGTGTTATATTTCGAGCAGCTAACATTATTATCATTGCTTCAGGTACACAACGGCTTCCCAGGCTTGTTGGACTGCCAAAGGCAATTGAAATGATGCTGGTAAGCCTCCCTTTCCTGTTATGTTGAGAATAAACTTTTAATTAAGGAGTTATAATTTTTTTTCCAAGTCTTCAGGAACATCATTAGGTGTACCTTTAACTTGTTTGGTAATGGAATATGCCAAATTTTGTTTAAAAGAATCCCATGTGCATTCATAATCTAAACTAGAATACAGTTTTATTTGTTAGCAGATGCTAGATTGTCAGTCACTTAAAATCTTATACAGGTTAAACTCCTCAGCTATACCTTTTGGCTTTTTATCACAAACTATTTGGGTAGTATGAGTTGAGTCGTGTGGAATTAAAGGGATCGGGAAGTGAAAAGGAAACATAACAAAAACCTTATAAAAGAACTATTTTGCTGGTTTGGTTACAGATACCGCTATTAAAGTTATCTGTGCATTCATATAGATTGTAAATGATAAAAGTCCTTTTGCAGTATTCTAAATCTATACTGTCTGAAGAAGGAAAGAAGCTAGGACTTATTGATGCCATTGTGTCCCCTGAAGATTTGCTCAAAGTATCTCGACAGTGGGCCTTAGACATTGCAGACAGGCGCAAACCTTGGATAAGTTCTCTTCAAAGGACAGATAAACTTGGTTCTCTTTCAGAAGCAAATGAAATAATTAAACTTGCAAGAGAACAAGCCAAACGAACTGCTCCAAACATGCCTCAGCATCAGGCATGCCTTGATGTAATGCATGATGGGGTAGTTAATGGAGGATATAGTGGGGTTTTGAAGGTAATATTACTAATGCTTTTCTACTAGATAGTTATTCCCCTCTGGAAAATATTATAAATGTTCAGTCATCACTGGTTGAATTTGGGAAGTCTTACGAATTCAATTCATATGCAAGCTAAATATCTATCAAATACTTTTTGCAGGAGACTGAAGTGTTTAAGGATCTGGTGCTAACAGGCACTGCCAAAGGTCTGGTTCATGCTTTTTTTGCTCAACGTGCAACATCTAAGGTACATTACTTGTAAAAAAATTGATATAGTATCGTGTCATAAAGCACAAGGACCTCTATATATTTGTCTTTGGCCTTTTCACTTTGATCTTATCTTTGTGGATTTCAAATGACTGTTAAAATTGAGTACGAGCTTTAAACTCGAACTGACAGTTAACTTAGCTCTTGTTCCTAACTAGAGAAACACCAGACTTCTTACGGATCTATTGCCCCTATATTTTCCTTCATGCTGAACTAAAAATTAGAATGTTGATTAAATGCATGTTAACCCATCGTAATCCTCATTAGGTATTCAGAAATCTCTGTTAAGATTCCTAGAGCCTGTATTTCGGTTTGCATGTTTTGTTTTTGTCTTTGTATTTTTATCTATTCAGATTTCTGTACGATGACCTGGGGTCTTATGTTGTCAGGTACCTAATGTTACTGACATTGGGCTCAAACCAAAGCCTGTAAAGAAAGTTGCTGTTATCGGTGGTGGTCTCATGGGTTCAGGCATAGCTACAGCTCTTATATTGAGCAACATATTTGTTGTTCTTAAGGAAGTCAATTCTGAATTTCTTCAAAAAGGAATAAAAATGATTGAAGGTGATTAGTGAAACTGATGAATTATTTTTCACTTCTATGCTGAGTGGACAATTTCAATTTTATACTTGTGCACAAATTAATAAAGACTACATGCATACATTTCAGTTTTCACACCTTTTAAACTGTGCCAGGCATCAAGGATACTGCATTTGTATTTATTTATTTGTTTATTTATTATTATGTTCTTTATTTGACAGCTAATGTTCAAGGGTTGGTAGCAAGGAAAAAGTTGACAAAGGATAAAGCAGAAAAAGCTTTATCATTGCTCAAAGGTGTATTGGACTATTCAGAATTCAAAGATGTAGATATGGTCATCGAGGTGTGCTTCATTTTATTATAATTGGACTGTAATATAAGTCTACATCTAATTCCCTAATAGTCGTTACAGTTTTCATTATTTTGTCAACTTGCTTGGATTTCATGAAGTTGTGAATGTTTAAGTTTTCTGCTTAGTTGTGCATTTTGTATTCTGTACAAATATAAATTAGCACTAGTACCATATGATTGCAGGCTGTCATAGAAAGTATTCCACTAAAACAAAAGATATTTAGTGAGATTGAGAAAGCTTGTCCTCCCCACTGCATTTTGGCATCCAACACTTCAACAATCGACCTCAACATAATTGGAGAAAATACACGGTCACAAGACAGGATAGTGGGGGCCCACTTTTTTAGGTTAGTTTTATATAACCTCTTCCTTTTAAGCAGATTGTAAGCTTTTGCAATATACTGTTTCCCTTGGAGAATAAGTGCAAACTGCGAATTGCTGTAGCAATCTTTTATATGCTGAGGTAAGGAGGTGTAGTTTTATTTGTCTGGTGTCATTTTTTCAGTCAAAATTTTTTAACAGTACTTCGTAGTTATATTTTGCTTTGTTACTGGGACTCTTCATTTGCCTTGAGTACCCTTGTCAGAAACTCGACACTTGGACATGGGCATGGACAATTTGACAATTATTTTGGGCAAAAAACGTTAAAATTATGCTACACTTTTAGCCGAGTCACAAATATATTTTGTGCTTGATTAAAGATCATATCATCGCTATAGCATATAACAAAACAAGTATTTTGCCTTGTCTGCCTAGTTGTTTGTATTGGCAATTGATGATAAATAAATTAGTTATTTCAAACTTAAAAGTTTGTCTTGTTTATTTTCTTCTGAAAGGTTCATAATTATCCAACTAATGTAATTTTTTTGTCCCTTCCACAACTAATAAAAAGCATCTTGGGTGTTTCTTCTCTGTTTTTTTTTTTACTTATTAGATGCGTCATGACTCCAAAAATGTTTATATAAAGCTTTATAGTGATGTTTTATTTTCTGTACTAATATTATTTCATACTGAACAGTCCTGCCCATGTGATGCCCCTTCTGGAGATTGTACGGACGGAGAAAACTTCTGCGCAAGTAGTTCTTGACCTTATGGCAGTTGGCAAAGCCATTAAAAAAGTTCCTGTTGTGGTGGGAAACTGTGCAGGATTTGCTGTAAACCGGACCTTTTTTCCATACACCCAGAGTGCACATATCTTAGTCAACTTAGGAGTAGATGTTTTCAGAGTTGACAGATTGATCAGCAGCTTTGGTCTGCCCATGGGTCCATTTCAGTAATGTTCTTCTCTTTCAATATCAAATTATTCAATTGGATATTTTCTTTGGCTTGTACAGAAAAAATGTGTGTGTGTGTGCGCGCGCACCCAGATGTAAATGTAGAGGTAAGATGACAGAAATACAGCATGATCATGCTCGGATATTGGCATGTGGGGACTGGGGTCCTACATGACAGTCTTTAGGAAATATTATGCAAATTCTGTGATATGCAAGATATTATCTGGCAGAATTTTGTTGAAGTGATTTTTTAATTTAAGTGTGATTTATAATCAATGATATTTGTTATTCATGCATATGTCCTCTTTGTAAGGATAAAATGGGTAAAGATCTCTAAATTTTTTCCATAATACTTGCAGGCTTCAGGATTTAGCTGGATATGGTGTAGCGGTTGCTGTATCAAAGATATTTGCAGATGCTTTTCCTGATCGCACATTCAGGTCGCCTTTGGTTGACCTTATGATGAAAGACGGACGCAATGGTAATTGCAACTATATCCTCTTTTGTTTTAGTTCTTTTTCTGTTTGTGCATCTTTGTTCCTGACATAAATTTCACAGGTAAGAATAATGGAAAGGGATACTACATTTATCAGAAGGGAAGCAAACCAAAACCAGATTCTTCAGTACTACCAATTATAGAGGAGTCTAGAAGGACCACAAATATTATGCCCAAAGGAAAGGTATGTTTCTGCAGTGTCAGACTGATGTTCTGTTATGATATTTCTTTATGTTGATGACTGATGGCCATTACTGTTTACTTATGTAAGCAATGTAGATTGTACTTGAATCAGAAATAGTTATTGATGTGTAACTTATGTGGCAGCCTATAACAATCACTGACAAAGAAGTTGTGGAGATGATCCTCTTTCCAGTTGTGAATGAGGCTTGTCGTGTTCTCGACGAAGGATTTGTTGTTCGTGCATCTGACCTTGACGTCGCATCTGTCCTTGGGATGAGTTTTCCCTCTTATCGGTGAGTGCTGGAACATAATAGCACTTCTCCTAGTTCATTCTTGCTAGATTCTTCTGTGAAATTGTCATTCTTTTAATGAATATCTGATTGGCAGAATGTATTATAAAATGTGATGAATATTCTTTATTCTTGTTTTAGTTGCACCTTAAAATACTTTACTGTCATGTTTCTATGCTGTGTTAAAAATGATTCAATTATTGGTTTCCATTTTGTTGTTTTGGTTCAAAGTAATACTTGATGCAAATTGGCAATATAACTATATAGCAACTAATATTTAAATTAGAACAGCTAATGGATGTTATGTTAGGACAAACCTGTTTTAATTGATTTATTTCCTTTCTTATTTGTACTTTGTTGGTTGGGGGTTTAACTTGCCTCCTACCAAGTCCACAGCTTTTTGTTAGTTAGGAAATCACATTTACTGTACTAAGGCCAGTATTGTTTCAATTTTTACTTGAGGTTCAGCGTGAAGGGAAAATCACCTTACAAAACCATTATTTGTATGCCTCTTGATTTTTTTAATGATTATATATATATCGTAGATGTGGCAGAAAAAGGTCAAAAAGTCCATACCTGGTGGAGGCCAAGTTTGTTTGATGTCAGTATATTTACTCTCAGTTCCTATTATATTTCGACCTTAAGAGATGGGCGGAATTGCTTTGGGAAGAATATCAATCAGTCATCATACTGTACTTTGATGATGCAGTAGAAGTTCATTATTAGTACTCACATGCCTGCAGATTCATATGCAATTAAGTTTAACTGCAAAGTGCATTTTGAAATGGAAAAATGCGAATTACCCACCTCATTTTCATTGGTCGTAAATTGTTGGCACTATTTTGCTTGTCCATAGAGACCATACTTATTTATTGTGTTTAGAACTGAAGTACTTTTCTTTCAATGCTTTTATTAGTCTAATAAAAATGCTTATATCTTGACTTATCAACATATTGTTGGCAACTTGGCAGTGGTGGGATTGTGTTTTGGGCAGACACAGTTGGACCTAAACACATATATGCAAGTCTAAAGAAGTGGGAAGAAGTATATGGTGGTTTCTATAAACCATCAAGATATTTGGAAGAAAGAGCAACAAGAGGCGTACCATTGGTAACTATTCTTTACTTTTCATCTCTCTGTGTTCTAAACTTTAATGTAGAATATTATTTTTGTGTTGGTAATATTTCTCAAATTCTTCTCTAAATACATGTTCTGTGTAGTTACTGGTTAGTATACTAGATTATTCCCGGGGGATGCCCGGTTATATATTAATGAGATTAATGATGTACCTTATATATATTAAACAATATATATGTCTTGATATTTATATTTTTATAATATATTAAATTTATAACTTCAATTACTACTCCCCCTTTTTTAAAATATAGGTCGTTTGACTTTTTGACACATATTTCTAAATTCTTTGACCGCATAGTTAAAATCATTATCTTTTAAGTTTTCCTTTCTTGAATAAAACTATATGGTTGATTTTATAATTCAGAAAAGAAAATTTTAAAAATAATGTTTTTTACTACATGGTCAAAGAACTTAGAAATGTGTGCTAAAAAGTCAAACGACCTATATTTTAAAATAGAGGGAGTATTACTTGGATAAAATAATTTAGTTTTACATGATTAATTAAATATTTTGATTTATATATTTCATACTATTTTGAATGTGTTAATAAAAATATAGAACATACATATAAACATATGATAAAATAAAATAGTATATCACAAAATTTAAATATTATTAATAAAAAAGTATCACTTTTATAGATATAAAATAAATTAATGAGTACTTTTATATAATATATTGATAAAAGATAACAAAGCTAAATATGAAATGGAGAGATTAGTGTGAGCTCTTAACAAAAAGAGAGAGAGAGAGAATTAGTTTTGAGTCTATAATGAAATGAAGAGGCAAGAGATTTAGTGGGAGGTGAGAAAATGAAAGAGAGAATGAATTAATTAAATAAGTACACCTAAGCAACAACTTTAAAGGAAGAGATGACACAAGTACATTAAAAATTTGAGAGAAACACATGTATCAAATTAAATGTGAGAGTGACACACGTAAAGCTTGTTCTTTGTTTTAGTATATAGAATGAAGATTGATGCTCTAGACTAGCATCATGTTATATAGAAACAAACTTGTGAAGTGTATGTTAAACTTGCTTATGTACTCTGATGTTTCAGTTTATGAACTGTTCGGTATACTTTTTGTTCTTAATGATATGCTCAAAGGGGTCGATGATTCCTTGGCTAATTTAGCTGCTCTTTATCTTCTTCTTCTTGCATCCAGACTTCTCATACTTTTCTCTCTATGCAGAGTGCACCAGCTTCATCCTCAACATCGAAGTCCCGTCTATAAGAAACTCATCTACATCACTAGTCGTTGGGGGAGAACAGCATTTTGAGTACTCATAAATAAAGAAGTTTTTATGGTGCCTGCAAAGATAAAGAGAGAAGCATCTTGTGTTGTTTTTTAGAAAGCTTACATTTATATTTATTTGCTCCAGACTTGGAATTATTTGTATCAACTGCAATTACGTTAAAAATTATTACTGCAAAATTATTTACACCTTGCTGTATTGATGTTTCCGTTGTCCTTAATCTTTCCTATAAATGATGTATCTACTGTTTATCGAAATATTAATACAGGATTATGTTTATATAAATTTCAGACACCAGCTGGTGCAAACCTCAATATACCCCAATGTGTAAGAGCAAGTCCAATGCAATATTATAAGTGGTGTCATTTCTATAATTTGAAATTAAATGCTAAAAATCTCAACTCCAATGGGGTTCTATATTTGGATGCAAATATGCATCCTTGGTTCTAAATTTGAAACCAAGGATGCATTTATGCATCCATGCCACATCATCAACTAACTACAATTGGTATGTATAGTGGTAAACTTTAAATAAAGTTTAGGTGAGAGGGACTAAAGTTACATAAATTTGGAATTATTTAGATGCAAAATGCATCTAGCATCGGAGTTGAAGTTCTATTTTAGCACTAAAAAACACTTTTTAGTGCTAAATTATAACAATAGCTATAGCTATTTTGCATCTTGCATTGGACTTGCTCTAAAAGTGTAAAAGGTTTATAAAGATTGTAACTACATAGACATGTCCTTGTTTTTAGATCTGGTCGTCAGCTCACTGATCAAGTTTAACTTCTGGGTAATTATATTTCTTGTTCGTTTAACGTATTGGGCTTGCTTTGTACTAGGGGTGTTCATCAAACCGCCTACACCGCATAAACCGCCCGCACCGCTCCGCACCACACCGCAAAATGCAGTTTTTCTTTTTCGTGGTGCGGTTGCGGGTTGAAATTTCAACAAACCGCGCGGTGCGGTGCGGGTTGCGGTTTGACATTATACATGCGCGGTTCAAACCGCACCGCACTGCCTAATATATAAAAATATATCATATATAATTACAAATATTTATATTATATAGAATATAGATAGATTATTTATTATGATATTATCTCCTATATGTGTGTATATACGTTCAAGTTACTTAACTTAATTTTAATATTTTTACAATACAAATTAATGTTATTTTTAATTCGACAAATTAAATATTATAATTATATTTGTTTTCCAATAAAATGACTTGTAAGTGTTGAAATCTTTTCATCTTCATCATTATCATACTCATATTTTAGTTTATATTTCTTTTAATGAGTATCGTAACTCTAAATTTGTGTGTGTGTGTATTATAAAAATTATTTTTAAATACATATATTTTAAAATTATATTTATATTGTCATTCAAAAGTATAATTTTTTTGAATGTATAAACCACGCAAACCGCACCACACCGCACCGCAATTTTGTGGTGTGGTTTACGCGGTTTTTATATTACGCGGTGCGGTTGCGGTTTACGAATTTCCCCAAACCGCATACGTGGGTTGGTTTGCGGTTTTAGGAAAAAACCGCACCGCCCGCACCGCGAACACCCCTACTTTGTACGTCTAGTTTGTCTACTCCCTCTGTCCCAGTTAATTCTATACGTTTCTTTTTAACTGCTCGACACGCATTTCAATGCTCTTATAAAATATAGTTCCATAACTTATTTTTGAGATTTTCTTTTTCTGTATAAAAATATAACATCCAAACTTTAATTCAGAAAAGAAAAATTTTAAAAATAGATTGCACAACTGCATTTTGCAGGAGCATTAAAGTCCGTGCCGCGTCCCCGTCCCCCAATGTATACTACTCAGGGGGACGGAGGGAGTATTTTTTATGATCTTTCCCCTTATTCGTTTTATTGTATATTTTATATTTTATTATGGCCGCAACAAGTCGTCAAATAAATGTATACTCTCTCTGTTTTGGAATATAATGTTTTGGAATATAAATCGTTTGACTTTTTTGCACACATTTCTAAGTCTATTGACCGCATAGTTAAAATTATTACTTTCAAAATTTTCTTTTCTTGAATAAAAATATATAATTAATATTATAATTCCAAAAAAGAAAATTTTAAAGAAATGTTTGCCAAAAAGTCAAACGAACTATATTTCAAAACTGAGAGAGTAATGTATACTCCCTCCGTCCCCCTCAATTGTTTACATTGGAGGGGGACACGGAGACCAAGATAATGTGTGGAAAATGAGTAAAGTTAGATGAAAAGTGGGTAAAGTGGTGGGACCTATCAATATTTAATAATAGATTTGAGATAGTGGAGGAAAGTAGTGGGTGTAATAGTAGTTTTTATTGTTAAATATGAGATAGTGGGGGAAGATAGTGGGTTTAATGATTAAAAAACTTACTATTTATGGTAACGTAAAGAAATGAGAGGGACATCCCAAAATAGTAACCGTAAAGAAATGAGAGGGACAGAGGGAGTAACATTTTTAATCGAAGAATAGCGCATATTTCTCCCTTCCGAACGTAATACAAAATTAAATGCCAACCATTTAACGGTCACTAGAAACATTGGTGTTGGTGTGGCAGTTGTTATGCCTATGACTCTGTGAGCCCTGCAGATGCTACATAATAAGTACTGTATTTCAATGTAAGCAGATCATAATTTCAATTGGTTAAAGTTGAAGGAAATAGGTCAGATCCTGGTCAATTTCAAAAATAGGGCCAACTATAATTTAACATCCGCATCATACAGGAGATTGGAATTACAGAGATGCAGATGCAATCTGAGAAGTTCTCTGGTCCTAATATTTTACAATGATTTCTCACTCTTCTGTTTCGAAGTCCCGTTTTCAGAAGTAAATGGAATTCTAGACTGCAAGTCATTATTAGAAGCAGCAGATACAGATGCTGGGTTAACCGTCTGAGGTATCAACACAGGAGGAAGCATTGAATGTGCAGGGGCACCGTTAAAAAGCCCTGGGTGATGTATACTTCCCGTACTGGCATTTGCCGTGGCATTGCTGAAGGCATCGATTTTATCATCTGATTCAGTCTGAGCCATCGTGGAACATTTTCTTTCTGCGATATGGACAATGCACACATTAATTCATAAACGGGATACAAGAAATTGATTCCACGTGTGACATCTTATGCATAAGATTATGCAAGTACTAAAAACCTACTACAATTGGCTCTTTTTTTAAAAGATAGGAAACAAATGTGAGCTTGTATCACCTGATAGAAAAAATATCGTAACATTTGCACCAGAGTGCATATATCTGGCAATTCTAAAAGAGTCTTATCAAAATGGAGAGTATTTTCCAACATTAGTTACAACCCTCCAAATCATAAATCATAATTAAGCAAGAACCAAACACTCTAACCTTAGTGCACCAGAAGACAGAACTCATCTATGCAAATATTTTAACACATGATATGCCAGGGGGCTGGAACTTAAATGTGCACAAAATAGGCCAACCTCTATAGTTCATTATGATCCCCTATATTACAATATAAAATTACAAGACTACAATAATGAGCCAATGACACTAGTAGAGGGTGTGCATTTTACTACCTGAATGCTATAGTTTATTATCTTACGAGAAATGAGATGCATGTTAGATTTTTTAATTTTGCTCACAGCTCTGCCATCACCAGTTTTAGGAAAAAGCTGAAAAGACTATTTGCAGTTCATGAAAAAGTGTACAAGTCAAATGTGCAGAAAAAATAATATTTTATTCGAAAAATTGGACAGGAGACTTGCCTTTTATTTGCCCCAAGGTGATGAGTTTGTTCAGACAATCTCGAAACTTTGTTAAGATAATTCTTTCTTGTTCAACATATGTTTCTGTTACGCCCTCGCCTTGTGGCAACTGAGAGGATGCATTACCACCATTGCCCAAAACCCCACTTTGGGAAGCAGCAAACAGTGTATCTTGTTCATCACACATCAAAGCCAGTGTTCCAGGAGACATTGGCCTTCCATTTGATGCATCAGCACCATCAGAACTGGACTCATCGGGTATGACTTTTTCAATTTGGTTAGCACTAGAACAATCATCAATCACAGATCTTTCAGCATCAAATTCCCTCTGGTTTTGACACCTTTCTTGATTCGATGAAGTAAGGGAGTTTTCTTTACGATCTTCTGCCTGCTTTTCCATAGCATTTCTATCTGAAATTTATGAAGTACAAATTAAAAGAAGTACAGATACAGTACCATGACAATAGATGTTGTTGGGGCGACATAGTTACTAAGCATGCCCAGTTTGCTGAATATATTTAGATGAATTATCTCTAGTTCTTGGATAGTAAATAAGAAGATATCATGCTCATATGGTTCGCGAAATATATTTTTCTTCAATACAGGAGAAACATGCCCCAAAAGAAGCATATAGTTTATACAGATGACTAGATGAGTACAGGTGGTATCCGCAGAAAGAGGCTCTTCAATTTCAAATTAATATAAGAAGCTCTGAACTTAATTTTTGAGTTTGCCCACATGTATGTTCTTACCATATTTCCCTACAGCTTGGTACTTGAAAATTTTACCTTTCTACTCCCAAATACATTCCACTTCTTTCCTTCACAATGCTTAGGCTCGTCAACTGAGCCAAAAAGTTTACAGTAAGGGTGACTATATCTTTAGTAGGCCTTTTTATTAGTGCAAAAACTTCGAATGGGTAGAATCGACCAATACTACACTGTCTAGATAAGTGGATACTCAGAGCAGGTGCTTAATGTGTATGGAAGTTCCTTCAGCAGCTTAATGACCAATGTTAAATATGGTCCATAAACTCCAAGGTCTGGGTGAAGGCCAACTAAAATGGCATCTTGGGACTTGGGTCATGATATTCTTACTCAATACTTCTAAAAACGAGGTTAAATTGAAATTTTTGCTTATTGATAATTTGAATATTGTTGGAAAGATTAAATTTAAACCAAAATTTTATTGCATTCAGGTGGCAATAGATCGTTGAGTTTACTTGTGAAGGTGCAAATATATACCTTCAATTATCTTGCCAGTTTCTCCTGTATATACCACTAGAACCGAGCAAAGTTGCTTTAAATCTTCGGGTTGGATTATGCCTTCTAAGAGAGACCTGAAACCATTCCGTAACTGATTTTATTAAGAACTGACAAATAACAAATGTTGATCATATGTCAAAGTCATCTAAATAAACTTGACAAGCACATGCATTCCTACCTGTATGATTTTGAAGGACCCACGGCAGCACAGTTGCTGACACCAGAACCAGGATTGGTAGATAAAGATGAGGGTGCAGGTCCTCTAAAAAAGTTTGTCTGTCAAATTAAAAAAATATATGAACATATATTTATATATCATCAAATCATGGATGTATTGCGGATCTCGATATTTTTTACTCGTTATGAGCTGCACCTTTCGTTCAAGTACTTCAGAAAAAGTCATACATATGATTAATTTATGAGGTTCCCCAGTAAGTTTACATGTCATGTAGATACTAATGCAGACTACCCAGGAATAACCCATCACAACCAGATAATTTTTCCTTTTCACCAAGTAAAATGTACATTTAAATGGGATACAAGTTCAAAGGTCTAAGAACATGTTGTCGAAGGGGCCAAGACTAGAAAAGTACCTGCTGGATATGTGGCTGCCTGTGAGTGGATAAATCTTTTGCTGTTGAACCAAAGAAAAGTTCCTGCCCTTTCCTCTTCTTGAACACCGGAGGTCCATAACCAGAAGATCCAATAGCTCCTGTAATGGCAGCATTTGCTGCCTGATGCATAAATGCGATGTTGTTGGCATGATCACCATGAAAGAGGGCCTGCCTCTCTTCACTTCCTTCAAAATTCTTGCAGTCCATGCACTTACAGTTTTCGGAGCAGAGAATGTTGGCTTGAAAGCATTCACAGTACTTCTTCAGGCACCCTGATTTCTTGCAATGACATCCTTTATTATGCTTTCCCAAAATTAAAACTTCACCAGCTTCCTCCTAAATACAGTACAAAAATTTAGCAAGTTATCCAAAAGAATAAACAGTGACATTCAAACTGATTACTCGAACTGGTAGCAGTTAAAAGACAATTCAGTCTAAAGGACAGGTTTGGCAATCAGCATGGCTTTCACGTTTTCTGGAGTGAACTCATAGTACAGATGCAGAGCAATAAATAAGTGTCAGCAACTACACACAATTATCTTGAGAGTACAATTGATTAATTAATTACTTAAATTTACAATTCTGTCATTTTCGGGTACCTTAAATCACAAAAAAAATGCAACTACAGAGTTTTTTATGAGGTGCAGATGAAGTGAGATGTCAACTATTCCTGGACAGTGGACAGGCATCAAAATAATGCCTACTGAAAAATGCCTATATGATACATATTGATATTTCAACTACGCAAGCAAAGGCGAACGTGGAAAAACACACAAGCTCAAGGATCATAAAAAAATGGGTCCTTATTAATGGTATTCGCTAGCAACAACCTAAATGATTTGGAAGATCCAAAACCAAAAAAATGGCATTTGCTAGCAACCTAAATGTATTGAATCGATTCTTTTTAATGAATAGATCCGATCGCAACTTCGAATATGGAATTCAATGGGATCAAATAGGAAAGGATACTATTGAATCATAGAACTAATATGATTGCTCAGATTATTAACTACAACAGAAGCTGGTTGAAAATTGATGCACTAGCATATCTTTCAAACAAGTTTTCAAACTTTTTTCTCTACCCTGACACTCAAAAGGGCAATGCAAAAGTGAACTAATAACATTAAACAGAAATGTACAACTCACATACCCTATTATCACGAGTAGCATGTGGGCTGCTAGCTATTTTAGGCCGAAATGCATTTGGATTGCGTTCCAAAGTAGCTTCAACAGCTTCTCGTCTGGCAGGCTCATTTTCAACATTATTATGACAATGTACACAGTTGCAACCATCACAATATATTCCGGACGCAAAGCACTCACAATATCTGAACACCACATTAACAAAATGAATTTAAATCAATCTCAAGTTCTAACCCAAAAATGGGCAAACTAACTGGATTTTAATGTATTCAAAAAGGTCATCTAGTGTACAGAAAGAAGAAGAAATTAAAGGGAAAATGCTTCGAACCACTGTTAAATGATTTACCAAGTACAATAATGCAACTTTAAGAGAAAGGTCATAAACTAATACCCACAATCCCACACTGCAACCGTGAGAGCTTGTAGCCAAAGAGTAAGGAATATAAACACTCCACATGGATTATGTAAACTATATGTAATTCAAACCCAGGAGGCAGCAGAATTTGGACGATTAGTAGGTAAAATATATCAAGTTCTACTCAGCATAATAATAAAAGCCAATGTAAGAACATAACAACATGTATAGCACCATTGCACAGGCCACTAAATTATACTTTTAATCCAGCCAGAATTGTTACGTTCAAATCCCCAACTTCGCAGATGTTTGAGTAATTGTTTGTGTAAGAAGGTATTGTTTAATATCAAATAAGTTATCACAATACTAAACGGATATGTGATATTATCTAAAACGTCATTTTTCGGAATTTAATTTGCCTAGATCAGTATATGACTATATAGTTAGCTGAAACCACATATTGTTTGATGTATTAGTTAATAGTTATTAGAACCAACTACCACTTGACTACATGTACCATCACTAATCTCTATCTAGAGTAATAAAAAGAATGTAATCAGCTACACATCTTTCTTTTTTGATACGATTCATTAGAGTCAACTTTAAACTTAAACCCAATTGCACTTTTGCTCTATTTTATAAAAACATGTATGAAAGGGGATTTCAGCTCTAACTTACAAAGTAATTAAACTCCACCCCAGAACCTTCGATTCATTTTATATAATCAAAATTCACCAACGAGCCACATTCAAGTAATATTTTATGATCTAAACGCATCATTCATCATGCACGGAGTGTCATCATCTTATAATTGTCCTTGGGTGCACTTTTATAGTGTTAGATATACTAATATACAAAATTAGCTCTTACATGTTCCTATAAACTAGAATGCTACACTGATAGCACAAAGGTATTACTGGAACAGAATTTTCCTGTCATTATTACACAGTTCTTGCAAGACAAAATAGAGGTGTGTCAGCAATACTTACAACTTCAAGCAGCGGGAATGTTTGCAATTACACTGTTTTTGCTTTTTTGGTGTACCATCTTTCACTTCAGAATTTTGTTTTGGGCGAGCTTTCGGCGAATCTGGTTTTCTGAAAAGCAAATGTAGTGTTTCAGTATTAAAAATCAGAAAACAAATCCTTTGCTGCTTCTTCACAGATATACAAAAGAATTGAGGCATCATAAATGTTAAAAGGTGAAGCAATTGTAACTAAACAGGAAAAACACATTGGAATATGCACCCTCTGTGTATTACCTGCAAAGTTCTCGTTATGCAGACTTAAGTAAGCAACAGATCACCTCTCACATACCCATTTTACAAAAAAAACATATACAAAACATTGGAATCAGAATTCATCTATAATATAAATGACATGGAGAATGTGTGAGTGTGCAAGTGTCCTGATTACATTAATAAGCACGAGAAAGTATACTCATTGTTGTGTGATAGAATATGCAAGCACGATCGAGAGAATCTATTACTAGAGATTATACTCACAATTAACATAATACGGGGAAAGAGAAGATGTATAATATAGTATGGGAAAAAAAGATTTTTAATTTTTTTAACGCAGAGGCTGACGCTATGAAAGCGTAATTGTATTCAAATTTTTAACCAGCAAATCCACAGCTTATTACAAGATAGTAAGATACCATCAAAAAGAACGTAACAGCCTAAATGTAAACATAATCAAACCAATACTCCAATTTATCTAATTCCTTAATATCCCAAATGCAAACACCTAAAACTACCACCAAGATATGCTAAACACACATCAAAACTAACAGCACATCCACAGTTTCTTACAAAATACTATAAAAAAAACAAAACTTTAACAGCTTAAACATAACAAAATAATTACTAAGAAACCCCGAAACCTAATTCCATCAAACCAATCCACCAATTTATCTAATTCATTAATATCGGAAATGCAAACACCTAAAACCACAGCCAACAAATACGAAACACACAACAACAAAACTAATCAAATCAACTAAACCACCAAAACTCCACACTTACGAAGGCCTCATAGGCGGATGAGCCGCCTGCCCCTGCGCCTGCATCTGCATCAACAACGACTGCGTAATCGAGGCCGTTTGCACTACCACCGGCCTCACAGGCAATTGCTGAACCACAGGCCTCAACTGACTTCCTGCCAACACTTGACTACTCTCCGCCATCCCCGAAACACCTCCAAAATCCAACTGCCTCTTCGACGAAGGCTCCGATTGAGGCGCCTTCTTCGAAACACCCTCACCTTGCTCCATCTCACTCATATACCACAATTCCTATTCCGCAACACAATTTCAACAAGATCGAGATCAATTTACCTAATAATCACTTATAACTCACTTATACACCGCGAAATCACACCAAATTCACCGCCGCGAATCGATAAATTCATCGACAAACAACCAGAAGCAACGAAACTCAACGAACAATCACGCAAACACATAAATATGAATCAATTCAATTGAATCAATGAGCTCAATCGATGATAAATTATTGAATATGTGTGCGATTATACATACAAGATTGTTGTATGTATATATTGAATGAGAGTTTGTTTTGTGTTGTGTTGGGTTGATGTAGCTCCCTCTCTAGCTTTTGAAATTTCAATTTCACAATTATTTTTGACGGTGTGATTAGGATTTCATCGGACGGTGGATATTTGGTGTTGGGTTGTAATTATTATAATTTCACTAATTTTTGATCGGACGGTTGTAATGGATTTATAATTTCGACGATTGTGATTTGTTTGAGATGGTTCGATGATCCTACGGTGGAGATTTGGAGAGGTGTATTGGATTGAGATTTTAAAGCATTTTTTTGCATTTATGAAATCCGAGGGTATTTGATTGGGATTGTCTGAAATCCATTAAAATCTTGAGATATTCAATTGGGATTTCAAATTATGCTACAAAATCTGATGGTATTCAATTGGGATTTTAAATTATGCTTTAAAATCTGATGGTATTCAATTGGGATTGTTTTGAAAACTGATGGTATTCAAATGCTGATGGATTTTTTTTCATTTCATAAAATGATGGATTTTGTGGCATTTTTCAGTGTAATTTAAGTTTTTTGAAATCCCACCAAAATCAATGGGATTTTGAAGCATTGTTCCTAAATCCTATCAACTCTGCGACATTTTATCAAGAATCCGCAAAAAATCAAAATCTTATGCAATCCATTAAAATCCATAAACTAAAAACAATCCATTAAAATCCCAATCGAATACACCCCCGTTGATGATACTACACCCATGGGTACGAAAAGATTATAGAAATGACTCTAATTTTTCTGCTTCGAGTTTAAAATTTTAAATTTAAATTAGCGGACAAATATATTGAGATATATAACATGTTTGAGAGGTGAACTATGAGTAAAGTTAAATCTAAAATTGATGATTATTTTTTATATTAAAACAATTTATATTTCGAAGAAGAAATGATAGTATTCACTGTATGATATAACTGCAAAAAATTTGATCGTCACATTTTTATAGAATGGATCGGAAGGTGCCTTTCGACATATATATAGTTAGAGGGCTATGTTCATGAATAATAATTGCGATAGAATAAAATAAAAAAATAAATATTTCCAAAATGTATTCGCTTAATAATTTTAACTCTAATTAGTTATCGTATTATCAGTCCATGACATGTATAAATAATTATTGATATATTGCATAACAATTTAGTGTTGTATCGAAATTCTGATTACAATTAAACCTATTTTATCCTATGTCTTGTACATGCAAAAAGCAAAACTCGTAAACTCACAATTATGAATATTATGTTCTTGTGATACAACAATTTTATGAATATTTGAAAATGGTTGTCTTTAAAAAAAAATGTCGGTAAAAACAGTTTGTAAAATTATTGTTTAATAACAATTTTTAATATTCAAATATTTTGAGTTATATGACAAGAAAAATAACAGTTTTAGATAAAATTTGATAGTGAAATTTGTCAAAAAAAATGGAAAAAAAAGTGTTTTTTTCTGTGAAAACTTGGGGTATTTTTTGATCGAATTTTCTATAAGCACTAGCTCTCATGAAAATATTAGCTTTTAATTGATGGATGAATAATAAATGTTAATGGCCCTCATGCATTCACATCAATTCCACCAATAAAAACAAGCCTTTTTCATGAAAGCACGTGCTTATGGTATGCCTTTGGGCACACATTAGAAAGACCCGTTTTAAATTTACAAAACGATTTATCGTCTGCCTTTTTTGTTTACAACAGCCTTGTCACATGAACCAAACCAATGACTGGGTTTGCAATGTAGCAAAACTCTGGCAATTCTGCAGATTACTCCCCATAATCGAGGTAGCTCAATAACATAAGTTTTGTTCTATGTTTAACCCTCTGACTGATTCACACAGAAACAAGAGTAGTTTAGTACTTTATAACATTAATATGATTAATAGAAACTGGTGATTGTCTAACTCTTTCCTTTTTATGTAAACTGAAGTCTGAAGTAATAACAAAAAGTAGACCAAGAAAGAGAGAATGTAACCTTAGTTTCGCTTCTGCAAACTAACTGCAAAATACTGGATCAGGGATAAAAGTGATGAAGACAATGATAACACGATATAAAAGAGAGTATGAGTCTCTTCTGGGCTCACAACAGCACCAAGAAATTGTTTTATGGAAGCAGCAAGACTTGTAAGGTATCATATGGTCTCCTCTAACATACCTATCGAGGCCACTACAAGTAATTGTGATTTGCTCCAACAGGACTCAGTAGGCATCCCCAACTCGATCGCGTCCCAGTGTCCGCCTGTCATCTCGATCTCTTTCCATGTAGATATCCCTGCGGTAGTTCTTTAGTGGTGGTAGATCCCTGACCGGAGACCGACTCCTCTCTCTCACGTCATGGGGCCTAAGCAGAGGTAGATCCCTGACTGGAGACCGACTCCTCTCTCTCACATCATGAGGCCTTGGCGGAGGTACATCCCTGACCGGAGACAGACTCCTCCCTCTCATGTCATGAGGCCAGTGACCACGAGGAGGAAGCAATGTAGGAGGCTCAGGTGGAGATAGTGGTCGCCTCTCATACCCTTTTCTGTCGCTTAATAAATGGTCTCTTTCCCGCTCTCTATCCCAATCCAGCGGCATTGGTCTTTCAATCCTCGGCCTGTCCCTGAATCTGTCCTCAATATAATCTGGATGATCTCTGCGCATTGGATGATCAGGAAAACGACCTTCACGCCTGCGATTTGGAGGACCACCGAGCCCAAAGTCTCTAGGACCACTCCTAGCCCAACCCCGAGGAGGGGATCTGTAACCACTCATGGGCCTCCCAGGATAACGGTCTAGTGCAGGTCCTGGTCCAGGGTAGCGCCGAGCAAAAGGAGGTGGAAACCCAGCATAACCCCTCCTAGGACTCCGAGCTAGATCATAACGAGGCCTTTTGCACTTGTTACAGGACTCTCGCCTTGCAAAGTTCAAGTTATTGCATCTGGAGATGCATCAAATACTAGATGAGACACATGATTATATTACATTGAACAAGAGCCAAAAAGTTTGAAAATATGATTTGATAAAAATTAGAAACAATAAAGAAAATGAAAACTCAGGCAAATATAGGAAGTTAAGATTTATACATATTCCACAGATCTAACCTAACCCAATAACATATAAAATAAATCAATTCTAAATATAAAACTGCATTAGCTAACACATGTATGACCTACAAAACTGCATCTGCATGCCAGTGTAAATGTGCATCAATGGCTGGCACATATATAAAAAAATTAACAGAAAGCTCAAGCTAACCAAAGAATGGGAAGTTAAGATTAATCCATATTCCATATATATAACCTAACCTATATACATAACAACAGGAACATTATTTCTACTAGTATGAAAAATCAATGGGGAGCTATAGTAAATAGATAACATCATTTAAACATATACACGAGCACAACCAATGAAAAGCATCAGTAAATGTAAATATGTCCTGATTAATAAAGCTATATACATGAAAGACTCTCAAGCTAACTCAAGAATGTGGAGTTTGATGCTCAGCATGAAAGCGCTAGTAGAAGAAAATAGAGGGCATTAAGTTAATAAGACTCACCTGGGGTCAGGGCATACCCAATCTCCTTCCCTGGGGCGCACATTAGGACTGTTTCTAGGCAGGTCGTCCCCCCTGAATGTCCCTGGACCCAAACCTCTACCATTAAACCTGCCACCTTCCCTCATATGACCATAAGGAGGTGAATGATCTCGATATCTTGGAGGATCTCTTCCTCTGCCAAATCCATGACTGCGAGGTGGACCATTTTGATGATCAAATTCAGGACTATAGCGACGCTCAGTAGTTCTGCGTCGCACAGGAGAAGCTGAACCTGCACGCACTCTATATCCTGAAAACCCAGTGATGTCCAAAGAATTAAAATATTGAAACCAATAACGCATGATAAAAAACAGAAGATAGAAATGCCCCAACAGCCAAGGAATGACGATTGACCCCCACAATATATCAAACTCATCCAATTCTGCATTTCAGTTGCCATCATTCCTGCATTCTTTTCATGTAACACAGAAACACTAGACTAGGCATAGAAGAATGTACAAACTCATCCGCTTAAAACCAATGATCCGATAAAACAAACCCACAGTCAATTATATCATGTAATAAAAACCATTACCACTGACTAGAGGGAGAGAATTTAACCATATTGCCACCCATAAATAGGCACAGAGTTGAGAGACAGTCTAGTATTAATCCTATAAAAATTGAGACCGAAAATTCATGCCAATGGACCTGCAAGAAGCATCAAGACCAGCTACCCAGACCTACAGAGAACTAATAAATCAAGGGGCCACAGCGTGCTATGATTTAAAAGTTGAGTAACCAACCATCCATATATCCACCTCCTTCGTAACGGTTAATACAATTTCTTACATGTTCAGTTCAAGTACCCAAATATTAAACCATGAACCCTATTAGTGCGTGGAAGATACAAACTAGGTTATTTGTGTAACCAAGTTTCGCATAATGTTGAAGTGAACTTGGGGAAGAATCAATTCAAATCAGTTAGCCAATTTATCTGAATGAATTCCTATGACTGTCCAATCAAACAAGGCACAAGTTCCAGCAAACCATGGACCTCACTTTAATTATCAACCCAAACCCACCAAGATTAACAATAAATATTATGAGTAACCAGGCATCATTTCCACAACTGTGCAGAAACCAAACAGAATATGAGCCCAATACAAAACATCATCCTCCATTAGTTGCTCCTTCCTTGGATGCTAATTTAAGCTGAACCACTCATCAAAAGTACCGAACCCCTGAACAAAATAACGCCTCCGTCTTAACACAAAATGAAACCATGGCAAAACCTTGTGCGTTCATGATCTCAGATGACTCAATGTACACATGACACTGCCACATGCCTACCCCAAACTAAACACACACAAAAAAAGAATTCCCAACCCAAATTCCATTCCCGGGAAACAAACCAATGCGCCTTCTCAAGACACCATGATCTTGCACCAGGCAACATTGTCAGCTGTAAAACACAATAGCAAAATTTATTTTTAATCTGACAATCAATAAATATAGTGCTGGTGCAACGCATATTGAGCAGATTTCTGGAACCTATTTTGGATCAAAGCTAGTACCAATATTTCAGGAATCCAACAAGCAGCAAGAATGCACCTATAGAGCTCATGAATCTCTGATATAACTTATGATTTAGATGATACTCCCTCTGTTTTCAAATGATTGACGCTTGACTTTCTAGCACACACTTTTAAGAGCATTGACCACATAGTTAAAATTATTATTATTATTAAAATTTTATTTTAGTGAATAAAAATATAGGATTAAAACTTTTATTCACAAAATGAAAATTTCAAAAAAAAAAATAATTCTAACTATGTGGTCAATGCTCCTAAAGTATGCCAGAAAGTCAAATGTCATTCATTTAAAAACAAAGTACTGTATCAATTTAGCAGAGTCTTGTGATGTTAGTCATGTTACGGCATCAAACATAAGTGAACTGGAAAAATGATAATCAAATTGCAAAAAAACCATGAGACAACACACTATACAAGAAACAGGTTTCAACATTCTATAAAATTATATGTTCTGCTAGAAAGTGCTAGCAGTTTGCATAAAAGTGGATACTAAAATGCAACTCAATTACATAAATAAGTGCTAAGGAACTGAACACAGATAACAAATCATCAAACATAATAGTTCTGAAAAATATTTTTTTAAACATAATAGCCACAATAAGAAAATTTGCTTTAGTAATATATGCTCGTTAGTATCATTATATTCCAGGCATTAATAGCCTGGAATAAATTGTTTTTCAGGCTCGAAGCATAAAAGCCTAGAATAAAATGTTTTTCAGGCTTCCAGCAGAGCGTCATAATTATAAATGAGAACTTTAATTACTGTCTTGACTTTTGTGACCTTGTATAAAAGCGAATTTTGAACAACTGCGAACAATATCAGCTGCAGTGCTTTACACAGCCAAAATGTATGTGTGTGAGAGAGGGACGGAGGGAGGGTGACACACACACACACATATATAGAGATAGAGAGAGATTTAAACAAGAAACAAAGGCTACATCATCATATATTGTCAATAAAGGCTTTTTTAACAGTTGACAAGAACATAACATTCAACAAAATCAAAGAACAATTCGGTTACAAATGCATCAAAACATTGATTTGTAGCACACTAGCACTATATTGCTACATGCAGGTATATTCTCAAAATACTGAGGCTTAAAATTCAGAGCTGCAAATGTGAAAAGAGCTTTTACACTTACTCCCTCCGTCCCAATCAATTCTATACAGTTTCTCTTTTTGGATGTCCCATCATTTCTATACATTCCCAAAATAGCAACTTTTTACAATATAAAACACTATTACACCCACTACATTCTTCCACTATCTCCATTCTATAATAATAAAAACACTATTACACCCACTACTTTCCTCCACTATCTCAAATCTATTATTAAAAATAAATGGGTCCCACCACTTTACCAACTTTTCATCTAACTTTACTCATTTCTTACACTTTTTCTTGGTCTCCGTGTCCAATCCCAATGTATATTATTCACTGGGACGGAGGGAGTAATACTTAAAAACAGTGCTGGTGTAGAAAATACTGAGTACTCCAGAATATAGGTCCATGCAAAGCCAGAGCAAGCACGAGCTATGGTCCTACTATAATTCAGATATTCAAAGCTAATAATCTTATATCTATCTATTACCATGTTACATATATAGGTTAATAATAAAAACTTACAATATAAAGTAAAAAGATTTTATTTCTGCCAAAGATTAATTTATATAAATACACACACAAAGATACTACTTTACTCAATTATACAATTCGTAATTTCAAAGCTGGCAAGAACAACAAAACCGCTATTTCACAATACAAAGCACAATATCACATTATAATGCGTGATGCGTCACTACTAATTCTTAAGCCTCCAGTCTATTTAAAGCTTAATCAATCACAGAGAGGCGTAATTAAAAAGCAACTAATAACAACAAAACCATCAAACATCGCAATTTTACAAAAACAAAGCACAAAATCACATATATTAGTACCACCACTACATCCTACATCTTCAATCCATCAAACACTAAACTATTATACAGTCCGAAATTTCAAGTAAAGCACCAACCATAAAACACAATTCTGCGACACACAGCACAAAATCGCTTGAATTAGTAGTATTAAAGCCTTAATCAAGTATCCAATACACAATCTTAAACAAGTTAGAACAACACAATCGTCAAACACCACAAAATTGCACACCAAAACAAACAGATCTACAATTTATTCACAGTAATTAACAAACTAGATATTTCAAATATCACAAAAAAAAAATTGTGCGTTTTTCTTACCGTCAGCAAATTGTTCGGAGCGAGAATAGGGAGGCGGGCCGGGTCGGACCTCGCCGGGCTCGTAGTCGCTACCACCGCCACCGCCGTCGCTGTCACTTGGCCGGACGACGAGACTACTGAGAAGAGGCTGATGTGGCATCGCCGGATCTTTCTCTCTCGAACTCATCTCTCTCGCGCTCTCTCTCTATCTCTCTCTCGCTAATAATAAATAAATAAATTGGTTGGAGAGAAGTGAGAACCCTAATTAAAAAGAAGCTATGTGTGTGCAACTTTACCAATAATATGCGCCTAGGCACATGTTGAATTGTTGATGCAGCTGTGATATTTTCACTTTTGTAATTTTGTCCGTATTATTTTTGATTTTTGATGTGTATAAAAGAATTAAAAAAACGGCTTTAGTTATTTAAATAATATGTTTTTTACATACCCTGGTGCTCCCTCTTAAATTAGTTTTAAAATTTATATAATGTTAATATTTATTTGGCCTTCTAACATACTACCTCCATCCCAAATTAGATGGTCCCGTTGACTTTGGGCACGTAACTTTAGGTGCATTGACCGTCTACTTCCGAAATTTATTTTTTTATTTTTTTTTTGTAAATAAAAATTTCATATTTAAATATTTATTTGCAAAAATAAAATTTTAAAAATAAGTCATGTAGCTATGCGGTCAATGAACCTTAAACTGTGTGCCCAAAGTCAACGGGGCCATCTAATTTGGGATGAAGGGAGTATCAATGTATAAATGGTTAAATAATTTTTTAACAAAATATTCTCATTTAAATTTTACTCTCTTTAATTAACAGAAAGCATTAATAGTAGAAATTAAATTCCATTGTATAAGTTAATGACTATAAACATTATAAAATTTTATTTGATACAATATTTTGAAATGATATGTCCGTGAAGACTTTCTTCATATAATTTAGAGGAAAATTATTTAATTAATAAATAGTCGATACACAAAAAACGATAAGGTGCAATTTTAGTTGATTAGTCTGATGAATGAGTTAAAGAAAAATTTTCTGCCAATAATATCTTTTCATAATTTCTTCAGTATGTTAAAAGTTAACATTCAAATTAAAATTATTAAATTATCTAATTTACCTCGATATCCAATTATATTGTCATACTTGACCTATAATATTGAACAACATCACATGATTAGATTATGTAGTAAGTATATATATATTTGACCTAACTGAATACTTAATCATGATTATAACGAAATTCATATTTTTTTATGAAATAAAAGATTATTTTATTGTTAGGAGTCATGTTTTTAAAACTTATTTCAGAAGGATGTACAATGATATTATTCAAAGTCTTATGTAGTACTCCATTGCATGAATCAACAAATACTGATTTATTAAGTCAAATTTGTCAAATAATTTTTCAAAACCACTCGAATTATTGAATTTTTTTATTTTTTTAATATATTTTCCATTAAAGTCTATTTCAAAAATGGTCAACAATGTTAAGTGACAAAATCATTGTAAATTATGTGATATTGAACAACTTTCACCTCTATCTTTATATGTCTAGTTAGAGTTGAGGATGCAACTGATTCTCGTAACTTCAACTCATTCAATCAATAATTTTAACTTATTATTATTATGGAACCCTATGTCATTAGGCTGATGATTACATGAAACACATTCTGGTGTTGGCATGATATGAACTATCTAATCATATTGGGCCTATTATCCCCTACTTAAATGAATGTATGGACTCATAATTATCTTTTTTTCAAATGCCTTCAAATCGTTCACTTGATCTTTAAGAATTATGGACTTTTGATATTTTTAGCCTTCTAAAGAGTTTTTATTCAAATTTGTCTTTACCCTCAACGCCTATAATTAAGGTGTATTATAGACCTTCTCCACAATATTTTTAGATTGAGTAGAAGATGACACTTGTCCAAACAACTAAATCTTTAATGACAACATCAGACAAAAGTCTTCTAATCATTAAGTTGGGTCTTCTTAGAAATTTATGCTCATTGCTTGTCATATGTTTGTTGTATTTTCTCATTTTTCTTGTCATTTACTTCTCTGACCTCATCAACCTCAAATCATTACCTCCATTTTTTGTTTGATGTGGTTTTCTTAAAGGTGGATAATTTGATCACTTCTGCCATGAATTTTCACGATTGTTACAATCATTTTATTCCTCATGTATACTTTTTCAAACAATGAACTTGGACCCTACTTAATTGACTTCCACTTAGGCAGATTCATACCATTCCTCTTTGAAAATACATATATACCTCTCTAAGAACACACCATGGTTACATGCTCCTCTCCTTAATCTTTTTGATCTTCCTTTTTAGGTTCTTGAAAAAATATTGTTAAAACATCTTTGTACCACTAAATTCCTAGAAATCTTTCCATCTTGGTGTTGGAATAATCAATTTATTGGACAAACAAGCCCATAATATTTCTGCCTATTTTTTTTTATAATCTACATTTTAACTATTTTACATGTCATAAAAGTTTTTACCAGGTTCATCACGGATTTATCATCATATAACAACATAATACCTTTATCAAAGTTATGTTATTCATCTTGAAATTACACAATATCAGTTTTACTATAATTATACGTAGTAGCAAAGTCATAAACATCCTCAATATGGATCAAACCTATGTTAATATTTATGACGACAAATCAAAAGATGAAGATTTACTTTATGTGCTCCTTGTTATTCAGGGGAGTGATTAGGCTACACTCACACATGACCACATCAAAAATCTCGTTTTGTTATGCAATGCTCTGATCAATTAATATTTGTGTTCCAATCAAGTTTTCAAAATTGTTAATGCTTCTTTCAAAAAGCAATCATGTTTTTCAAGATATATTTGCAGCAGAGATGGCTGTTCGATCAATCTTGTAATAGGACATGGCATAAATGTTGAGAAATCCAAAAATAATGGAGAAGGCTCAAGCTGAAGTCGAAATGCAATTCTTTGAAAAGTGAAATTTATGGAAGAGAATATATAGAACTTCCCTTACTTGAATTCAATTATCAAAGAAACCATGCGATTGCACATTTCTACACCAATACTACCAAGGGAATCGTGAAAAAGGTTGTGAAATTAATGTATTTCTTACACGAGCATAAACAAAGATGATAGTCAACATATGGGCAATGTTTAAAAGTCCTAAATACTGAAGTCATTTATTATTTATCTATATCATGTTAGAGCATCTCCAAGAGACTCTTGAATAAGCTCTTAAATTGAAATTTGAGGGGGGAGAAAGAAATTTTTGCTCCAAGATATTCTTACTAGTTCTTCATATCACCAAGAGTCTCTTGTTTCTCTCTCCTCTCTCCTCAAAGTTAAGAGCCACTACAAAGCTCTTAACTTATTTTTTACAATAAAATATTCATTCCCCCCAATTATATTTGAGTTTGTGTCATATACAAGTCCAAACAAGAATAAAATATTTATTATCAAGATGTTTCATAAATTTCAACAATAAAATAAAAAAAGAGCCGAAAATTATTAGCATATAAATCTTCAAAAAGATTATACTAAATAATCTTTTTTTTTGAAACTACTAAATAATCTTTTTTTTAATCGTGCGAAGCGCGTTCCCCAGTTATGTATAAAAACCGCATTTGTGGTGCGATGCGGGCGGTTTACGTGGTTTGGGCAGTTTTATGATCACCCCTAGTATTCGCTACCTGGTGGTGATCTAGATATCTAATGGAAATGCCATAATGGAAAACTAGAAATTCTTTTCATAACTCTTGTTGTATGTTTTAATTGCAGCTCTTCCTGTGAATCTGTTGTGATTGTTACTCTATTATGTGATTATATATTGTGTTGATTTCAAATAATCTAGTGGACTTGTCTGACATTCAGTTGTTCATTCTTGTATCTATTTACAACATGTAAACAATAAGAATGAACGGCAACAAGAGAAAAAATAGGACTTGACAGGCAAGCTAGAATGAGGGTTAGCCGAAGAGTTTCTGAAGTAAGAGTAAAAGTGACGATCTTTGTGATTTATGACTATGTACTTTGAATTATATTAGTAATGTAAACAAATTTGTAAAATGACGATCGATCTTGAACTTGTGGGGCGGGAGTTTGTAAGTTAAAACAAGTATGTCAGATATAGTGTGGCGGCCTGGATCCACGAGATGTGGGTCCTTGGCGTCACATATACACACATGAACAACTTTTATTTAATTGCTTGTGCTTGTTTTTGACGGAGGCTAACAACAACTATAACCATCATTTGTCAAGTTGTATCAGGTTAATAATAACATTTCATCAACAAAGGAACCTAACATTAGGGTTGCATGATAACCTTTGCTACACATAAAGCTAGCCAGGAGTGATAACTACAACCAAAACAGAAGTTTACTGGTACTTAGATGTCAGTATACATGAAGAGGAGATTGCTTGGATAATGCAATAGATATCATTGAGGATTCATATAGCTTTGAATCTCCCTCCATTTCCATGCTTTCCTCTTCATCATGATTCCAGACCTTTTGCTCAACATTAGGCCCATAAGCCCAACTGCACACCAAGAAGTACAAGAAATTTGCTGCACACAGTATTGAAAGGACCCAATAATAATAATCATAATGGCCTTTGTTCAAGTTATTTCCAACCCAACTTTCTTTGCCACCATGCTTGGAAACTTTATCTACAATTTCCACAATCAAACTGCCTAACAAGTTCCCAAAGGCCATTCCTAATGCGAAAAGAGCCACTGCAATACTTCCCATAGTCTTCGGAAACTGAGAGTAGTAGAATTCTATTTGTCCAATTGCATTGAATCCTTCAGCTAGTCCTATTAAAGCATACTGTGGAATCAGCCACATTGCTGACATGTTCACCACCCCTTTAGGAGTGTCTACTAGTCCTTCATCGATGGCATGTTGTCGACGGATATTCTCAGTTATTGCTGCCACTGCAGTGGCAGCAATGGAGAGAAATAGCCCGGTTCCCATACGTTGCTGGAGGGTAAGACCACCTGGCCTTTTCGTGATCTTTGTTATAAGGGGTACTATCAGTTGATCATATACTGCAACCCATATAGTTAGTGTTAGAAGTGTGAATACTCCGTAGGAGCCTGATGGAATCTTGAAGTCTCCTACTAAAGTTCTGTCCATTGTGTCTGCTTGGAGTACTGGAAATGAGTGTTGGTTAACTGTGACCGCGATTATGATGCCTGTGGACCAAATTGGGAGTACTCTGATCAGAGCTTTAAATTCTTCTACTTGTTGAACTGTGCATATGCTGTCCTTTGGCCCTATAGTTAAACCATCTGGTTCTCCAATTCTACGGATACAAGCCTTGTTTAGGAACCTACAGAAGTCGAGAAATTATAAGTATCATCCTCAGAGTATAAAAATAAACAGGAAACCTATACCTCAGCTGCTCTGTTGGTGAAACAAATTTAGACCCTTTGTTATGATGATACCAGCCATCCAAGTGTTCGGGTGGCAAAGCGAGGTGCTTGTTTTTCCAAGATAGTGAAATAACTTGAACAAAATCTTGAAGCATGCTCTTGTTTGGCTTTATCTTGATAAAAAGAGGAGAGCCAATCAAGAATAGTACTGTTGACAGTAACAAGCATCCAACTGGAACTCCGAATCCCACAATCCACCCGAATTTGTTTTGAATATACACTATAACAGTTACTGAAATCATGAGAGAAATTCCAACTGAGGCATAGTACAAGTTAAAAAACCTCTGCAGAATTCTCTCATTTTCCGGGTTATCAGGCTTATCAAACTGATCTGCACCAAATGCTAGAGAACACGGCCTAATTCCACCAGCCCCTATTGCCATAACAGCCAGTGAGATGAATAGAAGTGCTAGCTGCCCTGAGTCTGGCTTCACACAATCTCTTGGCTGTCGAATATCACAATCAGGAGGCGTGAATTCTGGAATTATGGCTGTGAACCACAGAATGATAGTTCCCTGTATGAGAAAATTTAAGTAAATGAATATCAGTATTCTGAACATCAATTATGACTAATATCAATTAGCAAAAATTAAAAACTATGAATATTATTTTTGAGACAAGAAGGTAGTGAGCTTACAATTAAGGTAACAACTGTGCCCCAAGCAATGACACGAAAGCGGCCCAAGTAGGAATCAGACAAGAAGGCTCCCAAGATTGGCATGAAATTCGCAATGGCATTCCACAAGAACAAAATAGTAGTTCCTGTAACAACATCCATGTGATACTCAAAAACCAGGTACAGAATCATGTTTGCATGAAGCCCTGTACTTGCCACCTTTTCAAATGCCTCGTTCGCTGCAAAGAAACAAAAAACCATCTAAATTTCCAGCTTCTGAAGCACAATATTAGGCCATACAATTTTATTTTTCCTGAGAAAATACATGTATCCAACAAAACAAATCACCTATGATAAAAGGCATGGTTCGAAGTCCTCCTAGTTTTCTGGTGACTATTTCTGATGAAAACTTCATCTTTTCCATTACAAATAAGTAGCTCGAATTTTAGCAGTTTTCTGCAGAACTTAAGACCTAAGATATGGAGTAAACATCTGACAAAGCTATTTCTATGCAGTTAGTGAGTTATTAAAGTAAATTAAGGAACATTATGGGGATGCCTTTAGTACTTTGTATTATATGTATTCGGCAATTCCAAGTAGAATTTTCTATGTTTTCTTCATGTATTCATCTGATGTAAAACCGGCATTACAAAATTGACTACCTTCTTCTGGCATAACAGACATTCCCATTACCTTGGCTTTTCTGAATATTTTTCTTCGAACGTTAAAACTTAAAAATAATATAAAAATCTAGTAATGTCCCGAATGGATGGAACGAGTCCAAGTGTGTTTAAAACAAGGCATGAAGTAGCGTCGCCAGGCTTAATCATCGGTGACTACAGACTAGAGCATGTACTCGGGTTAAAACTTATAATCAGCTATGACAAGTGTAATGCTCTTCGACAGTCTTGTCATTGTCCAAACTGCTCTGGATCTGCAGGCATTGCCTGTAGCAAGTTGAAATGGTCAAGTTACTATTCTAGGAGAATCTGGTTTTTCCTGTAACCCTGTGGTTAAAGGGCAAAAAATTCCCATCATGTTATTTAATTTTTGTTCCCATTACATCATATTCGGTATAGGTGACTTGCTCCTTAACTTACATCGGATGATTGTACTTAAATACGGGTTGAGTTATATGGAGACTACTATTTTATAGTAGAGTGGAGATCATATATTTTCTTCAGGCAAAACATAATAGTTTATAGAACAGTATGTTTGTAATGATCTGCAAGAACAACATATATAGTCTCCAGATCTCCGATAAAATAGTGATCTCCATAACTTTTCCCATGTATGTCACAATAAAATGAAGTTTGTTATATTACAAAGTATAAAGTAGCAGTATGCTAACTAATGGTCATCTCCGGAATCAGATTCATCTGCATTATGATTATTCATCAACCACTTGACGTCGATGAGATGCCCTTGCACCATCTTTTCTGCTATGATTCTCCTATTACATCGTTATACATTGGTCGATTCATACATTTATAAAGATGTTTCTACGAGACTTTAACATATCTTTATGAAGTTTTTGATAAATTAATCGTACTTTAGCTAGCTATTTTGTTCTTCACTCAGACATCTGAGGACAAAAATATTAACAATATTGTTAATACAAATCTCCAGGTTAAATACGAATCAAGAAAGTGCAGCACTACTAATCAAAGAATATATATTCTGCACATATTAGTGAAGTTTCTGTACAGCTCTTGCTAATAAGCAAATATTAAGTCGAAACACATAAAGAATGAAGCTTATCTTTCTTTCATATTCTACTGCACATACTATATACATTTCCTTGGAGCATTAGCTGTCATGTGGAGAAGCTTATTTCTCCAGAAAGAATGTCGAATTGAACTTTTCTGATTGCATGTCTTCACATCTTCCATGAATATATGGCGTCGAAATCAGCCTAATCCCCATGCCTGATATCCAGAAGATTAGTTAAGAGATTGACATACTTCTTACACTTGTTAGTAGTTACTAATTTGTATGAATTTAATGGTACTGCATGATTCTCAGTCATATAGAACTGTTTGATATTGAAATTTTTGTTTTGACTTGCATTTTTGACACGAAAAATTTATATCTGTTACCTGGATCCTGCCATTGGAAGTGCCAATTACTAGAACCTCTTCATCGCTATCTAAGGCCATGCACAGAACCTTTCCATTTGTGCCGGTTTGCAGCGTTTCTTTTTTGTCAAGTTTCTTTCTGCACCAAACTTCCACTATCCCTCCTTTACATCCCAAATAAATTAAATCTGAGGTTACCTCCATGGACCGAACTTCCAGTGTTGATGGGACTGATCCAATGATATCATAAGTCGAAGCACTCCATATCTTGAAGCACATGAATTGAACAATATTTAGTATAATCAACCACTATGATTTTGTTATGATCATAGTTATGCAACACTAAAAAGAAAAAGAAATAGTATGTTCCTCATCTTTGCCATTGGATAGGCATGAATTAATTACTGGCCATTAGTCGAAAATGTATGTAATGGTACCTTCACTGCTGCTCCATCCAAGGGAGAACTAGCTGAATATATTAGCCCATCATGAACTTGCAGTGCATATATAGGATTTGCCTTGGTAATAAAATGTCTTGAGCCACTTTGGATGGTACAGAGTGCCCCTGTTTCCAAATCGATTTCCTGCAAATATCAATTAATTCAGTCTAAGAACAATGAATAAAACAATAAACAGTTCCAACAAGCAGGCTGTTGTTATCTGTGCTACCTGAATGCTGTTATCGTGGCATCCGCAAAACAACTTCCCTTGTACAAGTACCAAGCACTTTACATATTTTTTCGGATTCAGCAATTTTGATGTTCCATTCAGTGAGTGTACCTAATAGAAATATAAGCTAAGTCTTGTTAGTTAAGGGGACAGATACAAACCAACTTAGTTGCTTAATAGAAATGTATCACTGTGCATTACTTTGATTCCAGCCCCATTAGGAATGTAACATGAGATGTTGTTTGCAATTGCTAGATTATTAACATGGTCCTTCATTTCAGAGACATGTTCACATTGCATCCCTTCACTGTCAACATTCCAGGCCTTCACAAGAAAACAAACTCTCAGCAATGAAACTGATACATTGAGAATGTAGGCCTTGAGAAAGAATATAGCCTACCCTCACGGTCTTATCAAGAGAGCCGCTATATAGTTTATCCCCTGATTCTGAAACTGTCAAGCTAGTAACTGCCTTGGTATGCTCTCGAGTCTCTTGAATTAAATGCAGAATGCTTCCTTTACCAGTCCACGCCTTAAGCAGCGAATGGGAATAAAAGATTTCATCAGAACAGGAAAAAAAGACAAGGATACATGATATATCAGTCGTATAGTTTAAACATGTGCTGCCTAGTTACCTTGATTGTGCCATCCGAATGGCCAGAAAAGATTTTGTCTTTGAAGCATACTACTGAGAGAACTTCACCATTTGCACTGCAATCTTCTTGAACTAGTTCTTTATGATTCCACATTTCCTGAAGGAACCAAATTAGTCTAAGATTAGAATAATGTCTTTCAATTTTCAAGAAATTTGCAAGAGAGTACGAGAAACTAACATTACTAGAGTCATCTCCATCTGCTAGACTTTTTAGCATCTCGAAAGCCACTACAGAGAATTTCTTAAGTTCCCTCAGGCCTTTCAGGATATCTTTCATGTATAATGTTAAATCTTGCAGCCCCTCTGAAACTCCATTTTCCATATTAAAATGGATTTAGTCAGTGACAAACTAATATGAAGTACATGTATTCTGCTTTTGGATAGTTTATATACATTAATGAGTCTACACACAACTACTCATAATTTAGATAAATAAATACTCACCAGGTTCATGGATAAAGCTGCTTAAAGCGAGCATGGAAACAGCTCTGTCTTCTATGTCCTTCGCAGACTTAAAGATTGAGACGAACTGCTCGAGCAAGCAGGCTCTGGCTGCTCCTCGGATTCCAGTATCTGGAAGTCTAGCAAGCATATCGACGAGCCAGGTAGCTGATACAAAGCATGCTGAATGTAACTTTGCATTTGTACTCTTTAAGCCTTCTGCCAAAGCCTCGAACAGTAGACCAAACTCATGGCTCACCAGGGCAAATGCCACTTTTTTCTCCCATTCCTCAGCAGCATTCTCCTCTTCCTATTGATTGAATAGATGAAATACTAAAAGAGAACTTCTAACTGGTAAATTCTGAACCGATACCATAAAACAAAATAATGCGAGCTCACCATCATTTCTCCACTATTCTGAGAAGTCATCATATCCTGGTCCTTTAGCATCTGAGACTTGTAATTTTTGTGAAGACCTGCGCGTCTGAGAAGTAAATCTCGGGCTAGGGACTTTCCAGAATAAGAGAACCTCCCTTGAAGGACCAAAATTGTCTCAGCAGCAGCTATTTGCGCATCAGGGAAATCTGAATTTCTAAGACACGAGATGATAGTATCTACTGCTTCTTCTCGGTATATACTTGCCTTCCTTGGCTTCATCTAAGAGTACAGAACTGGAGGTTAACTTACTCACATTTTTTAATTTTGAAAAAAATGCAAGACAGAGAGAGGTTCAAACCAGAATGTCGAGTTGCAGAAGAAGACCGGCTACAACAGGACGTTGATCCTGGCGTGCTGTTTGCAGATATATGAGTAAGGTGTGCATTGTACTAAAAGTACCTTCATCCTTTATGACATGGAGTATATTTTCATTATCTATTCTTCTGAAGAATCCCAAAATTAAAATTAGATTTTTTGTTCATGCTTTATGCAACTGTAAAATAGCCACAATTGTACATGCTTAGTTAAAAACAAGAGAAAGAAACAGAATAAGAGTACCTGTGCAGCTTAACTAACTCCGAAAGAAATTGAACTATCTGAAACCTTTCTTTTTCATTTGCCTCCAAGAAGCTTTCTATAAGTGGAGCCAGTTCGGCCTTCTGAGCAATAAGGTTCCTACGGTTGCCATCTTCCTGTATACATCTCAGCAAGATACTGACAGCAGCACACCTTTCTCCGTGCCACTCGGCTTTTAAGCTGTATAGAATATTTTCAATCACTTCATCTGAAATAAAACTGCTCAGAGCTCCTGATATGCTTATTTCATCGGCACTTCCAAGAATCTGTTTAAGCAAAAGAACAGAAGCTGATTGTGGCCTTATACACATTTTGACAAAATCATCCTCTTTCTTTCCTAAAACATTTAATAAAGAATCTAGTATTCCCACATCAATGAAGCTTGTAGCAGAACTTCTTAAGAGATAAACCAATACAACAGCCTCTAGCAACCCCTTTCTAAAGAGTGCTACCACACATTCAACATCAGGATCTACTCCACATAGTGTCTGGATCACGCTATCGTCTCTTGATCCAAGTTCAGAAAGAAGAAAAACTGAGGCTCTCAAGACTTGAGCATCAACAGAATTAAAAAGGATATCCACAAAACCATTGATAATTGATGGTTCTGAGAGCATGGTTTGAATATCTGCTTGCATGTTGGCTTCCTTCCAGAACTTCTCAATCCACAGTACTGCCATTTCAGACTCCTTCAATATTTCTGACATAGATAAGGTTTCTATTGCATGACGTAGCTCACCAACTGCGCCATCAAAAGTAGCCTGGCTTATGACACTGTCAGGAGACGCTAGAGGCGCACCATTGCTAAAACTTGGTTCACTTTCCTGATGTTGATTATCAGATTTAACAGGAGTTGGACTGGAATTCTGTTCTCTCCATCTTGCAATCAGACGTTTGAGCACGTAATTTGTATTAGGCAGTTGAGTTCCATTTAGCTTTTGCCTTGTAATGGGGCAAGTTAAATTCCCCCTATCAATCCATTCTTGGATTGCTTTACGCTCATAAGTCTGTCCTGTCTCAAGAGTCACTGGATCATCAAATATATAACTTGTTATCGGACAGACAAAATCCCTAGGGGCCTTATGCTTTCCTCCACCAGGCGGATTATCAGTATCTGTCATTTCAGGATCTGGAGAACTGGTGACAATAAAATAAAAAAAAATAAAAAAATGGAAACTAAAACATTTCAACTATGCGTAAGAGTATCAATGGTACATACCAGCTTGAATCTGTCGAACTGGCCAACCCTATAATCTGAGACTGGCTTTGTCTGGAATCCAGTGAAGAACTGCTTTGGTCCATTTCCTGGAAGACATATTATAACTAATATGAATAGCTTTGTAAATCAGTCAACCAAGGTCCAAGAATAACAATTCCTGTCAATATCAGTACCTCTTTCTTCCCTTCACAATCTGAAGAAGAATAACTATAATCAGCAACTGGTTCAGATTCACAGTCTTTGTTAAACGATGCCATGGATCTCTTTAACGATCCCCGGTTAGTCAGGACTTTCAAAGAGACCCTTTCAGGGAAAAAGGATGGAAACTTGGAGAGATTTCTTGATACATGTTTTTCTTCGTCGGTCCATATTGGCTGCAGGAAAGGAAGTAGTAGAGAAATAACATGTCAATCACAGTGCGAAATCTTGAATCTCCATACTAGATCTCAACCACAGAAGCTAAAATGACATGTGAATCATAATGCAATATCTTGAATCTCCATACTGGATCTCAACCGAAGAAGCTAAATCCTAGTTGACTAAATATCATTGCATCTCATTATAAACAAAGAGCTGAAATCTTGACACTCAAAATGCACATGCATACATGAGCATATTTCACATGTTAGCTAGAGCCCAGAGGTTTATATAATTCAACTATAACATCACCAACAGAAAAGGTTTAAATATGCAAGATGTTCATTTAGAAAAACTGTTCTATGTCTGTTGTATCCTCCACATGCTTAATATTTCTTGAAAATTTTTAAATGTCACATGAGATTCCATTTTCGAAGGAGGGCCAATTCAGACTTTGTCCCTTATTTGTTCAATGAAGTCAATACAGCTTCAGTATTAATCAAATACAAACATTGACATGTAATCTTTCTAAATCTTCGATTAGTCTCAATAATGAACCTCAATCAGACCTAATTTAACTGAAATAGTGGCAAAAATTGCTATATTTGGTATTAAAGAAAAGAATATAGAAATATAGTTTGCCTGCAGATATTTAAAAACGCGGCTTCTGGGTTGAGGGACCATGTGTATCAAGAAATCCCATCAACCGTTGTAGAAAGGCCTAATGGCAAATTTCTTTCTTCCACTGAAACCAAGCTTCCACTTACTACACACATGGGCGGGACTAGGGGAAGGCTAATGCAGGCTGAAGCCTGGGCTGAGTTAGAAAAATCAATGGATCTTTTATTCTCAGTCATAGTTTTTTCCTTGAACTTTAGCAGATTTCTCCATATAAGCCCCGACTGATTTCATATAAACAATTAAATAATAATAATTTTAGATTTCAGCTCTGGTCATTTCAATTTGTGGTTCCGCCACTGACTACACATATTCTACCCCACATAGCTTAGAAGGTCAGGGAGACAAGGCCAATGGACCGCTATTGACTACACAAATTCTACCCCACGTAGTTTAGAAGGTCAGGGAGACAAGGCAACCGAACCAATGGCCTCTATAGTTTTTACTTCGCATTATCTTCCTCTCTGTAGTTCTTTATGACACATTTACATGATGTTGTTTCTCAGTTCTACTAGGATATCAAAACTAAGCTTTAAAATATGCCTTAAGATATTACTAGTTGATGTTCCAAATTAAGACGAAAGGTGATGTTGATGAGAACTTCACGACTTATCTATACTGGAAACGAAGATGATTAAATTACTGATGATATTAACTTATAAGAATAAAACATATCGATCTTCTAGGGGAATTGTCTAAGCTGGGATCTTCATGGAAACAACTTCTCTGCCTCTAGGAGTAAAGCAATGATCTGTTTACATATTACCCTCCCCAAATTCTGCTCTACGAGCAAAATGCACTATTCCAATTTAATCCTACTGGGGAAATTAAGGCTGCAAAGCTAGCTATCGGAAGAAGGAACTGAACACAGAAAAGTAAAACAGACATTAAATAATAAATCTGGAAAATAATCATTACATTATACCGTCCATTCTTCAATCCAGGTCCATCAGTATCAATCTCCACCGGGTCATGATCACTACCCTCAATTCCGCCCTCTCTATCTGTCAATTCCAGAACCAAAGAGGGCGGATCAATCACTACATATTCATCTTCATTCTTCAAAACCTCCTTAAAATACCAAACAAACACCCTACAATTCTCATCAAGAACATCCTCATAATTCCTCTCCAATTCCTTCAACTCCGAGGCCTGATTGCCATTCATCTTCGACAACAAAGTCGTGCAGGAAACGCCAACAGACTCCACACAAATTGAATGATCATCACTGTCATAACCAGAGTCCTTGCACAAAGAAGACAGAATTCTTGACTTTTGCTCATTATACCATTCAAGAACTCGAACAAAATGTCGTAAAAACAACCCCTCGAATAATTCAGGTGATATTTCTGATCTAGCAAGAGAAGGGTCATCATAAAACACTTCCAACAAACTCAAAGCACCTTCAATAGGCCGGTTCAACAGAGAATAAACAACACACGAAAGAAACCAAGAAAACACGTTTTTCGGGTAAGAATCAACAATTCTTTCAGCTACCCTAAGCGACGAAGACTTGACAGATGCATCACTACTTGATATTGCAGCTTCTAATGTCTCCGAAGCAATGCTCATTTGTTTGACAATGTTTTGGTCTAAATTCGAGGTTTTCTGCCCGAAAATTGAGTATATTCGACGTCGAAAATCTCGTTGCAGCAGAATTTCGGATACGAAGGCGGTGGTGTGGCGCAGAATTTCATCTGAGGTGGTGGCAGAAGAGGACATGGTGGTGGAACAAGAAGTTGAATGAAGGTGTTTGGTTTTTTTTGTTGTGGGTTTTGGACAGAGCTCAAGGTAACTAAAATTTAACTGTTCACTTTGATGGCGGGAATGGTACGGCACTACACTATAAATGACAAATGTGGAGTTTATGTTCGTTTTTAAATTTTCTTCAAAACCGAAAAGAATGTTTGAATATTATATAAATATATATAAACTGTAACATCATGACGAATGAGAATTTCCTTTTATTGAATGATAGTATTATTTGTCAATGATATTATTATTTGTCAAATATTGATTGAAATTCTTAAGACATGTATTTATTTGAATAAAATGGAATGAGTGGAGAATGAAATGAAAAATTATATAGGAGTCGTTTGTTTGGATGAGTTTAAAATAAGTGCTTCTTGTTTAAAATAAATAAGTGGAGTAGAATTTAGAAGCATAAGACTTATAAGTGATTAAAGTGTTTGGGAAATAAGTAGAAGTCTCGAAACAAAAACTAGCATTCCTAGCTTTTTATAAATGCGTCTGGACTTATTACACAAACGGTACGAATAAGTGCTCTTAACTTATAATCCGAAAGCTGGACTTATAAGTGTTAAACAAACACCCACATAAAAATTGTGGAGGAAAAAGAAAACATGAGATAATATTGACTAAATATGAATAAGTTTAAATTTGTTGTCATAAAGATCGTAAAAAAACATGATAGAGATGTCGGATACAGATGCGAAATGAACATTTCTCTTAAAACATACGTGTTAAAATTTTAGTTAAAATAGTAGTAATGAAATTAGTGTAGGGATGAAATTTATAAATATTTTCTTTAATCAACATCATGTTGCAGTACAAAATTCATTTCATTTCATTAAAGTGAATATAACATTATTCTCCTTATATATTTATGAATTTTTATTCTATTAGTTTGCCCATATTTCTGTCCACACAGGTGACAACAAGAGAAAATAATAGTACAAGTGAACATGGAGGAACTCGATCTAGTAAAATCTTGAAACGAATAATAATAATATGTCAAGATTAGGATATAATATTATGATATAATATGAGAAAACTTCTAATAATATATTATATTATTCAACAATTTGTAAAAAATTTTTTACAAGCTATATAGTTGATAAGAATAGGTGACAATGCAGATCAATACTCTCTCCGAAGACACTCCACAAACAAGATAATAAGAATAAAGTTAAAAAGAGTGTCCAAAAAGTGAAATTTGATTATTTAATTATTAAAAAACAAATGAGGAATGAGTTAGGGATTATGAGGAATGAAATTTGGATCTTAAAGTTTAGGGAATGAATAGGGACTCTGTTAGAGTGAATTTTTGCTTATATTACTCAAAAATTTAACTTAAGACATCATATAACTAATATGCTCTTTATTCTTATTATCTTTTTGTTAAAAGAATTTTAATTTAATTTAATACTATAATAATGATAAAGAACACAAATAGAGATTATTGTTGGAGTTGTTTTTATGATTCCTATTTTTAGAATTTGAAGTATTTATTATATATTTAAAGAAACTACACAGCTGGAGATGTTCTTGGTAGTTAAGTTCGGATTTAACCCGTTGTAGATATGTAGGGGTGAGCAAAACCGAACCGGAACCGAAAAACCGAACCGAACCGTGTAAATTCGGTTCGGTTCGGTCCTAATTTTCTGAAAATTCGGTCCATTCGGTCCGGACCGAATAGACCGAAATAAAGTCCGGTCCGGTCCGGTCCGTAAAAAAATATTTCGGTCCGGACCGAATAGACCGAAATATATATGATTTTAATTAATATTTATATTATATATCTTATATGTTATAATTATAATATCTAATTTGTAAATTTAATTATATCTATGTTTAATGAATTGGGGGTGATTAATTAATATGAAAATTTTAAAATAAAAGATGAATTTTAGTTTTATTTATAATATAATTTTTTATTTTAAAAATAATTTCGGTTCTTTCGGTCCGGACCGGACCGAACCGAATTATTTTGGTTCGGTCCGGTCCGGTCCATTATAAAACTTCGGTCCGGTTCGGTCCGAAAAAAATTAAAACTTCGGTCCTCGGTTTATTCGGTTCGGTCCGGTTTTGGACCGGACCGACCGAATGCTCACCCAAGATATGTATAATTCAAAACTCGAAATTGGACTACCACACTAATGTGATAGAAATAGTTCCTTGTTAAAATATGTAGTTTTACAAATTAATATTATATACACAGAAAATAAATAGATATAGCCATATAGCTATTTACAACAAAGTATAATTTAAATAAAGCAATGATAGCCGATAGGCCGTCCATAGCCGGCTTTGACTGTATACACTATGTCGCTTCTTGGACGGTTCACTGCATATAATTAACGACTAATTAATCTTTGACAACAATTAGTTTATTAATAAACTTCTTTTTCTTTTGAATACTTGCTATATTTTCCAATAAGTTAGACCGCTAGACCCGCTAAAATCTCAATAATTTATTAGTTTTAGAAGTCACTTGTTGTCTTGCTAGGAAATGACAAGTTGTTGCAACTTTTTTGTGAATTTGTCTTTATAATTGTACGTATATCACCGACCTTGGGCGTGGTTGACCACACTACTTTTAGATTGTAGCGTGTTTACGTGGAATTTTTTGTACCATATACCCTTCCGATACGTTTCTTACGTCGTTTTGATTTCTTGCACGTATTTTCAGATAAAAAAAATATATCCCTATACATTATTTTTCAAATTTACTTTTTATGAATAAAAATATAAATATTAACATTTTATTCAGAAAAAAAATTTGTAAAATATTACATAAAAGTATGTTTTTGGACGTCTTAGATTACGTGTACGAAATCAAAACGACTAATAAAAAGGAACGGAGGATCTGGTTATTGTTTACATTTTCATAAGGTCGACTTTAAATAAAATTGTGTGATTTTTCGTTTATGAAATATTTTCACTTTCCTTTTTTAATTGTTTATTTCTAAATTTTAATAGTCAAATTGATCTTTTTAACCAAGAATCATGAACAAATTTTCTATTATCTTAAAAACTAAAAAATCTATTTTAATATAAATTAAATATACTATATTATAATATAATTTTTTAATATTTTCTCAATATATATATATATATATATATATATATATATATATATATAGAGAGAGAGAGTTAATTGCAATTGGCACCCCTTTGATTTCGGTTTATTGCACATTGCACCTAATAGTTTTGGAAAATACACTTTGCAGACCCAGACTTTTAACCCGTAGACACTTTGCACCCTTTCCGTTAATTTCTGCCGTTACCGTTAACTTTTGTAGGGCTATTTTGGTAAATTTAATTATATTTAATTAATATCAGACTTTTATTTAAATTTTCTGACCATCTAAACGACATTTTTCGGAAAAACTCAAAGAACGAAAGTTATAGAGAATAAAAAGATCTTTTTAGAACAATAAGGTTCAAAATTTAAATAATTATTTAAAAATGATTGTTCATTTTTACAAGATTGCTAATTTTTGAATTTTTTAAAAATAATTATAAAAAGAATTACGAAAATTTTGAATCTTATAGTTCTAAGAAGATCCTTTTATTCTCTACAACTTTCGTTTTTTAAATTTTTCCAAAAAATATCGTTTAGATGGTCAAAAAATTTAAATAAAGGTCTGATTTTAATTAAATATAATTAAATTTCCCAAAATGCCCCTGCAAAAGTTAACGGTAACGGCATAATTTAACGGAAAGGGTGCAAAGTGTCTACGGGTTAAAAGTCTGGGGATGCAAAGTGTATTTTTCAAAACTATTAGGTGCAATGTGCAATAAGCCGAAACCAAAGGGGTGCCAATTGCAATTAACTCATATATATATATAAAGTTCGGTTAAACTTTAGTCAATTTCACCATTAAAACTTAAAATTGGATAAGTTTAAAGTGACGGGGAAGTACCGTCTATCTTGAATTTATGTTCAATATTATTTATATATTAATTATTTCTTGGCTATTGTCTTTAATAATAAATAGAGTGATCCAAATATATAATATTATATATATTATATTATTTCTTTACGTTCGAAGTTTATATTTTGTATTGCTGGGTTTTAATTTTGACAGGATGAAACCTGATAAACCCGACCTAACCCTACCCTACCCGACCTATGAATAAAAAATATTTTTCAGGGTTAACGAGTTTGAATTTTTTTAAACCGATTATATTAGATTGGGTTGAATTTTTGCCACTAACCCGGCTAACCCGACCAATGTTCAACCCCAAGTTTCTACTATCGAAATTGCCTGACGATCAGGTTTCAAGAACCAGAAGATTCCAGTATATCTATCTTGATTATTCGTAATCAGTTTTACCGAAGTAACATCAAAACCAGATTGACTGGTCAAGTATTTCATCAAGTAAAGAATGCGAAACATCACTTCAGTATTAGTCGTTCGTGAATCAAACCAGTGCACAGGACGTTAGTACATACGAAGTTGTTCAGCGCATTCTATCAATGAATTATTGATCAAGTCTATTGAGCTGTTCCCGAGCCAAAGTGAAGTCAAGCGCTTCCGATTAAAGTCAAATTGAAAAGCGATGCCAAATATTTAAATTTAAATTATTTTATATATGTGTATATTATTACTTGGCGCCACTTGAGTATATCTGACTCAAGTATTAACCAAATGATAATATATATGCATATACATATATACTACTGGTGCCACTGCACTTGCATGAAGATTTTGGTTAATTGATCACTGCACTAGAGTAACCTTCTCTCGCGCCACTTAAAGTCTCTCCTAGTCGAAGGAGAGTCATCTGTGATGGCATGAAAGCAACGGGCGCCACTAACAAGAGAAGCTGAATAAATACTAAGTGTTAAAGGCGCCACTTACATGCATTTCCTGTGAGGCGCCACTTAACCATCAGTGGGATATTTCTAAGGCAAACCCACACTTTCATACAATGTGCTAATGAGGGGCGCCACTCAGCTCTACGGGCCCATGTATTTCGCCACTTAAGGAACTGCAAGGAATACTCTAAGGCAAGTACACAGTGCATAGTGCATACATGGAAAGGTTGCTGGCACCACTTAGAGTTATACTCAGTTAACTGGCGCCAGTTTATTTGTTTTTACCACTCTTAGTTAAACAAATAACAAAACCTGGATCACTTATATATTAACCACCCTTGATTAATATATAACAGAACCAGGATCACATAAATGTTTAACCACCTGTAGTTAAGTAACGGAATCTGGATCAATTAGCTAACCATGGTTAGATGTTGAAGTCCATAAATAGAGCCTTTGTGTTTCATTTGGAAACAACTACACACTTTGTAAAGTGCACACACTATACACATACGAGAGCAAAGATAAAATATCTGTGATTACGAGTGTTTGTGTTAAGTGTGATTTGTAGTCTCTGTAGCCGACCGTTGTGTTGGAATTTATAGCACCCGAGGATTATTTATAATACATTAATATTCTCCGAACTTGCTGGAGTTGTTTTGCGATTGATATACGAACTGAATTGAGCTCTTTCGCAATCGATTTAAAACAAAGAATAGGTATAAGACGTATTCAAGCCCCCTATCTACGTCTAATTGGACCTAACAATTGTAAAATGATTAAATTTTTTATGTTGAGGGATGCATTCTGCCAACATATTTTTATATGCGACCGAATCGAAAAACGATAAAAGTTGATGGGTGCGAAATGCTAATTACAAAATTAAAACTTTCTTCTTTTAAATTTGACCGCTTTAAAAATATGGTACCCAAACATATTGAAAAAGGATTCGACACATCTAACAACTTGAGACACCTCTCAAGTCCAGTGGCAAACAAATAAAAACCCAAAACCCCTGTTTTCATATTTCAATTATTCCAACAACCTCCGAATTTTTTATTACAAGATTCTCCTATTAACAATTACTAATGATTATTATAATGAGTTGTTGGAAATCCCATGGACCAGAGTGACCTACTTGATACTTTTAAGTCACTTCAATATTGAGTTTGATCCTTTTAAATTATGTAAAAGTTATGTGTGTATATATATATTCCAAATTTATAATTTATGAAAAATATTTATAGTTTATATTTCGATATAAGAAGTTCACGAAAATAATAATCAATTATATATTTTCTATACATCTTAAATTATGTGTAAAATGAAACTGAATAGTACAAATAACATTTTGACCTAAATATGACAAATGGACAAAACATTATTTATTCATATAACAACATCATTCATTACAAATACGAACACAAATTATTAATTAAACAACGTTTGTTCGTTCATGATTTTACATATATATTCTCCCATAGTGTAATTGAAGAAATCAATTAACCAAGGTAATAAACTGAACTAAAACATCAACTGAATTTTGAGCAGCCAAGGGAGAAAAGAGATCAGCTTCATTAGAAATAGCAGAACCCCCACCAGCTAAATCGGAAAGAGCTCTGAATGTAATGAAAGGAGTGTTTTGCTGAAGACATATGAGAGCCACGGCTGCACTTTCCATATCAACTGCTGTTGTATTGAATTTTGTATACAGAAATTCCCTGTATGCAGCATTGTCTACAAAAACATTGGCACTTGCACCTCTTTGGACTCTTGTAACTTTTGGTGGTCGTGGTAAACATGTGGTTGCATTCACGCATCCGTTCAACTTCATCGCCTGTTTATTCAACACGATTTTTGAATATCCCGTAAATTTTTCGTGAAATATATTAAGTATTTTGATTGATTCAATATTTTACGAGTGAAATTTGAATGGAGTATTTTACTTAGATATGAGGGGAATCTAGGTGGCACTAACATTAATCTAGACTCAAATTTGAAAGGTGATATTCCTAGGTTGGTCAAATAAAATCTATTTTTTCAAGATTGGATTCAAAATTTTTAAATCGATTTAATTGGGTTAGACAGATAGATCGACTTAAATACGTCTAACCTTACCTATCCATGAACAATCCCGACTAGATCTAAAATTTCAACATAAAATATTTTAATTTTCATTTTTAGTTCAATTTTTTTATGACAACCTATTTTATTTTTAAAGAAGGCTAATATTAAAAAATCAAATATAAATTGTCTTAGCCCTGGTTTTTCAAAATTCTGACACGGGGTTGTAAGATATGATTAGGGTTATTACCTCGAGATTTTTGGCAAGGGAGAAATAGTAAGGATCAACAGAAACCCAATAAGCATGTTGTCTTTCTTCTGGCTGTCCATTTTTTGAGAAAATCTCTTCCGGTTGATACCATACATTGTTCAAATAATTGTCCGTGAATTTTCCGTCCGCCGTGCTGTTTGTAAAGTCTGAGAATTTTAGGTATCCGACTGTTCTCGTGTAATCTTCGTTAACTTCTAAAGGTAGTTCATCATTAGGGCCTTGTCCATAACGCTGCCACAGTAAATTGAGGTTCGTCATTATGGAATTACCATAAATGAATATGATAAAAATAAAATAATTCGATGCATTATGAGCTATCGTAGATAGGCCCGGTATTGTATCTTCCACAATTTAAATTCTTTCATCGAGTTAAGTCCATGGTTAAAAGAAAATGTTGAGCAATGAGCCCACTGAAAATCTTGCATAGAGATAAACCCTTATATTTAGAGAAGTACATTAAAAATTAATTTTTTTCCTCAAATAAGTCTTTATTTTTTTTTGGCAAATAACGAATATGAGACATTTCTTCAACATTTATATTCAAAAATCTTATAAAAATATACATTTTTTTTTTTAAAAATAAGGGCTTATTTTCGTGATAGGGATGTTTCTAAACAAGCACAAAATTTAATGTAAGGCTTCTCTTAATAATGATTATTTGAAAGTAAGTTTTAGAAAGAATATAAGTACATAGTAAAACAACAATAAAATAACTATTTTATTTTTTTGAAGAGAATAAATAACTAATTTCTTTACTTAAGTATTATATAATAGAAATATATTTTCGATCCTGACATGTGAATATTCTTGATAAATAAATAAATAAATAATTTTGGAGATCAAAAGTATAAATTGTAAAGAAGTTTAACTATCTCCAAATATTTACATGAGTGAAGTTCCTTGTAGACCACATTTCATTGTAGGATGGTAGATCAACATTTTAACCATTCATTATTTTCAATCTGACAGTCATTATTATTCTCTTTTATTACATTTCAAATTATGTTTAGGGGGTGTATGCTAAATATACTGTATAAAATACGGACCATCAACTATGCTATAATCATGAGCACCAATTATAGTTTTGTGTTTTATGTCTCTCCGTACTATGTAATAGTTCCGCATATATATGTAATTGTCTGCCCACTTCGTTCATCATCGATTATCATTTTTCTTCTCAATCTTGGGGTTGTTGTCACAATCTCCATCGTGCTGCACCTCCATTGGATCTGATTATTTTTGTTCTTAAACATAGTTAAAGAAGATGATGACAATTACAATGAATTGTTCTGCAACTACAATGGATCGTTCTGCAAGACGATGATGACAATTACAATTGTCATCATCGTAATGCATTTTCATTGTATGCATGTGTACAATATGCAATGGGGTGCAGAACAATTTATTATAATTGTCATCACCCTCTTCAACTATATTTAAGAACAAAAATTAGCCAGATCCAATGAAGGTGCAGTACGATGGAGGTTGTTAGCTTCAAGATAGAGAAGAAAAACGATAATCGACGATGAACGAAGTGGACAAACAATTACACAGATGTATAGAACTATTGCATAGTACGGAAAGGTACATAAAACTTAAAACCATAATCGATGTCCATGATTATAATTGGTGGTCCGTATTTATACTGTATATCTACATTCACTCACTAAACATAATTTAAAAAATGATAAAAGTTTGGCAAAAAAAAATGATAAAAGGAAAATAATAAGGACCGTTAGATTAAATATAATGAATGTTTAAGATGTTGGTTTACAATGTGGGTGTTTGGAACACCCAACTTCCCACTTTTTTTTATATATAAGTTGAGCTAAGCTTATTTACATGTGTTTGGATGCAGAAGCTGGGAGTGGCTTTTCAGCCTTTTTAAGCCAGAAGTTGGAAGTTAGAAATGCTAGATTTTTTTGAGTTTTTTTTCGTAATTTGCATTTTTATGAAGTTTTTTAATTTTTAATATGTAATAAATTTTATTTATTAATAATGTTTCTTGTATCTTTTATAATTTGAATTTTTTTTCTAATTTATAAATTTCAATTACCAAACACTCAATTGATTTATATGTGAAGTTATCCAAACACTTTTGATAACTTATAAGTTAAGTTCACTTATCACTTATTATTCTCTTCTTTATTTAAAGCAATAGGTTAATTCTTTTAAGTTAAGCAAAACGGCCCCAATATTACAATAAAAATATGTTCTACAAGAAACTTTACTCATATTCATATTAGTGCAGTTTATAATTTTGTGTGTAAAAATATATAAGTATAGTTGGGAATCACAAAATTGAGTAAGTAATAAAAGTGAATATAAGATTTTAATATATTTTTTGTTAAAATTATAACCTCATTATTATTAATCGAATTAAAATTTCACGAAATGATGTCTAAAAAAACAAGGACTATAAATTGGTACCTGCCAAACCCATGAGGCCTGTATGAGCCCAATACTGAGGAATGGTTACATCGCCGATCTCAAGCTCAGGATTTGCATTCCCCGCAATTCCAAAGTGAAGAACTCCTTTTATGTTATTAGATTTTTACACGTTTCAAACATTAGTAAAACATATTTCAAACTCAATATTTACGCTCCATTATATATATATATATATATACTAGCTTATAACCCGTGCAATGCACGGGCGGTTATAATATTTGTTATTTCATCGTATATATTTTAACTTAAACTAATTTTACTGTAAAAATAAAATTATGATAGAATAATATGATTAAATAAAATTTTTATTTAAAAGATGATAAATTCTTAATAGTTAATTTTGTCAAATGACTAACTAAAAATTAGGTCGAACATATATATTTTACTGAGAATGTTAAAATACGTTTTTTTTTTCATGTTATAATTTAAGAAGATCTATAAAGATCTATAAAATCAGATATAAATCAACCAATCAATCTTTTAATATTTCGTTATTGATAATTAATAATATAGTATGGAACATATTAAGTTAAAAAAGACGCGTAAAATCAAATACTGACCCATCATATTAACGTAAATGTTTTGGTTTAATAGATAATAAAAAATAAATTATAACATATTATAAATCAAGAAGGTTCGTGGGTCGAATACCAACCGGCTCACTGAACTTGACTGCCCTACCGACTAAGTGACTAACTGAACTTTTCATGTTTCGGATTTAACAGTATAATAGTATATTATAGATTTATAATATTACTTTTAAAGTGAGTCCATCAGTGTATTTTAAAATAATGTTAATGTATTTTGGTTGAAAAATATCACAGGTTATTTATTAACAATTATATATAATGATATTATATTTTTATATATGTAGCTCGTGTTAAAAGATAATATATTTTAGTTAAAAGAAAATAATTGGTATATAGATAGGACCGTATTTTGGCCCAGGTATCGACTTACCAAACTTTCAATATTTCGACTTAAATAGTATAGTATAGATGCGTATATATTTTTTAAGGTTTGACTTTAGTGTCTGGTATAGTCAAATAGGTCTTATATTTGTTTTATGTTTTGATCTTATATTTGTTTTATATTTTTATTTGTTTATATTTTGTTTGAAGGCCACTAATTTTGTTTCCCACTAATTATAAAAGTCCGTATAAAAGCCCGCGTATCGACTGATCAAAATTTTAATACTTCGGGTTTAATAGTATAGTATTTTTTAAGGTTTGACTTTAGTTTTGGTATAGTCAAATAGGTTTTATATTTGTTTTATGTTTTGATCGTATATTTGTTTTATATTTTGTTTAAAGCCCACTAATTTTGTTTGAAGCCCGCTAATTATAAAAGTCTGTATAAAAGCCCGCGTACCGACCGACCAAACTTTTAATGTTTCGGCTTTAATAGTATAGTATAGATATATATAGGCCTTTGTTCTATGGAGACCTAGATTATATGGAGTACAATGGAGACTTAATCTGGACCATTAAGTCAGAATTACATCTGACGGTTGGCCACAATAAGAATATTATTACATATAATCAGATATTATCTCTTTCTCTCTCCTCTTTCTTCTCTCTCGCTGGCGGCTCGCTATCTCGTCTCTCTCGCGTGCTATCTCTCTGGAGGCTGGTGTTCTGATCTTTCTTCAGTTTAAATTACTGCTACATTGCGTCTTTCAACAAATCAAGCTCAGTCATCTGCAAATCAAGCTCGGATTCGTGATAATGTCGATTTAACCTATTCTTCAGGTTGATTATCTCTCTCTTGATTTTGGTACACTTGCAGTTATCTCTTTATCTCTCCGTTAATTTTGATTTGTTATATGTTAGAATTTAAATTTTCATTGTTTCTCTGATATGTTTTAGTTTCAATTTGTATTAATTTTGCCTGGTTCTGTTGTAGAATCAAATTAATTCGATTTACTTATAAGTTTTAGTTGTACTGCTTCTTATTTCTCTCTCGCTATGTTGATTTTGATTTGTTAAATGTTGACTTTCAAGTTTTATTATTCATCTCATATGTTTTAGTTTTAATTTGTATCATTGTTTCCTGGTCCTGTTCTAGAATCAAATCAGTTTGTTTAAATTTTTAGTTTTTAGCAGTAATGTTGCTTTGGTTCTACTGGAATGTTTTTTTGTGAATAATGCAGTTTGTAATTATTTCTTGAATTTTGGTTCTGTTGCAGAATCAAGAAAGTGAATTTATTAAAAATTTAATTTCTGCATAGTTCTGTATTGTAGGTTTGGTTCTACAATAGAACCTTTTGTAACATAGTTCTAAGTAGAACCAGTATGTCTGACGGATAATTATATATGCTTCTGATTGTAGAATCAAAACATTGCCCTTGATCATGATTTGGTAATTATGCTTTGCATACTTGTGCCTGGTAAATGTAAACATGTTTTTGAGTATATGATGATGATCAGTTAAGCCCCTACCGTGTTGACAGGACCAGTCAGGATACCCAGTGAGTGTTACAATATACACATGAGGATTTGTCATGCATAGTAATGTATGTGATGCTGAATAGCTCTCCCTTTTTTCCCTTTAATTTTCATATAATGAACACAAGATAAGTTCAAGAAAATATGTTATATATATGAATGCTTTTGGTATTAATGAACAAGACTAACTATAAAAAAAACTCCTGTAGAAAAAAATTCTCATGTTCAATTAGAATTCAGGTTGCGAGGTCATATCAGAGAGGGGAAAACATTCATATAGCAGAACAGGAGCAGTACATACAACATATATTGGAGGTGACCTCCATGCTGATAGTGTATGTTTTTCCCAGGTATCCACATCTCTCGTGTTCGATTTCACTTCCCACTTCACAAACAAGAATAGCAGCAGCAACAACCAGCAATTAAAGTTAATTCATTGTAAATTACGTACTAACCACATGTCTGAATTACTATAGTTCTGTCATCCACGTTGACAGGTTAGCATTAGGCGCAATCGTGGCTCGTGAGATGATGCACTCATGGATGCGCATGGATGCGCATTGAAGGTACTTGTTCTCTTTTTTGGCCTCTAAAATCGAAAAAATAAAATGAATCAAGTTTGCTGATTATGGTGTACAAATTGAACCTGACTGAATAGGCTATAGACATCGCGTAAAAGGGGAATAGATATCTTGGTGTCCAATACTGCTGTGCAATGACAGTCAGAACAAAGTTTTTGACCATCATTGAGGTTAACATTTCTCATATTTCCTATCTGTAGTGATCAAGTGAAGTTCAATTTCATGATTTTTAGCATTAAAAACACGGAAAAACTAGTGTATATATATATATCTAAGAAGTGGGATTAATTCCTCAGCAAATTATAATGATATTCAAACACAATGGCGTCTAAAACATGTTATAGTATATCTTTATTTATCAATTAAAAGTATTTTGCTGGTGTTGCGGGGAATCACCACCACAAAGCTTGAATCTGAAACAGCTGAAGCACATCGGAGTCCCATATGACAAAAGTTCATTACAGATTTTCTGACCCCAATTGCTACGCAATAAGACATTAGAATGCATATGTTGATAAATTACTAAGTGTAAGTTGGAGAACTAATTAATGCGTGATTCTCAACTCTAATATTTCAGTCCTATTAGCGCAGACTCAAAACTAAATAAAGACCAAGCAGTCTGTCTGATTAGTGAAGGTTCACAAACTGCTGCGTACATTAATGAGAGAGGGAGAGCAAAAGAGCCAAGCTGGAAAAAGATTGCAGATCTTGGAATGGAAAGTAATTTAAAGAAAGCACAAATATCAAGGAAGCAAGCAAAGCTGAAAAAAAGACTCAAAATAATGCCTCTAGTGATAAATGCTGATTTTCACTATTTAGGTAAGAATAGTAAACGGATTTCAGAAGGCTCAAAGAATTTTAGTGAAGCTGTTAAAAATAATATTATGGCCAGTGGTGCAAGTGACGCAGGCCAGAGAAAAACTGCAGATGTTGGATGGGAAAACAATTTGAAAGGAAATGCAGTCATCAACGAGGCATGCACAACTGAAGAAGAGACTTACAGTATGTCCCTGGTGGTAAATGATGATTTTCACTAGTCAATTTTTATCTTTTGAAAATAACGTTATGTTTAAATGCCTAATATTGGATAAAATGTCATTCTTCAATTTAGGAGGCTGAACACAGTTAACTTTTGTTTAAAATAGTTATATACTGTTGAATATTATCCGTCGAACTAAGTAAATCTTATTTATATTTTCTGGTTAATGGTTATTTGCAGAGGATGCTAGCTTGAAAGTTTATAAAAACGCAAGTGAACTATCAAATGAGATGAACAATAACAATGCCAATGTCAGTTTTGCGAGTCTGAACTAAGATCTAGATGGAGACCCTACTACCTGTCCGATTCTACAAGGCTCATGAAATCCTAATGAGGCTATCAGGTACATTTCTAGGGTGTGTCGTGCAAAGGATACAGACCAGGGGAGAAATCCAGATATTGAAGTGGAAAGCTATCTAAAAGAAAATGCCCATATAAATGAGAGAAGTAGGCGCAATGACCGACCTTTCAACTTTGATAGATCAAGAAACTTTGAATGAATAAGAGAAAACATGCAGCAGGCAAGGTCCTGGTCCTAATAACTAGTGGATTCATTAAGGATTTTGATTTTTTTAATGTTGAATTTAAAGTTTTATTTCATCTAATATGTTTTAGTTTCAATTTGTATTATATTTTGTTGGTCTTGTTCTAAAATCATTAGTTTGTTTAAAATTTTAGTTTTTAGTTGTACTGTAGTTTTGCTTCTACTGTAAAATTTTATTTTATTTTTGTAAATAATGCAGTTTGAAATTATTTCTTGAATTTAGATCTTGTTGTAGAATCAAGATAGTGAATTTACTGAAATTTTATTTTTGTTTTCATAATTCTGTATTGTAGGTTTGTAAGTTTGGTTCTACAATAGAATCTATCTAAACAAGTCCCAATTGAAAACAGTATGTTTGGCTGATAACTATTAATGATTCTGGCCAATAACTATTTATGATTCTGTCGAAGAATCAAGACATTACTCTTGATTAATATTTAAATGAATTAATATTTTTATTTTTATGTTGATTTTACTATAGAAGCAAAATGACAAAAAAAAACTACCAATTAATGAGATATATTAAATCCCGACACAGGAATGAAATAATAATATTGATTCTATACTAGAACCATGTTTTATAAATTATATAAACGTGTAAGTTACAAAATCATAATTTATATTAAATTAAAGAATTGATTCTATTGTAGAACCCTAATTAAGGCGAGGCTGAAGGGCCGAAGGCCCTGAAGCCGAGACGTAGGCGGAATAAATAAACTTACAATCGTTAACATTTAGGGTTTAGGTTTGGCTTGCAGAATGATTAATTCGTACTGTATATTAAATTGGCCGACGGTTAGGGTTTAGGATTGAGGGTGTAGGGCCGGTAGCCCCTACTCCCTCGAGCCTAAACCCTAATTAAGGCGAGGCTGAAGGGCCGAAGGCCCTGAGGCCGAGACGTAGGCGGAATAAATAAACTTACCATCGTTAACATTTAGGGTTTAGGTTTGGGTTTTAGAATAATTAATTCGTACTGTATACAAAATTGGATTGTATGATATAATAAAACATAAAACAAATAATAATAAAATACTTAAGATGATAACTCTTACAAGAGAACTAAAATTTTTAATAAAATGTTATTAAATAATGATATTTTTGATGATTTTATAACATAATCATGACTTAGAACTTATAGTAATGGTTCATTTTTTGATTATGATTCTTTTATAGAACTAAATACTAATGTTAATTTGATTCAATAGTAGGACCATGTATTTTATGTTTATTGTGAAATACTGTTAGGATTAAAAAAAATGATAATGTTAAATTTGATTCTATAAGAGAATCATGTTTGATGAGTAAAGTGACAGATATGTAAAATCCTGACACAATCATGATATGGAATTTTTATTGATGTTTCTAAATGTAAAATCCTGACAGATATGAAATACTGTCGGATCAAAATACTGATGATGTTATTTTGATTCTACAAAAGAATCATGTTTAATGAGTAAAGTTAATGTGTTTAATTTTAATTTACTTATGATGCTAAAAGTGAATTACTGACAGCTGTGAAGCACTATCAGGATCCAAATACTGATGATGTTAATTTGATTCTACAAGAGAATCATGTTTCTTGAATATACTGAATATGTTAAAATTCAATTTTACTTGTGATGCTAAATGTGAATTACTTACAACTGTGAAATACTATCAGGATTGGAAATACTGACAGGAACCGGATGAACAACAAACGACAGGTTAGGGTTTAGGGGTGAGGGTTTAGGGCCTTTAGGCAAAAAAAAATATTCTAACCTGTAGCTAAAGATACTATGGAATTAATCACTTACAAATACACAAAACAAAAGGCAATGGTTCACATGAAAAAATAAGCTAGAACCTTAACAATCAGTTTCTTTACAAACCAATATCAAAGTCCCCACCAACAAACAAACCCAAGCTTTAAGCACATAACTTAAGGCCTTATCATGAACCAAGTTCTCAGCTCTATGAACCAACATGAATCTCCAGGAAATCAATATCAAAGCCAACCAAATACAAATCCTGACAGCATGACCAGATATAAAGCAACATGGTCTCTAGCTGCCCCTCTCTCCGGAATAAACGACGACAAAAGAAGAGTATTGTACAACATTAAATCAGGAACTTCTATGTCTTGTCCACATGCCACCGCTGTAGCTGCCTATATCAAATCCTTTTTCCCTTCTTGGTCTCCTGCTGCAAAAATCTGCTCTCATGACCACTGGTAAGATACACATCTGAAATCTTACAATATACATTAATCTGAATTCTTGATCAAATCCAACTAACTAATATATTGTGAACTATAACTGGTAATATACTTATGTCCATCCCCCAGAACAAACAGAAAATAGAAAATACTCTTACCTTCCTAGGAGTTGGCAACACCTCTGATGTTTTTCACAACCAATTGGTGCAGATCCTCTCCTGACCAAATGGAGTAAATGCATATATTTACGAGCATACAAATACCAGTTCCGACCGAGATTAATAAGATCTTAAAAACGCTCTTTTAACAAAATGTGACATCCGGATACCAGGACAATACAATACGTCAACAAGAAACAACGGAATCCATATTCATAGCTGCAAAAACAACTTTCATGGGATTTGATCGACCCATTTTAAAGGGCTCCCCTGGTGCAAGTGATGCAGCTGAGAAGTCCTAAGTCCTTTGCTATGCTGCCATTTAGCTCATTACAGAATATTACTTTTAAAACAAAAATAAGCATTAACTAACTCAGACAAAACTAATTTCACACAACTACATCAATGCTTCTACTCTAGAACAAGAATTTTATAAAATATGGTTCGAACCCTAAACTATTAAACAACACACATAAAAATCAAATTAATTAGCTTATTTGTATATAGAATCAGAACTATGAAATTAATTCAATCATATAAACACATATGCATTATATTTCTAACACATATATGCTTCTACTATAGACCAAAACTCATATGATCAGTAACAGAGATTGATTATAGAACCAAATATATATATATAAGATTCTACTATACAACCACTACTCTACATTATTTGATTCTATTACAGAACACATTATTTTCATATACAAAAACAGTCATAAAATAAACAATACAAATGTGATTCTATTCTAGAACCACAATTTTACTCAAATATTACCAATAAATATATGCTTCTACTCACCGCAAGGACTTCACATGATTTGGTTCTATTCTAGAACCTTAATTTCTTTTGCAGAAATAGTCATTAATTAACAATAAAAACTTATTCTACTCTAAAATCACAATTTTAAACAAGAATTAACAACAAACATATGCTTCTACTCATGACCACTACAAAAGAACTTGACACTGTCTATAAAGGCTACTTTACTTGAATCGAAAAGTTAATCGAAGATAGCTACAGTAGGAGTTCACATATTTAAGCTACAAGAAGTCACGAATTTCGGTCTACTCAATGTATTAAGCTAGTATGTTTACTTTTGAACTATACTATAAATTAGAATAAGTTAGTGTGGCAACAGAAAAACATCCAGCATGTTCTAGTCCATAAGACAACTCGAGAGGTATCTGAAAGTTCACGCTTTCCACCTGTGTAATTGAACTTATTACGCACAGAAAGACGCAACACAACATAGAGAAAGCCTTTAGATCCTATAAAAATTATCTTCACGAGCCTACCAACAAACATTAGGGGTACCCCTTCACCTACAAGTATCCCATGATCCAAACCTTTGATCACCTAGTCACAAAAATATAAAAAAAGCAATTATAAACAATGTACAGCTGAAAATTATCTAAACTCGTTCAAAATTGTTATGTATCTTTGCAGTTACTGTAGTATTCTTTGATAGTCCACAAAAGGTTGTCTGTGACACTTCAGGAGTGGTTTGTAAAAAGTTTTCAACTATTTTGCGATATTACACTAAGAATGGTGTGATGTCCATGACACTGGAAGTGATTACTATTGTTTATTCAATCCTAGACTTTATGCACTTCAAAAACACAAAACTCTGTATGCAAACTCTCAACTCAAAAACCCATGTTATTCTTTGCAAGAAAAATACTTGGCACTTAGCCAATGAAAAGCCAAATATGTTGCTTACGTTAGCATTTTACAACACGTACATGAGCATGATGAGCATGTGATAGTAATTTTAGTTTCCACCTTTCAGGTTCTATTATAGGACCTTAAATCCATACAAATATATAGTCCTTTAATTAACTAAAACATATATGCTTCTACTACTCTAGCATCACAAATTTTATATTCGTTTCTATTAAAGAACCCTAGATTAATAAAAGAAATTAGACATTATATTACTAACACATATATGATTTGACTATAGAATCAAATTTGAACTTGAAAATATTAAAATTTTCTAATAAAGAATCAAAACTAAACAAATTACTAGTTTACAGGAATCACTAAATATTCTATCACAGAACCAGAATCCAAGGAATTAGTAACAGAGATTGATTGCAAAACCAAATGTATATATAAGATTCTACTATACAGCCACTATCCCATATTATTTGGTTCTATTATAGAACATTATTTTTAAATTCAAAAACAGTCATGAAATAGACAATACAAATGTGATTCTATTCTAGAACCACAATTTTACACAAAAGTTAACAACAAATACATGCTTCTATTACCAATCAGGACTTCACATGATTTGGTTCTATTATAGAACCTTGATTTCATATACAGAATTAGTCATTAAATAAACAATAAAAAATTATTCTACTCTAAAACCACAATTTTACACATAAATAAACAACAAACATGTGCTTCCACTCAAAGCCACTACTTCACATCATTTGGTTCTGTTACAGAATCTTAAATCACTAATCAGCACACATAGATTTAACAGTTATTGTTATTTCATGAGTATAATCAAATACAAGAACACATGGATGTGGAATTAGATATAACACACAAATAAATCAAATCACGAGTCAAAAGTGGAGAATAACCTATGTAATACACGCAAATCAGAAGTTTAAATCTCAGATTCGATACTCTAATGCTGGATTACTGATCTACGCTTTGATTCTTCAAGCTTTCTCTCTAATCTCCGCTGTGATTCTCTGGACACTCTCTCTCATCTCCACAGATTGTATGTGCTCTCTCTCTTTGAGAATAGTTTTTTCCCCGGTGTGTCTATCGTGTGTGTATATTTTTTTCTATTCGTAATAAAATCCCCAGCCGTTAGATTATATTGTTGTAATTAATGGTTGGATCAGAGGTCTCCACGATTCTCCACATAAGAAGGGTCTCCATAGAGTGGGACTCAGCCTCCGTTTTATAATAAAATCAATGTTTAGAAAATATTAGATTATGTTGAATATATGGAGAAGATAAATATTGTAATTTTGTATCTCTTGGTAAATATTGATATTTATATGTTTTGAAAAATAATATATAAAATAACCTTCTTTTTGTGCGATTCGTTAATCAAAGACATGATAACACCTTCAAAAAAATAGAAAAATTTGTTATTCAGAAAAATCAATTCAAAATATATTATTTTTTAAAACCTATTTCTCATTAAAAATGGACAATACCAACCCAGACTTCTCACTTTCGTAAAGAATTCAATTCCAATTTTCAGGTGTAACTTGAGTGTGGGAAAAGAGTGCATGACACTAAAACAGATTGTTAGGTTTTCGAAGGAGGTAAATTCTAAAAGCTTCTCTCCTTCACCTAAAAACATGTGTCGAATATTCATCATTTCTCATTATTTTCCGAAAACGTCATGGAATTCCAGATTCACGGATATATAATCAAATAATCAAATAATTGAAGACTCAATCGAATTGGACTTGTCTCACAGTTTATTGTTCAATTCTCTAATAATATTAACAACAACAACAATAATAATAATTAATGTTTAATCACATAGCAAGACATGCTCTAATATTTGAACCGGAAAGATTTAATTTGAAGAAGGTTGAGTTTGTTTTTTGCACATCCTGTAATTTGTAAATTTATAAGTTTGTTAACTTAAGAGAATTTAAATTATGATTTATGGGATCCGCCTTTAAACTGGTTCTTGAAAGAATTGAATTAAATTGTACGTATACATACCATGCTTAATCCTGTCATAACAATGATGACCTTCTTCTCCTTCAAAGTCCCCACTCTAAATCTTCTTCCTGCACGTAGTTAAATGTGATATTAAATAGCCCAAATCTCCATAAATATATTTGTTATCAAACCCTGGTTTCGTGAAGGTTCAGCTGTAGTTCTAGCATCCACGGAAATTATTACAAATTAAATTTGGTGACTGTTTGGTTTGATGAATAAGTAATAGAGAGCTGTAGTTATATTTGATGAATTTCTAAAAAATTGTGATAAAGAAATCTTTTCTCTATAAAAACAGTTTTCACAAAATATATAACCAACACCTTAATTTTACGGTAGCTTATGTCTCTGCCTATTACTGTGTAATTATGTAAAATGAAGTATGAACCTGCAAAATCCAGGAATGGAAGATTTTCATCAACCAGAAAGCTTGAAGATTGAAGAAGAGGGTTCATCTCGTAGCTGTTTGGCACAACAATCCCGAAGTATGAACCCTCATTGTTGATCCTCTCTATATCTTGCATTACACTCTGGGGAATTGCACTGTCAGCTACACATACAATTCCCATCATCCAAATAAGCCACATGCAGTAAACCTTCATCTTGCTGATTATTTCGCTATTTCTCTCTATGTATTCCCTCTATTTACGGACGTGTTTGCACAAAGAGAATCTGATATTTATACTGCTTTTCAGCGTCCACCTCTCCCTCCCTCTCCTGAGTTGTATACACAAGAGCAGGGCCGTGCCTGAGATTTGAAGTGCCCTGTGCAAAATGTAAAAAATGTGCCTTAATAATCTAAAAATATATGAATACATGCAATAATAAATATTGACACAAAACTGTAAAAATCATATTACAATTAAAATGCATAAAATATTTTTTTTCATATTATAAAAATTAACTGAAAATTATAAAGAAATAAAACAAGTACATGGATAATATAAAATTATCTGAAAATTGTTTTTCTAGCATTTTTTGAAGCAAACCCACTAATAATATTTTTATAGTCTACATTTTACAACAAATTGTTTCTATAGTCTACATTTTATATTTAAATTACTTGTTTCATATTTGATATATATATATATATATATATATATATGCATGTATAAATTAAAAATGAATATATATTAAAATAAATTAGTTACTAAAGATCGAATCATTATTTTAATGATATAATTACTGCATATGGTCATCAAGAAAGAAAAAACATAGTATAAGTAGTTAAATTAATTAATTTTAATGAAGTTATTGAAGTTAGTAGTTAAATTAGAATTTTATCTAACTGTGACAATTTTCAATACAATTATTTTTCAATACAAGTATTTATTTTAATTAACATGATTATGATATAATTAATATTTTTTAGAATTTATATAACTTATTCAAAATAACATTTAAAAATTATTGAAGTGTATAACACTTTTCAATTTTTTTCATCTACAATTTTTTAATCTTAAAAATAAAATTTACTTTTTTTGCTATTTTTTTCATTTTAACTATACATACATATATATACACCTACATAAAAATTGTGCCCCTAATATTTAAGGGCCCTGTTCCGTTGAACAACCTGCACACCCTCAGGCCCGGCTCTGCACAAGAGAGCGACAACACTTTAATGCTATTCTAAATTATAATTTTATAAGTTCAATAAGTATTAAACTGATCAAGTTTCTCTCAAAATTAGGATTTGCAATTTTGAGAGTCGACATATTCTAACCGCCACTTCTCCGCTCTTCATCCTTCATTCGTTCTCCTTATTAATAATGTTTGCTTTTCCATCTTTTCTTATATTTATCAATTTTATCAATAAAACCAAGATTTAATCCTTTTGGGTGAGTTGTTGTTGAGTACCTTGTCATCAAGGTTGTGCCTATCTTTTTGGGATGTTTGTGTTTGTTTTGATGATTCTGTGTGTCTTGTTATGAGTTTCGGTAACGTTTTCAAGAAGGTGTTGTATGATATTTTGGGTGATCCGTATGACTTGTATCAAATATGGCATGGTGATAAATATCGCACGAGCTCACCTTTCACGACATAATATTGTTCATGTTTTGGGGTCATTTTTTGATTCAATATTAGTATTAGTGGATGTAACATTGGGTTACAATGGTGATGCTACTAAGTTCGCAACTGATTTAGGTTAGAGTGTTCGAGATTTGATTGTAATACTTTTTATTCAAAAAATTTAAATATTCTATTTATTAAGCGATCTAAAAACAAAGCGGCTATATGTTTATCACGTTTTTTGTTTCTTAATCAGGTTGTAATTGACAGTTCGAGGGTTTGTCTCGGCTGGGTTTCGATTATTTATTAAATTCTTCACTTTTCGTCAAAAACAATTATAGTTTTATGATTTATTTTTAAAATCTCTTTTTCCTAATAAAAGTTTAACCATTAATTTTTTATTTCAGAAAATGAAAATCTTAAAAATAAGTTACAGAATCATATTTTCTAGAAGCATTAAAGTATGTGCCAAATAATTAACGTATAAAATTAAATATGACGACAGAGCTAGTAACAAATTTTGATAGTCCTGATTTTTTTTTATAATAAAAGTTCATGTTTTCTTGAGCTTCACATATATAAAATTATTATAATTTTTTTAATATATATTTATGATTTTATATCTATATCTTTAAATTTGTATAAAAAATGTAGGCCTATTTTATTATGCTTCACTCGGTGAGTCTTTGAGATCAGTATTAAATTACAAAAATCAGATATCATTTTGATTATTTTTAATGATAGCTGTTAAATCTTCTAAATTAAATAGATGATAATTGCTAAATATATTTATATAAAAAAAATAAATATTATCGATGACTATTATTTCAGACATATTAAATATAAAATTTATATTATTATTTGATTAAGGATAATAATAATAATTCTATACTATTCAATCTCATAGATAAATTTCATATTTAAGCAAGAAAAATCGTTTGTCTTATATTATTTCATAAATTAGATCAATAAAATTATATAATTAATAAATATATTAAAATTTACAAAATATCGATAATAACCACGTTTTTTAAACTCTTATATTAATATGTAAACAACGTGCGAGTTACGACTTAGTACTGGTGGTACTGGTACCAACGAGTCGAGTGCCGTGGGTGACACATGCATAGTACAGGACAAATTGATTGTATTGGACATTAGTGGCATGCTTGCGACACTACGATAGAAGTATCATGCTAGTGTCTCGCAGTGTTTTTGAGATAAAATTTAAAGAAAAATTATTATGTGACAAATTAATTCATAACGTTGATTATCACAACTTTTGAAGTGCCTAACTTGAAGTTTTAGATCTTCCAACGTTTTCATTATCATGTAACTTATTTTTGGAAAGCCTGTGTACAAGTTTGTTTGTACATTGTTTAGCCACATGAATATGACGAAATATCATCCTCTCCAAAAAAATTTTAGTTTGTAGCATATATGTTGTATAAATATAACACGTTATCGGTACGAATTTACTAATTTAAAATTTTAAGTGAATTAGTTAAGTTGCGGGGTATCTTTGATGAATACTTCAAAGCAATGCACGACTTCAACCATCTCTCTCAAAAAATATATCTTCATAAGCCTTTTTCATGTGTTTATATTTTGAAAAGACTTCATATCACCTTTCTCTCTAATTAAGTTATACTCCCTCTCTTACACCAGATTCTTTACCGTTTCCTTTTTGTATGTCTCATCCAATCTTTTATATTTCAAAACTTATCAAAAATAGTTAATGGATCCCACCACTTTCCAATTTTTACTCTCTTTTTACACTACTTTTACTCCATTGTCTCCTTTTTATACATTAAAAATCAATAGGTCCTACCATTCCACCCACTTTTCTTTATCTTTTCCACTATTTTATACATATTTCTTAACCTCCATGCCGAGACCAAACGTAAAGAATTGGCTGGGACGGAGCGAGTAAATTTTACTTAAGACATACTCCCTCCGTCCCACTAGATTCTTTACATCGTAGAACGTAATCTCGACACGCATTTTAAGGCCCTCGTTAAGTATATTTACACAATTTATTTTTGAAATGTTTTTTTCTAAATTAAAATTTAGACGTTGAATTTTTATTAAGAAAAAGAACATTTAAAAAAATTCATGCACTTATATGAAAGTCTTAAAATGCGTGTTGTAAAGAACCTGCAGGGACGGAGGGAGTATAATTTATGTCATGCCTAAGTTATGCTACATGATACTAGGTTAATTTATGTTATACTGTATGTTACTGTAATAAACTATGTCACCCCCTTAAACAACATGCATTTTTTTGAAAACATCATACAGAAATTAGCAGTGCTACAATGAAGAAGAAGATCAGATATTTACAATGATTTTTTTGGCTTCCTCGGTAATCCAACTGCCCTTCCTTGGTCACAAAGTACTTTATGCACATCATCTGGAAGAAGTTCACAGAAAGTAGAAGGCAATAACTTTTGCATAAATACATGACAATCATGTGACTTCATGCCTTGAAATTTTAACTGGGATCTCTTACAACACCTTGAAAAACCATCTGGGAGTTTCACTCGATGCACCCAATTACATAGCAATTTTAACTGATCCTGGGTTAGGTTATATCTAGCTTTTGGCTTGCGTGTACCATTAAGCCACAACTCTTGCATGATGCCCATTGCTTCCAAGTCCTTTCCCGATCTTATGGTATCTTTTCTTTTTACGCTATCAAGAATAGTATGAAAAATGTTAACAAACACATTTTTCTCCGTGTGCATGACATCAATGTAATGACGAAGACGCAAGGAATTCCAATATGGCAAGTCAAAAAAGCAAGTGACATGCGTCCAGTTATGCCAATCTCCAAATCCAATTGTCCTTTCCTTGGAATGTTGTTTTCCAGGTTGTGGAAAAATTATACTATCAAGTTTGTTGCGAATAACACAACCTTTCATCCGATTTTTTCTCCGTTTATCTAAAAACCCGTTATGCAACCCATAAAAACTTGACTTCCTACTGTGTGGCAGTTGTTTGGCTTTAACTCCACCCATACACACATGACAAGCCATTTTCCCGTGAGTTGACCATCCACTAACTATTCCCAACCCAAGAAAGTCACTTATAGTCCATAATAGGGATGCTCGCATCATAAAATTAGTCTTCGCAGAAGCATTAAATGTCTCCACACAAACATTCCATAAAGTGATCAACTCATCAATTAGAGGCCTGAGATAAACATTCAAATTCTTTCCTAGATCATTCGGCCCGGGTACCAGCAGTGTCATGAACATATATGGATCCTTTGTCACCATAGTGTGTGGAAGTTTGTACACAAGTAGCACAACGGGCCATACTAAGTAAACAGTAGATGTAGCATTGTTGTACGGGGGAAATCCATCGGTTGCAAGGCCAAGTTTTACATTACGAATCTCCGCTGAAAAATCAGGATAATTCGTATCGAACTCTTTCCGTTCTTTTCCATCTACAGGATAAGTGAGAACCCCTTTGGTCACAATTCTGTTTTTGTGATACTTCATATGTGCAACCGTGCGGGTAGACATGTACAAACGCTGCAAATGGTCAGTGATTTTGAAATGTCTAAAAATCTTTCTTGGAACAACATTATTCCCAGCATTTGTTGTAGCTTTATATCGACTCAATTTACAATACTTGCAATTTCTTATATCTTTATCACTGCCATAGAACAACATACAATCATTCTCGCATGCATGTATTTTTTCATATGCCAAAGTACTCAACCTTTTAACCTTCTTCTTAACAACATAATAGTTGAGAGGAAGCTTATGTTTATCGGCCGGGAACACATCTCCAAGCAAAAAGAGCAGCTCATCAAAAGCTTTATCACTACATTTGTTGCGATTCTTCCAATGTAGTAATTTCGTAACAAACTTCAATTGAGAATATTTGAGATTGCCCGGGTATATTGGCTTACCCACTTTATTCACATTATCTAAAAAAATTGATGCTTGCTCATTCAGGTCCTCGTGGCTACTATTTTCCGCTCCAAATCCCCCCCCCCCCCCCCGGCCAATAGCATCCATAAATATTTCATATTCATCAAACACATCCTCACGATCATCCATTTGTTCATTTCTTGACGCACTAGCTTCCCCATGAATGCACCATATAGTATAACTCTCAAGAAAACTGGTTGCAAATAAGTGGAACTCAACATCGGGAATGAGTTGGTATAATTGATTCCGACATGTATTTCAAGGACAATTAATTAAAAGATTCGGATCATTCGGTTTACTAGAATTGCTTCGCGCAAATGCCAAAAAATATGTAAACCCCTCATTATAATCATCCGTAAAACTATATTCACCGGGTTTTATTCGCTTAGAGATCCAACTACGATCCGGAGACATCTATAAATAATAAATAACAAAATTGCAGTAATAAATATGCACACAAACACACATATAAATATTGAAAAATTATATTAATCTTAATATAATATAGAAGATCCAAATTTCTACAATTTAAATGGAGAAGATAGAAACTAAATACTTACAAGAACGATTGATGCAAGTGATGATTGTAATTTGTTATATCATATTTTTTGGTCAGGAGCATATTTTTTGGTTTTGATAGTAAGGGGAAATGATGTTGGAGAGAAAGAGGCAGTAGGTGCCGGGGATATATGGTAAGATACGACGGAATTATCATGTCCGTCATAAGTTCTGCTTAAAAAATTAATATCCTACCATTTGATTTAAATGCGGGAAGGTGGGAGTTAATGAGTTAGGTAAACTTACGACGGCGTAATTACAACGGAAAGAAAACCCATTTTATTTTCATTTTTTGTCTTTAATTAGCTAAATATGTTAAATTACGACGGTTTCATTACGACGGAAAAAATAAAATTTATCATTCTCATTTATTTTCCGTTTTTAAACAAATATATTTATATAATTATATGAACTTACGACGGAGTAATTACGACGGAAAAGAAAACCATTTTATTTCCATTTTCATTTTGTCTTTAATTAGCTAAATATGTTGATAAAATATCAAAAGATAAAGTTGATGATCAAAACGAGGAACGAAACGATGATTTCTATGAGTAGGAGAGCGAGATTGAAATCGCCCATCGAGTTAGGGTTTGAATAGAGTTGTTAGATTTGGATTGTGCTCGGGGTTTCTCCAGTGGGATGTGAGAAACGACGAAACATGGAAATGTTACCGACAGAGCATACCAACTTGTTTTTTTATAGTGTTGAGGGTTGATTTCTGAGTTGTTTTTAGTTGATTTTGTAGTTGCTTTTGTGATATTAATACTGGCCCCGCAGGGGTACGGATTTTCATGAAACTAAATGTAATTTTCAGCATTTGCAACCATTTGATTTTAGTTGATTTTGTAGTTGCTTTTGTGATCACCATTTGCAACCACTTGCAACTTATTATGCAACTAAATGTAATTTTCAGCTGACATTTTCAAAGTTGCATTTCTGATTGCATATATGGTTTAGGGATGGGCACGGGGGCACTTCGGGGTCGGGGAGTGCTATCCCCGCCCCCGATCCCCGAATTCAATACCTATCCCCAACCCCGCCCCGAACCCCGAACGGGGATTCTTTTCCTCCCCGATCCCCGCCCCGAACGGGGAACGGGGATCCCCGCGGGGATTTGGGGAATTTTAGTTTTTAATAAAAAATAATAATTTTATAATATATAATATACTCTTTCAATTAAAAAACAAACTACTAACTCATAATATACTAATAAAATAATATTATCTCATATTTATAACATCAAATCATATTAAAATTGATTTATAATATAAATAAACGACAATTTTAAAATTATTAAATATATTATATTGCAATATAATAATAATCGATCAATAAAAATTAAGATTATTTTTTTAAATTTTAATAATATTATAAAAGATATCTATTTTTAATAATAAATTTAGTATAATATATATATATATATATAAATATATTATTATTTACATATAAAAAATTATTTTTTTACAATATATACAATCGGGGTCAAAGATCGGGGCGGGGAGACACGAAACCCCGCCCCCGCCCCGATCCCCGAATTTTTTATAAAATCTTCCCCGCTCCCCTCCCACGAAAAATTCCCCGAATCCCCGACCCGAATGGGGCGGGGATCGGATCGGGATCGAGCAGGGCGGGGTAAATGCCCATCACTGATATGGTTGCTAGCAGTTGCAGGTATAGTTGCATATGCAACCACCGTATTTTTGCAAATATTTTCACGAACATAGTATTTTGAGAAAAGGTCCCAATGTCAAATTTAGAGTTAAAATGCCCGAAATAACATAACTCGAAAAAATGGCCCCGGCCTATCATTTGAAGACGGCACATCGTGTAACGTTATTAAACAACATTCAAAACGCAAGATAGACTTGTGTTGGACACTTTTGATTATTATTTTTTCTTTTTTAAAAATAATATTGATAACTCATATTAAAATTGCGTTTTACACCCAAAACACAACTTAAAGTTACGTTTTGAACTATAAAATATATATAAAAATGGGTAATCAATAATAAATTAACAATTATAACGTAAATTAACATTGCAGGGTTCATATTTGAGTTTTAGAATGATTAATTTATACCTGAAATTAAATTGACTAATGGTTAGGGTTTAGGATTGAGGGTTTATTTGAAGCTTTAGGGCCGACCCTATAGCCGAGGAACCAGTCTAATAAAATAATAATTGAAACGTAAATTAACAGTCGTTAATCTTTTAGGGTTCATATTTGGGTTTTAAAATGATTAATTTATACTTGAAATTAAATTGACTAATGGTTAGGGTTTAGGACCTAAACCCTAATTTAATTCGAGGCTTTGCCGCGAGGTCCTAAAGCCGAGGAACCAGTCTAATAAATAAATAATTAAAATGTAAATTAACAATTGTTAATATTTTAGGATTCACAAATTAGGTTTTAAAATGATTAATTTAGACTTTAGAATATTTTAACGAGAAAATGACAATACAAGTTAAGTCTATCGAGAAGAGGGAAAGTGGATGATGTGGAGCAACCTTCTTGCAGAAGTTAAAAACGTGAGATTAACTCATGTTTTAGAAGTTGAGCGTAGCATGAATTAACGTTTGCAAATTGAAAAGGCCCAGCCCAACTAAACTGAATGCTGAGTGATTGAAAACGCCAACCGAATTGGCGTGTCAGTCTAAATGCTGAATGAATTACGTTTTGCTGTGATATTCGGGGTTATTTTAATGCAACGTGACTGTGAGAGTCATATTATTAATTAATGTGACTGTGAGGATCTACACCCCAGTAATTTTTGCAAGTTGTTTTAAAAAGTGACAATATTTTTGTAAATATTCTTTTAAACTTGGTTATTTATAAAAAATTCCTAAAATATATGAATATTTATTCAGTGTTCACAAAATTTTAAGGTAATTAATGAATTCGAATGTTTTTTATGAAGATTATTTTATAAAATATAACAGTTCTGTGATGAAAATCCAGCGGCAATCTGAACTATACAGGCACGATCCTAAAAATCCATATTGTTAAGATATTATAAACATGCATGAAAAGATCAGATGCAGGCAGGTGGACTGGTATGCTGAAGAATAGGTACCTCTAAAACTATAGATACATGTAATCAAGAATTTAAGCTTGATCATCTAAAGTTGATTAGAGAGCTCCAAGGGGCCTGGAAATATATATAGTAAATAGCAACTAACACACTTAATAAACAACGAGATATTCATGAAAGATTGCAGGCATAGCATCATGAGCAATCAGCCTTAAAATTGTCAGCAGAGTGACTGCTCGTGATGTTATATCGTCAATCTCTGGCTATATTTTAGCTTCTTAGTTGATTTTCCTAGCAGGGCTGCCATGGCCTTGATTCAATGGAAACCGCCGCCTCCGAGAGCTGCAGGACCCCAATAATCAGCTCCATTGTCACTCTCGACTTGGAGTGTGCATGATACTGGAACAAGGCACAACCCTCTGCTCTTTAGGTCCTTCTTTGTCTCTTCATCTGGTTTCTGCTAGAAGCAATGTCAACAAAATTTGAATGAGCAAATGAAGTAAGATACATAAAATTAGGACAAAGAGCTTTTGCAACATTTGGTAAAAAAATTATTTTCAAATAAAACGTTTAATTACTATCTACTCCCTCCGTCCCATTTTAACTGATTTTTATTTTTTTACACTTATTTTAAGTGGTTAAAAAATCACATCTAAATATGATTATTCTTTATAAAATTTATATCAAATAAAAGTAGATTCAATTCAGAATCTAAACTTTTTTTGATTTATCTAAACGTTTTTTTGATAAGAACTGAAATTTTTATTGAGTATAGTAGATATTGTATTTCACGGCTCAATATACGTGTCAAAAAGTTAAATATCACTTAAAATGTGACAGAGCGAGGAAGGAGTGCCAATTTCATTTGAGAAACATATTAATTATCAATTTTGTGCCTCTAGCCTTTTTCATATATATCAAGTACCTGATCTGGAGCGGTTTTCCTCTTGAGGCCGTTATTATCATTCAGCAGCTGAACGAAATCAAAAATCCGAAAAATGAATTAGCAAATTGATCGGTAGATTTAAAAGGACCAACTTTAGTGTACGTAATTTTAATATTTTTTCATATAAAATGTATTAAAGTGCTTATAAAGCTGGAGCCACATTTGCGCTTTCATATTTTCTTTACAGTGAGTAGACAGTAAGCTTTAAAGCTTTTTGAATTTGTACAAGTACAAGCTAGCTATCAGCTAACCACATTTGGTGTGCATGTCTTTTAAATGGTAATGGATCCAATAAAGCATGTATTTATTTAAAAAGTAATACCTGACCAGGGTCATCCGGAAATAAACAATTCCTCTCCCCTTGAACCTGCATAATTAACACAGTTAAATCTCGAAAAATAAATATCCCAAACATGATTATTTAGTTATGAAAGTAAAATAAATAGTAGGTAATAAATTATTTATTTGATGAGATTATTTGATTTTTAAATTTTCGATATTCTACTTTGCAGGTAGTCTGCAGTAGCTATTTAAAGAGAATGGAGAGAATCAAAAAATATTGTAATGGAGATAGAGCATGCTGATTTTGCATGGGGAGATGTGATATAGATAAAATAAAAGTGTACTTCATTTTGAGAGCTTACAGAATGTTGGTGCTGCTGCCTCATGTTAGTTCCTGATCCACTGCCCAGGTACGGCAAGCTAAGGGCCTGCACAATTTAAGGGGGGAGAATGCATATGAAAGAATATTTTCAGTTCAAAACTAAACAAACACCTCCTCTTTACGGGATGTCGAGAGTTCTATATTTAAACATTATTTATTGTATTAAAGTAAATATTTTCAGTCATTACATGGTAGTTTGTGAAAAACAATACATATAACATCACCTCAATTTGACTCTGAAGGAATCTTATGTACCCAATTGCTTCTAACAAAACTGAAGCTGTGTCAGTCTGCAAAAAGTATTTTAATTTAACAAAAGAATTACAATCAAATCAATATCAAGCCCTAGGTGAATTATTAAATGTTAAAGTAGTAGTAATTAGAAGAAATAAGTGATACTGTATTATTATATACCAGATAAATTTAATTAGTTACCTTTCCGAATGGGGAAACCATCTGGTGAAGAGCGGTAATTCTGTCTCCTAACTTTTCCTTCCTCACCTGCTTAATTTCACATTACAATTCACTAATGAAAAAGATGATATATAAAGGAGAAATATTGGATGACAACTTGCTTTACTTTTTTTAATTTTCGGATGGTTTCACTTTTTTGTGGATGTAATATTAAGAGAGTGGTGAGGATAGATAATATATGTATAGGATCATCAAGCTTAAGAAATGGACAATCAAGAAAGACATTCGGTTACATCCAAAATATAATTTGGTAGAGAGAGGGGGGGAGGGAGAGAGAGAGGGAGAGGGAGAGAGACAGGGAGGGAGGGAGAGAGAGAGAGAGAGAGAGAGAGAGAGAGGGAGAGGGAGAGGGAGAGCGAGAGGGAGGGAGAGGGAGAGAGGGAGAGAGAGAGGGAGAGAGGGAGAGAGAGAGGGAGAGAGAGAGGGAGGGAGGGAGGGAGAGAGAGAGAGAGAGAGAGAGAGAGAGAGAGAGAGAGAGAGAGAGAGAGAGAGAGAGAGAGAGAGAGAGAGAGATTACTTTGAAGGTAGGCTGAGATGCTGAAGAAGAAGGTTGAACTCTAGCTTTCTTTGCTGCCCCTCCTATGGATGTGCTGTGGCTCTTCACATAATCAAGTAGATCAAAGAAACAATAATTCTAGTTACTCGGTCACCTTTAAAACGGCTTGAATATATAAATAATGAGCTGCTAGATTTAACTACCGATTTCTATATAATCCAGTAAACGATTAGCTTACGCTATATATATGTACCATTAGACAAATGAAACCCTAATGAATACCTCGGAGGAACGATCTGGTTGAAGATGTCTTCCATCAGCCTTACTATTAGAGAAATCAAGCATGTTGCTGCCTAAGCTAGTAACACAAGATTTCGGAGACGAAACCGGCATCAGTTGAGGCCAAGTAGGCTCAATTGCTGCTTGAAACTGTGCATTCATATTATTTTCACTTCCAAACATATGATAGCTGTTTGATGAGTTCTCCCGTTTAATATCGCCGTGAAGAGAACTAATTGAACCTATTGTAACCGCCTGTTGCTGTTGTTGCTGCTGCTGTTGATGATGCTGCTGCAACAATTGTTCTTCCCACTTGTCCAATTTCAACACATGCTGCAGATGGCTCACCCCGGACTTCTCTTCTTCATCCGCAAGTCCTCCCCTGTGTATAAAATATTAGAGAACAAGATCAATCAATTTAGTACAGCTCCGACCAAAGAAGTTATTCTCTCTGTTCCAAATTAAATGTCGACTTTCAAAAATCACACAGTTTAAGAAAAGTGAATTTTGACAAAAAAAATTGTATTAAGTCTTTAACTGAACATAATATGTGAAATATGGTTGATCTTGGAAATATAAATTAGAAATATGTGAAGGAGAGTTGATTTTGGAAATATAAACATATATTGAAAGTTATAGTGAACAAGTATTTTGAAACAAAATTTTTCTCTAAGGTGGACATGTATTGTGAAACCGAGGGAGTATCAATTTATAAACCTAAAGATCGAGAAATCGAGAGAGATTTAGTTACATGACTAGCTGGCTCCATGACTCCGGAGCTTCCTGGTTGTTATCCTGCCAAGGCGGCGCGTACTGAGGAGGAGAAAAAAAAGGAGCAGAACCTTGAGGGGGTTGAGGCACCGGCCTCATGTTATTGATGTTCCACCAGTTAGGGCTTCCGGCCGCCATCACTTGTTGAACCGGTGCGCTTTGTAGCACTCCTCTATTCATAATCTTAATAATCTCGATCTCGTTCTTCTAGCACTAAACTTCTTGTTTTTTGGCTGAGCTCGAGTTTCAAATTACTCGGAAGCTGGAAAATAAGATTTCCTTTTAGGAGCTTGGAGATGAGAGTTCTAAGGTTTGATTAAGTAGAGTTAGAAGCTCAAGTTTTGTGAAGAGAGAGAGAGATGAGGATTTTGAAATCATAGGTTTTGATGATACCTTTGTCTTTGTGTCCTATCTGCTAGCTAGCTATGGCTCCCTTTCTCTTTCTCTCCTTTCTTTATTAGCTTTTTTTTTTTTCCTTTCCTTTCCTCTTTTTTATATTTTTATTTGTTTACTTTTTTTTTTCCTTCTGCTTTTCTCCTGCTTTTGCTTTATCAATAAAGTAGGGCCGGAAAGGTAGTAGCAATTCTCTCAGTAAATTTAATTACCAAAATTGAATAAAAAGTATATAAATAAGTTTAGATACCTCCTCTTCCGGGTTTACGCAACTCAAGGTCGATGGTTCGAGTCTTGTAAAAACACAAACTCGTAATTATTAAGGGGTGTTTGGTTCATGATTAATGAATCTAGTTAATGGTAATCAGAATCTCAAAATCATGTGTTGATGTTTTGATTAGCCATTTTGATGGGTAAACCGTTTCTTAGACACTCCTGGGATACTCATTTTTATACCCTTCATATTAATACGTACGGCTCATTCCCATTCCTGATTCCCGTCCTGATCTGCCATCCAAAACGTCTCCCAAAATTAATTACATTGTGGGAGTACGTCACAGTTGCGTCCCTGCTTGTCAAGTTAATTTATTGTTTTTAGAAGGTAATTATGGGTTTGGAAATGATTTAAGTAAGGCAGCAAATTTACAAAATATTGACAGTCTTGTGAGGGCAGATATTTAGGTTAAAAAATCCATTAGGGTGCAGAGAATGATCAGAGAAATAGTACTAGTAAACACAGACTTCAAGGGGTCAAAATCTAGGGTTTTGGAATTCTTGAGAATAAAACATGCATATAAGAGAATGATCCGTTTACCAACATGAAGTTAGTGTTTGGCATGACAGCCAACTCCTAGTTAGTTCAATAAAGGAGTACTACTTCACTCGTTTAGATAATGCAACTGTAAGAGTCAATCCTGACCCACTCTGCTCAGCAACTTGTTTCGAGGATTCAAGGGTGTTTTTGTCTTTGTAAGTACACATATATACATGTATTCGATCAAATGTATGGTATCTATAACCTGGTACTCTCTCGACACCTAATTTACGTTCAGAGTTTATACATATTTTCATAATAAACGTATTCGTTTATCTTTTTTATGTTTTAAGGAACTTAAACTGTAACATCCCACATCGGTTAGATAAAAGAGTATTTGGGCTTTTATAAGCACAAACAAATAACTAATGTATACCAATTTGTTAGCACTTTTGGGCCGACCTGTGGTGGGTTGTTGGATCCGGTATGCATCTAGTTGCCCATTTATAACATCCCAAGCCCGCAACTAGATGCATACCGGATCCAACAACTAGGGGTGTAAACAAACCAAACTATTCGTGAGCTACTCGAGTTCGGCTCGGAAAATATTCGAATTTGATTCGGTAATAATCGAGCCGAGCTCGAGCTCGAGCTATTCGAATGTTTTACCGAGCCGAGCTCGAGCTTCAAATTACTCGGCTCGTAAGGTTCGCGAGCCTTATCGAGCCTCTATTATTTTTTAATTTTTTATTATAAATATATTTTTACAAATATATTCAATATTTTATTTATAATTTATATATTTAATCGAATCGAACTCGAGTCGAACCGATCATATTTCGAGTTTTTGTCAATATTTGGTAACTCGATTCGAGCTTTCAAGCCGAACTCGAGCTTATCGAACTATTTACGAGCCGAGCTTCGAACTTGAAATTAAAGGCTCGGTCGAACTCGAATTCGAGCTCGAGCCCCGAACTTTTCAGTCGAGCTCGAACCGAGCCTGGTAGTGTTCAACTCGGCTCGGCTCGTTTACACCCCTACCAACAACCCACCACAGGTCGGCCCAAAAGTGCTAGCAAATTGGTATAAATTAGTTATTTGCTTGTGCTTATAAAGGCCCAAATACTTCTTTATCTAACCGATGTGGGATGTTACATAAACAGTTTGAAATCTCACAGAAAAGTGAGAGATATACATACATATTAAAACATTGCTCGAGTTTAAAAGATTAACTCTTGAAATTAAAATTTAAAGAATATTTTGATGATAATACATGACTAACATATCCGTCTTTTTCAAATAAAATTTGAAATCTCAAAGTTTTGTATAATTTTGAAAAAAATATTATGAGAACAAGAGCTCGTCGAGATTCAAAATAATTATAATGTTATTAGAACAAGAACATGTCCTGTTGAGCACGGTTGGATAGCTCACCGGAGAAAAGTTTATCCTTAATTATCGTCTCATGTCCTGAGTTTGATCCTGACTCAGTCCGGAATTTCTTAAAACAAATACTAATTTCTAAGACTATAAGTCATATTCGTTATATAAAAAAGCATTTCCTCTTAATTATTGAAGATCCAATAATTTAGTCTAAAAACAAAAAATTAAAGAATAATTTGATGACAAAACATTCCTTAGAACCAACCAAAGTATTAAAGTATGAGCAAAGAGACAAAGAAAGGCTTAAATCTAGAAGAGAGTGACAAGAAAAATGGAAATAATATTTGGGGGTGAGTGAGGATTTATTGAAGGTGTGGCTAGCTAGCTAGGAATGGGATGTCTGGTCCATACTGCCAAAATCTTTGTCGGAGTCTCCTTGTCTTTTCCTCTCTTTATTCCTCTTCTTTTAATTCCTTATTTATCATTTTCTTGTCTGTTTTTTCCATCTTCTACCGATAAATAAAACCCTCCTCTTTGTCCCGTTTCGCATCGTATAATATTCCTTCAATTCCTCACACGCACAGATGAACATTAAAATAGTAGTAGTTTTTATACGCACTCGCGCAAATATTTAGGTCATACCAGATAATTTAATTGATTCGACTACGCATTGCATCGGTGCATCGATTATATATTATAATTAAATTTTGATATCGTTCAATTTGTTTAGTATAGTTATATAAGAAGATGGAAATTTTAATTATGAATAAAATAAGTGAAATGAAGAAAATGACTTTCACACATGTAAATTCTTGAATAACAACATAAATTTATTAAATATTTAATTTATAATATTGATCTAAAATTAAACACACTCTCGCATATCAATCTTACTATACAAATATCTCGATCCGTAGAGTTATACCAACACATGCATGTAGGAGAGCATGCATATGTATACAGCTTTTGTAGTAGGGTTGATTTCACAAAGTCCAATTATTGGAGTTCCCCAACATATTCTACTTGAAGAACAGGACATAAATAAACATATGAATTATTATATATTATCACCTGCAAGATTAATTTTTATTACTCTAATATATATATATATATTATCACCTGCAGGATTAATTTTGTGCAAAATAATCGTTGTTAGCTTGACTATCGCTGTCCTCAGCTTAAATCTGATGAACAATGATCAAGACAAAGATTATATTATTAGTATAAAGTCAATTAAAAGTTCCAAAAGTCTTTAGGCAGTCCCACTTGGTAAAACTAAAACAGTGTCATTAATCACTTAAGAATAGTAAAGAATAAATTTATAGCTTATTTCAGAGCCTGTTTAAACTGAAAGTGATTGAAAAATAAAAATTAACTTAAACATCTTGAGATCCAAATTATTAGATAGATGTGGATGTTATTGTATTTTATAAAATTAATTATAACGTATAAAAATCTATGAATTAATAAATAAATTTACTTTAACAACTTCTCTAAATTAATCCTAAATTAGTTATTTTCAAATAAATCCTAAATTAGTTAAACAAATCAAATATTTACTTATTTTAATTATCCAAACATAGTATTTAATTAATTATTTCACAAAAAGATTTAAGTAATTAATCAAGTAAGAATCTATGGACAATGCAAATCCAACCCCCTACAAAATCTGTTTACCTCTTCCCTCTTTTCCAACTAAGTTCTATTTTTAATTTTAAAAAGCTCTAAATTAATTAATTTTTTCCTCATTTTTTAAAGTAGGTGATGGAAAACGCTTAAGTACTTGGATGTTTAACGCTAATAGACGATTCTATCAGCATAAATTGATTAAATATTTTTCAATTAAGGTAACGGGCGATGCTCACCTGCTTAAATAGTTAATGCTCATAACAGGCTTTTTTCTTATCAGTCTAGATGAATTGAAAATTTTTCAAGTTAGATGTCGATTTTGTTGAGAACTAGAAATCAATGAAAGCAACTCTGAGAAATAACTTGATTTATTATTGAATAAGCTTGGCTACATATAGCCTTCAACAAGAACAGAATGAGAAATCTAAGCTCAGGTACCCGACGTGATAGCAACAACTAAAGAAAACAAACCACTACGCACGTACTAAAGAAAACTAACTAAGCACGTTCCTATATAATAGGAGTTATTCAAACTGACTAGAAGACTTATCTAAAACTCAAACTGAACTTTCTCTTCATTCCCTCCCTTAAACTAGTTCTTGGCTGAAACTAGTTTAATTCAGGAACTTCACAAACTCCCCTAACTGATTTCGAGACCTTTCAAAAGCATCAACTGTAGTTGGCTTTGTCATCCCATCTGCCAGCTGATCTTCGGTTCCGCAATAAACCAATGCAACTACTTCTTCTTGTGTAAGATCACGAAGAAAATGGAAATGCACATCAATGTGCTTGCTTCGGCCATGCAATACAGGATTTCTTGACAATTTGATTGTAGAACTATTATCACAGAGAATTAATACGCACCTACTTTCCTCCATACTCAGCTTTTCATATATCCTCCTCATCCAGATAGCTTGGCTAGCACAAGAAGCTGCAGCGACAAACTCTGCTTCAGTAGTTGACAATGTAACTATAGGCTGTTTCTTTGATGACCATGCAAGAGCTCCAGATCCCAACATGAAAACATAGCCGGACGTACTTTTTCTGTCTTCTATGTCTCCCGCGTAGTCGCTATCTGTATAGCCAATGAGACCTTCACATTTCCCTCCCTTCTTGTAGAAAATATCAAGTCCAGTAGTTCCTTTCAAGTACCTAAGTATTCTTTTAGCCGCCGATAAGTGCAACTCAGTTGGTTTAGCCATGTACCTGCTGATCAAGCTTACTGCATACATCAAGTCTGGTCTCGTAGTCGTTAAATACATAAGGAATCCTACCATTTGCTTGAATAAAGTGTCGTCAACTCTAACCCCATTTTCATCTTTAAAAAGTTTACAACCTGGAACAATAAGATTACGGACTGGATTGCTGTTCTCCATCTTGAATCTCTTTAAAATTCTGAAGCATATTTTTTCTGGCAAATATATATCCCATCTGAACTCTGCAACACTTCTATACCCAGAAAAAACCTCATTTTACCCAAATCTGTCATATCAAACTCTCTCAACATGGAACTTTTGAATTCCGCAAACATCACTTCATCATTGCCAGTAAATATTAAATCATCAACGTATAAACTAACAATGAGAATCTTACCTCCCTCCTTTGTTTTAGTGAACAAAGTATGCTCGCTGTGACATTTCTCGAACCCCTCCCTTATAAAATGTGATTCAATACGACTGAACCAAGCTCGTGGAGCCTGTTTCAGTCCATAAAGAGCTTTCCTCAGCCTATATACTTTATGTGGATGGTCCTTCAGCTCATAACCTCTAGGCTGATCGACGTACACTTTTTCGTTAAGTTCCCCATGCAGAAAAGCGGACTTTACGTCAAGTTGATAGAGAGACCATCCTTTTTGAGCAGCTAAAGGCACAATCATTCTAACAGTATCCATTCTCGCAACCGGCGCAAACACTTCTGTGTAATCAATCCCTTCTTGTTGGACGTACCCCTTTGCTACCAAGCGTGCCTTATGTTTGTCCACTTCACCATTCTCCTTGAGCTTAGTCTTATAGACCCACTTCACTCCGATACTTTTTGCATATGAAGGCAGATCAGTGAGCTCCCATGTGTTGTTTTTTCCAATAGCCTTCATTTCTGTATCCATAGCTATCCTCCAGTTGTCATGATTTACTGCTTCTTCAAAAAATATGGGATCTGCTGAAGCATAGAGAGCAAAGTTAGCATCTGTACCTTCATCTTCTGAAAGCCCCTCTCCACTTACATAATCTTTCATCCATCTTGGAGGCCTTCTCATACGTTCTGCTTCATCAGTCGGAGGGCTACCAACTGGTTCTTCATTGACTTCTTCTGCCTCTCTCACAACCTCATTATTTCTGGCATCATTTCCTTCATCTTCACATTCCAAGTTAACCGCTACATGTTCCTGGTAACTAGCATCCCAATTCCAAGACTTGTCTTCCTCAAATACAACATCCCTGCTAATTACGATCTTTTTTGCAACCGGATCATAGAGTCTGTATGCCTTAGTCTTCTCACAAATTCCCAGTAATACACAAAGAGAGCTTTTTGCATCTAACTTTGTTCGTTTTACATCAGGAATATGCACATGTGCCACACATCCAAAGACTCTGAAATGCTCAACTGAAGGTTTAATTCCACTCCAAGCTTGCTCTGGTGTTTGATTTCTTACGACCAATGTAGGACTTCGATTCAGAACATATATTGTCTAGTTTACTGCTTCTGGCCAAAACGATTTGGGAATCCCCTTTTCTGACAGCATACATCGAACCATGTTCATCACCGTTCGATTTTTCCTTTCAGCTACTCCGTTTTGTTGTGGAGTATATGCAGCCGTTAATTGCCTTTTAATGCCATGCTCCATGCAAAATTCATTGAACTCAATTGATGTAAACTCTCCTCCTCGATCTGTTCTCAAACATTTTATAGATTTTTCCACTTCTTTCTCAACAAGAGTCTTAAAACGTTTAAACATGCTCAATGCATCAGATTTTTCTTCCAAAAAATAAGTCCATGCATTTCTAGGAAGATCATCAATGAAGCATATAATGTACCTTTTTTTGCTGTTGGAGATGGGAGAAATTGGTCCACAAAGATCTGCATGAATAAGTTGGAGCTTCTCTGTGGCCCTCTAGTTGTTTTTCTTTGGGATTAGATCTCGGTGTTGCTTCCCAACCATGCAGTGAGTACATACAGTTGACGGACTCTTAAACTGAGGTATCCCTTGCACCATATTCTTGAACTAAAGTATCCTTAATCCTTTGTAGCTGAGATGTCCATAGCGACAATGCCATAAGTGTGCCAAATCATCTGCAGAGGTGTATAAGCAATCTGGCTTTGGAGATGGTGAGCTTGAACACAACATAAACATTCGATTTGTTGTCATTCTGGTCTGTATGATAAGCCCCTTCTCTGGATGATAGACTTTAAGCTTTCCATGTTGAATCACAATTGTCAGTCCCCGTTCATGTAGTTGACCAATGCTAAGAAGATTGTTTTTTAATTCTGGCACAAAGAATACTTCACGAACAACATGTGTAATGCCACTTAGTGTCAGCTTCACGCTACCTTTCCCTAACACAACCATACATGTGTTATTTCCGAGTTTTACATTCTGCTTGAATTCCTCGTTTAGATCGCAAAATAGATTCTTATCACCACACATATGATTGCTACATCCAGAATCCAAGTACCAGACATCTCCCCTGCGAGCATTATTCATTTCCACATATGACATCAACAATAATGCTTCTTCTTCTTCTTCTAATTCAGCATAGTTTGCTTCCTTGTCCCAACCTGGACACTCATATTGAAAGTGTCCAAGTTTGTGACACTTATAGCACTCCACGGCTTCTTTGTTGTTGAACTGGCGAGCGCGACCTCTTCCCCTTCCCCTGTAAGCCCTTCGACCTCGTCCTCGTGTACTACCCCTATCTTCAGTAGTTATTTTGAGTGCGTGCTCTTCTCCTATACGACGTTGAAACTTCTGCTCATGAACAATAAGAGAGCTCTGCAGTTCATCAATGGAGAGTTGGTTAATATCTTTAGACTCCTCGATAGAGCAAACCACATAGTTAAACTTTTCACTCAATGATCTGAGAATTTTCTCCACCACAATGACATCTTGCATCTTTTCACCATGGGTTCTCATCTTATTTGCCACTGCCAGAAATCTAGAAAAATAATCAGAAACACCTTCTCCAGATTTCATCTCGAGATTTTCGAACTCTCTGCGGAGAGCTTGCAGATGTGACCTTTTAACTCTAGCACTTCCTTCATACTTCTTTTTCATTGACTCCCAGATTTGTTTGGAGGTGTCCTTCGCAAGAATGATCTCCAATATTGTTCGATCTATAGCCTGAAAAAGATAGTTCTTGACTTTCATGTCTTTGAGCTTCAATTCAGCAAGCGCCTTTCGTTGCGCTTCTGTTTGCGTGGCCTCCTCTTTTCCTTCTGGCTCAACATAGCCAGTCTCTATTAATCCCCAATACTCTTTAGAACGAAGGAAATTTTCCATTAACATACTCCAATGGTCGTAATGACCATCTAAGTGAGGAATGGACGGCTGTACAAAGTTCCCTTCGGTTGTCATCTTCTTTGCTGCTGCAAGAGTAAATCTCTAAGACTGTTGCTTCGATTTTATCGAACCCAGTGGGGGCTCTGATACCACAATGTTGAGAACTAGAAACCAATGAAAGCAACTCTGAGAAATAACTTGATTTATTATTGAATAAGCTTGGCTACATATAGCCTTCAACAAGAACAGAATGAGAAATCTAAGCTCACGTACCCGACGTGATAGCAACAACTAAAGAAAACAAACCACTACGCACGTACTAAAGAAAACTAACTAAGCACGTTCCTATATAATAGGAGTTATTCAAACTGACTTGAAGACTTATCTAAAACTCAAACTGAACTTTCTCTTCAGATTATCGATGAATGTGTTTCTTGTCAGCCTAGATGAAGTTTTATCCAAATATGATGGAGGGTGACTCTTATCCACTTGTAAGCTAAGGGTGATATTATTTTGAAGACCCACATGAGATAAAGGTAAGTTTTGAAGACTCTCATAAGTTGGGGGTAATAATATTTTGAAGTTTAGAGTGATGTCTCTGTTGCTTGATACGAAGAATAATGGGATGTCCGTGCTATTTTTTTACTATCTTTTTGTGTGATGGAGAAACGAAAGATGGCGCGCAGTGGATATCTTACCTCCCACTTTACCCTTTTAAGAGTATAGTTTAAAACGGTAAGAAGGTTTTATGCCTTGGTAGCTCGTATTTTCGGTAAATTATTAAGACGACTCTCCGTATCGGATATTGCTTCAGATTACCCTCCGAAATATAACTTAGAGACCCTCTCAGATATTGCTTTAAAGAACCCTCCAGGATATTACTTATTGAACGATCTCGAGAAATACATATGTCCGATTTTTACTTGAGGCATATTTTTTACTTGTGTCTTCACATATAATATACGGCACCTGCATGTTCCACATATTTTTATTAATCTTTCAATTTTAGTTGTTTTAATGACTTAGGAAATTCAAAAGATTCACAATACTTAGTTATACATTCCATCCGACTGCACAACAGAACTACGGATTTTTGTTACCGCTTATTTTTTTAGACTCAATAATCTCCCAATTTTTTAACAATAATAATCAATTAATAATTAATCTTAAGACCGAATTAATCATTTTCTCCTCTAAAATGATAATAACCTCTAATTAATTATAGTCAATATCTCTTAACGATATTTTTCAAATCCAGAAGATATTCCAACACCAATACGATTATAATAAAACCAAATTATTTCAAATACATCCATAAACAATCGTATGAATAAAAGCAAAATCCTAACAAAATTGTATTGACTTGATTCCTATATAAATAGGATATCATGTATCTTGGAATAAGATCCGACACATCTTACATGTTAAGACAACTCTAAGTTCAGGCCCAAAGCATGCAACTTAAAATTCAAAATTCATTTTTTTTAATTATGTGGACAACCTCTAAATTTGTTACTCCTGTCATCCCAACAATTTCTTTACATTCCTTCTTGGGATGTCTTTTTACATTTAATTGAAACCTACTAAATATAGTAATAAAAATTTATAATATAAAAAATAACTAACCCCACTACCTATTTAACTATCCTTCATTTATACATTAAATATAAATAGATATCCTCACTTTTCTTATATTTTGATCATTATTTTACTTATTTGTTTAAATTTAGTGTTCTAACACAAATTTAAACATCTCATTTAGATGGTGGGAGTGTCATTAAATTTCTCCGTTAACCTATTCCATCCACGGTAGTAAGATACGTATATTATTGAGTAGACAGCTTTGAAACTTGGTGTGTCGTATTATTTTAGAAATCGAATAATATTGACATGAAAGAGTGTGTTAATTTTGTTTCATATTGTTCATGCTTCTCATTGGGTTTCGAGTAAACAAACCGGGGAAATTCCCTTGAATGATCCCAAAGTTAGTTAAATAATACACCGTGAGCTTACTTTGTCTTATAACCTAATCCTACATTTCTGGCATTTCTTGTACAGAATATATCCATCTACTCTAAAGCCCTAACTTGCTCAGGAGGAATTTCTACAGTAGACACTTTTTATACTACTTTTATATAACAATTATAATTATTAGGCTAGTGCATAGGAGTTTTCAAACAAATATGAAAATTTGAAAAAAGCCTAAAAATTTACCAATAATATATATTAGGTGAGGTACTTATATTTGCAGGGTTCTAATTAGATTAATTTCCAGACTCTAATCTATATAAATGCTATATATTATACATTTTCAAATTTTATATAGAAAATCATGACTTTCGAGGTCTTAAATAACGTGTATAAACATAAGTATTGTCCGTTAATAATTAATGGAACAATCCCGACAATTTATATATAACTGGTTCAATTTCAGATTATTCCTACTACCTCTTTCTTTTAGAATTTTTATTCCATCATTTCAGAAATCATGAAATCGTGACATTTTTACCGACTTTATTTGCATGTGTGATTAAATCTACTATTTGGATTCAGTTGTCTACTTTTACTTTTACCTGCGCACGAATATACACAGTACATGTACACCTAGTGCATACGGATATTTTCATATGTCTATGCACATTTAGGGATGGCAAAATTTTCCGAACCGACGGATATCCGACCGAACCGACCCGAATGGTTTTTACTGAACCCGGTTTTTATGGTTTGGTTTCGGGTTTGGTTTTTATTTTTAAAAACCGATTGAATTTGGTACGGGTTTGGTTTTTAGGCCAACTGAACTGGTACCGACCCGAATAGCCGAAACCCGATTCGAATCCGAACCAAACCGAAACCCGACCGAACCCGATATACAATATATATATATATATATATATATATATATATATATATGTATGTATGTATGTATGTTTGTATGTATGTATATATGTGTGTATATATCATATTTATATAAAAATAGTCATTATCAAAAGATGAAAAGATATGTGTAAAAAAGAATAATTATATTATAATATTTCATCACTTATTCAAATATTGAATATGATACAAAGTTGTTTATAAATACTAAATACATATTCTTATAATAAAATAAACATAATCTAGTATTGAATAATATATGAACAAAAGAAAAGTATCATCAAAAATTTTGTTCAACTAAATAAATAAAATAAAATCCATACAATCTTATATTAGAATATAATGTTTTATTTTCTTGTGTATAGCAATTAACTTACATTTATTTTTAATAAGCTGAATTAATAAAAAGATTTTAAAAAACTGAATTAATAATACTTTACTAATACTTAAAAACAATGAAGCTTCTATTTAATTATGAATTATTGTAATTGCTAATTTAATCATGAATGTTTTTTAACAAACTGAGGATATGTTAATTTTTGAATAAAAGACTTCTTTATGAACCTATATTTTAAATATATTTTTTTAGAATTTTTTTATATAGTTTTCGGTTTTGGTTAAAACCGAACCGAAACCGAAAACCGGTGGTTCGGGTTTGGTTTTGGAACTTCGGGTTTCGATTCGGTTCGGTTCGGGTTCGGTTTTGGAAAACAGTATTCGGTTCGGTTTCGGTTTTCTCTAAAACCGAACCATACCGACCGATTGCCATCCTTATGCACATTATCTTCGGCATAAAGTTTATAGAGTCCTAGACAATGAAGTGAAAGTACAAAGTACTCCCTCTATCCCATTTTAAGTGTCCACTTTGCAAATTTCACACATATTAAGAAATAATTAATATCATGTTTTGATCATTATCTTCCACAACTAATCACCTTAGTTTTCATAACATATTGATTATGCACCTCATTAATTACTATGTATTTGGACCTTTTTTCATTTCAAATTACACTATACATTCATAATCTCTCTAAATACATTTATGAGGGGCTTGTTGGTTGTATTTAATTCTATATTGGAAATAGTATAAAGTTTACATAGATTAAAGAGTATGACACATATTTTGGGATATTTTTTTTTGGCAAAATGGACACTTAAAATGGGATGGAGGGAGTAGTAAATTACTGCAAATCAAATCGAAAAAGGGGTACTTATTTAGCAATTAAAAATTAATATTATCAGGATTTATCCTTAACTAGTTAGAGCATTCAAACCATGAAAAATTATTATCTAAAAATAAGTTTGCATACTAAAAATAAGGATGTTCTCGTTAAAATATGGATGACTATATTTGTCGAAGTACTACAAATCTGTGTAGCAAATGCCACATTATTATTTATAATATTAAAACAACACATTTTATTTATAACAATTTGAAATAATAATAACATTCTATATTTAATAATATAATGATAACATGCTATGTTTAAAGTATATTCAATTAATGTAGCGAGTATCATTGACACAAAATGTGTTACGGTTTTAATAAATTTTACATAAAATTTTACAACTCCAATTTAACTAACGATTATAGCCTTCGCTACTAAAGAGAATGAGATATATGTCATGATTTATTACCATTCTACAAAAATTATTAATATTTAGATATAGGTAAAGTCTAATAATTGAATAACCAGAATCAGAAAAGAAGGAAAAGAAAAAGGCATGCATGTCGAGTTCTTCACGGAAGAATGACATTACGATTGGAAACATGCAATGCATGGGGTTACTCGGTCTCACAGTATATCCCAGAATTCAGCAAAGTGGTCGAAACCGGAGTTGGGAGTCTTAAAGCTTAATGTTGATGCAGCTGTAAAGTTAGGTACTCAAGCTTTCTCTATTGGTTTGGTGCTTAGGGACTATACAGGGACGCTTATACAAGGTATCACTCTAGCCAGAAGTATGGTTAACACAGTCGTCGAAGCTGAATCTCTTGCAATTCTGGAAGGTCTGCAATGGCTTAACTCTATGAACTATGATAAGGTGGTAATTGAATCAGATTCTCTCATCACGGTGCAAGCTATAAATTCTTCCTCAGACAATTTTTTAGAAGTGGGTTTTATCTTGGATGCCTGCCGTACTATTTTTGCTTCTAGACCAGGCTATTCAATCTCTTTTGTTAAAAGGCAAGCGAATAGGGTTGCTCATTTAGTAGCCAAATTACCCTGTTCTCTGAATTGCCAAAACTTTCTTACGTCTCCTTCAGGTCTGTTGTTGGAGGCTCTTTTGGCTGATATTTCTGAGTAATGCAATCTGCTTTTATTCAAAAAAAAAAAAAAAATAATATCCCAATAGATTGACTTCAATTTTGATGGGAATTTGATTTGATTAGTCGGGAGAATGTGTAAGATAATAGGCATTTATACATTTAAGATTTTTTCCAAAATATTTGAAGATATGAAATTTTTACAAAAATATCATTTTTGAAATATCATGTGTAAATATATTTATTTACATTTTTGACTAAAATAATTATTTTTTTGAATAATATTTACAAAAATACGGGTTACAACTTGTCAATATATAATTGGTATTCAAAACGTAAAGAACGTGGTATTTTTGATAATTTTTATTTAATTTTTCATACATATTTTAAAGATAAATTTATTAGATTTCTTAAAAATTGTGTGAAAATATCTTTTTTATTCATTTTAAATTAGCATAAAAATCAAAACTAGTAATTTCGGACGAAGCAACTTTGAGCGAAGGGAGTTACATGTACCTATCGAAACAAGTAGTAAAAGTAGTTAGATATCCGATAATTTGAACCGATGCATGTGGCTAAATTCAATTAATATTAGGTTATCATTGTTTTTAAGTAAACATTTTTCTTGAATAATCCCACTTTTGGTCAAAATGATATGCTCGTTGCGGGTCTTCTCAGCAACTCCCTCATAAAATAATTAGTACTTTAGTTGTGATTCTCTGATTTCTTGTCCGTAGAATTCATTTTATTCATGTTCTCTTTTTAACTGTTTTAAAACTTATTGTTAATATTTAATTAATATAATAAATCAAATTAATTGTGTTAATTTAATCAAAAAATATGATTTTTAGTAATTATAAATGTACTTAATATAACTAAATAAAAAAATAAAAGTTTAATGGTAAACGAATCTAGAGCGTGTTTGTCGCCGCTTTAAGCGCGATTTAAAAGCTGTGTCCAAATTTAAACTCAAAAATATATAATAAGTCAAAAGTCAGCTTAAAGTCAGAAATAAGTCAGAATCTGACTTAAAACCCGAAGCTAGTTTGAAGTACTTTTTTCAGTGACTTAAATTTTTTTTTAACTTTTTTTGATAAAAATTACCCCTAAGTTCCGAGGTATCTATAAATTAATTTTATTTTTATTTTTATAATCTTAATAACCTTTAAGTCACTTTTCTCAAAAAAAAAAAACCTTTAAGTCACTAATATGTTAAACTTATCCAAACATATATTTTAAGCTCCCAATTATTCATATAAGCCACATTAAGTTAAATTATAACTCACGTAAAATCATGAATCATAAGTTCTGTCAAATATATTTCACCGCGACTATGATATCACAATCATCAACTCTGTCAACAATTTGCAGAACTCCCTAATCAGTCTTAGCAGTGAAATCAACTGCAAACTACAGAATCTAAGATAAAATCTGTCTTCGCGGTCCCTTGTCAAAGAATTGCTGACCTTTAAAGGCAGCTACAGGCGCGTATTATTACTCGAGCTCCTAGCTTATAAATTACTTAAAAGTAAAAAAGAAAAAAAGGCAGCCACAAGTTGAAATAATTTATGGGTGAAAAGGACGTTTTGGCACCTTAGTCATTAACAACAACGTTGAAATTACGTGCACGGTTATCAAAGTGTGGATCCTTGATTCTTATCCAGGCATGATTAGTGAATTTTGTTGTTTTGTATTTGCCCTGGCGTCACTAAAACTTTTACCTTTCTCACTTTCCTCTCTTTAATTCTTAAAGCTTTTTAGCTCTCCTCCTACGTAATTGCACTATCTTAGCAGGGGAGTAATGTTCATGCACCCTTCAAACTCAAGTCCAATATAAAAAACAAACCAACAAAAACACCGTGTCATGTATTTTCGTGTTTTAAAATTAATTCATAAATGTATGTAAATAAGTCTAATTAATGAATTTATAAAACACAATTTTAACAAATATATAATTCTAGTATCACTTTCTTTAATATGATAGCATTTTATATAAATCATTTATTTGACGCACTTTGAGTGATAGATGTATTTATATCTTATTGTCCAAAATTCTGATTTCGATATTATTTAGCCCAACATTCGATATAAAATATACAAAATTTTAAAATTTATAGATTAATTATTGAAAAAAGTACTTATGTATGATTAAGGAGCTCGATTTAGAAGAAAAAATAAATATAAAAAAACACAAATTGTATATTGATGAAACTCAGCTGGAACAACTGAACCCTAGTCAACTTATAAATCAAGTTCTAGCTCTCCTTATCTGACTCAATGATCACGACAGATTTGAACACAGACATGGATGGAGATTAAGTAATTAGAACGGCCATGATTAATGTGGAGGCAGAAAATTATGCTAGGAAATCTTAATTAATTCCTCGCTTTAGTGGTTAGGGAATTAACTTTTCCCGTATAGAATATGATTAAGAAATTGTTAAACAAATACACGGTAGATGGCTAAAAGAGATCGTATCTTAGTAGAACATAAATAAAGCCAACTATCATTTTCGTTAAGAATTTTAAATATCATGGCCTTTCTTTTTTCGTAGATCTAATAGACTACGGATCCACAAGCCAAACGTAGCCATCATGTTTTTAGATGAATTATTTGGTTTTGTCTTGTTATATGATTTGAGAAAAATGTGTGTACCATCTTAATTCTTACCATAGTTTCGTTATGTATTTGAACAAGTTGTACGATGATCGGCAATATTATATATGCTAGACAAGAATATGTTATTATTTTCTTGCAATGTGTCCTTAAAGATTTAACCTAAATTAGGTTAACGTGCAAGAACAATAATGGAAGGTATATAATTTTTTCTATTAATTATAATGGAATGTTCTATCATTTTTCAATATATAATCGTGAGTAACTAGTTTTAAAATTTGAATTTTTCACAAATATATACATATCTATTTGTGTTTGTCGCTAATTATATTTTAGAGTAAATTTTACAGTTGTGTCCAAAGTATACACCGATTTTCAAAATAATCAGAGTTCCAAATATTCAGAAAGCTGGTGGCCAAACTTTGACTCTGTTTTTTAAGAGTGTGGCTCCCGTTAAATGTCATTTAATGAGAGACACACTTTTAAAAAACGGAGCAAAATTTGGTCACCTTTTTGAGAATTTGAAATTCATTTTTATCTTTCTGTCCATTCAATCCGTTAGTGACACTTAACGGAGCCATACTTTAAAAAGCGGAATCAAAATTTGGCTATGTTTCTAATAATTTGAACCTTTGGCCAACGTTTTGAAAATCGGTAAAAAACTCTGACTACAACATTAAAATTTACTTTATATTTTAAAATTTAATGTGCAATACGGTGACTCTGTAAATGATGATTTCATGAACCCGATCAGTTATTCCACGCACTTCTCGATATGGGACTATCATACTCCCTCCATCCCATTTTAAGTGTCCACTTTGTAAATTTCACACATATTAAGAAATAATTAATATCATGTTTTGATCATTATCTTCCACAACTAATCACCTTAGTTTTCATAACATATTGATTATGCACCTCATTAATTACTATGTATTTGGACCTTTTTTGATTTCAAATTACACTATACATTCATAATCTCTCTAAATACATTTATGAGGGGCTTGTTGGTTGTATTTAATTCTATATTGGAAATAGTATAAAGTTTACATAGATTAAAGAGTATGACACATATTTTGGGATATTTTTTTTTGGCAAAATGGACACTTAAAATGGGATGGAGGGAGTATTACATTTAGTATAACGATTTTTCTATGGTGTGCCCATGGGCACACATTAAGCACCAAAATTTATGAAATTGGAGGGTTTTTATTGGCTTACCTTCTTTAATAATGGTGGACCCCCTGCAGTTACAACAACCACACCAATCAAAACCCTCCATTTTTATTAATGTTGGTGCTTAGCATGTGCCATGGGCACACACTAGCCAGACCGTTAATATAATTATTCGATATCACAAGTTTTTGTTATATATTTCGCAAAATCATCAATACAAAAAGCTCGGGATCCGGTGGTACCAAGAGACAGTAGCTCGCTTGATTAAGTTAGTTAGCCTTTGGCACATGCTTTAACCTGTACAACTACCCACTGTAGTATAACATTCACGTGCTTAAGTCACCTGACCGACAGCCAGACGCTGTGGCTCACAACTTTATGCCCATTCTCGGGCCTCAGTTTGGACCAGTTACTCACATGGCCTCTTGCTCAAAGCTAAGCCAAAGCACGCCAAACAAAACTTATTTGATTTTCTCGCGAACTTGGTTATGAGATTCCACGTTTTACATATACATCCTCGTGACAACTTGTCGGGTGAGGAATAAAAGTGGGAACGTTAGTTGAGTGAGAGTTCCATTTGAAATGGTAGACAATTTGTTCTATTTTGGTTGATATTTGAGTTATACAATCAAATATTTATGAATTAATGGTATTGAAATCGTTAAATTGAATATTAATCAATTGAGATTAGATATATACTGTCGCTATCATATTGTTGAGATCGAAATTTGTAGAACAAAACTAATTTATTATTAATTATTAATTAATCGATTACTCTTTGTCATCTCTATCATTTGTATTCAGTTTTGTTTACGTTACTCGGTACTTGTTCTAAAATTTTTAAAGATTATAATTTTATAGCTTATTTTTAAAATATTATTTTTGATATTAAATATTTATTCAAAAAATTAAAATAATTTATAGAGTTACCTTTTTCATAAAAACATTAAAATATACACCTAGTCTCCTATTCCAAATTTATACACTCTGCTCGTAGAGAGGGAATATCTTTATCATTAATTTTATCTTAATCTAAAGGATATCTATGCGGTTTAGTTTCTAACTTTAGATTTAGTTTTAATTTGAACATGATTCATGCATATTTATAAAATTGTTTTCTTTCACATGACTTTAATGTCAATGAATTGTACTGAAATATAATGCTAAAATGAAGAGCTTTTTCATTCTTTCATCCATGAAAAATATTTCATCTAACTAGAGGGTATATAAAGATGTCCCACGAAAATTTAGATAAAAGACTTGATGTTTGGAAAAAACAAAACCCACATATCTAAGAAATAAAAAAAGAAAATTTTATTCAAAAAAGTCTACCGACTAATCAAAGGTCAGGCAGAAATGTCCCAGAAATTTCATCAATAAAATTTTAATCAATGAAAAAACACCCTACTAAAAAACACAAGATCCGCGGAAAGGAAAAATATAAAGAGAGAAAAAAAAGAGAAAGAGGTAAAGAAGAAATTAAGCACGAAAGTTTATGTTTAGACACAGAAACACAATTATCTAAAATAACATAATCATTTTAATTAATGACAAAACAAAATCACTATATACGATAAAAAAAACTTAAGTATGACACCCTTCGGAAAAACATGATAATTTGAAAAAAATGATGCTCGATGACATTAATAGAATTTGCAAATAAAGCCTAGCATATCTAGCTACGAACGAATCACACATATCAAACTATGAAATACATAATCATAATAAAGGATAAATAATTTACCCGATGTAATAATTAGAAACACTAAGATCAAAACTTGTGAACTTATACTATTATCGTGGCTCAATTTACATGGTATTTATTGTTGGGTATCAGCCCATTATAATGGTAGTATGTGCTTGGGTGATCCAAAACATATATGAATAATAATTGTATATTTAAACAATTATTATAAAAGGTATGTACTGGTCAAAAATATGAGAAGTATTTTTGGGTATTAATCGAGTAGGAATAGAATTTTGATTTGAGTTAGAAATCAGAATTGGATTAGGATTATGATTAGGTATTTTAGAATTATATTCTGATTTGTCTAAGTTGGAGATTACTATATATACATAGTCATATTGTGTTTGTTAGGTGTGCTCAAGATATAGATTTAGGGGCCGTTTGGTTGGGGGTAGTTAACAAAGGGAAAGGGAAACAACCAGTTTCATTCCCTTTGTTGTTGTTTGTTTTACAAAAATTGTCATTCCCTTTCCCTTCTTTTAGTTTTAGGTTTACCCCAAATCCCACATTATCCATTCCCCACCCTCCCCTGGGTATATCTTTTCCCTTTCCTGATTCTTATTTTATTATCATTTATAATTTATTTCAGATGTCATTAACATCAAAAGTAATATGTAAAATATTTTTGAAAATCAAAAATAAATTTTAATTTAATTTTTATATATTAAAAATAATTTTAATATAAAATTAATAATATTTTTAAATAATTAAATATATCAAATTATGAAATATAAATGAACTATATTATTATATATGTAAATATATTTGAAATTTTTGATATTAAAATATTTGAAAATCAAATATAAGGATAATCATATAATTTTCCATTCCGTTTCTGGATCAAAACCAAACAGGTAATATAATTCAGCATCATTCCTTTCCTTTCTTTTCATTTCCCTTTCTGGATTCCATTCTGTTTCCCTGAGTCGAACCAAACGGCCCCTTAGGTATCGCTTGTGAGCGGATGCTTGAGTGTTGTGAGGCTTGAGTATCCAAGTTGGTTTGAGTATCATTGATAACGATTTTGATTAATAATACAAGTTGGGCCGTGTGTTTTCCTCGTCATATATTTTTTTTGTGTATTTTGCATTAAAGTTGAATCTCGTATTTTTATCCCTAACAAGTGGTATCAAAAGCCGAGGTCAGGATCATGATTGATGAGGTTGGAGGAAAATTAGGGATTTAATCGAGAATGCATAGTACGGTGAATATTGTTAGCAGGAAGAGACAATGCCACGTGCGGTATGACGGTTGGCTTGCACCGTGGATCAATTATGATGGACTCTAGATGGAAGAAGATTGGAGTGTTCTTCTAGAGATCGAAAGATTGTGAAAGCAAAGATCGGGTGACTCGTCATATGAAGGGGAACTCGTGAATTGACGCGCACGATTTGGTTGATGGGTAAAGTTTGTGAGAACAAGACAGGGAGATTCTTGTTCGAGGAGAGGCATTGGCGGATGGTCATCTGTGCCTTGGTGGTACTATTGATTCAGTTATGAAATTGTATTGGGCTAAGGGGAGGATTGTTGGGTATCAGCCCATTACAATGGTAGTATGTGCTTGGGTGGTCCAAAACATATATGGATAATAATTGTATTTTTGGACAATTATTATAAAAGGTATATATTGGTCAAAAATATGGGAAGTATTGTTGGGTATTAACCCAGTAGGAATAGGACTTTGATTTTAGTTAGAAATCAAAATTGAATTAGGATTATGATTAGGTGTTTTAGAATTATATTCTGATTTGTCTAAGTTTGAGATGGCTATATATACATAATTATATTTTGTTTGTTAGGTGTGCTCAAGATGTAGACTTAGATATCGCTTTCGAGTGGATGCTTGACTGCTGTGAGGCTTGAGTATCCAAGTTGGTTTGATTGTATTATTGTTGTGCGTTTTCCGCGTTATAAATGCCAATAGATGTCGACAGCGGATGTGACTGGAATTGAATTGCAATCGCCTGACTCGTCATTGACTCATCTCAATTGCTGAATTGTACCGAATAAGATTTAATATTACCTATGAGTCTGTAAAATTTTCTTTATTATCTTAACATTAATAACAAGTTCGGTAATTATCAAGGCTTTAATGAATGATGTAATGATATATATATATTAGTTGGAAGATTTTGATTTGAACAATTTATGATGATCAATTGAATAACAATATAACGAATATTACACATTTGTGATCGATTTATGTGTAGACGGAGAAATTTGAATTAGAAATTTAGTATTTTGAATATATATTTTTCCGATAAAGGTAGTACTTTTGTATAAAATTGAATTAAACGCATTTTTGGTTGACCATTTTCATGGAGGCTGGGAATGGATGATTCAGATAGACTTGTCAGCTTAAACTGGGTGAGTGTCTTTTATAACCACTTTGCACAGAACACTGTCCAAAATAACCATGTGCAGAAACAGTGCCCTGAATGACCACTGAAACACGCATTCATTGTCTGCGTATATAGAAAACAAAAAGAAACAAAGAATACGCATTCCTCGTATGCACATCTGGTATTGAATGAGCACATTCACGCATTCTATGCATGCGTATGCCGTCACTCATGTGGCGCACTTGTCTCATTCTACAGTACTTGCATGCCTTTTCATTTAATCAACTGCTATATATCCTTCCTTAAAATAATTATTGCACAGCCTTATATCACATGGAGGTAGGTGAGCAGCTGAATGCGTATTTTCTCTACGCGTCTTTTTTACATTTTCTACAAAAAGTACACACGCTATTTGATTGGTTAAAATGGACACATTTCTCGCATATAATTATTTTGGGCACATGACCCCTGAAAAAGAGTTATTTTGGCATTTTCTCGCTTAAACTAGGTTGCAAGTAATTTGAATTGTGTATTATTTATTGGAATAATAGTTAATCATATCAATCAAGATATCTTTTTGTCATCATTTTTATTAATCCTATTTTGTTCTGAATAGAAGGGATTGGAAATACGTTCATCTAAATTGAGTTTTATGTAAAATGCACCGAATGATTTCGGAGATTTTTTAAAACATTATAGCAATATTAAGCTTAATTAATAATAATTTTTTAAATAATAATTGATGTAGTAAGAAAAAGCAGAAATTGGAAGTGGGTCGAGATTCTCGGCTCAAACGTTTAACAGAAGTTAAATGGGGCTTTTTGTAGGCCTAGGCCCACTCGATGGTAAGAGCATCTGCAATTATTATCGTACTTCGTAGATTAATTTAGTTTAAGAAATCAAGGATTTGATTAAAAAAAATTAGAGATTTAAGTCATCATATATGAATCTATCTTTAATATTTAGCAGACTAAAATAATTACCTGAACTCAAAAAGTTTATTAAAAAGGAATTATTTGAGAGTGTTTTTTCAATTACTTTTTTATTATATTTTAAGTAATTAGCACTTTGCACTCTTTAACTTTGATCATTTTCGCGATTTGGTCTCGAACTTTGAATTGTAGCAAAGTGCATCCCATAGCTTAAGAATTTCAATCAGATTGCACCCCTTTGACTAACTTCCGTCAAAAACTAACAGTCAACATTATCGGTGGAAAATTTTAATTTTGTAATTAGCACTTTGCACCCATCAAATTTTGTCATTTTTTTGAATTAATCTCATATTTTTATATGTCGGCAGAATGCAACCTTCAATATAAAAACTTTAATCATTTTATTACCTTTTAACAAAATCCCGTCAGATATTAATATTTAACATTAAATGGAACAGATAAAATCGAATTATCATATAATTTTAACAGATAATGTTAGATATATTGGATATATTAGTAATTAAACAACAATTATTTTTAATTTTAACATACAAATACGCAACAATCGAAAGAAAAAAAAGATATGTGAAGGTTGGGGACGTTTCTGAAATGTTGATTGTTTACGTTCACCGTTTGCACGCATTTTGAGACTCTTATAAAGTATAGTTTCATAACTTCTTTCTAATATATTTTTTCAGAATAAAAATTAAAACATCAAATTTTTATTCAGAAATTTTTTTAAAAAAAATATATTATGGAACTATATATTTTAAATGAGCATTGAAAAATATGTCAAAAAGTAACGTAAAGAAAGGAGGGGGATAAAGGGAGTAATATTTGACGGGATTCATTAAGAGGTTGTAAAATGATTAAACTTTTTATGTTGGGGATGCATTCTGGCGATATATAAAAATATGAGACCGAATCAAAAAATGACAAAAGTTGATGGGAGCAAAGTTGACAGTTAGTTTTTGACGGAAATGAGTCAAACGGGTGCAATCTGATTGAAATTCATAAGTTATGGGATGCACTTTGCTATAATTCAAAGTGGAAGACCAAATTGCAAAAACGACCAAAGTTAATGGGTGCAAAGTGCTATTTACTTTTATGTTTTTATATACAAAATTAACTAAGCAATTATTTATTAAATAATTTCATACAAAATTATTAACATACTTTGCTAATACAAACAACAAAATAAAATCTGTTAACGATTAGTTAATCGTTATTTAAAACATGATCCAAATACTTGATATAACTTTTATTCGGTGTGTAAGTATAGTTTTAGATCTTTAGATTAGAGTTGGTTCAAAGTATTTTTAAATTGTTAGATCATAATGGACCAGATTTGAGATGGCAAATAAGTTGAGTTTGCAAATCATTATTCGAATATGTTATTGGACATATTGATAGATATATTGGCCTTTTTTAGTATTATTTTTATAATATTTTATTAAATTTATATATATAGGTCTCAAGGTCCCTGTCCTTCCTCGGCAGAGTAAAAGTACTGGACAACTTAATTATGAGATTTTTATGTATATACATGAGATGTTACAGTATCATTCAATCAAAATTGTGTAATCTTAAGTTATTTACGTTCTACACTTTTATTACGCTGCATAAATACTTATATGATTCGTATGTTCTAAACCACAATATTTGTGTATAAAACATGTTTATTTAGAAAATTAACAATGAATATATAATTTATCATATTAATTACATGTGTACGATAATTTCGGGATAAAAAAAAGAAAATGAGGAGTAGAAAATATGAACGAATAGGTTGTCAACTTTTAATAACATAATTTTTATTGATAAGCAAACAATCTTTATATTTATATAAAGGAGGATCTTCATAGGCTGACGTGGCGGCTTCCACTCTCTTTTTTATCAGTGCTCTGAAATTTTGAAATTGAACTTCTCCGCTGAAATTGAAAGGTCCCCAACTTAATTACTAAGCTTTATTACTTCGGTTGGGAATTCATAAAATCGGAACTCAAAGTTTTAAGCTCCAGTTCACTTCAAAACTAACATGGCAGTGGCGCCCGGATCTTCTTGGGATTTGAAGAATTCTGACCCTAAAGCTGCGATCACAACGGTGTCCGCTGGCGTTCACTACCCCCATCCATGTCGGTGACAGTTCTCTCACCCTACTTCAACCCTCCCAGATTCCAAATCTTTTATAAAATCTTGGGCAGCTACAGATTTTATTTTTGGAAGTTCTGATCGCGCAAGCAAGTCATGGGGCACCAATGGCTACGGCCAATCGGTGTCCACTAGCGGCAGTGTTGGCTCTCCTACAACCGGGAGTGAGGCGATTCACAACACTCCCCCACTGATAAGACTTCTATTAGGCTTAATCATATAGATGCTCATGCTGATAATGTTGCATCTCAAGCTACTGACATGTGAGTGCTTAATTTGTTGTATTTTTGAGTGTTTTGCTTTTGCAATTGAGACCGGATTATACGGTGATTTGATTTTTTTCATTAGAATTTGGAGCAATTTTGTCATCATTGGATGGTAATTGTTGAATTTGGAAAAGTGGGTGATTTTTCTTTTGGGTTTTTAGACTAATTACTAGCGTTTGAGCATAAATTTTGCTGATTGTGTGTATTAAGCTTTTTACTATATTCTGAGCTGTGTTGTGAGGAGACAGTGCATTGGACTCCGCCAATCGAGCATGAAAGGTTTGTGCATTTGTCATTCTATGTTGCGATAGTAATTTTCTACATATGTTGTTTGATATATAGTTGATGTTTAACCAAGAGCGCTTGTACTGATCAATGGGTGCATTATTTTGTATTGTCGATAGTTTATGAGAAAGTGCAAAGCAAGGGAAGAACTACTTATAACGAGGTCAGTTCATTTTACAGATTGCTTCCTTCTCTTGCAATTATGTTCCATACTTAACTTGTACCTAATACATGACTGAATCCTATCAACTGGTCTATGTCACAACAATGTTATATTTTGGCCTCTAAAGTTCGAGCTGCCTATCGGGAAAATTGTTAGTCTCTACTCAAAAATGAAATTTGATTATATTGTCATGTGATTATGGTTCTTTAGCTACAATGGTTGGTTGTTTGGCGTCAAACTTATTCTCTTTTCCTGATTGTGTTGGTCAATTTTGTTTATTAGTTTTAGGGTTCTGATTATTTTATTGTGTTTGCTTTATAATATGATTTGGGGGTGTGTAAAAATTAGCTTTCTTGAACGTGATGTCCGAGGGTTTTGTTCAATATGATCAAATTGATTGAATTGCTTTGTGATAGGTTGAATTTTTAGCAGATGGGAGATTAGGAATTTGATGAAGTTTTTGTTAACTTTAGCGTGTTGACTTGATTGTTAGGAGCTTGCACGTTCAAGACTTGCAAGTTCAGACCTATTGTGTCCCTGGCCATCTCTAGGCTCTCTGTGGTCAGGAATCAGCGAATTTGATTTGTTGGATTTAGTCTTATAATTTTCTTAATTAAATCTTGAGTAGAAAATAAAATTATAATTTATAAAAAGCTCTGGAAGCCGCCATGTCAGCCTATGAAGACCCTCCTTTGTATAAATATAAAGATATAGAATTGTTGGAACAAGTCTTATAATTCTTAATTAAATTATAATCTAAACATCAGGTTCAAGGATTGTGAAAGGAATAGGATTTTTTTTCAAAGTTAGTCTTACAATCAATATTTTCTTAAATTTCAAATACAGAATATCATCATGAGGTGTTATTTATTTTAATCTTTTGATTTTGGCTATGAATTAATTGTATAAAGTATACTATAGCATATATTCATAAACAGGTCCCCGTGGCCAAATAAGTTAGTTCATATTTCTGTGTGTTTTTTTAGGTGTGCATACATATAGTTCTCGGATCTAGAAAGAAAGGTAAACGGCCATGCTAATAGTGACTGAGGAATTCAAAAGGGTGTTTGATTAATATTGTTTCAATGCGCCTCACTGAAAATTCGAATTGCATTGCTATTTAAATAGAAATACAAAAGGAGATGGGTACAAATATTGAAAAAATAGAGAAGAGATTAAAGTCTTTTCTTCAAAGCTTGAGTTCTTTGTTTCAGTTTATTTTGGAGAAATTGCAGCTATTTAAAAAGTTTGTTTCATGTCTGGTTTTATTATTCGATTATATTGGTGGTGTTAGAACTTAAACACCGGTTTCAAGTGCCACTTTACTTTTGGTTAAGCATAGCATTGTCCTCATTTCATATATTCAAAATTTGAAGTTATAGTAGGAAATTACTGTGCAACAGGTTAAAGAGGAAAAAGTGTGATAAAAAACATAATCTTTTGGAGTGGCTCCTAACAGCTACACGTCTCCTTCACAGGTATTTTTATCTTCTACTTCCTTTGTATATATATATACTCAATTTTTTTTTGGCATGTGTATTACAGGTGAAGATGGCTGAAGAGACTGTTGAGAGAGTTGTTGAGAGAGTTACTGGTTTAAACCCGATGTTCCAAGCTATGCTATCTGAGATATCCACAATAGGCATGCCATCATATTCCCGGAGCCCGTCTGACACATTAGCTGATACTATTCAGGATGTTCTAAAACAACACTTCTATTAGCCTACTCCTATGAGTCACTTGCCTGCTCAAGATCAGAGAGCCCAGAATGGTTTCCTACTGGTTCCACCAGTAGACAATTCACAACAGCATTCTGCATCAGGCCTGTTGAAGGAAACAAGATGGAAAGAACGTCTTCAATGCAGTGAGTGGCTAGCTTGGATCATCTTCAGAAGCGGATCCGTGGAGGTGTAAGCTCATCTGAGGCCCTGGCCAGTGGTAAATAGTAGAAGGTAGGCAAGAGACCTTGAAATGTGAGGATTAGCCAGAGGTGTTGGTGTGCTTCATTTTCAGCGACCTTTGTTGGTTCATAGTAATAGAAATCCTCTTATCTCATCATAAGTTAATGCTCGGTGGTACTGTGGATACAAACCCATTTCCCCAACTTAGACTATGTGGAGTTGCTAATAAGAAATCATCTTGCTCAGATTAATGATTTCAGCTCTTTCTTTGGTATTTCACTCTGTGTGTTACAACAAGCTTTTACCCGGTCCTTTTAATCTGCTTAGTTGGGCAGGCATGCATTTACATAAATTTTACGTTGCTAAAATGTTTTATATTTAGCGCGTTTTTTCCACTTCACAGAATAAAAAGATTTTCTTATATTTCAAGTTTTCAACTAACAATTACAGAATAAAAGGATTCGAAAACTATTGATCATAATTTTTTTAAATGTCTTACATTCTAATTTTTTCTCACTCGCGCGGAGCGCGTTTTTTTCACTAGTTTTATTAATAAACGAGCTCTCCAACAAGAGAGAAGGCATCATTAAAGAAGAAAAGAAAACATGCAAGCTCGACCCAACATTGCTGCTAGAACATCAGAGATAATACAAAAGGACCTAACAATACTAAGACCCGTACTAAGAAACTTAAATTTAGATTATTCCAACTATGGCTTTCAAACCGAAACATATAACTACATTTTCAAGCAAGACCTACTAAACCGGGGCAGACCAATGGAATTTAATCGATGTCTTCGAGAGGAAGGTCTCCGGTGAATAGAAAACCATTTTTTGGTATCATGACATCCATGAAATTCGAAAAATCTTAAAAATAAGTTATAAAATTATACTTTACGGGAGCATTACAGTCCGTGCCGCGTCCCCGTCCCCCAATGTATATACAACTCAGGGGGACGGAGGGAGTACCAATCTAGAAATTTAAGAAAATTTCCTTAGTTAATGGGTCATAAAAACGGATGAGCTCATTTTAGATAGGTGGGCACATTTTATATGCGAACAATTTTTTTTAAAAAAAAACTCAAGATGTTGTGGACTCAGGTGTGGGCTCAAGGTGTGAGAACTCGAACTCGAAATCATCTAAAGACGCTTGACATGCTCAAAACTCGCAATATATTCATAGAGTCTAAAGACATCCATGTATCACACAAGGGTCATAGAGTCTGTAGGCTGTAGTTTAGCTGTAGCATTTGAGGACGACAAAAAAACTGCTAGTAAAATATTCTGCCACTTGTAATTAAATTATACTTATATAATATTACTTAACAGTTCTTATTTAATTTTATATAATTATATATTATTTTCAAAAATAAAGTCATATTCCAAAAAATAAGCGGCTTTTATATGAAAGTTAAATTACATGTAGACATCAACATAATATGATTTCAAATACAAATGAATTTTAAATTTAAATTATTTTTATAATACAAATAATCTCAATTCGAATGTTTAGTTATAATATTTGCAGTACCCCCTTGCCACACAGACACAGTGCCATCCATGACTGGGTACGGGATAAGGAAGCATGATTACGTCACTTGTTTTAGAGGCCGTTTATCTTGGATGAAAGAAATTTTTTGTTTTCAATTTATCAAAATATGAAATATAATTTTTAATTTATGTTTTGTATTTATAATTTATCAGCTATAAAAATTAATATAAAAATAAATTATTATACATTATATTTTAATTTTACTTTTATATTTTTATAAAATCAAAATCTGAAATTAAAAACTAAATCACTAAAAAATGGTATAATTTTAAATTTCATGAATTCTGGCCCGTTTAAAATCGAAAACCCTTATTCCTGATTTCCGATAATATATCATAAAGTCATGTAAGAAAGATTAGTATAGACGGTTGTGTGTGACACGAAGATGAATTGATTTTATATATTCAAAGCTGTGCTGAGCTTCTCCTTTTTAATTGAGAAGCAGAATCAACAAGGAAATATTAAAACATGGTTAAGATTTTTACTTATTTTATGATGTGTCACTAACATTCTCCTTTCATAATTATTCTGTCTGTTGAAATACGAGTGATGATAAATTTTTACGACACCTGATAAATAAAATTTCAGTATCTCAATATTTTTATTTAAAAATTGGATGAATAATATTATGAATAGAAATTAATCAGCTTCATTGAAATTTTGAATATTTATAGTGTTTCATGATATTTTTGCACATTAAGCAGTTAAAAAATAATTATTCATTTAATTCAATTTTGAATATATCTAAATAATAATAGATAAAACGATTTTAACAACTAAATAAAGATAACATATATTTATATACTCCAATAAATGATGGATCGATATCCCTTATTCTCAGAATAATTACATGCTACCATCAATATTATCACTGGGCTTGTTGATGCACACCAATACCATTACACATAGCGCTACACAGGTGATTCTCTTGCTCCCCGTCATTTTGGTGAAATCTGCTTAGTAGTTTTGTTTAGCTAATGATATGATTATACAAATACGTTCTTGTGGTATTTATAATGGTTTGTGACATGATAATGATAGAATTTTAAACAAATTTTATGATAAACTTTCTATACCCAAATCTTGATGATGAAGTTTGTGATTACTAGGGAATTATGCCCGCGCTACGCGAGCTCCCATTAAAATTATTTAATAATTAATAATTAATAAAATAAAGCATTGTGAATTTGTTTAAAAAAAATGCGAATTTATAATATTACTATCAACAATTACATAAGCAAAGATGACCACGATTAGTCTCCTTACGATGAATAATTCACATATATCTATAATGATCTGCTGTAAAAATTGATTCAAAAGAATAAAGATTTATACTTATTCAGACTATTGACATTTCTTGCTCAAGTATCTAATCCAGCAAAAACCTTGTAATAAAAAAATGTTAAACATACTATCAGTTTTAAAGATGCTCCTGTAGTATCACATTAATGCTCCATATTGCATTTGACCTGATATAGCTTGCATCTCGGATTCCATTTAACTATTTGAAATAAGTTCATCTGCTCTAGAGGCAAAATCTCCTGCTCAAGCTCGGACATCAAATTAGTAGAAGTTGCAACTTCGAAGCAGATGGCAGGACCTGAACTTTCAGAAAATTTAGTTTGGAGCAATAAGGACCTTTGCCGTTGTTGATCTTCTTATCTATCTTACCACCGATAGATATGAACTGGAACATGGAGTTGTATGTTCTTATATTATTCAAAAAATGAGTTGTTTTCTCGCCTCCAGATAATAATGAAGCCAAATAAGGAGGAGGTTGCTTCTCAGTATGAAATCTACTTAACCATTTCTACAACAAATCGAAAAGGTAGGATCACTGTGTTGTGCGGCTTTATTATTGCGTTCCTCATTCCACATTACAGTCTCACATTTTGAACAGACTTTGGCGGGCGGAGTGCGGACCAAGATCCATATAACCTTTCCAGAAGTCTGGACAAAAAAAATAAAATTAGTCATGAACAAATAATGCTCTTTAACGGAAATTATTTAATGCAAAACTGTGAAAACCTGGCATCTCCGCTTTGCTATCAGTTTCATCATGTTCTGTATACTGACAGTGACCTGCTGCAATAAAAATTAAAAGGTGTTACATTGATGTTTTCTCATCAATGTTACTGTGATGCTCGATAAACCTTGGAAAAAGTCTACACACCTTCTTGGACTGTAGCAGCAACATCATCTGACGAAAATGTATTGTCAGATTCACCATTAAGCGAGAAAATTAGAGTACTATATGCTACTATGGGAGGTGACAGTGAAACTCATGGGTGTCAAATGTTTCAGAACAGGGAGTATCAAAAATGCCAGGAACATTTCTGTTCACATGTTGTTTTGGTAACATGATGCCGAAGAACTTGACTTCATTGACAATCCTGTGTACGACCTACAAATACAATGATTTAGGCAGATATACACAGTTCATTATGCAATAAAGCATAACAATTACCTGTTTCTTTATGTCCTAATGATCTGTCCTCCCCAACAAAATTGAATGACGCGATCAAGTTTTTCACGCCAGGAACTGATTTCTCCGCATACCAGGCTGTTTGGTAGGAGATTCTATCAAATCATGTTTAAACGGCTATTTCCTCCATAAAACATAATTTTGAAAGGAATAAAAGTTACCTAGACGTGGAACACCAATTTGTTCCAAACCGGCACCAGAATAGTAATGTCTAAATCCGGACCATTCCCTTTTGCACAAACATCCTCAGAATTAGTCCTATTATTGGGAGAAGCATGACTTCCATGATATGTGTGACGGTTTAGCAGACTAACAGTAGCAGCAGGCTTTATTCTGTATCATGTTAAGAAACAATATTGGTGTTGTCAATTGCATGTATATAAGTTTTTCAATCCATTAACTAAATTAGGAGGTGGTTATAATGTCACCAAAGGTTTAATTTTTTATCAGTGGTGTTATTGTCGAGGCTGGTAAATGGAATGGAGTTCCCTTAAATGGACATACCCAGGTCCAAAAAGAATTAAGATCCCCATAGCTTTTGATATTAACTTGAGTCCAACATAAACTTTTTACATTTAAAACTGCAATTGAAAAGGAATAAAATGTGACTTCCGATTCTCTGAATAAGAGGTTATGGTTTAGGCTTACTAAATATATTACATTTGCAGCCCTAAATTTTAAGAGTTTAGTGCCAGCGACAAATCTATGAACTTTATAATAGGAACATACCCAGGTCCACTGTGTCCACTGGCTGACCCTAGTTCATGAGATGAGGTACGGTGCTTATGCTGTAGTTTTAGTTTCTTATATTTAATTATATTATTGTTCAGTTATTTTTTTTGTATTTTTTAAATTTTCACGATAAAGTTAAGTAGTTCTCACGATAAAGTGGAAAAAATAAACCAACCTGCAGTTAACATAATTATACTATCAGAGCAACTTCAGCTGTAGCTTGGGTTTAATAATAGAAGTTAACAATAATATAGAATATAATTGGAGTGCTACAATACATTCACGATTCAAATAAAAAAATTTCCTACAAATAGGCAAGATGATTGATTACATCTGCCTTTGATATGCCTAAATTAAGATCAAATAGCCATTCTTGCCCGAAAGAGTTTAGTCATAAAGAAAAAGGAAAAAGGAAAAATATAAAAGAGGATAGGAGTTAGTCAAGAATAATGTCTAGCAGTCTAGCTCATGTCCATGCCAGCTCCAATTTGACCGGAGATGGGACCAATTTGAGAGAAGGATCTCTCAAAAGGAGAGGGATGAAATTGTGCGCTTCGCCTACGCTTAAAAGTGCAACTATCAGAGGGGGAACTCTCAGCATCAAGCTTTCTACACACACCTTTCACATCCTGTTCCTCAGAATTATGTTTATGAAAAAATATGCCTGCTAACTCTGCATAGGGAGTTATTGTTATCAAAATAAATTCTTTGGTTACAATTTTTGTCACAGATGTGAGTGGTTCCAGTGAGTTTGCAGCGATACATAGTATAAGCGATACATAGTATAATTATGTTAAGAATAAGAAGTTAACTTTGGTTGATGGGAAGATTAAAAATCTTTTGGCTAGTATGTCAGAATTAAAGGTGGGGATGTGCCTAAACACGGTTGTTCAATGCATGGTTTTTGTAATTTGTCGGTGCCAAAAGGTTTGACAAACTACAGGGCATATCGTACTTAATTAAAAATCATTATGAAGTTGTGATTCAGATCTCTGATGATCCCACACTTGAATATAGAAAAGAAGAGAGTGTTTGTGCCACTTGATTTGGTATTGTGAATCAGACTCGTGGTGAAGCTTGGTACCGAAATGATTATGCATGTCAGTCAAATGCATCCTGTACTAAATCAGGCTGGTCTTAGAGCATATATTTGTAGCTGTGCTGAGGTAAATTTTTTAAGTATACGAAATATATTAAATCGATAAAAATACTAATATAAGTATTTTACAAACTAAGCTGAATTTCGGATTTAAGAGCTTCTAGTCTAGTACCTTGGATCAAACTCAAGCTAATATATTAGTTCAAAGGATATTAGGGAATATGATGCTAATCCGTTTTGCTAGTTATTGAACTTTATAGGTATTTCACACATAAGCAGAGCTCTATATGCAAACGGAAATGAAATCTGAGCAAGACTTACTTCTTGTATGACAGTCCCCTTCATTGTCCAAGCAATCACATAAAATAGGCCATGAAGACTGAATATCACCATAGTTAAATGTCCCAACCATACATGGTACCGGTCTGCATGCTGAAAAGGGATGTCTATAAGTCTGAGAAGTATCGATCCTCTTGAAACTGGCAGAAACAAAAATGCCAGGCAGAATAATCCAATCAATCCAAAGCGGAGTCCTGTGATTTCCAGCATCAATACACTACAGAAATCAAATAACAACTTTATTAGTCGAGACACAAAAAGTCGCTTATATGAAAAAGAGAGTAGTACATTCATTCATAGGCATCTAGAGTTCCAGATTATAACTAAAAGAAATTAATAGAAACTGGTAAATCATGTTTGATGCAAATGCTCAACGTAGAGGAAAAAAAGAGTCATCTATAAAACAGGTTTATCGAACCAGTTTGAAGGAATGCTTCACCTAAATCATTGTATTAACAATAATATAAAAATATCTCAATTTCGAAATATTCAACAATCATACAAAAATCACAGATACTTGCTTCTAAACAACTCATATAGATAGCATGATGATTGCAGAGCATCAAGAGCAAACAAATGTTTAATATGATTGCAGATGATAGTTCCTCCTATATTTAATGGAAAATAACCATGCCATATGCTTCAAAGAGTCACAATATATAAGGTGTAAATTAACCTTTTCTCCCACAAAGACTGCATCGCAGATACTGCGCTGCTGTTGATGTCTTTTATGATAAAAACAGAAGCAATCCAGATAAAAAACACAGAAAATGCAAGAATTCCAATATAAACAAAGTTAGAAATTTAAAGTGCTTGAACTAAAAATACAACTTCCTGTGCTTTTTCTCCTCCCGCTTCCAGGATATCATGTTAAATGATCACTAAGAATGTTATGGTCAAAGAATTTTGAAGTTCCAACCTGTAGGTACCTACTACCTTGCCCACTTCCTACAGATTACAGACTTTAACGCCACAGGTCAAATGGACAATAAGGAGCCCGTCTCAACAATTACATCCTTAATTTGTAGAGAAGAAATCCAAGAAAATACCTCATTTATCCTGAATGTTATTTTGCTTCAAACACTGAGATTGTTTTCTTTTGAACTGTATGAATTTTTCCTCACATAAATGTTCCATCTTTATCTCTTAGTAGCATAACAACCAAAAAATAAAAAAACTTTAAGCATACGGAGGCGTCAACATTTATTCTTCTGAGCTTGCCATGTGGAAGTGCTTGCCACCTTTGGTTGTTAACTTGAGGATCAGAGTTGTGTCCCGAAATGTTTTTCGAAATCTTTGCTCTTGCCTTTTGGCATTTCTGAGTTAGATTTGGGCTTCAACTCATCACCACCCTTGTATTAACATTTCTTGAGTTCCAGTTCATCGCCACCCCTGAATTAACACTCCTGCAGTCTGTACTAACATGCCTCTAGTTATACCATTGAATTTGTCTAATAGCCAAGATGACGCGTCCTACACCATTCTCATGTCATAAGAAAGCCATGCAGCCTGCTTAAAAAAATTATAATTCAACTTAACAAAACAATACACTCTATAATTTATTTCTTATCTAAACACATGCTGAAGGGGTTTCTCAAGATTTTATAATATGCCCTAATTTTAAACACTAATAAATTTTATTAATAAAAAAGTACAAAGATTCGAACCAATTAAGCTTGGCAATCCACTTATAACTAAACAACCAAAAATTACTGGAAAACCGGATATGTTAATACAAAATCATCTTACTACTTAACTGTCATAACTAAAACATATTAGACCTAAAGAGCCAAATAGACAAAATACTTAGCCCATTCTGTTAAGAACTAAAATCAGTTGCCAGAGTATTTTACTTTCAATTTGAATCTCTATTTGAACACCTATATCAGATGACATAGTTATGTTAATTCTGTTGGATGATGATATAGTTTTGATATTTCTATTATATATGTCTAAGAAACTTGAGGAAAAAATTATATTTTTCAGACATAAATTATTGCACTCTTCAACCATAAATTACTGCATTCTTCTAGTTAGTATTATATATTAGAGAATATAACTTAACCTTCAAGTTGATAACTGCAAGAGGCTTCATAAGTTCATTTTCCTGACTCGCCGTGTCCCATGTCATGGTTTAAATCTGGGCAAAGTACTCTGTTATGAATCAAGATCAGGGTTTATCCAAACTCAGTGCATTGAGTACTTAAGGCTTGATAGAAATATTTTCAAAAGATCGCAACTTACCTGTACTTTCTTTCTGAATATCTTCCCGCCACTCACTGTGGAACTTTTGCAAAAGAAGTGTAATATTCTCATCAAATACATTTACTTTCTTCTTGCTAACTGCTTTAAAGAAGACATCTTTAGTGCTTCCTTTCTGATTATACCTTGCTTTTTCAGCTTCTTCCACGACTGATCCAAAGCCTCTCCTGACATATTTCTTAATAAAGTTCCCGTAAGCCATCAAGTTTTGCATTCATGAGCTCCGTTATCATATAAAATTGAAGTTTTCTCGGCATATTTAAACTGAGCTCCAAGCTCACACCCAAAATTCTTGGTTGTGTATAAGCAGCAGGCCTGCCTTGGACAGGCCTTAGCAATATCAACCATTTTAACAACATTAATTTGATGCATTTCCATGTCTGACAGCAACACATTGTACATTCCCATGTCCACATTATTAGGTACAAAATCTTGACCTATGACAGACTGAATATCATGAACTGCAATATAGAAATCGTTGAAATTGTGTAGATGTATTAAAAAAAAAAGACCATTTGCAGATAGCAATGGACCTTGATGCAATTCAAAATTTTGTAATAGCTTCCACTCATCTGATCTTTAATCTTTAACTGCAAGTTCAAAAATTTTATGGGCTACACTATAGAAATGGCTTGGTCTGGATATATTTTTTAACATAAAACCTGCTTGTAATGATGTAATATCAACAAAATTGGATAAAATAAACATGTGTTCTAGTGATGGACAGAAAGGCCAAAAAAGTGTTCGGGAATGCTGCAAAATAATATATATGTTTCCTATAGAAACATTTAAAACTAAAGGAGAGTTCAGTACTCACCAAGCCAGATCCATGCTTTTATGTCGACTTGGATGAAAGAAAATGCAGGCCAGCCTCGACAAACTGCAACCAAAGCTTAACACATACTTCAAGTCACCAAGAATGCATGCTGTATTTTTTGCCTTAAGTCCAATTTAATTACATGAACATACTTTCAAACGGTAAAAGAGTGTCTAATAAATAAATTAGAATATATTACCTACATTGGCCGTCCATATGTCTTTGCAAGACATGTGGTAGGTCGTTTTGGATTAGATCATGCCCATACTCCTGCTTTAGTAGACTTAGTAAAGCCACGTAGATGTATCAGAAGAATCATCCACGTAAAACCCTTTTCATTTAGGCCCCTCAGTATTGCCCATCATCATCATCATATAATAGGCTCTAAAAACTGGCCACGTCAAGGAATCAATCAAACTCCATTCAATTATACTGTACACAGCAAAGGGTGTTAGTTTTAAGATTTCAATCAGTAAAACTAAAATAAAAGTAAGACTCGGAAACAATGATATAATGGAATGTGTTCCTACTCTCAAATAAAACAATTAATGAAAGGCGTTACCCATCTTTCAAATATAAGCCACTCCTAGGACAAAAAATGTACAATCACCAAGTTTACAAATAAAAATAAGAAAGTGCCTATATTTCTCTACCTTTGAGGCAAACTTGCTTATCCAGTTGCAACTGCTTGAAGTTCCGGTTTCCCATCATTTAACACGGCACATTACAAAATTTACACTTTCACCAAATTTGAGTTTAGGAATCCACTTTGCAATATCTGCAATCTCACTGTCTTAAATTAGTCTTGCCAGGTAGTATAGATATAAAGCCAAATGAACGTAAATATAGATATCAACACTTATTGGACAACGAAACCACTTAGCACAATGAAGTACATCTGTTGTAAACATATATACATGGTAAAAGAGGGTGAAAATAATTAAACAAAATCACAGAGAATATAAATCAAACACCTTGAATGCATTCATCACAATCTAACTTATCAGCCTAACCTATACACAATACAGGAGCGTATATATGGGTACAGATTAACCTACTTGTCGACGGGGGAAGAATACGTGGTGGAGAGGGTGGCTTGTCCGTCGTTGGCCACGCAAAAACGAACACAGCCATAACTGATCCACTGCAACCTGTCTTCCCCGGTGACTAATCTCTGATATCCTGGAGATCGAAAGTGATTTTGGAATAATAAATGGAGGGGAGAGAATGTAACAGCCCGCGTGAGTGTAGGCAGATGGAGCACGGAGCAATTCAGAAAACACATGTGTTCAATTCTTAGCAGGGGACAGGCAGAGGAGATCGAAGCCATGAGAACACCAGAGAAATTCGAAGAGCGGATAAGGAAACAGGTATAAACTATGCCTACTACGAAGCACACATGCCTGAGGAATGATTGGTGAGATGATCCATCATAAAGCTTGAAGATGGTTTTGCAAGATCTGGAATTCAAAATTTTGAATTCAACGTGGGAGATAAAAGGTAACGGAAGCAGAAGAAAAAAACCGAAGTGGGCAGATGGGTTAACGGGCTTACGGGTCGGTGGATCAGGCAAAAAATATGGGTAAAATTTGGAGTATTTTTGGGGCCTTCACTAGCATGCATTAAGATTATATAGATAAGATGACACGTTATTTTTTGTATTCGGATAATTTTAAGGATGGTAATACTTTAGATATAATTAGCAAAGAAAATAAAGTAGAATATATAGTGTGATATAATTTGGATAATAAAAATCCATACACGCCTAAGATTCAAATTAGATTTAAAATTAATTTTGTACAGGGATAACGTTAGTTATAATACTTCTGCATTTTGTATTACTCATCTGTTTATTTAAATAATTTTAGTGATAATGTGATAATGTTGCCTTTTACACGGTTTAAAGAAGAAAAGGGAAAATAGAGGTCCCTAATATTTGAAGTAATTTCGTGAAATTATTTTTTAAGTATTTTCTATAATTAGTCATGAGCAGATTTAATGATCAATCATAACATAGTGTCAGTCTGACCAGTTTCAGCAAGTATGATTTAAGCTGCACTTTTTATGTCATATTCAGATTCTATTCTGTTTGAACTTTAAACATTTAGGGGCGTTTGGATTAAGGTTGGAATGAGAATCGGGAATGGGAATGGGGGTTAATGGGAATGGGAATGCTATGATAACCGAGGGACGGGAAGGGTATGATTTAACCACCTAAAAGGATTGGGATTCCCATTCCATAGCACCAAATAACTAATCTAAACACTTATCATGGGATTAAGGTTCCGATTCCTGTTAACCGGGCTCATTAACCATGAACCAAACAACCCCTAGACTTTGGAGTAAAAACTTTAACTTGTTTTATAATGCTGACATAGCTAAAAAGCATTATAGCTCATTTGTTAGGATTGCTTAACACTGCTGATATAAATTATATGAATTGGCACTCAATAGGTTAAAAAAAAGGAAGCGTTTGTATAGTATAGGACTATAGTCAATAGGTACATATAGTATTTGTAGGAAGTCTGATATGATATTATGGTGCTATTGCAGGTTCACTTTCAAATTTTTTTATTAACCGGATCGGATAGGGCTTCTCTCTTTTTGCAATGGATTTGCAGAAGACTTTTTCTCCAGGCCATTTAGTATAATCTGTTGTTTATGTTATTTTGTGAAAGACTATTTTGATTCTCATTTGTAGAAGTTTAAAAAGAATGCACTCTTGTTATTTGGTGCTAGACACTTCAAATTCACTTCTGTATTAATGTTTATCTCTTGATTACGCGCATAAAAATTTGTCTCATATATTAATTTTTAATTTTTAATTTTATAGTTGTTGGTTTCGTAATCGAAACCGAGCTGCCTATAATTGAACCGCGATTTTTAAACCGAAACCGATTACGAACCGACGGTTGCGATTTTCGATTTTAAAAACCGAAGATATTTGAGTGCGGTTCCGATTTTATTCCGAAACCGAGCCAAACCGGACATGCTCGGCCTTTGGAGTTGCTCTAACGTAAGTTATGCTGACAAATGACAGATATATCAACCCCATGTGTATGAATTCACCATCCTCGAATATAGGCTTCCCATAACTTTCCATAAAACTCTCCTAGCCACAAAGCCAATGTCTCCTCTTTACTTATTGTGCCTTTGTTCCACATTCAAAACTCACCTGCTTCCTCTCATTCTCTCCGCATCCTTACCGGAAGCCAACTTCCGAGTGAGGAAGTAGGGCAATCTAAAGGCCTAATCATGGCTCTCCCATTACTTTTCCTCCTGATGTTCTCCTCCATCTCCGTCTCGCAATCTCACCGCCACCTTTCCCTCGACCACTACGCGAAAACCTGCCCTGATTTCGACAGAATCATGCAAGAAGTCGTGACACCTAAACAAATCTCGAATCCCACCACGGCCGCAGCCACTCTCCGCGTCTTTTTCCACGATTGCATGGTGGATGGCTGTGACGGATCCATCCTCATTGACCCTGGCACCAGCAATAACACTGAAAGAAGCCAGGAGATCAACCATTCTCTCTCGGGGGATGCTTTCGATGTCGTTGTACGTGCCAAGACCGCGTTAGAGCTGGCCTGCCCTAACGTGGTCTCGTGCTCGGATATTCTAGCCACAGCCACAAGGAACCTCATTAAGCAAGTGGGAGGCCCCTACTACCCAGTCTTGTTAGGAAGAAAAGATAGCTTCGTTTCAATGTCGTCTCACGTCGAGCATGGCCTAACCAGAGCAAACTCTTCGATGGACAAAATAATTGCTATTTTCGCACAAAAAGGCTTTACAGTTCGAGAAATGGTGGCATTGCTTGGTGGAGGCCATACCATTGGTTTTGTTCATTGCAGTGAATTTGCAAGCCGGATATTCAACTTCAGCGCGACCTCTGAGGTCGATCCGAGCTTGAACCCTAACTTCGCTAATCGACTAAGGACATTGTGTGCTAATTACAAGACAAGTCCTGACATGGCTGCATTCATGGATCCAATTTCACCTGGCAAGTTCGATAACAACTTGTACCAGAACTTGATGAGGGGTTTGGATGTGTTGCCATCTGATCATTTGCTGATAACTGACCCGAGAACGAGGGCATTGGTTGCAGAATATGCAAGGGATCAGAACTTGTTCTTCACAGATTTCGCGAGAGCTATGGAGAAGGTGAGCGTGACTGGAGTCAAGACAGGCAGGCGCGGAGAAATCAGAACCAATTGTAACGCCTTCAACACCAAGGCATAAGTAAACGTGTATAGAGGTAGATCTTGCAGGGATGGGAGAATGTATCATTTGGTGATCGGAGGGAAATAATCAGGACAAAAAAGTAATGTTACTAGTATGACTTAATTCAATTGCACCAGCCATCGAAAAATGACTAATATATATGATATCTGAAAAATAAGATAAGCCAAACGGTTCCATATTGTCGATTAGCTGATCGCCTAACAAAACCAAAATAGGCCTGCATTTAATTCTAACAGGGCTTCCTAACCAAGGTACGATTTTCATATGTTTTGAAACAAGATGATCATTAGATTTGCATCCTAGTGTGTGCTGTTCTAGTCTTTGTAACAAAAAGTCGAGAGTTCGAACCTAGATCACGTTCCCTGCAATCTATGGTATACAGCAATCCTGACATAATTCGGTTGCAAAAGGTAGCCCTGTTTCTTGTAGTGTATATTTCTCCCACTTTTCTGGATCTCCCAAATTCCAGAAACTATAATTGAAGTTGAAAGGCCTCTTACCATAAACTTTTCCAGAGCAAATACGAACAGAAATTACGGAGTGATAATTTCAGGTACATATCATGTGTCAGTGGAGTAGCCGAAGTAACATGACTAGTGAAATAGAGTAGCCTCTTTCTTGAAATGTGCAAGTGCAGTTCCTCTATGCCAGAAACTAATTGCTTATTGTCAGGGACGGAACCAGAAATATTTTTCGGGGGGGCGAAATTTTACTAAAAAAATTTTAAAGACAAGATACTGCAAAATTATGAGTTTTGGGGGGACTAAATACTACAAATTTTGAGTTTTGGGGGACTAAATACTACAAATTATGAGTTTTGGGGGGACTATATGCTACAAATTATGAGTTTCAATCATATAAATTGATTATATATAAGGGCTTGGGGAAGGTTTTGGGGGGGCCAAGGCCACCCTTCCCTCCGTCCCTGCTTATTGTTGCCTCTACTTCTAACGCTTAAGTGCAACAAGTACCAGAGATATTAAAGTATCACTGTAAGTAATTTTTTCACAACCAACAAGGAAATCTAGTTTTATGGATTAGTCATTAGCGATCTACCTCGACGGGTCACAAAAGCCTAGTTCATACTTCTTCATCAAATCTCTGTGATCTTTTTTGCTTCTTTTTGTTGGGAAAGATAATCCCGCAAAGGAATTTATATCTTCTCAATATAGCCAATTGTGTGAACTATTTGCTGCAAAGGAAAGAGTTTAAATATTGATAATGAACTAAAAAAAGGGCTGGCAAGAGGATACACCTCCAAACGTTCTGGATTCGAATAAGATATCCCCTAAACTCTTTGTAAGCTCTCCCATCTTTGTTCCTGCGCCAATAGGTTAATGCGGCCTGAAATTTACAATGCATAAATACCAAAAGAACCTATCACGTAGCCAGTTCCATTGTCACACAGAGTCTCACCTTCAAACAAGAAAATGCCTTGACAAAACCGTTTTAGGTATATGTGGTCTGAGACTCTGAGGCATAAATCCACTAGCAGAACATATCTTTATACTGTAACAACTTCATTCTCAGGTAGATTATTGATGATATCAACCTGGTACAATAATGTGGACAATTTGAGAGAATCAAAAGCATGCATAAGAATATTATTAAGATATTGTAGATAATGTTACTGACCTTAAATTTATTTTCAATAAATATATCTAGCGCCTGCTTCCTTGAAACTTTGATTCGCTCAAAAGGTGGCTCATCCTGCGGGCAATAACAAGAAAAAGAGGAATATATCATAACAGAAAAAAAATCATCTTCCTCATAACAGGAAACCTGATCAACACGATGCATATCAAGCTAACACAAATATTCCTCAATCAAATTGAAAACATCCCACCTTAAACATAATATTCGACGAATTATGCAACATACCAACAGTAAACAAAATCTAAAGTTACAACAAACATAACTTTAGAGATGATAAAATGAAGTATACTGCTACAGCTTTCTTTAGAGCAAGTCCAATGGTGATGTTATAATAGATGTAGCTATTTTCATAATTTGAAACCAAAAAGTGATTTTTGATGCTAAAATAGAACTTAAGTAAATGTAAAATAGAACCAAACATATCCAAATAAAGCTATATTCTCATTACATAATCTTAAAGTACATAACTATATTTGTCACTATTACTTTATTAATGTATTTTGTTACTTGCATGCTTATGTGGCAATTATAGCATCATCTATACTTGGTTCTATATTTAGAACCAAGTATAGCATTTTGCTATTTTACATTCAAGTTTAGCATCTCATTGGAGTTGAGTTTTGTGCTTGGGTGCTATATTATAGCAATAACACCTACTTTAACACCTCCATTGGACTTGTTACTAAAAAGATGATTACCATATATTAAAAACTCGACTCAATCTGATCAAAACGATCTCCATTCAAGGTCACGTCTCCAGAATATGCATCATGATAGAAGCCCTTAGCCTGCAAAAAGCACAGATTCATCAAATTACCATAAAAATAACTAAAACTCTGCTCAAATTGCTAAATATTATCAGCGACTAATATGGCAAAATATTATAAGTTTATTGATTATACTTTTCAGCTCTTCTCTTTTAGTACATGGCCCAATGCTCAGTTTGCATTTTCTTATACCTGCCCTAAGATGTGAGCACTCAAATGCCAAAAAGTATCTCGGGTCATCTGTCTCTAAAATCAAATAGAATGAGCTCAAAGTTACCTTCAAGTGGCCTAGTAGACATATCCCGAAGTAATCCATTCACTTTAGCAACAAATGAATTCAAAACCAAGTCCTTAAATACCTCCTCTGCAATATTAAAGGGAGTAACCGTCAAGAGGTGGCCTGCCGATTGTGGAGATTGTTTGAAAAAGTTGTGATTAGGGGTTCAACCCGTGAGCGGCATACATTTCTTGGGGCACCTGCCATTACATAAACACTCGATTTACCTAGTGTTGGGTCTAGTAGGGTGGTCCGCACGAGAGTTGCCATCACTACCCCATCGCAAAAAACACCCTAGCAATCAAGTATTGGACTTTCCTTTTCAAGTACGAATAGTTTGTCTTGCCCAGATTTCTCCCCTTAAAATAGTCACTAGTATTCTTGAAGTACAAGCAAATTTTTTTTTTTAAACACAATCTTTTTCTTGATAAAAAAATATGAAAAAGGATTGGAAGCATTATTGGAATACCTAATTTGAAATCAACTAAATTAACTAATTTTAGCAAGGTTGTATCTAGGCCTGAACAAAGGTCTAAAACGCAGACTAGTACAAACCTCAATTCGTGGACTATGCTCAGGTTTTATTTAATGCCGTAAGGGGACTACCCTTTTATGGACTAATTATATGAATAAATTTATCTTCTTTTTATAATTTATTTGACTTTTGGATTCATAAAAATTGTAAATGTCTAAAAAATATATCGTCTAATTTACAGTTCACACAGGCCTAGTAAATTTTGAAAAAATATGATGGTTTTTCAAATTTCTACTCAGAAAGAAGCTCTAGACTCAATGATTTGGTTGCAGACTGGTTAAAGATTTGGAAGGCAATGCTTCTGCATGAGATCGGTGTGTCAAATCTGAATATGTGTTATCTGTGTTTTGCGCACTTGAAAGAGCTTCTCTCTAAGAAAAATGTGGAAATTGATTTGATGATCATGAAAGAATGCAAGATATGATGTTGAATCGGTGACCAAATATGTTTAACTATGAAAGAAGTTCATATCTGAAAAGATTAGTTGATGTGCCAAAAATTCAAGGACACCCAGCTAATATCAAGCCAGCTACATGTTGCAGTAAATATTTTCAAATATAATTTCAAGTTTTAGCATTTTTGCAAGATTTTCAATTCTGACAGTATTTAATCAGAACGAGAAAAACATCCAAATATTTTGAAAAACACTGGTACATCTAAAATGTAATAGGTCATTAATATAATATTACACCATCTACTACTGTGACAACACCCTTAACCACTTAGGTTATCCAATTGTTCTAGACGATTTTTTTTTTTGACGAACAATAAGATTTTATTGATTATAAAACATAAGAACACAGTCGGGACAAACCCCCAAACTGACAACTACCACCCGATTGTGAAACAAAAACCGAGCAAAACAAATATGCACTTTGTTTTCAGATTGCTTAACAGACAGAATATAAATATTCTTGATAGAGTAATAAAAATGATTACAAAAGTTTCTCGAGTAATCCAGTCGACACCAACCTGCACGCATAAAGATTCTATGTTCCGGAAGTATTCAAAACTTTCCAGATTTGAGAACATATTTGAAAAAAAAACTTAGTACCAAGAAACATTCGAGATGAGTGAAAACTGAATTCAGAACCTGAACAACAAAGCATAACTTTCGGCACGGGGATTATCCCATCTTGCTCCGAAATTTTTAACAAATCATTCCAGGACTAAAATGTCGGCAGTTTCACAATGTTTTAAAGGAAAAAAAAAAAACACAGAAGCTCCCAGTAAAAGTGGCGGAAAACATGTTAGCTACAGACACACATACAGTTGTAATTGTTCTGCAGTTTCATCTGATGAAGCTGCAGAGACAGCAATCGTCCAATCCCTTTCTTTGAATCCGTGCTCTTGTCCCACTCTGTCTCTTTCTTTATTTTTTTGATCCTGCTTCCCAATATCACTGTCCCTCTGCACTCTTTCTGTTCTTCAAACAAAAGCTCTTTTCCCTTTTTCATACTCCACTGTTTTTTATGGTGTGTCCCGAACAGACGTTAAATACTAAATTTTATATATTTAATTCCTTTTAATTGATTTTTTACTTCGACTCCGTACATATACAAAAATTACACCTATCAAAATGAGTCTATCAAAATGAGTCAGATACATAAAATTTAGTTTTTAGCATGTGACCAAGAACAAATATGAGATTGTGTGGATAGACGCATGTTATAAGGTTCAACCATCCACAAAAAAGATATATATTCAAATATATTGAAGTATCGATTATTTATAAATTTATAGTAAGGTTAGTGACTAAATATATTTCAATATTTACTGTTTTCAAGAACAATCAACAATGAACATTGTAGTTTGTGAGGCATATATTAGTGCAGACAAAAGGGTCCGTACTGTATTACTTCCATCGATCTCTTGCACTCAACTCTCAGTCAAACGTTCGGATTAAGTGTTAGAAGTGTTAACTAAAATCTTACAAGTTTAAGTTGCAATTAGAATTTTTAAAGTGCTGTGTACTATGTGCTCAGTGATAAGACTGAAACGAATCCTCTTTTAAGATAGCCCATTATTCTTTTTCTGAGCTGCATTTCACTTCTTTCGATTATTACAAAATGGATTAGCAAGATGTAAAATGTGATGTGCACAATTCATGAGTTCAGTAGCACTGCTATGGAGATATCAAATCTTGTGGTGCTCCCACCCAACCTCTTCTCCTTGTTTACCAACAGTGTCTCTGATGCATGCTCATTTTGTTACGGTGCGGTTCAAACATAGATATAGTCGTACATAATATATTAAAATGAGGGCCGATCCTAGAGATTTAAGTGCGTAGGCGAATTTGAAAATGGTATTACTATTTTTCAAGATTGTAAAGGAAAAATTAACATAAATTCATATTATACAATGACATGATCAAAAATATTGTTTTAAGATTAATAACACAATCAATTCAAATGCATATAGATATAAAATGCATAAAATTATCATTATATACTATATTTGTAAAATTTTTTGGTGTCGCTAAGATAGCGACGCCCTATGCGTTCGTCTTGGTCACCTTACCTAGGAGCCGGTCCTGATTAAGATCGAAAGTTGATAATTCAAATAATCTCTAGTAAACTATCCTCGTAATCATCTATCCAATGTTCGTTAAGTTTTTGAGTTTTTAAATATGATATTCTCATTTCTTCTTTGGTTTCAAGAACCAGAACCAAAATGTATATTTTAGTTACAATTTTTTGATTTATAAAATTGAACAATTCTGGTTCCGGTTACGATTTGATCTAAAATTCGTGTTAAAGAGATCCAGCCACTTGAAACAACCCAAAACATGCTCATAATTTCTTTCCCAAACATGTATATAAACCAAAACGGTACAGTCAAAATGGGCCCTTTTCCATATGTGACAGACTTGGGAACACAAGTGGCCAATGCCCCAACATTATATACTGGACTAGTTAAAACATGGTATAAAGAACACACAAAGTCCTAGTGAGCTTTCTACTGCTTTATGTACACATCTCAAGTGTGTTCACAAGTTAAATAATACACATAATTTCATTTCTTTAAGCTCTACAAAACCACCCTTTTAAATTCCACCAGTCTTTTTGTGCTGCATTTTGTGATTCTTGATGTCTTTGCCTTTACAAGAACATGATTACATAGGCTTATCAGAGGTTTCTCCAAAAGGAAACTCTGATATTAATGAAAGGAGCATAAGTAAAGGTCTTAACTTGAAGGCCACTGAGCTAAGACTTGGCTTACCTGGTTCTGAATCACCTGAGAGAGAAGATGTTAATTTGTATGGACTAAATAGCTTGGTTTCATCTGGAGCTAAAAGGGTGTTCTCTGATACTCTTAATGGTGGATCTGAGGTTGATTTGGTTAAAAATGGGGGATTGTTTTCTCCAAGAAGTGCTGAGAAAGTGGTGGAGAAGAAGCCTCAGAGTTCAGCTGCCAAGTAATTTTCTTGAATCTTTTTTTCTTTCAAGTAAAGTTTATAAGCTTATAAATGAGTATATGTGCTTTGTTAATTCTCGAGTGAGTGAGAATCGAACCTAGGACATTTGGAACTTGGAAGTGTTGTCATGGTTATTTACTTCTTTTCGGTGAATTTATGTGCTTATTTGTTAATTCAGCTTCCTGATGAAACTGCTATTTTGGTTACTTTCTTGAACTTCCTAGTGTTCATTTGTTGGAGGTAACTTAGGTAAGACTGCATTGTTGAAGTGGCAACAAAAAGTTAAGAATATTTAGAGAGAAAATTTGGGATACTCGTGTTTTGGTAGTCTTTTTCAGATGTAGCATGTCGCACAAGTATAATTTTGTACTCTATTGCAACGAAGCAAAGATGCAGAGCTTTTTGTTTATGTGGTTTACTGATCTTCGTGGTTATAAATTATCAGCTTATATTAATAAAAATCCCAAGCGAACTAATGATAGCAATATGTTACCATTGTGGAGAGTAAATCAGGAACAACTCTTAACTTTTGATTGAACAGGGCACAAGTTGTAGGATGGCCTCCAATTCGGTCATTCCGAAAGAATACTATGGCCATTAGCCCTCCTAAGAATGACAACAATGCGGATGCAAAGTCGGGATCATCTTGTATTTATGTGAAAGTCAGCATGGATGGTGCTCCCTACCTGAGAAAAATTGATCTCACAATGTATGACAGCTATTCGGAACTATCCTTGGGTCTGAAAAAGATGTTTAGTTGTTTCACCATTGGTAAATCTCTCTGTTTTTATCCTCAAGATCAATATAGGTTCAGTTGTTCAATTTCTTAGAAACTAACTTCAGGGGTTCCTCACTTCCTCTTCCTCTTGCATTTTGTGCTGTTTACTTTTCCTCATCACATGAAAAAGTAATAAATTTAGTTTTTATGTATAGTATTCTGCACTATCTTGTATAAGTTTAATATCTTACAACCTTAAATATATCTCCAATTATAAATATTGCTTCTATTGATGGACGGTGTAGTAGTAGATGTTATGCTTGCCATTCTTAAGTTGGAGCACGTACATTATTTCTTCAGCGTGCTACTCAGCAATTGTTTACTTTTCCGTGAATTACCATGTTCTTTATCCCTGAAACGCTATAAATCAAACATTCAAGATCATCAGCACACACATAAAGCTCAAATGTTCGTATACCTTGTCTTAAGTTATAAATCTACCTTCTGGAGCCAGCTTATCACTTGATGTCTCTTGTTCAGGCCAATGTGGTTCTCATGTGATTCCAGCCCGAGATAAGCAGAGTGAGGGTCTGTTAATGGATTTTCTTTCCGGTTCTGAATTTGTACTTACCTATGAAGACAAGGATGGTGACTGGATGCTTGTTGGTGATGTTCCATGGGAGTAAGTTATACTGTAACCCCTAGCTTTAGTAAGTTTTTTAGTAGCTCTACATATAGTCATGCTGATTTTAATCTGAAGTGCATAAGTGCCACACTTGTGTCAAATGCTGCTGCTTAGGAGGTCCAAATAGCTTGTTGTGGAGTCGTATTTTACAGTAGGTAGCCTTTGCTCGAATAAATGTAAGTGCTAGCTTCTGAAGATGAAATATTCCAACCTAATCTGGTACATTTATTTTGCTGATACAGTATGTTCATCGAGACTTGCAAGAGGATACGGATCATGAAAAGTTCAGATGCCGTTGGACTAGGTATGTAATCTATAAAAAAACATTCTAATTACTATATGATCTTCACAATTAAAGCTTACCCTCCTTACAAAAAAAAAAGAAAGAAAGAAAGAAAAAAAAACTTACCCTCATGTCCCAAGGCAGATTGTCCAACTGATTATGATTTCGTTTCCTATGTGTGCTGGTGATTTCTATATCATTAATGAAGTTCAGGAATTAACTTTAGTTTTAGACTACTTATTAGTCATCAGATGTTCTAGATCTTTATAAGAATTAGTCGAATCGCCTAGTAACCTTTTTCCTTTATTTTTTTGTAGCTCCGAAAGGCATAGAAAAGTGCAGAGACGGTAACTAATGCTGTTTTGCTCAGTAATTCTAAGAATCTAGAGAGCCTACCTCAATGCTCAAAGCCGTAATTTTGGATCAATGCACTTGATCTGCAATCTGCAGCACTGACAACTGTTTTGAGTAAGGAGGATCGTTTTCGATGTGTTAGTTAAGTAGCAAAACTCAAATAACCCGCCAAGTATTTTGAATGTCTTAAGATCATATTCCGTGATTGTCTATCCCCACCTGTACTCCGAATACTTGGATGCTAAAAATTGTATATGGCTTTGTTTGTTGAGTTCTCTGTTTTCATTTCTCTGAAACTAATGCTCCATTCCCGTACATTTCATACTGTTCGGTGACTAATTCTCCTAAAACGTTACGTTAAACCTCATTATTTACCAGGATCATATTGTATAATCTACTAGGGACTATTACTTTTTGTGGCATGTACATTATATCTTCGTGATCTATGGTACTTTTAGTGAAGATATACATAGCTGGTTTCTGAATATGATGGGATATTTGGATGGAACTAAACAGACAGTATCTTGGACATGGTTTGCTATTCCACTGCTCTACTCTCCCCACCACCACCACCATTATTTGCATTTTTACACGCAGAGAATCTTCTGCAAAATCACCACTTAAATCAACACTCTATACGCTGTTGTTGCTGAATCATATCATGTATGTATTGGAAAAATGTGATTATATATTAATCCCAAAGATAATAATAAAAATAATTTTTTTTAAAGAAGTGCTCATATATATTTTTTATTCAGAAAATTATAAAAAAAATATTAATTTTAATTATGAAACCAAAATTAGTGAAATTGAGTCAAAAAATTCAATAGATGGATTGGAAAAAGTATTTAATAGGTTTATAAGATGAACATTATCTTTTTCTTGTATAAATTAATTTTTAACATAATTCCGAGATAATAGGATTTCTCATTGAGGTTTAAATAATATATGTATGGAAAAATAGATTTTTTTGCCACTAAACTAATTGTATTTTTAGAAACTTACCACCCAACTAAATTGTTTTTCCTTTTACTCACCGATGTTAGATTTGGATTTCTTTTTAGCCACCAACTTAGGTTCGGATTTGATTACCAGCATTATGATAATTTTTGTAGCATCATTTATACATAGTGATAGTATGTAATATTTTGATGATGCGTCGTATGTTTATATCTTTATATATAGCAATAATAACATAAAATGAGCTGATGAAAAATTAAAATTACGCAAAATCAGAATTAGAATTCTTTTGTGTGAAAATTCAAACACTAAATTTTTATTCGGAAGAAAAAAAATAAAATTATTTATGAAGGCACATCTTCTAAAAAACCATAAAATGAAATTATTATCATAATGCTAGTAATCAAATCCGAAACTAAGTTGGTTGCTAAAAAAAAACCAAACCTAACCTTAGTCATTAAAAGAAAAATAAATTTAGTTTGATAGTAAATTTCTAAAAACATAATAAGTTGAGTGGTAAAAAAATCTATTTTTCCTATGTGTATTACTTGTAAAATAATACCTCCAGAAATATTTTCAAATATTTCTGTAAAACTAGTAAACGGGCCAATAAGAATAAAAATATAACACTCCCATTTATCAGCTAATTGGGCATTCCTGAACACGAGCCACAGGCTTTATTCAAACCAGCCCACTAGAAACACAAACAGAAGTAAAAGCCCCAATTAACTAACCCCTCTTTCTTCTCTTCTCAACTTGCAGTAGAATTCTAGGGCTCGGTAAGAAATGTTTCTCACTGTATCTCTACATAATACATACAACTATGCAAGCCTCTGAATTACATGCATACATGGTTTGATAAATTTGTGGTGCAGAGAGAAGATGACGATGACAGAGGAGGAAGTGGGAAGGTTGTATAGGATTCGAAGGACGGTGATGCAAATGTTGGAGGATAGGGGCTATTTGGTGGTCGAAGCTGAGAAAGAGATGAGTAAGACTCAGTTTTTGCAAAAGTTTGGGGAGAATTTCAAGAGAGAAGACCTTGTTATTTGTAAGTCTAAGAAGAATAATCCTTCTGATCAGGTTTGTTTCGTCTCTCTCTCTCTCTCTCTCTCTCTCTCTCTCTCTCTCTCTCTCTCTCTCTCTCTCTCTCTCTCTCTCTCTCTCTCCCCCTCCCCCTCCCTCTCCCTTCTCTCTCTCTCTCTCTCTCTCTCTCTCTCTCTCTCTCTCTCTCTCTCTCCCTCCCCCTCCTTCTCCCTCCCCCCCTCTCTCTCCCTCCCTCCCTCTCCCTTCTCTCTATCTCTATCTCCCTTCCTCTCTCTCTATCTCTATCTCTCCCTCCCCCCTCCCACTCTCTCTCTCTCTCTCTCCCCCCCCCCTCCCTCCCCCTCCCGGTATGCAGATTATTGGTTGCTCTGTAATGTATATGTGTATGTGTGTATTATGGCAGATAAGCACTTGTTTTGTTAAAGTTAAATTGTCATTGTGTATATGTAAATTATTGATCTTTATGTTATTAGCAAACTCCAATTTATTTATGTATATGTATCATGCGACTTTGGAAGAGAAGGTTTTGAAGGACATTAAGTACAAATAAATTTTCTGTACATCAGGGAAGTAGTAGGTGACTGTAATTCTGTAAAGAATACTCAGGCGAGGTGTAATACAAGAATGGTACTCTACTACTCTCAAATACAACCCGTTGTCTTCAGCCAGCAATTTTCTTTACCCTGTACTACGAACAGGGTTCAGTGGTATTAGCGCTAGACCGGGCAGTGCCCTATATTTGAAAAAGTATGTGTCGCATATGGAAAGTATTTCTTGGTGTCTAAATTAAAGTTACAACAAATTTGTTTTAGTACTTTATTTGGGCCATAGGACAACAAGGTCTTTGGTAAAATATATGGTAAAAAATGTGGATGACTTAATTTTTACTTGGACCTGGGTTATGAAGTTATTCCAAGGTTCTGTCTCTCTTTTTGTGGTTTTTTTGGCATTCAAATATATACTTACATGAATGGTGTCAATAAGATTGTTTATATGGGTTTAGTTACCTTGTTGCACATCTGGGTTTTCTTATCTAGGAGTCACATTATTTGTTGTTACCTTTTTCCTCATATTTGCTCGCATGCCAATCTATTCTCAAGGTTGTAGGACATCATCTATTTGCTAATAACAAGTGGTTTCATTTGGATCAGATTTATGTTTTCTATCCGGAAGAAGCAAAGGTTGGTGTAAAGACTATGAAGACGTACACCAACCGAATGAAATCAGAGAATGTTTTTCGAGCTATCTTGGTTGTCCAGCAAAGCCTGACTCCCTTTGCTCGTTCATGCCAAGCTGAAATATCATCAAAGTTCCAGTTAGAGGTTTTCCAGGTAATGACTATATATTCTGCTGGCGAACAAATAATCACTAGATCTCTGTGTATGCATGTGTTTTATATATCTCATACATGTCATTGCTGTTTAGCGTTGAGAGTTCTTTATTTATTTATTTAATTTATTTTTAAATGGATGCAATACAGAGTCTGTTTAAATGAAAATAAAAGGTAATTTTCTATAATATACCTTGTTTTTACTTTCTAGTATTTTATTAGGTGCAATAGAAGTGTTTATCTGCGAGTAGCTATCTGTTTTCAGTGTTACAGTACTGCTCAAGTTTATCTTGGGTGTTCTTGTTCGATAATTGAGTAACTTTTTATATATTTCTGACACTAATAAAGGGATGAAGTTTTTGCTGGCTAGGGTATTTTCTTCACTAAGTTATATATGGATTATGATAACTGGTGCCTGATCTGTTGACTTGATACACTCAGGAACATGAGTTGTTGGTCAATATCAAAGAGCATGTACTTGTTCCTGAGCACCAGGTGCTTACACCAGAAGAAAAGAAGGAATTACTGGATAGATATACTGTAAGAGAAACACAGGTTCGTTTTCATTTCTGTCGGTGCATAACCTCTGAAATTAGCTTATATCATGTGTTTTGAAACATAGATGTGGCATCTGGTGGGCATGTAGCTAGTGGGTCTAATCTAAACATGCGCTGGCCTGTCTAAACTTGAGCTCTTGTCTTTGTAAAATATTGATGAAGCTGATCATATATAATGAGAAACAATATGTTCAACTTTGTACAAGTATGAAGTTAAATTATTTGTTAATTAATTATTGATTAATTTGATTGGATTTCACAAGACAAGCTTAGGATATTGAGAATTACTGTGGATTATAGTCAGTGACTCAGCCTAGTTGCGCTTGATATATTTGCCTTGTGGATGCTATGTATTATTTCTTTTAAAAAGTCAGTTGAGGTTTATTTTCCTTCTTTATGGTATCAACTAGGACATATGACTCGGGATAACCTTTGTCGAAGAAGAATGTAGCTTGGCGAGCTTCTATCCAATGTGTTTGTTCCACATAATCAGCAAAAAACTACTTTTGCACCTGCATTTTAAAATCCACTTTCTGCACTTGGGGAATTAAAATCATTGTACTTGTGAAATTTCTTTTGAATTACTTTGGCATCTATTTGATTATCTGAACCCCCAATGTTATTGTTATAGAGTCTTTGAGCGATTTACTATATTTTTTTTGGCGTTACTAAAATATTGGTACATTTTTCTTGTGTTATTCCACTTAGTTCTTGTGTTATTCCACCTAGTATCTTGAATTTCATTTGTTTAATGAATGTCTTTTCAGCTTCCCCGTATCCAGCTTACTGATCCAGTTGCCAGATACTATGGGCTTACACGAGGGCAAGTTGTAAAAATCATCCGTCCAAGTGAAACTGCTGGACGCTATGTCACTTATAGATATGTTGTTTGAACTTTCATATTTTCAAGTATTCCGGCATATTTGTTTTAAAAATTGAGCCTGGAACTGTAACTGGGATGAATCTGCTTTATTAATCTATAAAACTAGTAAATGGGGTGAATTGTTCTCGACATTTGGTATGGAAAAGGATTCCCTGCTTTCAAGTGACCGGAAAGGGAGAAGAACATTTTATTCTCCTATCTGTCAGGAATGGTTGCCTCATAGTTATTATGCAGCAATTTTTCTTGTATGCTTTTGAGAAAATTCCCTAAAGCACTGTTTGAAAACATATCATTTTTACTTCTCCCTTTGTTTGATGGAATATGGTACAGTTTTGAAGTCAAAGTGATTAAATTTTGGGCAGTATTACTATGATTTTATATGTTAGAGATATAATTCCTCTGAATTCCCATGCAAATATAACTCAGCGAAAAAAGTTGTGCACAATGTACTGCCATATCTTCTTCTTCCCTTTTCTTTTGTACTGCAATTTGATAGAACTGGTTTTTGTGTGCATTTTCTGGATGTGTGATGTCTGCTGCCTTCCTCTCTTAGCTTCTGTGTTGGTGCTATCGTCTCGCCTCATGTATCGTGTATATTAGTTTATAACCCGTGCAAATGTACGGGTTTTTTAAAATTATTTTATAAATTTTTATATTTAATATGATTAAAAGATTTATTCCTCAAAATTAAATTATAATTTTTAATAAAATAAAATATGAAAATATATTTTGTTTACAAGTTAAAACTATTAGAAAAAATAATTTTAATTTTAATTTAAAAAATATCAACTCTTATTAGCAATTGATGTTGATGTTACGGTATTTATCATCTTTTTTTGTATTTTTTTTGTTGATATGTTTATATATATGTGATGCAAAATTTTGTTAGACTATTAGATTAATTTATGAATGTGATTCATATTAGAATTATGATATGTAATGTAATTTGCATTTTTAAAATTGAGGGTGTATAATATAATTTTCATTTTCATATATTCCCTTTCAAACATTTGATGAAAATAATTATGTGATATTACGTACATATTGCGATATAATTGTTCTATGAATGTGATTCATACTAGAATTATGATATGTAATGTAATTTGCATTTCTAAAATTGAGGGTGTATAATATAATTTTCATTTTCATATATTTCCTTTCAAACATTTGATGAAAATAATTATGTGATATTACGTACATATTGTGATATAATTGTCTAGTTTTTTTCAACATGTTATTTTTGATTTTTTTAGTACAATACTTTTAAACAGCAACCGTGGTCTATATGATAAGATTGATCATAACACAATCTCAAGTGGAGATATATTACCATCAGAGTCAATTTTATCAGTTGCGATTTCACCCATTCTTTCTATGCACGCTAGTCAACAACATCAGCAACAACAATGTTTACATGCAGACAGATCTTGTAGCTTTTCAAGAACATACACGACTCAAACAAATCTTTCCACTATGATTTATTAAGCTCAATTTCCTGAACATTGACATAACATAAGTAAAGCGTAGTACAAGTATGCTACAATACCCAAACATGTAAAAGAAAGCGGCAGCCCCGACTATAGAGGAGTGCAAACAACCCAACTGAACAGAGTCTCATTATTTTTAGGCCCCCAAATATTCCTGACCCATTTATAGATATATAATATATCAACCAAAATTAAAAACAAAGCTCATATCAAAATTAAAATATATCATCTGCGTGTATGTATGTATTGCATTTTATACTTTTATTACTTGAATCAATTTAATATTATTATTAAAAAAATTGAGTTTTCAATATTATATTATGGGTCCAATTTTTTTATATAACACAGAGCCCCTAAAATATTTAGGGAAATTCCAAATAGTACCATTGTACTATTGGCTTTTCCAGTTGATACCACAAGACATTTTGGTCTTCCATGCGGCACCACTGAGCTATTGACAACAAAGCTAACATAACACTCTGTTAACACAAACGTTAGTTGCACTGTTAAATAGCAGAAAAAGGCATCTCCCTCCAAAAAATATCCAACAACAAATGTTTCAGAAGTAAATGTTTCAGCAACAAAAAATATCCAAAAGTAATCAGTCATACATACATTTCAGCAGCAAATGTTTCAAAACAAATTCAACAAAGACAAATATCCAAAATAATTTAGTAACATAGGAACTTAGGCTTGAGATTGTGATTGAGACATTGGGAACTGGGAATCAGTAAATTCAGCTGGCTGAGATGTCGTAGCTGCTGCCTTGGCAGCTTTGGCAGCATTGGATTGATCCCTAACTCTGGGATGCCTAACCAGCACTGGCTCACCTCCTGCAGCTCTCTTTTCCTTCTCAGTCAGACCTCCCTTGCAAGTCCTTGAATTGTGGCCAAGACATCCACATTTTTTGCATTTCACAGTCTGAGTTCTTTTGCCCTTTTTGTCTTCTCCTTCTTCCCTTAGAAGGTCTTGCTACTCCCCTCTTTAGTGTTGGTGGCATGATGGTAGGCAAATCAGCATATGCAGGCCACTGCTCCTTGTCTGGTATAGGGTTAATGTGGAAGCTATAGGCCTGTTTGTATGTCCTTACAGAATACTAGGCTGAAACCACAGTGTGAGGGTCAATTTTTGCATGCACCATAGCTCTTATGGCATGCCTGCAAGGTATACCTGAAATCTGCCAAGCACCACATGAGCATATTTTATTATTGAGAGATAAGGGAAAATGGGATTTTCCCTCATGAATTTCATACTCTCCAGGCTTTGACATATAGGCCTTGCTCACCAGCCTCCCCCACCACTTGATCATCACCATGCACACTATTATTTTGTTCCTTCAACCTCCTAAAATTCAAAACCAACTTATATAATTCTGTTGGTTTTAAAACAGTCCCAACAGTAATGGGTATAATCTCCCTATCACTCAGCCTACTAAACATCCTGATCAAATGTGCATCATTCAGTAATGGTTGAGTTTCCATTTTAAAAGGGTAGTAAAAAGTCGGGAAATGGTAATCCAATTTCAGCCCTTGTTTCTTGCCCTCTTCCTCATAATCTAATACAATATCCAACATTGATGTCTTATCTGGATCAACCCTAATGTCAACACGTGTAGCCCTCCAGACAAACCTCAACACTTTCTCAACTTCACCCATCTGTAAATACACACACACACACATACATTGAAGCACACATACATTGAAGCACACAAACACACCAATATATACACAGTCACACCAATATATACACAATCACACCAATACACAAACATAACACAGATATTGATATTTACACTGATCATCGCATTCTTATATCAAACAGTTACCATGCATACACTTAATACATTATTGGACTGTTTCGAATGGATTAAAAAACGTACCTTGAGTATGTCGAGATTGCTAGATGAGATGATTCCAGCTGATTGTAGTGGATTGAGCAGATTCCCAAATCACCGTGCTTAAACCCTAGTCGCTTTCTCCTCGCCGCTGCGTTCTTATGTTTTATATGTTTTTAACGGCTAAGTAACGTTTCAACTAACAGAGGGGCATTTACGGTACATTTAAATAGCTCAGTGGTGCCGCATGGAAGACCAAAATGTCTTGTGGTATCAACTGGAAAAGCCAATAGTACAATGGTACTATTTGGAATTTCCCAAATATTTAAGACGGGCCTGGAAAGAGGTTACTACTCGCAAATCTTGTTGCCAGATTGAAATTGCTCCCTCATCGTCTAAATAGTACTGGTTGAGGCATTGAAGCTGGAATTCATGACCGTGGAGCTATCAAAGTTCAAAATAGTATTAACGCAAAACTGAGAATCTTACAAACTGATCTAAGCAATACAAAACGTCAAGAGAAACATATTCCAGAGAAATGTTAAGATTAACGAACGAAAACCCATATAACCAGAAAAAGATGTAAGCAAAGGAGAGTTTGTGTTAGTTACATATATGATCATATGGAAAGCAAAAGGTCATGTACAATGAAAAATAACAAGTCTTTAACTGTAACTAGTGCTCGCCAAATAAGCGGTTTAAACTGCTCGTTCGGAACTGGACGGCCAAATTATTCGCTAATATTCGAGTCGAAGCGGGTTTGGATCGAACCAGCAAGAACCGCTAAGAACAACGAATCGAATACGAGTTGCTTTTTAGAAATTGGGACTCGATCGGACCGGCCCGGCGAATCAACAAATAAAACACTTTGTGATTCGGCTCGAACTGACTGGTGCGGTTCGAACCGGCCACTTGTTTCTTTAGTTTGAAATATGTTTAGATACTGTAGGTGAAAAAAAGCTCTGTTTATTTTTAATATGAAAAAAAATGGTTCTTGTTGTCATATGATAATGTCAAACACCATTGCTCGACGAATGAATGAACGAATTAGATTAATTTACTTTTGTAATTTTAAAACTTGTTTTATTTATATTTTTTAATGTATCGATGCGGTTTGTTTCATTTTCTTACAAAGGAGTCCTCTCAAATTATTTGTAAAATATTCTTTTAATTAATAAAATTTATATGAGGTACCGTCTTTTTTTATTTAGAAAATAAAAAATTAAGTCACCTACGTTAAATCTAAAGAGTATTATTAATTTTCTTTTGACTTCTTTTACTTGCAAAATAAAAAATTTATTTAGAGAATGAAATATTTTATTAAATTGAATTGAAACATAAAATTAAAGTTAAAAATAAATTTTAAAAAAAACCCACCCCAACCCGCGAACCCGCGAATCGGTCTCGGGCTCACTTGCTGAGGACCATCCCGGAACCGGACTGGTCCGTCTAAACAGACCGGCCGATTACGAATCATTTTCCAGCTATTCGAACCATTGCCAACTCGATCGGTCCGGATCGATTCCGACCGCCACCAGTACTAATTGTAATAGATAACAATTAATAGGCTCGAAAAATAAATAGCTAATTAACTTTAACCAAAATAAATTCAACAAAATATGAAAATGCTAGAAAAATAAGAAGATTAGTAGCAACTTTGAGAGATGCCATGTCATCCTCTCATGAACCTCTTTTCCGGCAAAAACAGTAACACAAAACTGGCCATTCAGGGAGGAATCAAAAAGTTAGTGTTAAATTGAAAATTTCATGTCATCTACAGCAGTACCATATATAATATCAATCGATCACATGAAATTAGGAAGAATGATATAGTAGAAGAATGAAATTAATCTCAATACCATATATAGTATCAATCGATCACATGAAATTAGGAAGAATGATATAGCAGAAGAATGAAATTAGGAAGAATGATATAGTAGAAGAGTGAAATTAGTAAATTCTGCTACGAGAACGGAGACTTATCACCTAATAGTCTGAAATTCAAATAAAGAAGCAAACAAAATTAGATCTACATAGTAATTCATAGTAAAAGGACACGTGAAATAAAAAGCAAAAATGTCGTAACTCATAGTAATTAATAAGCTATAAAAATAGAGAATTAATTAATTTTAAATAAATATAAAAAAACAAAAAAACAAACAATTGCTAGAAAAACAGGAATATCAGATGAAGGATTTTGGGAGATGCCACGTCATCCTTCTAGAATCCTCTTTTATATAGATACTAGGGAAAAAAACGCGCTCCGCACGAGTGAGAAATTGTAGGATATAATTTTTTTTAAAGACATGTATGATTTATAATTTCTGAGACCTTTTATTTTGCATTTGTTATTAGAATATAAGAGAATTTTTTTTTATAAAGAGTGCAAGGTTGAATCAAACATTTAATTATATTTCAATTTAGTTATTCTTTTAGTATAATAGTGCAACATCTCGTATAATTTTAAGAGGGGGGAAAATTTACACAAATGTTAGAGAGCACATCCCATAAATCGAAACAAATCAAACACGCTGGTACTTCCAAAAAGCACCAGAGCACGTTGCATTAGTTGAATATGAAAATTTGTGACCTCAGAACCTTTACCAAGGCAACAAAGAGTTCTTCAATGTTTAATAGCTAACACAGTACATATACTATCAAGGTTATGTAATAAGAGAATAAACTTCCACTAAATAACCCCTCAAAAGCATAATAAGAATCTTAGCCATATCATACGCATGTAGCTTGATTTATGTTTGTGCTTGTTTATTCATTGCAGATTAATCCCGAGATGCATTCTACTAAACTCAGGGATTTATAACGCTTTTTAACTAAGGGCAATGGCTTAGCTTTAAGAGGAGAGCAAAATCAGTTTTCGTGATTTAGTCGATGATTACCCTTAATATCCTTATAATCATAGTCTAAAGAAGAATCAATCACCGAATCCAATTTTTGGATATCTATACATTAGATTTGCGATAACATTTGGTTTTCTTAAAGCTAAAACTCTTCAAATATTTTTTTACAACTGAGCTCAATGTCACTTTATAAAAGCATCAATGCTCCGAAATGTTTGGGTTTTTGGGTATGTGAACTGTGAAGTAAACCCAAACATGGCCAACGTACACTCGCTATACAGAACATATTTGGATCCCTAAGTGTCGGGCCAAAAATATTTGCTATGCTACTCTTAAAACTGCTGCTATTAAAGCTACAGTAGACATGAGAATTTAAACACGCAAGTAAAAAAGAGTAGACACAAGGAGACCACTTAAAACCACAACTACACAAATCATTAAGTTACAATCAATAAAACAGAGCAGGAAATCATATAAAAATCCTACACACAAACAACCTCGATTGCCTCAAAAATTTTCTTTGAACCACAGTAGAAACATTCTTGTTATCCCCGAAACACGCAGACAGGAAAAATATAATCTTTCCACTAACAAAAGCATCATTAGCTCGTAATCATCAAGCATCAATTCCAATCAGCTTAATTAACAAAACTCACGGACAACTAATCACCAAACTGACAATTACACGTACAGCTCCAAAACAAACCCAGATCCAAAAAATTCACCACAAATAAACTACTTGGTACTTACCACATCTCTCCCCACAAAAGCAGTAAGACAATTGCTATTTGCTAGAATGAAATTACTTGTGACAATCTTCCCAATTTTACCGAACATAATTAAATATATTCAAACTGGATTCATATACTGGATTTAAGTTTTAAAATAATACTTAAAGGTATCTAAGCATATGTACCACGCAACACAGACTAAGCACTAAATTATACAGTCATGAACTAACACTAACATTGTAGTAACAAAGTCAATATGTTTTTTCCACCATCTTTTGATCAAATCCACTAACACCAATACACAAATAGGCATATCAAGATATACATGTACAGAGATATAAAGACATAAAGACATGTACCTCCCTGACATTGCCTCGTCGAGCACCAATATGAAGCATAGTTCACCCCTATCATCCCTATTACCACCTCCACCCCTCGAAGCTCGTCTACTCCCACATCTCGGAATCAAACCCCTAGAACCACTCAAAACACATAACCAACAAACCCTTTTCAAATCTTTTTTCTTTAACCGAGATAAATCACTACAAACACTAAAGATGCAACCTTTAAGCTAAATAGCAACAAACAAAATTGCTTTTCAAATTAAACATACCTTCTTCGAATTCTTCCTTCTTTAACCTAAAAAAATTAACATAAGCAATAAAGATGCAATCTTTAATCTAGAACACAATCAAGAGAGCACACTGAACAATATAAAGACACAATTTTTATAGCAAAATTAGCGAGAAAAAGAGTGGTGACAAGTGGGATTCAAGCCAGGGCCAAGAACACGAAGATTTGCGAGGTGATTTGAGCCCGCTGCTGATCAAATTGTGGGAAAAGAAGAGATATTATAATAATATATACTGGGTTTCTCCATTCATCAAGAAACTTACACAGCCATCAAAATCAGATATAAAGATATAGATGTATTTGATACTCTTGTTATATACTTGTTATATATATTGATGATCACACTAACAGAAAGGTGATAACATAAAACTAAACTGTGTTAGCTAGTTGCAGTGGCGGAACCAGAGAGGGGCTAGAGGATGCTAGAGCCCCCCCAACCTCGAAAAAACTGTATATATTTTTTTTTTCAGCCCCCGCTGAATTATCCATGTCAATATAATTTAGGGTACTCATAGCTAGAGATGTCTTATAACATGTCCTAAGTCATAATTTAGGACATTTGATAAAAAATGTTGATCCAACAATGTCCTAGTGATGCCTTATGATATTAGGACAACCTCTTGAAGTCTTATTTATAACCTAGTGATGCCTTATGATATTAGGACAACCTCTTGAAGTCTTATTTATAAGCCACCTCCCTCTTCTTGCTGTATCCTATACATTATAATAAATTCTTATACATACTCTTTTTCTCTCTTTACTTTGGACTTGCTCTTAATCTGCAAAGAGTCTGATTAACAAATACATTCAAACATATACATTCATAAGTCATACGCACACACTTGACACTACCTGTAACTTGGCTTCTCACTGCGATAAATTCATTTAGCCGCGAATTCGCGACAACCTGCTCAGTGGCGCTCTCCCTCCTGGAAGCCGGCTCCCGGTGCCCACAACCCACAACCCACAACCCACAGGCCTGCAACCTGCTCTCTCCGACTCTTTCTGCCTTTAACAGGCTTAATATTTTCGGCAATGGGGTTCTTGCGGGAAGAAGGACAAACCGGCCCCTTAGTGGTACTTATCTTATCACGCCACACATGGAGATGGAGACATCTTCGAAAGGAATAGTGAATAGCCATGTCACTTGAAACTGGTTGTTTACGCTTTTTCGGAGATCTACAACCATTATGTGGCGTAAATCGCTATTTTATAAGTCAACTTTTTTTTTGACGTCGTTGTATTTATGCTAATGCACTCTGAACAACAACGTTTTCTTTAAGGGTTTTTAACCAGTCAATACCTGCAACCTAGAAAGATGGCCGTCTCTCTTTTATGAATGTGGTATCGAGGTTTGGTATTCAAATTTCAATCGGTCCTTTACAATCTCACTTTCAAATTTGAGCCCCCCCTAAATCTCAGTCCTGGTTCCGCCCCTGGCTAGTTGTGAACATATTTACATCCTGTGCTAACAGCTAATACGATTTGAGTTTAACATCACTCTCTCCACGAGCTTACAGGGATATTAAGAGGCTTATAGAACACATAGTGATCTTAAGGTAACAATCAAGAAGAAAACCTCATCAAACATTGCCTGGTGTTCACAACTTGTTCAAGCACGCAAAAGAAGTTTATCATCTCTAGTATATTTGCAACTTGTGTTGCAGACTTTAGGTTAGCTATGAAGCTTAGGTTATTATTGGAGAGCCTATGTTCAGGAAGAGAGATTTATGTAAGTAGTGATGTGAGCATGCATCAAATGTCTGTAACACAGAAATTAATTTCATACGATTCAATTCTTTTTGCAACATACTCCCTCCGTTCCATTTTATGTGACCTCATTTCCTTTTTGGGACGTTCCAAAAAGAATGAACCCATAATACTTACTATTTTTGAACACTACTTTTCACTATTACACCCACTACCTCTATATTTGATACTCTCTTTTTATTAAATAAACACTATTACACTCACTACTTCCCTCCACTATCTCAAATCTATTATTAAATATTGATAGGTCCCACCAGTTTAACCACTTTTCAACTACATTTACTACTTTTTTCTTAATCTCCATGTAAGTCAAACCATCTCACATAAAATGGGACGGAGGTAGTAGTATATAGTCAAACATACTTTTATGAGATCTACAAAGAAGTACCTTAAAGGGTAAATGTATAACTAAATAGGTGTATGAACCTACATAGTGTCTATTCAATTTTAATGCTTTTGCTAGTGTAAAGTTGACAACTAGCATATTATGACAAGAAGATAAATTGTAATTTTAAATCAAAATTAATTACGTACCCAATGTTCAAATATCTATATGAACTAGCATAAAAGCCCGTGCGAGGCACGGAACTCTAGTTTTTGTTGTGTTTTAAATAATATTCGCGTGTCATCATATTATTTCGAGCATAACTATTACATCTTATTTTTTAACAGAATATGTAAATATGAAATGTAACATTTGCAATCTAATAGCATTGATAGTAATATGTACTATATTTTAAAAAAAAATATGGATCAAAAACAACATTTGAACCGATTTTTCTATATTCAAATTCGTTATGATATAGAGGCCACTACCATATTATCTACATGTTCAAAATTATATTCGAAATTAATACTGAAACTTTTAGAATTTAAATATATTACACCTCATTAAAAAGATCTGTAATTTATTGTTGAAAATTATTAAATTATTTCATCAAATATGAAAACTTGTTCTTAATATGTGAATTGCAATATCCTTAATCATGATTAATGAAGATGTGTGGTCCGCGTTGTTTTATATTTATTTTTCTTTTTTTTAGCGTACGTTTGTATAATAGTTGACTGATATATGATGGACAGACCATCAACACATTCTTTTTTATCATATGTTGCACACACCTTGTATAAATAATAATTAAAACATATATTGTATGTAAAAGACCCTACCTTACTTTATTATAAAAGCATCAATTGAACTACTAACCTTATAATTGTACCCGAAAAATTCCGACACGTTTGATGTGGCTTACCCTTTTAATTTTCATATCAATTATATAGTACTTCAATGTCTTATTTTTTTTTTGTTAATTTCAAATATTAGATGATTATTACTTTGGTACCGCGTGTTATAATATTGTCTTTGTTAAAAAATATTAAATTTTTATCATTAGTTTTCTGAGCTTGTTGATTAAGACTTTTAATGATTTTTCATGTAATTGTTATAAACCAGATCTCAAATAGCAAAAATAGAGTAGATGTCAGTTAGGCACCATGAGGTTCATAAAAATAAGAAATATTTAGTTTAATTAGTCGTATAGTTATGCAAACTCACATTTTTAAATATTCTGATACTCTTATTTCATAGGGGTGAGCAATGTAGCATATCATGTTCAACTATTAAAGATCAAATCAGGTGTTCGATATTCTGAATTATGGAAAACTATTCTTGTTCTATTCCTATTTAATCAGATATTAGTTTTCACCTTATCGCGTCGGTTTATCCATTTCAGAATTAATTATATTTTATTAGCTTAATTTGTAAATGATTAATTAATTTAATTATAGTTTGAATCATTTTATTTAACTCGTATGTTATACATTGATGGATGGCATATTATAATTATAGTTTTAAGACTTTAATACATATATATATATATATATATAACTTATTTCTCTGTGTTATTTTATTTTAAGCAAGTAAAATTTATAACTCAATTCTTTTTAGTAGGTCTCGTAAACACGTTTTATTATTATTTGGTTGACTTTTGATTAACAACATAAAATTTTCCTAAATTCACCTTTGTATCACATATTATAATATTTTAAATTCATATACCACCAAACTCACATCATTAAGACATATTTTCTAACACCAAATTTGATGTCTTTGTCACTATTCTTATATCTATAATTTTTTTTTTGAAAAGATTTGGTTACACTTTGAATTCTGAATTCATAAGTTTAAAATAAAAAGTAATGTAAATAAAAATATTCTTTCAGTTATCTTATTTCATGTTCTCCAAAATATTGTAATCTTTTTATAAGTTACCTTTTATAATTAAAAAAAATATTATGACAAAGTTCATGTTGAAAGTTCATCAATTTAAATTTATTACGTAAGTAATTAATTTATGGATATTAATCTATCATGTAAAAAACATATGAAACTTACCTGAAATAATAAGTTATCTCAAATAAATAAGATATTGAAAAGAATATAAATACAACAGTTTTAATGTATGAGTTTAATGCTTTTGAATAAAAAAATTAATTGCATGTGTAGTTCAAGTGGTTTGAGTGGTGTAATTGTAATGAAGATGACTTGGGTTCGAGTCCGGAGAGGAGGAGTTAGGTTCGGAGTATAAGTAGATTTAGATTTGCACTAAAATTAAAAATTCTAACAAATTACTCTATCTACTACCGTGGAAAATTTTGTATAATATTGATTGCACTTTGGTGAGAGGAATGTTCCTCATACTTTATTCCCAAACACAATGTATATTACTCATTGTATTGACTTGCTTGCTTCTTCATTTCAGTTGTCACTTCTTCTTACAGTTCCCTTTTATACTACCCTAGTGGCAGTAGGGGACTTCATCACAATTATCATGGTACAAAGAGCTAGCCTCTTTCCACTGACATTAAGATTCTCTACCCTAGCACTTATTTTTTTCTCCTTTTTGTTGCTCCCTAACACCATCCTTTTACCCTACACAAAGAGTGAGTAATAGTATGACCTTTACTCTTCATGTCCAAAGAGTCCATTTTCTTACAACAACATGGATCATAGTGAAGATCCCAAGACATACCCTCCTGACACTGCCAAACGGAAACACTTAGATATAGTTGTTCAGATATATTGGACAATTTTTTAAGACCACATGCTTACCATTATATAACGCCGAGCAACCTCTCAGATGCATGCCTTCATACAAAACTCTCTTCCATTTAATGAGTGTTTAGCCTTCGAATTTTAAATCAATTCAATTACACAAATCTCAAGAATTATCCTATTGTGACTGCATATTTCAAGAAACTTAAAGATCTCATCTCACGTTTGACGGTCATAAGCATGTAGGCATGAGAAGATGTGTTGTACTCGCTCTTCAGGGTTTAGGGTTTACCGTGTTTATGAAGATGGCATGGGAAGATGGGTTGTAATCGCTCTTGAGGGTCCACTATGTTGAGTGTATTTTATAAACTCCCTTGCTGCTATTACCCAATATTCACTTAAATTCAAAGGTAAGAGTGGGGGATGAAACTCACGTGGAAAGAATAATATTAAACTACACCGCAACCCAAATAAATAGTGGCGGTCAACAACAACAAATTAAAAGGCTTCCTCCTAGCCTATTCAGACTGGGAACTTTCTAGCCCTCCTCTCTATCTATGCTCTCCAGCAGTGGCGGAACCAGGACTGAGTTAGGGGGGGCTGAACTATTTCCACTACACCAAATATAGGCTTTTCTGACAGCCATTTTCTGACAGAGCGCTCTTTGGTGTTTAATATCTGACGGGGGCTAGCATCTGACGGACAAGTGAGCTAACATCTGACAGAGCTCTGTTTGGTCGTCGGAAATTGAATATTTTATTTATATAATTTGGTGGCAAAAAAAATTTTTCCCGCTAAATGGACCTTCTGACAGCCGAACCCAGTTCTGTTAGAAGATGTCATAAAATATATCAATTTTCCTTATAAAAAAATAAAAAACATTTTTTTTATTAAAAGAAAATTAAATTCTGAAATGTTTTCTTGCCATTAGATACTTCTGACCGATAACCAGTCAGAGGTACTTGGACAAAAGAAACATTTTTAACACATAGCTACTTCTGACGGACAACCGGTCAGAAGTATTCAAAACAATTATTTTTATCAATTAGATACTTCTGACGGATATCCCGTCAGAAGTACCTCTGTTCCTACTGTCCACACACTTTCTTATCACTTCTCATCTAACTTTTTTCATTCCAAGCCACATTCACTCTTCACTCTTCACTCTTTAAACATAGATGTATATTGACTAATGAATCAAGGCCAACATTTTGAGTTCATATCTTCCTTTCATCGATGTGAGTATTTAAAATTCTTGATAAATAACTTGTTGATGTTTTTATGTTTAAATTAAATTTATGTTGTGTGCATATGTGATTCATATACTTGTGTGCAAGTGTAGGTATATATGATATGTTTAAACTTTCATGAGCATTCATTAAAATTGAATAATAAACATAAACATTATTTTGAATATTTATAATTCAATATTGGTGTAAATTTTATCTTTGATTTATATGTCATTTTTTGCATTGTTTAGATGTCTATGGATCGTACTTGGATTGGTAGAAGATCCAATCCGAATGGTTATGGTTTTACAGACGAGTATTTTGCCGGAGTGGATGAATTTCTAGTATTTGCGCAAAGAAATTGTAGAGAGCCAAATGGTCTTATCTTATGTCCATGTAAGGTGTGCAAAAATCAGCACTTAAAGAGTGTAATGGAAGTCAAGTACGAGGGTGGTGGCGATAGTGATGACAATGACAATGATGGCGATGGCGATGTTGGTTCCTGTAAGAGATCTGATGGTGCAATTAGAATCACAGGGTAGCTTACTTGGTTTTCATTTTAAGTAAGAGATATTTTGGTATTCTCTACAAGCTTTTGTACTCTTCAAATGTAGTGGACAAGTAGCTAGCTCTTTATGTTGTATGATATCCACGAAACTTTGCTACTGTTGGTTTTGCTTTGTATCTAAGTTTAACTTAAACTCGTGACTTTATGGTATTGTAAATTAGTAGCTTTTCTTTCAATTTCGGTTGTGTTGATGGTTTAATGCTATAGCGGCTAGTTTATTATACAGAGGATATGTTTTAATGTTTGGAAGTCTATTTGGTATTGCTGTTGTTTGTTGTTGATTAGAGCCAATTTGGCTGGGAAATGAAAAAACAGGGTAAAGATCTCTTTGGCAGGGCAAACTTCCAACAACATGTCTGTCAAAAATTCGCAAAAGAAGCTGTCAAAAGTTTATACATGTGACAGCCATAATCGTCGGAATAACATACTTTTGACCGCAGGGAGGTTACACAACATTTGTTGGAAATTAATTCTTCTTACATACGAATTTTGTAAGGAGATAATATTTCTGACAAACAATTACAGTCAGTAGGAAGTTCACAACTTATGACAAGTTTTATCTGTCAAAAGGTTGGTGTTATTTTTTAATGTAAAATTATTTTTATTTAATTTTCTTTTTTATTTAATTGTGAACTTCCGACAGATAGGTTGTAAGAATTTTGTTTTTGATTTCTATTATTATTTAATTGAAATTCATTTAAATATGAATAAATTATATTTCTGACAATGATGTCCGTCAGATGTTAAGTTTAATACTATAATATGCATGAAGTAGGCCCCACATTTATCTTCCGACAAAACTGAAATTTCCAACGAGTTTCAGAACTTTTGACTACAAGTTTTCCGACAAACGTATCCTGTCGGAAGAAAGCATTCTTCTGACAGAATGCAGGCTAAAATGGCTGTCGGAAATACCTGTATTTGGTGTAGTGTTTGTTACCCACACTTTGATAAATAGCTTTCTCGACATATATCATCATACTATCATTCAGTCATGCATCTCTCATCATACTTTGAAGTCCATATTAATCTTTATCCGCTTCTTATCATTTGAAATAGAGTGCCAAATCATTCTGATTCTTTGTTGTAAAGCTTATGACAAATCATTAGTAATTGTCAAGATAACTTTCATCAAAAGAACTCCATTGAGTTAGGGTACGTAGTGTTGTGCGTATGACTTATGAGAGTATGTCCAAAAGCTTTTTCATATGAGATCTTTAGCCAAAATTTGAAGAATACGGAGATGAAATGAACTCCAACAAGCTCCTAGCACCTCTTCAAAAACTTAAGAGCTCTATTTGCTTCCTCAACAATTAGGAGCACACTCTCCCTGTTAACTATATTTTATATTATTTTAACTATGTTCAAAGTACTCAGAATGTATTTGTTAATAAGATTTTCTTTAGACTAAGAGCCTTCTTTTTTCTTTTTTTACAATAAGTCCCTCTTTATGACATTTATAATTCAGCAGGGGCTAAAAAACATTATATTGACATCATTAATTCAGCGGGGGCTGGAAAAAAAATTTACACTATTTTTTCGAGGTAGAGGGGCTATAGAATCCCCTAGCCCCCTCTGGTTCCACCACTGCTCTCCAGCCTGTTGTGATTGAATACAATACTTAGGCTGACACTAAAAGATGAAACTCCCCTCAAACAAAACAATTGGATCAGATAATTAATAATCCACTCAATTACTAGTATAAAGAAAAAAATAATATATACTATATCTAGACAGATCTACAAAACAAACATTAAAATCGAGGAAACTAAGTGGAAAAATAACACCTCAATTACCTTTAGTTTTGGGATGCCTAGTAAGGGATGTAAGAATTCGTTGCGCCTCAAAGTTTATGCTGCCCCTTCATGTCTAAATCGCTGGTCTCCACACTAAGGGAGCGTTGGGATTGAGGTTGGGAATGGGAATGGAGGGTATGGGAATGGGGGTTAACGGGAATGGAAATGGTATGGTAAACCAAGAGGTGGGAATGGTATGATTTAACCACCTAAAAAGATTGGGGTTCCATTCCATAACACCAAATAACTAATCCAAACACCTGTTATGGGATTAAAGTTCCCATTCCCGTTAACCGGGCTGATTAACCATGAACCAAACACCCGCTATGTTGTGCCTGATTTCTTTCAACCCTGCAGAAGATGGTGGCAGTCTCCTAATAACTGGTCTAGGGATTTGGGTTTTCTTATCTATAAACTTCTACTTCATGAAAATGTCATTAATATCCTCCACAAGTTACAAACTCAAATATAAAATTACTCTATTACATAAAACTTCTTATATGTATAAATTAAACATTCTTTTTTTATTAAATATATGAAACTTTAATTTATTTAAAATTAAAAATATAATATTAGTATTGTTCTTCAGATTTGTTATTTGCAAACAAAAGTGATTTTTCAATTATTTTATATGTGACTAATATATTAATTTGATTCCCATCATTAAAAAGTGATCAGAATCAAACCATACTATAAGATATATTGGGTCTCATTATTTTTCTGAAAAGTATTATAAATAAATACTAAAAAATTTGTGTACGAAAAATAAAAAAATATTTACACAACTGTATCAAAAAAACTAAATTTTTAGGTCCTGAAATAACGTAGCAAGGAATTAATAATGTTATTAGCAGATCTAGTGATAAAACTTGAGAGTGGGGGTACAATATCTAGTCAATGGATTGGCTACAAATGATTTCCTTTGTAACTTTCTATTACAAAATAAAATAATAAAAGCAATGTATATAACACTAATCGTATTTTTTTTTCCACCTGAGGATTTTCTATTCAATAACCTCCCAATGCTTACAAAAAATTGGAAGAGCAAACTTTAAAAATCTTACTTTTTATTCTATCTAAGTTGTTCTTTAGTTCTTGATGTTTTTGCTACAATGAAATGAAACAATAAATTTTCTTTATATACCAATACAAACAAGACATATCTATGAAAAACATACATTTACTCCATTCTTTGCAAATAAAGAAATTCAATTTCTTGATATTTGACAGAAGATATGGCAGATGAACTTCTTGTTACTTTGCTTCAAATGAAAAAATTGGAGGTTGTCAAAATTTGACTAAACCTTTTATAGTTTAGCTTCTAAAACTGGTGCAACACCATTCATATCAACCCATGTGACTTTTTTTCTTTTTCTTGACTTGTAGTTGTCACTTTCTAATTTGTAGAACCATCAACCCATACCTGAGATGTAGTTATTCTTCATCCATTGATGTTTCTAAATAGATTATTCAATTCACTTGTAGTTTACATGACTTTGAATATTTACAATTAATCACCTTAGGTATACATCCATTAACAGAACAATTGCTACATCAATTGATCAAATAAAACCTATCTCATCATTGGATATTGCAATTAAGTATGCCATCGGTTGATCAGCTACAATTTTGATGACAAAATACAAGATTTAAATGAATTCAATATTTCTACATCATCAAGTATTACATATTCCTAACAATGTTCTTTTTAAACAAAATATACCTAACGTCAAACTATGTTTATTCATATTTTATTTTATATTGAACAAGACAAAAATATAAAATTGGAAATATGCAAGTAAATACGCGTTAGACTTATTCAAGAGTTTATTTCACGCTCAAGCATCACCTCGTGTAAAGCTTCCAATAAGCTGCTTAAATTAGTAAATAAGTTTTCCAAAAGATATTGAGATGTATTTTCTTATATACATGTAATCCCCCAAAACAATGGAAAATATAAAGGCTAGGTACCAAACCACAACATAAATTAGAAAAAATGGTAAGGTAAGTGTAACTCTTTTGGATTAACTGCCGCAATTACTTGTAAGATACCCTCTTGCTTCATACTTTGCATTGTTTTCTCTTTACAATAGAAGATGCATGATACGAACTTGTCAGAATATTCATAAATTTCACGGAAACAAAGTCTTATCCAATATCTTACTTAGCCAAAGATTATTGCAGACGAGCGATCTTTTATTTTAACACGTGCATCTCCTCTTCCAGATCATGAGTATAAGCCTAGCCACCAAAAAAGTTTAAAAGTAAACAAACTTTAAACCATGGTATTAATCTGAAATATTTACGTAGGCATACTTTGTTCTCTTGGGGAACATTTCTTTTTCAATAGATTTAAACTAAATTAAATCGCCCTCTGATTTAATTTGTAGTCTCATTAGACACATACCTGCCTCCTCGCCTTAGAACTAGCAGCGGATTTTCTTTTTTTTTTTTTTTTTTTAACATAGGGGCTGTTTTTTTATATGTATAAATTTAACATTCTTTTTTTTATTAAATATATGAATTTTTAATTTATTTAAGATTAAAAATATACTATTAGTATTGTTCTTGAGATTTGTGATTGGCAAACAAAAGTGATTTTTCAATTATTTTATAAGTGACTAATATATTAATTAGATTCCCATCATTAAAAAGTGAGAATCAAACCATACTATAAGATATCTTGGGTCTCATTATTTTTCTGAAAAGTATTATAAATAAATACTAAACAATTTGTGTACTAAAAATAAAAAATATTTACACAACTGTATCAAAATAAAGTTATTAGCAGATTTAGTGATAAAACTTGAGAGCGGGGATACAATATTAGTTCAATGGATTAGGTACAAATGATTTCCTTTGTAACTTTCTATTTATATAGAAAATATAAATATATACTTGGGAACATCTGTTTAAATCTCAATCCATTTCTCAACTTAAATCCGAATTCAAATAATAAAATGAATATAACTTCGGACAACACTTACCTTGAAATAGAGTAATCCTAATATTCTAACAACCAACTCAATTTCTATTTACAATAATCAAATTCTCGCGTCTAGTCCGCCAAGCTTTATAACTAAGCACGTTACCAACATTAATAAACCGATACAATGATTAAGGACAATAGATTACAATTATTAATCACGTCATACTATATAATAATAATACACCTTGCAATTAAATATAACAATCAAAATTATACATTAATTTTATTAATATTATTAATATTATTGTTATCATTTATTAACAATAACAATAATAAAAATAATAAAAACAAAATTAATATTTTTGTTTTTCTTCTGGAAAACTCTCACCTGGCAGCCTGGGGACTGCTGCCAGGCTTCGCCGGATTCCAGACAACCTCACAGCCACAGCCAGCCCCCCTCTCTCTCTCTCTCTCATTGCCCACTCTTATTTCTTTGCTTTGTTGTGTGATTAAGCATTTTATGTGAGATGTATGAAAATATTTAGTGATAAAAGATTTTCTTTGAGGGGCAGTCTCCAATACTGGCAAAAGGAGAGGTAGTTCTGAATTGCATCCTTCTTGTTGAATCTTACTACTAGTTACTACTCTTCACAGTAATACTTTTAGGACTCTCTGTGAGAAGTGATGGGATCACTTATAAAAAATAGAGAGACTTAGGATAATTGGTTCTTTAGTGTGGTATAGGCACTCAGGCTACAACTTCTAAATCTCATGTTGATTCAAAGCAAAAAGCCACAATTTTTGATATTGATTGTGTCAACACACATCATATCCTTCTCCTGAGGCAGATCCTGATTTGGCTGAAGTTCTAGTCATTCCATGGAGGATCGCATGTCATTTGACAATCCTATGCGCAAGGAAGGAATGGAATTCTGACTAGGATAGTCACTACGATTCCATCAGTTTTCTCAACTCTCTTTCTCATGCCACAAAAGCATTCAGAAGCATTCACAATCCAGATCTTCAGACCGCTCAAAAATCAAATACCATTCTTCAAAAGGGACTGCAATCTGAGATCACAAAGGTTAGGGAAGATGTCTTCAAACTGAAGACAACTGTTGATTGTGCAACTTCTTATTTTCCTGCTACAGCTGTGAACAAAAGAATGGATGTCCTGGAAGAAAAAGTGTCTTCTTGAGTTCAAGCTTGACTTTCTACTTGCTCTCTTAGGGGCTGATGTCAAAAAGGGGGAGAAAGTTCTAAGGCACAAGCTGCAAGGTTCCTGAGTCAGTTACCTCAACACCAAAATAGGGATGTCATCATTGATAATCTTGATGAAGCTTCCAAGTACTTCATGAATTTTATAACAGGTTTTGGAACATTTGTTGATTGATATATAAACAGTGAGGAAGTTGTTGAGGTGTTTGCTAGAAGAGTAGTTAAAAATGCTCTGGAAATAGAAGTTCCAGATCTCAGTAAGAAAGAATTGATCAAGCTTCAAGAAGAAAGATTGAATGAGTTGTCAAAGCAAAAGTAAACTGATCAATCTGTTCCTAAAAGGAAAAGTAATAGAAAATAATCAAAGACCCAACAAATGAAGAAAGCTGAAGTTGAAATGTCTGCAACTCAAAGCTCAGTTGTTCATATTCAGGAAACTGATGTGCGTGAAATTGAGAAAGTGGGTGAAGAAGAAGAAGCCAACTTGATACCGGAAACAACAAATAAATGGAGAATTGGATTAACACTCGCCACTCTAAGGAATCCACCTTAGAGATAAGAGTAAACTCGCCACCCAAGGGAATCCAACCAAGGGATAAGAGTATGAGATCAATATTCTTTCTACTCAAAGAAATATTGGATTTTGTATTTTCAACTTCAGAATGTCAGTTACATAATTGGAACAGTCTTTATATACTTGGCCAGAAACATCCCTTCTGCCATAGGTAGATGCATTGTACTTGAAATAAATACCAATCTTTTGACATTCTAGACTTGGAATACTAAAAGATATAACTGATATCATTTTCTAGGGACTTGCCAATACATGAACTAGTCTTGGAAATAATTAGGAACACAAGAAACTAACCTGAATGCAAATACTTTAACTCAGAATGAGATAACTTCTTGTAGGAAATGTATTTTTTAGATCCGTAAAATTTTCTGAAAACTAGACTCTTATACCTTTTCAACGGTATATCACAATGCATCCAGAACTTCCTAGATTAAATCACTTTATATATTCATCAAAGCGGACTCAAAATATTCTCAGAATTCTGATTTTTCTGCGTCATTCTCCCCGGGTTGAAAAGGACTCGTCCTCGAGTCTTTATTGTTCTCATCTATGTAACGTGAGAGATCAGACACATTAAACGTAGCAGACACACCATAGTTACCAGGAAGTTCAATCTTGTAAGCATTTTCACCAATTCTTTGAAGTACTTTGAATGGTCCATCAGCTCTAGGACTTAACTTTCCGGATCTTCCTCTAGGAAAACGTTCCTTACGCAAATGAATCCATACCAGATCACCCTCTTTGTAGACAGCTGGCTTTCTAAACTTGTTTGCTTGCTTCTTGTATTTCTCATTTTGCTTTACTATTTTTAATCTGACCTGCTCATATAGTTTCTTGATATGATCAGCTCTATCAGCTGCATCTCCGCTGAAATTATTAGTAGCTGGTAGGGGAGCCAAGTCTAATGGACTAGAAGGATTCTGACCATATACAACTTCAAAAGGACTTTTCCCCGTTGTCTGGCTTGTTGATCGATTGTATGCAAACTCAGCTTGAGCTAATGTCAGATCCCATTGGCGAAGATTGTTACCAACTAAACTTCTCAATAGATTTCCGAGGCTTCCATTAACAACTTCAGTTTGTCCGTCAGTTTGTGGATGATGCGACGAACTAAATTGCAGATGAGTTCCCAACTTCTTCCATAATGTACGCCAAAAGTGACCTGTAAATTTTGTGTCACGATCTGAAGTTATTGTCTTTGGAACACCATGGAGTTTCACAGTCTCTCTGAAATATAAATCAGCCACATGAGAAGCATCTAGTGTTTTAGAACATGGCGCAAAGTGAGCCATTTTTGAAAATCGATCAACTACTACCATTATAGCATCTTTGCTTCATTGGGTTCTTGGTAATCCCACAACAAAATCTAAACTCACGTCTTCCCAAGGCGCAAGAGGAACATGAAGTGGGGTGTATAATCCAGTATTTTGAGAATGGCTTTTTGCAATATGGCAAGTTCGACATCGTTCAACATGGCGTTTTACATCACGTTCCATCCTTGGCCAATAAAATTTTTTTTGCACAAGGGCAAAAGTTTTATCTCTACCAAAATGTCCAGCAAGTCCTCCTTCACGAGCTTCAAAGATTACAGCTTCCCTCAAAGAACAAGTCGGAATGCAAAGACGGTTATTTTTGAAAAGAAAACCATTTTGAATAACAAAGTCACGAATTGGCCTATTGGCAGGATGTTCCCAAATATGACCAAAACTAGAATCATCTTTGTACAACTCCTTTAGAATATCGAATCCCAGCACCTTTACTTGCATGATGGATAGCAATGATCTTCTTCGACTTAAAGCATCAGCTACTTTGTTCTGAACACCAGATTTGTGTTTAATAGCAAAGGTAAATGACTGAAGAAATTCAACCCATTTGGCATGTCGAGCACTTAGCTTCTGCTGGGAGTTGATATACTTCAGGGCCTCATGATCAGAAAAGAGAATGAACTCTTTATGCAAAAGATAATGTTGCCAATGATCCAATGCTCTAACAATAGCATAGAATTCTTTGTCATAAGTTGAATAATTTTTACGATCATTATTCAACTTTTCACTAAAGTAGGCAATATGTTGTCCTTCTTGGCTAAGAACAGCACCAATTCCCATATTCGAGGCATCACAATCCACTTCAAAAAACTTATTAAAATCTGGTAGTATAAGAATAGGAGCTGCGGATACCTTTTTCTTTAGAAGTTCAAAGCTCTTTTGTGCTTCTTCGGTCCAATTAAAACTCCCACCTTTCATACATTCAGTGATAGGTGCCATAATAGTGCTGAAATTTTTTATGAATCGTCGATAAAAAGATGCTAGGCCATGAAAACTTCGGATGTCATGAAGAGAGGCTGGTGTAGGCCAACTAGTTATTGCTTCAACCTTGTTATTATCCATTTTCAATCCATCAGCTGATATGACAAATCCAAGGAACACAAGGCTTTTTGCAAAGAAGTGGCACTTCTTTAGATTTGCATATAATTTTTGCTCTCTTAGTACCTGGAAAATGGCACGAAGATGTTCCAAATATTGTTTTTCATCACGGCTATAGATCAAAATGTCGTCAAAATAAACTACCACAAATTTCCCAATGAATGGTTTAAATATGTCGTTCATGAGTCTCATGAATGTTGAAGGAGCATTAGACATTCCAAAAGGCATAACCATCCATTCATACAACCCATCTCTTGTCTTGAAAGCCGTCTTCCATTCATCTCCTGGCCTTATACGAATTTGGTGATAACCGCTGCGTAACTCGATTTTGCTATGCACTTTAGAACCAGAAAGTTGGTCAATCAGATCATCAAAACGTGGAGTGGGAAAATGATATTTGATAGTAATTTTATTGACTGCTCTACTAGCAACACACATTCGCCACGAGCCATCTTTATTGGGCACCAGGAGGGCAGGGACTGCACAAGGACTCTTACTTTCTTTCACGACTCCTTTATTCAAAAGATCTTCAACTTGCCTATGTAATTCTTCATGTTGTTGTGGACTCATTCTATAGGCTGCCTTGTTAGGCAATGAAGCTCCAGGAACCAGATCAATGCAATGTTGTATATCTCTCATCGGAGGCAGCTCAGGTGGTATTTCTTCAAGAACTACATCTGAAAATTCAAGAAGCAGAGGTTGCACTGGTGTTGGAATATCATATACCTCTTCATTTTCTTCTAAGACAACCAAGGCATAAGGTTCCTCAGACTCATGAATAGCCCTGCAAATTTCTGCTCTTGACAGTAGATTGTTTCCTTCCCCTTTACAAGGTTTAGGAATGTTCATTTTTGAAGGGCCCAAAATAACCTTAACACCATCTTTAACAAAAGTATAGGTATTTTTAAATCCATCATGTTGAGTCCTTCTATCATACTGCCAAGGTCTACCAAGAAGTAAATGACATGCATCCATAGGAACAACATCACATAATACTTCATCTTTATACTTACTACCAATAGAGAATTGTACCAAACATTGTTTATCAACTTTTACCTCATTGCCTTTGCGAAACCATGATACCTTATACGGACATGGATGCTTTTCCGTCTTCAAATTTAATTTTTGAACCATATCATTGGACACCACATTTTCACAGCTTCCTCCATCTATGATGACATTACACACCTTTCCTTGTGAAGTGCATCTCGTGTGGAAAATGTTACTACGAAGCCAAGAATCGTCTTGAGCTTGCATACTATTCAAACTTCTTCGAATTACCAAAGATTCTCCCTGATCTTCATAAGTAATGTCCTCATCCTCTGGGCCACTTTCTTCAGCTTTCCATGGAGTCTTTTCTTCCATTTCTTCCTCAAAAATGGTGATGACTTTACGGTTTGGACATTCAGAGGCTATGTGTCCATAACCCTGACATTTAAAACACTTTATTGAAGCTTTGGTGCTACTTCCTCGACTAGTATTGGCTGTGCTTTCATTCTTTTTGGATGCTGACCCCTTATCAGTAGGAGGAGATTTTCTTGTGACACTTGAATGAGTAGTACCAGAAGCTTGATTCGAGAACCGATTATTGCGTCCCTTTGTCTTTTGTTGTTTCTCCACTTTAAGAGCAAGTTTGCAAACATCTTGATAAGTCCAGAAAGGTTGCAGATTGACGACATCACTGATTTCCTCCTTTAGTCCACCAAGAAAACGAGCAATGGTTTGTTCCTCTAGTTCTACCACCTCGCAACGCATCATGAGATTTTCAAATTCTGTCATATAATCTTCCACGGGCAGACTTCCTTGTTTAAAATTATGGAATTTGAGAAAAACATCTTGCTTATAATTGTCTGGTAAAAATTTTCTTCGGAGCTCTTTCTTCATCTTTTCCCAAGTGCAGATCTTAGTTTTTCCATCACGGACTCGTTGCTTCTTAAGATGTTCCCACCATAAAGAGGCATATTTCTTCAACTTCACAGCCACTAGCTTAACTTTTTGTTGATCATGCACATCATTGTATTCAAAAACTCTTTCCACCGTATTAAGCCAATCAATGAATTCATCTGGATGGTTTCTTCCTTCAAAATCCGGAATTGTGATTTTAACATTGTAAGCACCGTGAAAATTGTTGAATTCCCTACGACGTCGTCTAGGAGCAGATGCATGACTTGAGTGATCATCTGATTCTTCATGGAATGAATTTTCGTCCTCATCATCTGGTGTTGATGAGCCATTTTCTAAGTTATGGTTGTCTGCGTTATGCCTTCTTCCTTCTCTCTGGGCAAGTTGCTCCTGTAGTTGCTCTACCTGTCTTCTTAACTCTTCCAAATCAATATCACGCACATTCCTTCGACGTGGAGGCATGGCTCTGATACCAACTTGATACCGGAAACAACAAATAAATGGAGAATTGGATTAACACTCGCCACTCTAAGGAATCCACCTTAGAGATAAGAGTAAACTCGCCACCCAAGGGAATCCAACCAAGGGATAAGAGTATGAGATCAATATTCTTTCTACTCAAAGAAATATTGGATTTTGTATTTTCAACTTCAGAATGTCAGTTACATAATTGGAACAGTCTTTATATACTTGGCCAGAAACATCCCTTCTGCCATAGGTAGATGCATTGTACTTGAAATAAATACCAATCTTTTGACATTCTAGACTTGGAATACTAAAAGATATAACTGATATCATTTTATAGGGACTTGACAATACATGAACTAGTCTTGGAAATAATTAAGAGCACAAGAAACTAACCTGAATGCAAATACTTTAACTCAGAATGTACCATTCTGGGCAGTCTGACCACCTCTGACTAAAAATGGGATAACTTCTTGTAGGAAATATATTTTTTAGATCCGTAAAATTTTCTGAAAACTAGACTCTTATACCTTTCCAACGGTATATCACAATGCATCCAGAACTTCCTAGATTAAATCACTTTATTCATCAAAGCGGACTCAAAATATTCTCAGAATTCTGATTTTTCTGCGTCACAACTTAATTCCAAGGAAAAGAGCAAGAGAGTTAGTTCAAGGAAATCGTGACAAATCAATTTCAAGTGTGCCATCAGTAACTGAGAATGTGTTGTCTGATAAGTTGACAATTTCAGACAAAATTTAGTATTCCTGGCTTTGTAATAGCAGGAAATATTACTTCATTGCAATCAGAAGGAGTGACCAATTCGAAAGAGAAGCTCAAACTGGATGATTTGAGATTGATTGAACATCACAACAAGGGAGGCATTGGATCAAGGCAAATTCGATTTGGAAAATTGGCTTTCATAGATCCATGTCCTTTAACTGAGAATCTTGAAGAAGTTCTTACATCAGTCCATCTTAACAAAGTTGAGTTTGTGGAAGTTGTTAATGACACCCAAGATGGAGATGAAAAGAAGCAAAATATAATTTGTTTTCTTGATGATGCATGGAACCACCAGAGTTTTATCTATGGAGGTTTTGTTGATCAAAACTACAAAGGAATTGAAATACATTCATTATCTTCTCAAGTTTACTAACAAAGTAACATAGATATGGTCAAACATAATTCTCCCAAACATTAGAAAGAGAATAAGGATGGGAAAGCTCTTATTCGGGTGAGTACATTCCTACATATATTAATGCTGATGGTAAAGAAATTCAAATGAAGAAAAAGTCTGCCAAGATCTTTGAGTTTAGGGGAATTAGATATACATCATTTTAAAAGAATTAGAAAAAAAAAGTGATTATTTTATGTAATTTTCATTATTTTTGATTTATGTCATTCTAAAGGTTAATGAAACTCTTATTTAATCATAGAACTATAATTTGTGTATATACAATATTACTTATTTAATTCATTGACCGAATTGGATCAGAAGTAAATATAAAGTCACATTAGTAATTGAAAAAAAAACAGTAAACATTTATATGGATATGGGTAGAATTTCCAATCAACCAAAAGACAGTAACAATTTGGCAAATAAAAAAAACAAGCAGAAATAACGGTACAAGTAAAGACTCTTCCCCTAGAGCTTAAGATCCAAATCCACACCATTCTCTTCTTCATGCCCTATAGCAGGACCGCTGCTTGCTCCACCGGGTAGAGGAGCAACAGATGGCCTGCTTGCTCCCTCACATGTAGGAGCAGTCGGTTCAACAGATGGCCCCAATAGATCACGCACTTCAAAAAACCTGGAACTTCTGATGGCATGACCCTGTTGAGAGGCTGGTGGAGAAAGATTCAGGGAGGATCTTGCAGCAGGTCTAAGAGGTGTCAGAGCAGCTGATGCGGTAGATGCCTGAGTGGTATACTCCTCTCTTCTCCTCTTCTTCTGAGGATTGATGCCCGGGTAGTGGGTCTCAGCCTGCCGCTTTTCAGTTTGACACTGCTCCTTGTGGGCCTTTTGGTGCAACCATAAGTTGTTGCACTGGCCGGTGCTATGTTGCTGGTGATATTCAGTGACGTTGAAGAATCGTGTTGTGTCCTTCTAATGGAGGAAGAGGACCAGAAGATAGAGAAGGAATTAGACATTTTTTGGTGCAGCTAGAGATGTGTTCGGCTGAAATAATGTTTGTGTTTGTAAGAATACCTTTTTTTTAAAGTCTACATACTCGTAGATGAATTGTATCAAAATATAATAAACCGCGTCCGGGATTTCTTTCTTTCAACAAAATTTATTATCTAACCGAAAGCCATGCAAGCATAACTCCGGACGTTTAGACAATAAAGCTTTAATGAATAAGAAAAGAATACCCATAAGTCACGAACCAGCTCGCTTCCAAATTATCCTGAAAATATCAAATCAAACAAAACATAAATCAATATACAAGAAAATCACACACACACATATGTGGTAGCACTCTATAGCATACCCTCTTATATGCAGTTACGTAGCACGCCATTATAAATATACACATAATATATATTCTATTATATTTTTTATGAAATATAATTGCAAATTTTGATTATTAAATTGAAAATGAAGTTATACAATTTTTTTATTCCAAAGATCATCTAAAATTATGCAATATCTCAACACGATTCTATAACAGAATAATAATTGTCCAAAATTATTCTGTTGTAGAATCAGTTTCGAAAATATACTTTTTTTACTCAAATTTTAAGTGTTAAATTACTTAAAATAGATATATTTTATAGTATTCTATATTAGAATCACATTTTATATGTATTCTATAACAGAATTTATAATAAAATTGATGATTTATAGTGGCGCACTATGTAACTCCATATAAGGTGTCCCTCTCTGAAATGTTGGCCTATATATATAAACAAAACATATATTAATATACAAGAAAATTACAGATATATATATAATGATATATATATATAATAATTTAAATAATGTAAAAATATAGAAAATCTAATAAAAAGCAAAACGAAAAATATAATATAAAAAATAAATAGAAATGAAAATAATATAAAAAAAATTAATTAATTTCTAACCAAAGGAAAATCCTTTGATTAGACACATTTAATTAAAATATAAGTAAGTAACAAAAACAAAGTTTAAAACATAATTAAATATATTATGTATAATGATCATCAAAATGGTAAATAAGCCATAAAAATGGCATCCAAACCGGAACAATAAGCCATTAAAGGCACAATAAAGCCATTAAAGGCACAATCAAGGAATTATTTATGACTACAATAAATGGTACTAAATATTCATAAAGAATATTTATCATCAATAAAAGATATCACATAATTAAAGCCAATCTAATCTAAAAATCAAACAACTAATAATTATGGATTCAAAAACGTAACAGATTCTCAACATATCAGAATCCCCTAATTTAGCTACAATTAAAAATCTTTAGGGGGCGTTTGTTTGGGGTAACTGACAAAGAGAAAAGAAAACAACTCACTTCATTCCCTTTGTTGGTGTTTGTTTTATAAATTTTTTGATTTCCTTTCTTTTTTTTAGTTGTAAGTTTACCCAACTTTCTTCCTTATCCATTCCCCACCCCCACTAGGTATTTGATTTCCCTTTCCTCATTCTTTTTCCATTTTCATTTATAAATTTATTTCACAAATCATTAAAAATAAAAAGCAATATGTAAATGCTTTTTGAAAATCAAAATTAAATTTTAATTTAACTTTTATAAATTAAAAGTAATTTTGATATAATTTATAAGTCAAGTCATTCAAATAATAATAATATTTTTAAATAATAAAATATATTAATTTATAAAATAAAAATAATTATATCGTTATAAACATAAATATCATTAACTTTTTTTCAAGTTATGTGATATTTGAAAATTAGATACAAAAATAATCATATAACTTTTCATTCCGTTTCCGAATCAAAACCAAACAGTTAATACAATTCAGCATCATTAATTTCCTTTCTCTTCGTTTCCCTTTAATAATTCCATTCCGTTTCTTCTAGTCGAACCAAACGGCCCCTTAATAGTTGTGCAGTTATCACCTTAATTTGACATATCAATTATCCTGAATATCCTCCTTTCTATTAATAGTTGATATCTATTAACCACAGTAACTCAAAAATTTGAAAAACTCTGAGCGGATACAAGTATATTTTAAGTCTGTAAGAATACATGCTAAAAGTCTTTAACAGTCCCAGAGTCAACTTTTAATGCTATTACTCGGGTTAACATTTTGTTAAACTTTGGCCTTCACCAAGTTTTGATATTTAGGATTTTGCCGGAACATTTCTATCACCAATTACCTTGCATCATTCATCGGATTTTAAGTTAGTACACTTAAAAAAGCGAAGCCTTGTCTTGAATTCAACTTTTAAACAATGTCAGACCGACATGACTTTTACTTGGATCATCCAAGACCGAGAGCCATCAATGGCATCAAAAAGCCTCTTTAAGGTACCAATCTAACCACCACCTTGACGTGAAATCTTAGCCATCTCCAAAGATTCCACGATTAGTCTATCTTCATAGTACTATACAGTCTGCCTGCCTGTAAATATATCCTTAAGCATTCTACATAATTCCAGTTAATAGCCAAACAAAGCCAACCTAATATATGGTATAATCAAACCTAAAATAGTCGACGGGACCTTCGAAAAGGTGGGGAATGTACCAATAAAAACAAGGGTTACTAATACCCCCTTTTATCATCTATCAATCTTTTAGCGAATTTCATTAAAACTAACCAATCCAATTCAAAATATTCTGATCTTAACCACCCTAATAATCTATGTAGCCCAACCGTAACAATTAAGCTAGAATAGTAATACCCAATCGATGATAGACATGATTTCAAAGCAAAGATCTTAGTAAACTATACAATTTAAGGGAGCATTTTATGTTGATTATTCAACTATTAATCCAAACTACTAGAGCTACTTGGACTAAAAAATGGTCACTTGAACAGACATGGTTGATATGCATAAAACAGCAAAAGTAACTAAAAAACACAGGAATATGCTATTTGATATACAGGAATTCATAGTACCATTGGTCGAAAGTGTGAAAGTAGAAGATGGACATGATGATGAGGAAGAAACAAATGGTCAAGAGACAAGCAGCAACAATAGAATTTAAGCAACTCGGCAAAGAGAACACCACATTAGGATGAGCGTAAACACACACACACAAGCATGACATATAAACATAGTCAAAAGAATTATATACCAGCCTTCTATTGAAGAAAGCTCGTGAAATAAAATACATGCCACCTTGCATGCCACCTCACTTTATTCCCTCAACAATCAGGACCACCTCTCTTGTCCTCGTCCTATCTTAGATGTCTCTGATAGTATAAGGCTACTCTTGTCTTTTAATTCCTAGTTTGTTATTTTCCCGTTTTGGCACATTCTTATATATGAGCTGCATGTACTGAATATGGTTTCATGAATGAATGTTTACATTGGCATCTGTAGTTGATTTCTTCCCAGATCTGTATATTGCTCTATTTGTCTTTATGGTATCAGAGCCTTTTACATACATTTTTGGTGTTTTTCTGGATAAATCAATCTAGTGTCAGTTGTCTCATTCATCCTTTCTCTATTTGTTTTTCTTTTCTTCAGATCTGAGAAAGCATACACTATATTTTACCAGATATGGCGAATGGTGGGAGATTCTCTTTTGCTGATATGCAAAACCCTTTATTTAAACACCCATCTGATGGCCCTTTGTCTGTGAGTGTTGCAAAGCTTCAAGGAGCTTCAGACTACAGATCCTGGAAACGAACTTTTGAAATCCAGCTCTCTGCCAAACACAAGCTAGGGTTCTTAACTTGTTCTGTTCCCAAAGATCTTACTGATGATGTTCAAGCTACTCAACGGGACACCTGCAATGACCTTGTAATTTCTTGGCTACACGCTAATGTCTCGGACAGCATCAAACAATCCATTCTCTTCATCAGCACTGCATCTGAGGTATGGACTCAACTGGAGAATCGTTTCTTGTTAAGTAATGGTTCTAAGAAATACAAACTTTCTAAAGATCTGTTTGCTCTTAAACAAAACACCATGAAATTGAACGATTACTTTACCACCTTAAGTAGCTTATGGGAGGAGATTGAGTCTATGAACACCTTACCAGTAGTCACCACTGTTGCTGCTGATTTTACAACCTTTGTTGATGCTATTAACAAACAAAAAGCCGAGTCTCGTTTGTTTCAATTTTTAAATGGACCTGATGATGTTTATGCCGCCCTTCGTTCTCAACTGTTGATGCAAAATCCACTTCCTACTGTGGTGGTTGCTTTCTCTACTCTTCAACAGGAAGAATCACATAAAGATTTGTTTAATATTGCTATTGCCGATGTCACTGCTATGAATAGCAGGTCACAAACAACCTTCCCCTAGAAGAGCAATTTCACTGTCACTCTGCCACCTTGACAGCCAATCCTGACCCTACCTGCTTAAAACATGCTGTACAATATGAGAAATGGAGAGATGCAATGAATCGTGAATTGACAGCTTTAGAAGAGAACAACATACAACCCTGATGGTTCGATTAAGAGGTACAAAGCAAGGCTTGTGGTCTTGGGTTGCAGACAAGTATATGGGATCGATTATGCAGAAACTTTCGCACCAGTTGCGAAGTTAACAACTGTGCGTACTCTTCTGGCTATAGCTGCAATCCAAGGTTGGCAAACGGTTCAAATGGACGTTTCCAACGCATTTTTGAATGGAGATATAGATGAAACTGTGTACATGCGTTTTCCTCAAGGTTACAGTGGCATGGGTTCTCGTATCACTCCTGAGTCAGCCTTGTCTGCTGTCCTGTCTATTGGTGAATGGGTCTATCAACTTTTGAAATCATTGTATGGGCTTAAGCAAGCACCTCGTCGATGGTTCAGCAAACTATCTGCTACCTTGATCAATATTGGCTATGAGCAATCAAAAACTGATTACAGTTTATTTACAAAAAGCATTCTGGCTCAAACATCACACTAGTTCTTGTTTATGTCGATGACTTGCTTATCTCAGGAAATAGTGATGCTGAAATTAAGTACATCAAAGTCATGTTAGCCAAACAATTTCACATGAAAGATCTTGATGCAGCGAGTTATTTCTTGGGTTTGGAGATTACTCGATCATCAGCTGGCATTTTCATTTCACAGAAGAAATATGCACTGGATCTGCTGAAAGAATTTGATGTGGTGACCTCGACTCCACTCAAACTTCCAATGGACTCACATCTGAAACTAACACCAACATCTGGTGTGCCTCTCACAGACTCTCACCCGTATCAACGGTTGGTAGGAAAGCATATATACTTGACAGTGACTCGTCCTGACATTGTCTTTGCTGTGCATATCTTGAGCCAATTCATGCACCACCCAACTGATGCCCACATGCTAGCTGCTAAAAAGCTACTTCGTTACTTACTGAGCAATCCATCTCAAGGTATTTTGCTGGCTTCTTCCTCGAATTTAATCATTCGAGCATACTCAGACAGTGATTGGGCAAACTGTTCGGTGACACGCCGTTCAACTTCTGGTTTTTGTCTCCTGTTGGGTGCATCTCTTATTAGCTGGCAGACAAAGAAACAAAAGGTCATGGCACGCTCCACTGCTGAAGCGGAATATCGCTCCATGGCTGTGACGGCTTGTGAAATCACTTGGTTAACAGCCATCCTCAAGGATATGGGCTTCACTTCTCTACCTCCTGCACTGTGATAATATGGCAGCCCTTTCTATTGCAGCGAACCCCGTGTTACACGCTCGGACAAAACATATTGAAGTTGACTGTCACTTCATTCGTGACAAAGTGACAGCTGGTGAAATTCAAACGTCCCATGTTCCCTCCAAATCTCAGTTGGCTGATATTCTAACCAAGCCCCTGTCTGTGCAACAACACTATCACCTACTTGACAAGCTTGGAGCTTCCACTGCAGCTCCAGCTCAGCTTGAAGGGGAGTATTGAAGAAAGCTCGTGAAATAAAATACATGCCACCTTGCATGCCACCTCACTTTATTCCCTCAACAACTAGGACCACCTCTCTTGCATTAATGTCTCTCTTGTCCTCGTCCTATCTTAGATGTCTCTGATAGTATAAGGCTACTCTTGTCTTTTAATTCCTAGTTTGTTATTTTCCCGTTTTGGGACATTCTTATATATGAGCTGCATGTACTGAATATGGTTTCATGAATGAATGTTTACATTGGCATCTGTAGTTGATTTCTTCCCAGATCTGTATATTGCTCTATTTGTCTTTACCTTCCTTGTAGACAAACCGTGCTTCCAGAGCAGTTGATTGAATTTGAAACGAGAGAGGTGTTGATCGGGCAGTACAATCGCGTATGTCGGATCGGCGCCGGAGACCGGCTGATCGGAGTAGAGAGAAGAGAGACAGTGGGCGAGGAAGAGAGAAGGGTAGTAGAGGGCGGCGAGTCACCAGAGTAACGCTCTTTTGCGAATGTGCTTAATAAACTAGTTTAACTTACGTCAGCAATGGTACTATCTTTTTTTAAGAATACCTTTAAATACATGACTATTTCATATTAAGTATTTCTTCAATATTTATTACTAATGTAATTTATTACAAGATACTGGATTTACAAATCTTGTATCTAAAATCTCTTTACTCGAATTTTATATCAAAAAACTATCTACATTAATTTTATATAAAAAAATCTATCTGATACGATTTTTTTTTTCATTCTAACTAATTAATTTTATGCATTCACTTAATTTTTCTAAATATCTTAATGATGAGTTTGCTTGAGACTAGTTGGATGAATTTGTCAAACAAACAAATAAGAGCATACCTCTTTAAATATATGATTTTCTGGTAATATGAAATATTTTTCACAATTTTCATTATTAATGTAATTTCATACAAGATATCGTATAAAATCCAAGTATATTGCATGCAATTATTTATTATCGATTTAAAAATTTATACATAAACGAATTGAAATATATAAGGAAATCTATCACATACGCGAGATTTTTTTATAAAACTAATTTATTTTTTCCGGTCATTCAAGTTTCCTCGTATATATGGTGGTCAACTATGCAAATTTATCATATGCTATATATGTAGATTTTGGAGTTGGGCTCTTTGGACTACACATATATTGGAGTCTTAACTTGAAGACCCAATCCTACACCGTGAGATTATAAAAAAATAAACCGCTGCATATTTGAAGATAGATGAATATACTTTCTTAATTTAAAAATCTACATTAACTACCGTATACATGTCCCGATTTTATAATAGTACATATCAGTTTTAGTCCCACTTTTTCCACCCATCTAAACTCCGTTACCGGTCAACTATTGTCCTGCAGTTTTTATCCTAAATCAAATTAAGAAGCTATGAATATAAACACGGCACAAAAGAATGTGGGACTGAGAAAGTGGACATATGGGGATTAACTTCTTGGATCTTTGTGGAGTACTACAAAAATGAGTTCACGTACAGCGCTTCATCATCTTCTTAATTCATCATGTGCAGAACAAGCGGAAAACTATAATCTCAAAAAAAAAATGATTGTGGAAAAACTCTGAAATTGATTCACCATTTGCCGAACACCTGAAAAAGTATAATCTCGAAAGAAAATCACTGTGGAACAACTCAGGAATAAAGCTAAGGACAACTACAAGAAGCAGAAGAGGAAACAGTAGAAAAAGATGACCTTTATGCCTCCTTCACTAGCCATATGACCTCCGCATCCCATAATTAGCCCAAAAATCCATTCTCGTAAATTCTAGATAATTGTCACGAACTGGATTTCTGCACACCCATCCCATTGAGTTTAGGCATTCTGAGCTAGCGCTTTTAGGTATGTTAGTCTGGGGAAGCAGTTTCTCCTCTTTAGTAGGATTTTCATCTGTTGCAATAGGAATCTAGATTTGCAGGACCTCGGACACTGATGTTCCTCTGGCTTCATTTGCCAAGAGATCCTAAGATGCTAAACTCTTTCCGAACCGAAAAAACACCATCCAGATCTGACCCATGACTCACAAATGATTGCTATAATTTTTTTATAACGTATAATAATAAAGATTGTATACAGATAAGTAAGAATAATATACACCGCTTTTAGAAAAAAGAAATAAAAGGACAACGGTTAGATTTGTAGGAAATGGACGGACGAGATAGAGTAATCCAATACTTCAAATAATACTAACTTATAACCCGTGCAATGCACGGGCGGTTATAATATTTGTTATTTTATTATATATATTTTAAATTTAATTAATTATATAGTGAAAAAAAATTATGATAGAATAATGTAGTTAAATAATTTTTTATTTAACAGCCGAATAAATTCTCAGTAGTTAAATCCATTAAATGACCCATTAAAAATTAGGTCGAACACATATATTCTAATGAGAATGTGAAAATATATTTTTTACATTTTATAATTTAAAAAGACTTATAAATCCATATAAACTAAGTAATCAACCTTTTAATATTTCTTGATCAATAATTAATAACATAGTATATAAGTAAACCTAAATACCAACTCATCGTACTAACCTAATTTTTAATATTTTGTTTAATTGATAACAAAAAATATATTATAACATGTCATGTTATAAATTAAGGAGGTCCGTAGGTCGAATACCAACCGACTCACCAAACTCGACTGATCGACCAACTAACTAATCAATTGAACTTTTTATGTTTCGGTTTTAATAATATAATAATATATAGTATATGATAGATTTATAATATTACTTTTAATGCGAGACCATTAAAGTATTTAAAAATAATATTAATATATCTTGGTTAAAAAATATCATCGATTATTTATTAATATTTATATATAATAATATTATATTTTTATATATACGTCGCCCATGTTAATTGTAGTAGATCGGTTTTTTTCGTTAGAAAATCTAAAGACGATAATGTATTTTAGTTAAAAAGGTAGTTACTATGTTATTCGATGTTATTTTAGAAGATTGAGTTTTTTCGGTTAAAAAATATAAAAAATATTATATTTTAGTTAAAAAGAATTATTGGTTATGTAAATAGGCCCATATTTGGGCCCAAGTACCGACCGACCAATCAAATTTTCAATGTTTTGGGTTCGTTCATACTGACCGAATTTTTAAATATTTTGGCTTAATTGATAATAAAAAAATTTCTTAGAACACGTTATATATTAAGGAGACCCGTAGAATAATGTCGGCCGACTCATAAAACTCCACCGACCAATAAAATTATTAATATTCCAGGTTTAATATAATAATAATAATTATTATATATAACATAGTATAGTATAAATAAATATTACAGATCTATCATGTTACTTTAATAGTATAGATCTATCATGTTACTTTTAAAGTGATAACATGGAGAAATTAAAAATAACATTACTATATTTGGTTAAAACAAATCACCGGTTGTATATTAATAATTATATATAACAACATTATCTTTTTTATATGTATGTTGCATGTGTTATTTTAATTAGAAATTCGGTTTTTTAGTTAGGAATGTGAAAAAGATAATGTGTTTTAGTTAAAAAAGGTAGTTGATGTGTTGTCCAATATTATTTTTAGAAAATTGTGCTTTTTTAGTTAGAAAACAAATAAAAGATAATAGTATTCGTTAAAAAGGATAATTGATTATATAAGTAGGCTCATAATTCGGTCCAAGTACCAACTGACCAAATTACTTTTAATGTTTCGGCTTTAATAGTATAGTATAGATTGGTCTCCACAGAACTTGAGCCGGAGATTTTATGATTGGATCAACTTATGTCGATTAAAATTAGAGTGATTGACACTTTGCATCCCTTATGTTTAGGCGCTTTTTAGATTTAGTCTCAAACAATTTTTTTTGGCAATATGCACCCTAAAGTTTGAAAAGCGCTTACCATTCTCCGTTTAATTGACCGTTAAAGTTAACAGATGTAACCTTTTCACTTCGCACCCCACAATTTTAACTTTTTGTTTCATGAGTATTTTGAGTATTTTTTTTTCCCTTTTCCCTCTCCACTGTTTCTACTGCTGCTTGTCCATCTTACCTGGTCAAGTGCAATTGTTTACATTGATGACCAGACAACCAAAGAGCTAGGAAGACCGTATTGAAGGGTTAACAAGAAGCAACTTAAATAAAAAATGATGCAGAAGTGCATATCAAATGGAGTTAAATTTCATCAGGCTAAGGTTGTAAAAGTTGTACACGAGGAAGCCAAATCTTTATTGATATGTAATGATGGTGTGACCATTCAAGCTGCTGTAGTTCTTGATGCAACCCGTTTCTTAAGATGTCTTGTTCAATATGACAAGCCATATAATCCAGGATACCAAGTAGCTTATGGAATAGTGACAGAAGTAGAAGAACACCCTTTTGACGTGAATAAGATGATTTTCACGGATTGGAGAGATTCCCATCTTAATGGCAATACAGATTTTAAAAAAAAAGAAACAGTAAAATCCCTACATTTCTTTATGCTATGCCTTTTTCATCTGACAGAATATTTCTTGAAAAAACATCCCTTGTAGCTCGTCCAGGTTTAGCCATGGGAGATATTCAGGAGAGAATTAATGGTGGCATATTTTTCAATATATATTAAGGTTGTGTTCGTGAGATGGATCGGAATGGATGAAGAATGAAATGAATTTTATACTTGGTTAGGAAAAATGTCTATAATTTTTATTTCTTGAATCATTTCATTACTGTTATTTTACCTGGAATTATAATCCAAATGTTTTGGAAGAAATGATCATTATATTTTTACATCATATTTCCTTATAATTCTTATCCAAATGGTTAGGAGAAGTGAAAAAAATAATACTCAAAATACTGATGGAAAAGAATTAAAATTGTGGGGTGCAAAGTGAAAAAGATACATCTGTTAACTTTAACGGTGGTCAATTAAACAGAGAGTGGTCAAAGCGATACAAAACGAAGCGCTTTTCGAACTTTAAGGTGCATACTGCCAAAAAAAATTGTTTGAGACCAAATCAAAAAAGCGCCTAAACATAAGGGGTGCAAAGTGTCAGTCACTCTTAAAATCAATACATAGTTCTTTATTCTTTTACAAAAACATCATATATTTATAGTTAAATTTAATATTTGAAAGAATTCAAAGGTGATCGACCTAACAAAATCAAATCACCGATGTTCATTAAAAATAATAATATTTCCAAGTGTTATACCTTCTTTCAAATTGATAAAAAAAATGCTCATAATTAGTCGCACAATTTTTAATTAATAACGGCGGCACAATCATAATCGGCTTTAAATCAAGTTCTCTAGATGCATGGATGTTAATTATTATATCATACCACTTATAGCATGTAAAATAGGGTTTTATTAATGTGCTAAAGCTTTAGAGTGTGTACTTTTAAGTGAGCGTTAGGGTTGTTCTAGTTGAGTAGGCTACATTCAGCCTTATGCAAGATTCCAACGTATGTCAAGTTTGTGTGACATAGTTTTGAGATAGGTGACACACACACACAGATATAATATATATATATATATATATATATATATATATATATATATATATATATATATATATATATATATAGTCATGCTCCAGTGAGAACCAATGTTATTGTGAGATATGAGATCCAATCCTAACCACTAATTTTATATCTCATTTTATACCTTATATCAATCTCTCACTATACATTAATTTTTAATATTTAAATATTTTATCATCATTTTCATCCTAATCTCACCACCTGCCACCTCCAACCCCCACCGACCATCATTTTCGGCCACCATCACTTCCGGCGACCACTGGAAAATCGCCACCGGCAAACATAAAATCACCACCGTCAGACCAAAAATCATCACCGGACAACTAAAAATCACCACTGGAAAATTGAAAATCACCGCCGGAAAATGAAAATCACCACACCCAGCCACTATTCTTGCCCGCCAAATCCGGCCACCAGCTCCGTTCATCAACTCCAATTGCCAACATCATAACAATAATCACTAGATTTTACTGTAAATCATATAACAATAATCACTAATTAGCACCACATCACCACCATCACCATCTACAAACCCCCCAAATCTAAAAAATCACCATTTACAAATCAAAATCATCACCATCGTCAAACAAAAAATCACCACTGAAAAACAAAAAATCACCATATCTAGACTATGATTCTAACTACCAGATCCGACCACCAACTCTGTAACTCACCTCCGACCACCGATGCCATAACAAAAATCACTGAATTTAAAAATAAATCACTCCAATTAAACTACAACCAGAACGACATCAGTAATCACCACTACCACCACACTGTTACTATCACCAAACCACCAACAACACCATCTCTAGGTCCGTCATCACCACACCTTACCGTCGACATAATTACATATCGTGACAACGAAATCAGGAGTTTGGATGTGTGCTTTAAAGATGGACTCGACGACGGGGAGCAACGCCGGATCGACGACGACGAACAGCGAGAGTGAAAGGAGGGCGACGAAGGAGAAGGGGCAGGAAAGAGAACGATGCGATTTTGTGTATGTTTGTGGCAGAGCTACCGCCATGGTGGTGGTGTTGACAATAAAACGGGAGATGGGAAGAGATCGAAGGAGAAGGGGAAGGAGAGAGAATGGCTTCGGAGAACGGGGTCGGTGGTGAACGTGGGGAAATGATGGGCTGGAAAGAGATGTGCTGAGTTGGTCGGGGATAGAAGAATGAAAGGGAAGAGATGGGTGAGAGGCAGATAAGGTTGTGTGGTAGAGATTAAAGAAATTTTAAAAAATGAATGGCTGAGATTAGATCTCATATCTCACATTATTTGGGGTTCTCATTTGAGCACTTGCCTATATATATAGTCACGCTCCAGTGAGAAACAATGTTATTGTGAGATATAAGATCCAATCCTAACCACTCATTTTATACCTTATATCAATTTCCTACCATACATTAATTTTTAATTTTTAAACAATTTAATCACCATCTTCACTCTTGTTCCACCACCTGCTACCTCCAACCACCACCTGCCACCATATCCGGCCACCACCACCGGAAAATCACCACCGGAAAATGAAAAATCACTGCTGGAAAAATGAAAATCACCATCAGAAAACAAAAATCACCACATCCAACCATAATTCATCCCCACCAGATCCGGCCACCAGCTCCGTTCATCAACTCCGGTCACCGAAATCATAAAAATAATCACCAGATTTTGTTGTAAATCATAATAATAATCACTAATTACCACCACATCACCACCATCACCATGTATAAACAACCACCACCATCTACAAAATCCCCAAATCTGAAAAATCACCGATTACAAAACAAAATTATTAGAATTGAACTCTGATCACCAACATAATAACAATAATCACCAAAAACGCCATCATTAATCATTATTTACAGACCGCCACCATTTACAACTCCCCAAATCTGAAAAATTACCGATTACAAAATAAAATCACCATGAACAAAAATGAATAACCTGCTACATGATAATGCTTGAGGTGTCGGGAATTGGTTAATTGTAATCACCAGATGAAGGTTGGAGAGCCGTCGGAATGCTCCGTCGATGGACTCTCGCTGGTGAGAACGTGGAAGAGCAGAGGGGAGGCCGAGAGTGACGAGGAGATATGAATTAGGAGACAAAAGGAGGTTATGCAGTAGGGTTACGATGTCGCCGACGTTGACAACGCCACCGCGACTTCAGCAGCAACAACAAAGAACGGGGAGATGGATCGATTGTTGTGTGTGTGGCCAAGCCCACCGCATTAGCGGAGGACAAAAAGGTTGAGCCATCGTCAGCGATGGCGGCAACAGGAGGAGGAGGGGGTGTGGTGGTGATTAAATTTAGGGATAAAAATGTGTGGCTAAGATTAGATCTCATATCTCACACTAGTTGGGTTCTCATTTGAGCACTTGCCTCTCTCTCTCTCTCTCTCTCTCTATATATATATATATATATATATATATATATATATATAGAGAGAGAGAGAGAGAGAGAGAGAGTTGGGTTCAATGGAGACCAAAAATTTTGGAGTCCTTATAGACTACAAGATCTATCGTTAAAATAATATGGCAATTAATGGACATGATTATATATTTTTTGTCCTGCATTTCTTGTCTTGCATTTCTAGTAATGTGATATTAATAATTTACACTTGTCCTGTATTTCTACTAATGTATTATTAATATTCCTGTCCTGCGTTTTAGTTTTAATTCAAAACTATTTTTATAATTTACACTATTTTTGTCCTGCATTTCTAGTAATGTAATATTAATAATTTGTCCCGCATATTTGTGATATATTTAAGTGTTATTTTGTCTTGCAACAAATTCAGTTCGTTGCAGGACAATGACAACGAGTTCAGTACCAATCATAGCAATGTTCAACTACATCTTTATTTTGTATGCAATTATTAATTTTATTTGTTAGGATTTCGTGATTGAATACCAATATTATGAAATTATTATTTTATGTTATGCAGGATTTAGAAATTTTGCTTGTTTTTCACCGATTTAGAAGTGTAGGATAGGATAGGGAGAGAAAACGAATGTGCAGGACAAAAATCTGCAAGCCCTTGGATGGGTAAAAAATGGATGGCTATGATTATAAGTCTCTAAAGCCTCCACAAAAATCAGAACTTCTCTCTCTCTCTCTCTCTCTCTCTCTCTCTCTCTCTATATATATATATATATATATATATATATATATATATATATATATATATATACGACGAGAAGTCTTGAAAATCATCCCTTAATAGAATCTAATCAGATTTTTAGTTAGCCATTTAGTTAGTCAATTATTTACCAATAAATTGAAAAACTGATTTTGGCTTGACGGGCCTAATTCATTAATCGCGCTTGTAAATTGAGGTCATATTGAATTTTTGCATTTATTGTGTCTTCTAGGGTATTTTTTAGCCCTTGTCAATTTCCTCCCAATTTTTGGAAAATATCTTGAAATTATTGCGGAAGTTTTCTTGTTTCTCGGTTATTTTTATTCCTCCTTTGGTTTTTCAAAGAAGAATATTCATTCGTCTTTTTCAAAAATAATTTTTTTTTGATTATTCACGCTTCACCTCAGTTTTTCTCCTATTCAATATGAATAAGGTACAATATATATATTTACTAAACCTCTTCCAGAAGCCGTTTTCAATAAATTAGTAAATGAATTGGGAATGGTTACTCTTAATGGTTTGTAAGTAATTATCAAATACTGATGAGGTATCAGATACTATTACTTTTTCTTTCATGTTCAAGTTTATTTTAGTATGGCATGCAAACATTTTGTTCAAATGGTCATTTATGTGATACATTATTTTTATTTGGCATATTTATTCGATGCTACATTAATCATGACACCTTTACCATCATTTTTATCTTAGAAATATGGCGTGTTAGATTTACTTAAAGACACTTGTATTAATTGCATATAAATGTGTAACCCTCCTCCATGTATTAGTAATTATTGCACCTTCGCTATAAATAAACGTTCTCTTGGCCATTCTATTCATTATGTACTCTCACTTTTCAAATCATTTCAATATCTTATTCTTTCTATACACTACCCCTTCTATATGGCTCAAATTCCTCAACACTACCGTTTGGAGAATGGTGCTTATTTTCCAAACTATCCATACGCTCCTGGTCGTCCGTATTTCGACCCTGAAGGCCTCACAGTGCTGATAAATAACAATATCTATCACCCTGTCGAGATCCCTTTGGAGATCTTTGAAGACCTCACTGAAGCCGACAAGCTGAACATCGAGTTCTTTACACTCGATGTTTACATTAAGGAAGAGAGGAGAGCTGCAAAGGCTGAACTCGAGCGTTTAGAGGCTTTGGATTTGAAAGAAAACATCATTACTCTTGCTCACTCAATCTCCAAAGTCTATCATAAAAGGAAGCTGAAGCGTCTCGAGGCTGAGGCAGCAGAGAAGAAGCAAAAGACTGACGACTCTACTAGTGAGGATAGTTAGGGTTCTCAATTCTTTTGTTTGCTTAATCAAATCTATTTATCTTCTCAGCTTATGAAATTAATTTTTTTTTTCTTAACTGCTTATTTTCTTAGTTATGCACTGTTTGTCGCTTGCACTCCTTGCGAAATGTGACCTTTTGAAAATCTGAAATGCTTGATAATTTTATTTTATTTGTTTTTTTTGAAAGAAATGCATTTACCCGCAATGAGTTACAACAATACTCCGAGGAGTTTCTTTCATTCAAAAAGCTTATTATCTAACCGAAAGACATGAAAATGTCTCCGGAAATTTAGACAATAAAACTTAATGTCCGAAAAGAGAACGTCCCAACTTGTAAGATCACGCTACTGAAACAAAAAAATCCATTAATAACAAGAAAAATAATTTTAAATTTAATTATTAAAAATGGTATAGTTCGTCAAAGGAAGGTAGTTGGATGAAATAATAAATATGGTCAACTAACGTTTTTAAAGGAAGGTAGTTGTATGAGCCCGGAAACAGCTTGTAGCTTCATTATTGACTAGATTGAAGTTGGAAACAACTTGTAGCTTCATTCCAGACTCGTTTGAATTTGACTAGATTGAAGTTGGAAACAACTTGTAGCTTCATTCCAGACTTGTTTGAATTTGAAAACAACTTGTAGCTTCATTTTATTTTATTTATTTATTTGACAGAAATGCACTTACCCGCAATGAGTTACAACAATACTCCGAGGAGTTTCTTTCATTCAAAAAGCTTTTATCTAACCTAAAGACATGAAAATGTTTCCGGAAATTTAGACAATAAAACTTAATGTCCGAAAAGAGAACGACCCAACTTGTAAGATCACGTTACTGAAACAAAAACAATCCATTAGTAACAAGAAAAATAATTTTAAATTTAATTATTAAAAACGGTATAGTTCTTCAAAGGAAGGTAGTTGGATGAAATAATAAATACGATCAACTAACGTTTTTAAAGGAAGGTAGTTGTATTTTATGTGTTTTTTAAAGGAAAATATAAAATAAATACGGTCAACTAACGTATTTAACATTTTGATGGACGGAATGGTAGTATCGTTAATGGATTATAAACTGAGTGGTACCACCTATAAGTCAAAAACACGAAATGGTACTATTTAGAGAAGCCAATTACACAATGGTACCATTCATAATTTCCCGATAATAAATATAAAATAATCTGTGAAAAATAGAAGATAAATTAAAAAAATAATATATATATCTAACCAAAAGGAGACCCTTTGGTTAGATATATAACAAGCTAAATAATTTCTAAGAATATAATTAATAAGTACTAAAATATAAATATTAAAATAAAACTTTGATATTCAAAACAATATCTACGATTTTAGGTGACAAGTTAAATATAATAGACAAGCCAACAAAATGTCACCAAATTGCCTGTACTAGACCAAGAATATACGCCATCATCAATCATGGCCACCAATAAATGGTACATTGATTTAAATGCATTGAGTTACAAGATTCATAGTTCAAATCACCCATAAATTGTACAAATACATTTAAATGTATTCATTTATAAGATTCAAAATTCAAATTCAAAACAATAGGAAAATTCTTTCAAACTTACAAATATAATTGACAATTAAATGTTTCACTAAAAAACGTTAAAACCTCATTTAAAGCTAATTAAATATTATCACTAAATGAAATTGAATACCAATTTAGAAAACTGGAAAATACTTATTGTCAATCAAGTAATAAATAAATAAATATAGGTGCATTCAAAATCAACTGAACTAATTTATATTATCAACTAGCGTAGAAACCCGTGCAAGGCACGGGTCTCTGATTTAAAATCACATTCTAAATTTGTTATTTAATTTATTTAACAAATTTAAATTTTGATACTTTTTTATTTTTGAAATATATATTTATTAATTCATCTATTTTTTTTAATATATTTTTGTACTTGAAAAATGTAAATGATGCCAGATGTGAAATTATTGACAAAATTTATATATTGGTTAGACAAAAAAAGCTTGATGGTGTTCGACATGAGAAAATTAAACTTATATTCAATATCATATGTTACATCCACTTATGCTCTTTTTATTCAAGTGGTCGGACTATTTATTAATTTTAGATTGAAAATGAACATAAAGTTTTTATAATCGAATAATAATCAAATTCTCTTTCAAGTTGAGTGGACATTTTAAAATCATATAAGTGACATATTTCATCATGCACGTTAAGATATATTCATACACTCTTTTAAAGACGTTCTTGCGATCTTTGAAGAAGGATATTTCTAGTATCGATAATAGGCTTTTTACCAATGCTTCTACGCTGATCACGTTCTCTTTAATATCCACATCCTATTTATGAAAAAAAAAATTGTGCTCTTAGGGACAATTTTTATATTCTGTGTTATGAAGGTAATCGTACATGTCTTGTCCCTAACTTTTGACCAATATCGAAATGACATCTTCCATTTTCCTATGTTTGAATATTTTAGACTTTTTAGTTGAAAAAAAAGAAGAAGAAGAATGAAATTAGGACCGTAAACAAACACAAATGTTTGTCAGGAACTCGACTCGACTCGGTTCATTGTCGAGTTCAAACAACAAAAACTGTTCGTTAAGGAATTTGAGTAGAGTTTTATTATTGTGTAAATTCAAACTCAACCTTTAAACTCGTACTCGAGTTGGTTATAGATAAAAATAAATAATTTTTATTATATCTTTTTATATTTTTCTTGTACACTTTTTCCTTGCGATATTGGGTAATATTATATTGGAATTCATTTAATAAGTTTTTTTAAATAAATAATGTTAAATCAAAATTCTAGACGAACCAAAACTAAAAAAATAAAATAAAATATTGAAATTGTTTGAGGTGTTCACAAGTGATTCAAACTTGACTCATTTCGCATAAAACTTAAACTCAAACAACATAAGTCTAATAACAAAAATAACAAACTTAACTTCACAATTGAATTTACATCTATTATTTATATGTAATGTCATAATAAAAATTAAACTAATTTATATTATTTGAAAATTCTTACAACAAATAAAATTATGATATGATAAATAATGTGCATTTACGTAACAAAACATATTATATATATATATAATAAAATCAAATTATATTATTCAATAATAATAATAATTAATATAAATACAATATATATTATGAGAGTGCTGTCTGATTTTAACAATCCCATAACAATAATATTTAATCTATTTTTAACAATAATCATAAAATATTATCATATTTATTATTTTTTTGTTAAATAAAGATATAACAATAATTTTCTATAGGTTACGTTTACCCATAGTCCTCTTTTAATATATGAAAGTAGGATAACCGTAATATTATTTAAAAGTTATAATAAAATCAAAAGCATCTTAAAAGATTTACTGATTTATTAAGTTATGATCTTGCATTAAATTCTCGAGGATAGAGGTTTGAATGCTCACTACAATAAAATTAATCAATTTTTGCATTTATGATAAAATGGTGGCATTTTTGTTATTTTTTGTTGAATAAGGATATGTTAGTCATTTCACAGCCATTTTATTGGCTCTTTTTGCCCCTTGTTCTCTTTTAATATATAGAAGTAGATTTAAACACAAAACTTATACTAAAGAAGAGGTAAAGAATCAAGCCCGACTAAACAGCAAAGGGGAACCGATTAAAAGGATAATAAGTGATATTTAAACAAAATGCAAAATCTAGAGATTAAAATTGCACAGCACAAAAAAATAAAATATGATCATGACACAAATGTATTGATCAATATAACATGAGAAAATCACATAAAAGATGTATACATGTAAATCTAAAAGTACAAGCTAAATTAGTACAAAAAAAAGTCACATAAACACAAAATAAACTCAAATTTGCAACAAGATTAATACATCCTTAGTTAAAATTTCACTACAAGAAAAACCGGGTATTTTTGACCGATTATTTTTGACCGGCTTATTTTTGACCGCTAGCAGTCAAATTTAAGGTCAACTTCATATGATATCAAGTCAAGGTTAAAATTGACCGACTATTTTTGACCGCTTTCATATGTGACCAAAACCGGTCAAATTTAGCACCGGTCAAATTTAGTATGCGGGTCCCCAAAAAATAGGAGGGAAAATTCCCTCCAAAAAAAATTAGGGCTGACGTCATTAATTTTGACCGCCTTCGGTCAAAAATGAAGTCGGTCAAATTTAACTTTGGGCGGCAAAATTTCCCGCTTGAAGTGGTGGAAATTTTTTGAATAATAATTGACTAGTTTCGGTCAAATTTATAAATTTGACCGCTGGCGGTCAAATTTATCCTTCCCAGATCTAATTACTTTCATTACATGTTAAAATTTAATTAGTTTAAATTTTAAATATATGTAAATTTTTAAATATGAATAAAAATATATTTATTTTAGGCGTGTGAAATAATTTAAAAAATTTAAAATTTAATTTGCATGACTTTGTAAGAAATATTCAATAAGAAGTACTACTCCTTAAAATGCGATTCATTCCTAATTAATATAATAATTTTTTGAAATAATTTAATCAACGATCCAACCGTACGGATATTAACATATGTTGATTTTATTCATGTGAAAAAATAATTAAAAGATTTGAAATTTGACTTGCATGACCTTAGAAGAAAAATCCAGTAAGAAGTCATACTCCTTAAAATGAGATTGATTCCGGATTAACAAAATAAATTATTAAAATGATTTTTTGAACGATCCAACCGTACGGATATTGAGATATATTGATTTCAGTTACGTGAAAAAATAATTAAAAGATTTGAAATTTGAATTGGATGACTTTATAAGAAAAATCCAGTATGAAGTAATACCCCTTAAAATGAGATTTATTCCTGATTAATAAAAGAAAAATTCTTTCAACGATCCAACCATAGGGATGTTAAGATACATTTATTATTGTCATGTAAAAAAATAATTAATATATTTGAAATTTAACTTGCATGACTTTATAAGAAAATCTTGTAAGAAGTGCTACTTCTTGAAATAAGATTCATTCCCGTTTAACAAAATTAATTATTAAAATGTTTTTTTCAACGATCCAACCGTACGGATGTTCAGATATATTAATTATAGTCATGTGAAAAAATAATTAAAAGATTTGAAATTTGACTTGCATGACTTTATAAGAAAAATCCAGTAAGAAGTACTATTCCTTATAATGAGATTTGTTCCTGATTAACAAAATAAATTATTAAAATTACTTTTTCAATGATCCAACTATACGGATGTTATGATATATTAATTTTAGTCATGTGAAAAACAATTTAAAAGATTTGAATTTGACTTGCATGACTTTGTAAGAAAAATATATTAAGAGAAGTAGTAATCCTAATATAACATTCATTCCCGATTAACAAAATAAATTATTAAAATTATTTTTTGAACGATCCAACCGTACGGATGTTCAAATATATTGATTTTAATCACGTGAAAAAATAATTAAAAGATTTGAAATTTGACTTGCATGACTTTATAAGAAAAATATATTAAGAAGTACTACTCCTTAAAATGAGATTCATTTCTGATTAACAAAATAAATTTTTTAAATGATATTTTCAACAGTCCAAACATATAGATGTTAAGATAATACTATTTGAATTTAGCACCTTTTTTTTAGTAATTTAATTAAATGATTATATATTTATTTTGCTTTTTTTGAAATTAATCTATGAAATTTTTTTGACCGAAATCGGTCAAATTTACATTTTCGACCAGCGATGGTCAAATTTGCATTCAAATAATTCGAATTATTTTGTGAGGGAAATTTGCCGCCCAAAGTTAAATTTGACCGCCAGCGGTCAATTTTAACTAAATTTGACCGCCAGCGGTCAAATTTATTGCCATGTCAGCAATCCGCGTGAAACACATCTAATGGTCCTTATTTAACATACCAACACAACAATCCAACGGTCTAAAATCATCACAACATATCCTTATCCTATATATACATACAAACACACATTATAACCTAAATACACTCTCCATTCTCCAAATCTCTCTCTCTCCCCCCTCCCCATCTTCATCTCCATGACTCCATCTCCCCCTCCCCATCTCCATGACTCCATGACTCCATCTTCCCCTCTTTTACATACACATTCATAACCATATATATTTATACATACACAATCTCTATCTACAATAACATTATTTGTACAAGAATATCACCAAGAAAATTAACTCGTGGAATGGTAATTTGGGAGGAATTCCGGCAACTCAAGCAACTCCGGCGTCCGAGAAACAACTCCGTCGACCAAAAATCTCAAGTCACAATTTCCGTCCAAATTGATAAGGAACAAATTGGAACTACAAAATCCAATTAGGAACTTATATTAAATTTGTAACATTTCTTTTGTAAATAGAAAAATTCTTAATGTACATGAATTTCATTACGATTTTTTTTGTTAATAAGGTATATAATTTTAAGAATTATGTGATATATATGTTGATTAGTAAGATAATATTATGTGAATTTACTAAATAAAGTATTAAAATTCGCACACAAGAATATACCACAAAGTAGCAAAATACATTCTGTCCAGGTTTAAATTTGACCAGATATGGTCAAATTTGAAATTTTCAAGCGGGAAATTGAAAAAAATTCAAATTTTAAAATTTTCAAAATTTCGGTCAAATTTAAGCGGTCAAATTTAGTCGGTCAAAAATATTCGGTCAAATTTAGCTAATTTTGACCGATTTTGCTAAATTCGACGACGTTATGACTGACCGACATGAATCGGTCAAATTTAGCTAAATTTGACCGCGGGCGGTCAAATTTAACTAAATTTGACCGATTTTTTCGGTCAAATTTACCCGTTTTTCTTGTAGTGTTTACATATTCAAAAATTTATACCTTAACCATGGGGTAAATTCACATGCATGGTACTTACCCAACTTGACAAATCACACATAAGAGATATGTCGAGATACTTTTTGAATGAATTTCTGTTTCGCATTGTTCTTGGTTTCATAATCGGAGAAAAGATCAACTAGAGAACCTCGAATATAACAGTTCAGACACAACAAAATCATCAAATAAACTTAGAAAATGTGTCTCATTGGCATTTAGTACTTCCCCAACAACAATACAGGCCCACGATTCAAAAGCAATCAACGAAAATTAACCATTAAAAGAAAAAATAATAACGGGAAGTAACCATTAAAAATATATTGGATCATGAGAAAATCTATCAAAAAATGGTAGTACGAGTATACGATGGAAGGATAATACTCCCTCTGTTTTTTTTATATGACGCTTTGACTTTTGACACACACTTTTAAGTGCTTTGACCGGGTAGTTAAAAATATTATTTTTAAAATTTTCTTTTTCTGAATAAAAGTTTTGACCATATATTATTATTCAGAAAAAAAAATTTTAAAAAATAATATTTTTAACTATCCGGTCAAAGCACTTAAAAGTGTGTGCCAAAAGTCAAAGCGTCATATAAAAAAAAACAGAGGGAGTATACCTTTAATGATGAGATGCATCTAGTAGAGAGCAAAAGTCATCAACGTCCATTTGAGCGATCCTCTTGTAGCACAAGACGAGCCATGCAGACAGGCCCATGCGTGCATGGAGTGGGTGAAGCATAGACTTGGAAGAAGGAAGAGTGGAGGCTAAGGCAGGTGTATAAACAGGGGAATTCATTGGACACTAAATCCTAATCACGAATTTTGCAGCAATAAAATGTTTGATAATTGATTGTGTGGAAATGCTTGATAATTGATTGTGTGTTTAACTCTAATTTTAGCGCTGCACGGTCAAGATGATTAACAAAGATGAAATTCCTGATGGTTGTGCAAATATTGATGCATTCAAAATGCAAATGATGGTCAGTACATTCTCAATAAGGCTAAATATTGGATTAATTCTTGATTTCAAATAAATTAATGCTTCAACTGTTTACTATCGATGCTGATTAATTTTACAATATTGTTTTTATATTTTTGAGAACCGCCTCGCGAGTCTTTAAAATTGCTATAAAAATATATCCAATCCATTTATGCCAACTCTCCATCTACAAACACTCATCACTCCGCAAAACTCTTCAATAAGGGTTTTAAACAAACGGTTCACTCTCATCTTTTCAAAACATCATACCCCTTACCTCTTTCGCATACACTCATTCTCACAATGGCTGCAACTATTAACTCTCCTTTCACCAACATCAAACACCCACTTGGTGGCAAAACTTTTGCTGCAAATAAATTTTGTGCCCCTTTGGACAACAACTGTCCTTCCCAAGGAGTTTCACTTCATCCAAGACTTCCTTGCCAGCAGTCCAATTGGTTACACTCTAACTAATCCCAAAAGGGTCACTTTTTGCCAGTCATGCAGGTTTGGGAGACGGCAGTCTTTGACAGTGATGAGAACAACACACTGTTCTTCTCATTTGAATTCAACAACACCAAATATGTGGTCACTGCTGACATTAAGGAGGATGCTCTTCATCTTCCCAAGCTTGGTAAAGTTACTCCAACTAAGCTAACTAATGATGAACTTCTAGATTTCTTGAAAACTCTAGGTTTTGCTACCAAAATTTGCTCGTTGCAAAGATCGCTTGTAAAGATGGAAAGAAATTTCTTCTTTGACTGCATCAGTTGCTATTTTCTCAACAAAGTTTCCAAATTTGATGCACTACCATCGGGATCTCTTCATATTCGGTACTCTATTATCCATAATACTCCTTTTGATTATGGTACCTTTTTTCTTAAGCTTCTGGCAGTCGGGATGGAGGATTAAACTGGTTATATTTGTTATATTTGGTTTTTCAACTGATTTTCAATCATTTTTGTCCAAATGCTCATTTTGAAAATGATGAATTATTGCAAATTTGCAAGATTACTGATACGGGAAATAAGGCCCTAGTTAATGATGACAAGAAACGTAGTTTCAAAGGCTAGTGTCTCATTCCTGACATGGTTAGGCAACTTTTGCAGACAAGATTACCTAATCAATATGGGTCGAATACTGGTGGTGCCTTCTCATCAGCTCTTGATGCTAGGACATTGGAACCAACACCTTTAGTATCTAACCCAAGCATCCCACTTAAACAGCCCACCAAACAATCATCCACCTCTGATGTCTCTCAAAAGTCATCAGTTGTCAAATCTAAAAAGGCAGCTCGATCTGATACCCATCTTGTATCATGATCAAAGGCCTTTACTGACACCTCTACGAAGCGGATGTCACCATTAAATGATCATAATGGTGAAGTGGAGACTCGGAGAGCTATTGTGAAAGGATGTAATTTCTTTGGGTTTCAATCTGAAGTGAAACTTGAGGAAGATTCATAAGATCTTAAAGGGATCCACATTGAGTGATTGCACAGCAAGATGATCTCAATGAGTTTGAAAGATGATTTTGGGGATTTTGATAGCCTGAACTGAAAACAATTCAGCACTTAGTACTTGTCGGGTTTTCAAATTCTACTTGGATGTTTTTGGATCTGTTACGTGGGACAAGCCAATTTGATTGCTTAGAGTTACTACAAAGGAAAAGGTTATGAAGATGATGAAAACAGAATCTTCAAGTTCAGGACTCTGCAAAGAAAAAGGTTATAAATCATTTAATTCATATATCTGCTATTTGTGAAAAACTTAAAATCAAATAATCGAAATCAAAGATAAACTTATAAAAATAAAATTATGTATAATATATAATTAGAAATGATTCAAATATTGATTTGAAGAACGGTGTTGGATGCATACAAAAGTGTATGCAAAGATTTGGTTAAAGTACTTGTGAATCTATTTTTACTAACCTTTAACCATGACCATGCACCGAGTATATAGGTCGTAATTTTTTTTTAAATTTTAACATCATTTTATTAATATTTTAGTATTAATGAATTGAATTTTAATTAAGTTATATTACTCAACTGATTATATTTTCTCATGAACGTTCAGCTTTTAAAATTTATTATCTATTGGTAAATATTTTATTGTTATTAATATGTGATATTTTATTATTCAATTAAATTTAAATCAAATTTTTCGTATTTTGTATATCTTTCGTATGTATGAAAAAAGCTATTTGTGTGTAACAGATTAGAGTTAGAAAGGGTTACGTAATCGTTGGTCGTTGGTGTTTCTATTGCAAGAGTTAAAAAGAGTTATCTGAATGTGCTTGTTAAAGAAATATATTAAAAATTGGATATTTATATTTTTATTTTTAATGTCATTATAATCTTTTTTATAAAATATTATATGATAATATGTTGTCATATCTAAAACTAAAACTATTTAACAATGTAAGAGTAATAGGACGGCGACTACCAAACCAAAAAATATAACCAAAATTTTGAATGACAAATTATACCCATGTTGACTATTATTATAGTATAATATAGATACATGATAGTTTTCACAAGTCAATATATACACTTCCTCATTAAAAAAAAGTTATTATTTTATGTAATTTTGATATATGTCATTTTAAAAGATGATGAAACTTTTATTTAATTAATAGAACTATAATTTGTTCATATACAAATCATTTATTTGGACATATGGGGACTAACTTCTTGGATGTTTGTGGAGTACTACAAAAATGAGTTCACCTACCCGGCTTCATCATCTTCTTATTTCATCATGTGTAGAACAACTGAAAAACTATAATCTAAAAAGGAAATCATTGTGGAACAATTCTGAAATTGATTCACCACTTGCAGAACAACCGAAAAAGTATAATCTCGAAAGAAAATCACTGTGGAACAACTCAGGAATAAAGTTAAGGACAACTACAAGAAGGAGAAGAGGAAATAGTAGAAAAAGATGACCTTTATGTCTCCTTCACTATATGACCTTCGCATCCCATAATTATCCCCAAAATCCATTCCCGTAAATTCAAGATAATTGTCACCAAGTGGATTTCTGCACACCCATCCCATTGAGTTTAGACATTCTGAGCTAGCACTTTTAGGTATGTTAGTCTAGTGATGTTCCTATGGCTTCATTCGCCAAGAGATCCTATGATGCTAGACTCTCTCCGAACCGAAAAAACCCCATCCAGATGTGACGCATGATTCATAAATGATTGCTATAATTTTTTTAATACCGTATAATAATAAAGATAGTATACAGATAAGTAAGAAGAATATACAGAGCTTTTAGAAAAAGAAAATAAAAGGACAACGGTTAGATTTAAAGGAGATGGACAGACCAGATAGGGGACTCCAATACTCAAAATAATATTGTTCTCCACCAAACTTGAGCCGGAGATTTTATGATTGGATCAACTTATGTTGATTAAAATTAATACATATTTCTTTATTCTTTTACAAAAGCATTATATAGTTAAATTTAATATTTGAAAGATTTTAAAAGGTGATAGACCTAAAAAAATCAAATCACACATATTCATTAATAATAATATTATTTCCTAGTGTTATACCTTCTTTCAAATTGATAAAATAAATGCTCATAATTAGTTGCACAACCTTTAACCACCACCGCACAATCATAATCGGCTTTAAATCAAGTTCTCTAAATGGATGTTAATTATTATATCACACCACTTATAGCATATAAACTAGGGTGCTATTAATGCACTAAAGCTTTAGAATGTGTACTTTTAAGTGAGCGTTAGGGTTGTTCTAGTTGAGTAGGCTACATTCTGCCTTATGCAAGATTCCTACGTATGTCAAGTTTGTGTTGAGAATGAAGTAAGACATAGTTCTGAGATGGAAAGGCTCGTTTAGGTTTTCATTGGGATCAAGTCTAATCTTTCCATGTATGTGTGAATTTCTTTGAAGGACGAGAAGTCTTGAAAATCATCCATTTATAGAATCTAATCAGGTTTTTAATTAGCCATTTACTTAGTCAATTATTTACACATAAATTTAAAAATTAATCAGGGCTTGGTGGGCCTAATTTATTAATCGGGCTTGTATTTGCACGGATCGAGGTCATATTTAATTTTTGCATTTAGTGTGTCTTCTAGGGTATTTTTTAGCCCTTGTCGTTTTCTCCCAACTTTCAGGAAACCCGGTCCTGAAAACCCGGTCGTAAATAACAGATGTATTGAAAATAAAACTTAGAACCGACCGACAACTGACCGCTGTCTATCCAACTTGGCCCCACCTGTGACTTGGCATACACGTGGAAAGACCTAAGAGCGACTAAAGGTAGTCGAAAATGAGTCGGTCGAAAAGAAATTTAAGGGTTCATTCGAAGAGCCCTCTTTTAAAAAACCGACCAACATAATTGAAAATACTTCGGTCAAAACAAAATTCAGGGTTCACTTAGGGAACCCCTGTTATATAACCGGCCAACCAAGTTATTAGCAAATGAGTCGGTCGGAAGATATTTCAGGTTTCATTTGGGATCCTCTATTTTAAAATCGACCAACTAAATACATTTCCGACCTTGACGTCATTACCGGCCGTTTCATACACTAGCGGTCGAAAATGTGGTTCATTTCTTAAATTGTGTGTTTGGTCAGAATTAAATTAATTTGGTCGGTATTCTGGACAACAAAGTTACCAATAATGGTCAAAAATAGCATGTGGTGGTCGGTTTTCTGGATTTAGAATATAAAATTTCGTCATAAATGGCTGCATTTGGTCGGTTTTCTAGATTCACTATTACCATACTTTGTCGGAAATGACCAAAATTAGTCAGTTTTCTACGAAGAAAATTTCAAAAACTACAGTATTTATTTTCTAAACTATACCATATCGTGTTATTTTACCAAATCAACAATGCACATACAATCTCAAATTTCAAACCCAAAACCAACAAGCAATATCCATTAATTTACTAAGACATAATTTAAGAGCTAACTAGCATATATATATATATATATATATATATATATATATATATATATATATATGGTTGCACTCCACACAGAACACTTTAAAAAAAGAACAACACAGAACACTGTCATAACACTTCATTTTTCACAAATAATTATTTGTTATGTAACAACCGCAAAATTTCAAGTACGTAAATAAATTAGTTATTTAACTCTATGCGGTTAAAGTTATTATTTAAATAATTATGAATTTATATATATATATATATATATATATATTTTTAATAGAAATATTGGTACATAAAACATTTCAGGCTAGTACGAGGTTTGTTTATATCGGTTAGCAAATTGAATCTATTTTTGTACCATTAGAATTTAAATATTGTCTATGTAAATAAATTGGTAGAGACATAGTTTTATTATGACCCGAAATATTATAGACATTACGGGTTAGCTAAAATAAATATTATATTTTGAAATATTCAGAAAAATATTAGAATTAATTATTCTAGCATTTATAATTTTAAATAAAAATCGTTAAATGATTCGGGACAGAAATATTCGTTAAAAAAAATGAATTAAGTATCGTAACAGCGAGACATTAATTTTGCGAGCAAATAATATTATGTATTTAAACAAAACCAACCGACCCATTTGGGTGGTTTTGGCACGCTGATTTTCAAAACTAGTACTATAAAGTACTACAGTACTACACTTGGTTGTGTAGCGACCAAGTAAGTGTATTTTTTTATTTTATTGGCTAACCATAGTTAATAGGTTAATCGCAGTTAAGAGGTGTATAAATAGCCAGCTTTTTGGTTAATGCTCGGTTACAAAACTTAAGAGGGCAAGAAAAGGTGTATTGAGCAGAGCAATCAGAAATATTCTGTCAGTTGTTTTCAAGGTATCTTGGAAGCTTCTCTCTTCCTTTAATTAGAAAAGAATTTAGTTCTTTTAATAATACAATCCCTACTGCATGGACCCTCTTCCCATGTTTTACTGATAACTTGTGAATTGAGTTGATAATAACAGTAATAAAAAGAAACACCAAAGCCACTATTGTGTATTGCGTTATTCCCAAAATATTTCATAAATTAGATTTAGGGTTCTAAATTTGAATTGGGGTTTTCGATTGTTGGGTGATAATTGAATTAATTGAAGTTGGGTTCTTGTGGGAATCAAGAGCGGAGGTGGTCAGGGAAGTATGGATGGCGGCAGGCGGGGTCGGAGCTCGCCGTGGGCCGCGCGGTGACGGGGCTGGCAATGGTGGGTTGAGTTGCAGTCGACCAGGAGGGGCTGGCGACGGCAAGGTCGCCGCTCGCGGCGAGGATAGGCAGTAGAGAGAGAGATGAGGGGAGGGGGGATGGCGGCTTCGCCGCCGACGAAGCTGGAACCGCAATAGGCGGTGGTGGAGTTTAATGGATGAAGGAAGAAGAAGGCCGGGGGGCAATTTAGTCATTTCACAGCAAGGGGTATAATAGTAATTACACAAGCTGGGGGAATTTCTGTATTATATAAAAACAGTAAAATAAATATAGTAAATTGATTAATAAAACAAAAATAGGAAATAAGATTATAAGATTATAATAATTAGTTGGTGTAGTGATTTTGCGTGGGATTTGTAATAAAGTAAAAGTTTTGGTCTTAAAATTTTTAAATTTATAGTTGGATAATTAAGGAGTGTACCATAGCAATTCTATCAAAAGAAAAAGAGAAAATCTGGAAGTTCGGGTGTAGTGATAGCGCAAGGATGTTAGAAATTTGATTTAATCGAATAATTTAGAGAAAGATGGATTTGCAAGATAATTAAATAATGATCGTGATTTTGGTTAGCTAAGCATAAGGGATAGCTAGATTAATTATAAGAAAGAATCTTTTGTTAATTAAGTAAATATTTATGACATTAATTGACATGTGAAAGTTTATTATTAAGAGTTATGATGTGGTAACTATAAGGATTGAGTAGTTGATTAAAAGAATTTAGGCATTAATTTTAAACCGAGGGCTGACCAGTTATATGTTTATTACGATTCTTTAAAAGCATTCTTTGATAAAGAGGTTACTAAAATTATTATTATTTTATATGTGTGATATAGAATATTTATAATTGGAACTTGGAGCCTATTATATATCAAGCTAAGGACCTAAGGCAAGTTCACTATCTCTATCTTTATTTAAATTGTTTTAATTATTTTAAATTGTTTGATTAAATAATGTTTTAAATATCTTGACTACGTCCTTCGTTCCATTATAAGTCTATTAAAATCATTTGAGTTGAACACCTGAGATTTAATTAAATATTTACCTTTCCTTTCGTTCGGGAATGGTTAAAGATTTATTTCATATAGAAGATGTATTGTTCACATCTTCTAGTAAATAGTGATTGATAGATTAGTAATGATTCGTTTCTGATAGAAGATGTATTGTTCACATCTTCTGATTTATGATGATTAATTAATAAATCGGAAAAGTTTGTTCGGAGAATGTTCTTTCTACTCGAAGAATTCTTGTTCGGCTGGTCAACACGAATTTATTAAATTCGTGGTGGAGATGAAAATTTACTATCTGGTAAGGCAGATAGTAGGGTTCCAGTGTTAAACCCTGATGCTAGCAAAGAGAGTGTTGGTGTGTCTTTAGTGGTGACGATCAGACCACTAGGACTACACAGGAGAACGATATTCACGAAATGGTATTTGATCGGACCATGTAGTGATATCGAGAGGTTGGAAGACCAGCAATTCTTTTATTTAAAACTTATTCTGGTATTTGATGCTGTGTTGATTTTTACCTGTTTCTGTGCCTTAAATGCATAAATTGTTTATTGCTACTATGTGAGCTTGCTGAGCATGTAAGTGCTCATTCTTGCATCTATGTTTTATCAACTAGCAGTAAAAAGCGAGTATGGCACGAATCAAGTTAACCGCTCGGAAGCGGGTGCGAGCTCGGATAAGGGAAAGGCGCATCACTCCAGTTGAAGCTGCCAGACAACGAAGAATAGTAGGAACTCGAGCTGTAGTTGTTCTCTTTTGGTTTCAACCATGTTTATATGTAATCATATTAGTAGTTTGGATGTAAGTTAGGCGATCGACCCTGGACTTGTGGGGCGAGAGTCGGATATTGTATAATATAAATATCTATGCAAGTGTTGTTTTGATGTCAAATGCTAGTGATGAGCCAGATCTGCGGGAAGCGGATTTGGGGTCGTCACAGGTTTGGTATCAGAGCTATAGTTATATCCTTAGGATTTGGGGAAACCCTAGGAATATAACTAGCGAGTACGACACAAAGTTTAAGATAGGTACCCTTGTTGAACCTATCCCGTATGTTAGAGTACATACGCAAGGGGTTAATAGACCCTATGAGTATATATACATTTTTAGTTACAAGCAATAGCAAACCGTATTGACATTCTTTATATGATTTGTAGATGTCTGGATACGAGGCGGATTCAGATAGTGATCCATCATCCCAGATACCACTTAGCGATGACTCATCCCTGGATACTACACTGATGGGGTTAGATTCCAGCATAGAGAGTGATCCTTCTATGGACATGATGATCAGTGACAGTGATTTAGAGGATTCTATGGACATGATGATTAGTGATAGTGAGGACTCTTCAGTTCAGATTATCGAGCCACCGGCTCCAGAGATCATTGATCTCGTGTCTGATGATACTGGTGACATTATGGGGATGATAGATTTTGAGACAGATATGCATCCAGAGGTGACCACTACGCCACTTCCTACCACTCTAGTTGCTCCAGTTACTACTTCTACACCAGTACCAGCCACAGTTGAGGGAGAGCCCACTGTCTTGGAGTTACTTAGTCCGTTTGAGCCTACTCCTTATCCTCTGACCCATGAGACACATACTGTCATGGATCATTATCACTTTGATACTATGGTTTCAGCCCCTGTGGAGGGTCCAGTTATACCACCACCTATATCTACAGTGCCACCACCAGTGATTTCTACTCCTATACCACCCATCTCTGTTCCTGTTCATGCTCCGATGACTACATCTTTTCAGATTGATGGTTCTATCCCATTACCAGTCCCCACAGCTGTTGGTGATGATGTTGCTCCTTATGGTGACTATCAGACTATGTATCAGCCGTATGTGCAGACAGGGGGGGCAGCTATGGGACCAGATATGGGTATTCAGGGACCTCAGGATCCTCCGCAGCTGGTTACAGGATTTGTGGCACGAGCGGTTGAGTCGGAGATTATGCAGGATATTGCAGTGTCTGTATTTCAGAGCCTTCGCACTAGTATTCGAGGACTACCTTCTACTAGCCAGGGGTATGTTGATGGAGTTACAGTTGCTAGGATGGTGGATGGAGCTTACCTGGAGTTTCTACGACGAGTCTCAGGGATCTTCTACTGATAGATAGTTGTATATGTACAGACTTACTTTTGGGAGATAACACACGTAGCTGTGTGTATCTCAGATAGACTTTTGATGCATATAGTAGATATAGTTTTGTATAGTATCGAACTATAGGATCGTGCGGATGCCCTTTTATTTTGATGCAGAACCTATAGTCTCGATCCTTTGATACTTCTGGCAGTAGTACTGTAGTTAGGACTCTTTTGTATACTTTTGGCCAGACTAGATCCGATGTAGTAGGGATTACATGTTTTTGTTGTATTTTGCTCTATCATGACCTGTACTCCTTAAAACTTCGGATATTATGACCACTTTCATGACATTTTGTCTTGTTCAGTTACATTCATTCTGTTTATTTGCACTCTCTACTTGTCATTTATCTTTGACCTGCTTCATGTTTGTCAAATATATTACATGACGATGATCAACTGGAAAGTTTTTCTAAAAAAAAAAAAAATATAATAATAATAATAATAATAGAAAGAAAAAAAAAAAGTTTTCAAAATATTTGATTTTTGAAAAGAGTTTTAAAAAGGTTTTCAAAAATATTAAACTTTATCGTTTTCTTACAAGATTTTCAGAACATACAGTTTTGGTTTAAGTTTTTCAATAAAAGTCTACAACATTGTTTCTATTCCTATATTAAGATTTGACAATTGTACCTTGTTTTATTTTCAACTAAACCATGCATTTATATTCTGAAGAAGTCTATTAACCTGTGATCGTTTTTTCTTATTAGAAACACGATGAATCCAAACCAAAATGATGAACCAGTTGATGAACAAATTCCTGATGTTCCACCTGGATTTCAACCTCAAACAAATCCTGTTCAGATGCTTGTTAATCTTCTTCAACAAGGTTTTCAAGCCAACCCTGGGTCAAGTTCTTCAAGTCAAAATTCCAAACCTTCTATTGCATTCAAATCTTTCAAAGCCCTACAACCCCCAGAATTCAAAGGAACAGTAAATCCGGTCGAAGCCAAGATATGGCTGACAGAGATTGAGAAAACTTTTGAGATAGTTGGAGTAGAGGAAAATAAGAAAACTATATTTGCGACTTTCATGCTTAAAGGTGAAGCCAATTATTGGTGGGAAGCTAAGAAGAAGTTAGAAGGATCTAACGTGATACCATGGGCTAGGTTTACAGAGCTATTCCTAGAAAAATACTTCCCTAAGCACTTAGAAAATCAGATGGAGATTAAGTTTCTCGAGCTTAAGCAAGGTAATATGTCTGTGGCTGAATACGAAGCCAAATTCACTGAACTTTCAAGGTTTGCGCCGTATCAAGTTGATACAGATGAGAAGAAAGCAAGACGTTTCCAGCAAGGTTTGAAGCCTTGGATTCAAAGCAGAGTTGCTGTTTTCGAAATTACAAGTTATGCAACCTTAGTACACAAAGCGTGTATTGTTGAGACAAGTGGAGAATTGGCTGCCAAGGAAAGGAATGAAAAGAAGAGAAAAGCCCCACACACTTACCCAAAGTTTGAGAAGAAACCTTGGAACTTCAATAATAAGAAACCTTTTGTGAAAAAGGAAACACCACCAGTGGAAAATAATCAGAAGCCTAGATCTTCGCAAACTGCAAATGTGTTACAAGGAAGAACCCCATTTCCTGAGTGTAAAACTTGTGGAAAGAAACACCCACCCCCATGCCATCAGGAATCTAAAACCTGCTATAGTTGTGGGAAGAAAGGTCACTACGCGTCAAGCTGCAAGGAGAAGGCGATCATATGTTTCAGTTGTGGAAAGAAAGGGCATATGGCAAGGGATTGTCCACAATCCTAGAAGGAAGGTTCTACACCAAAGATTAATACACCACTTGAGGGCAAGATCACTAAGCCTACTGCTCGGACTTTCAATATGACTCTGAATGAAGCCATGGTTGATAACAACGTCATATCGGGTACACTTTCTGTAAACTCTTTGAATGCCTGTGTGTTAATTGATTCTGGAGCAAGTAGATCTTTTATGTCTATTCAGTTCATGCATAAGTTGGGATTGGAACCAATACCTTTAGAAGAAACGATGAGCATAGAAATAGCTAATCAAGAAGTAATCACCGTAGATAAAGTCTGCCCAAATTGTGAGATAGCTATTGAAAAACAAAACTTTGCTATAGATCTTATCCCTATAAAACTTGGAGAGTTTGAAGTAATTCTTGGGATGGATTGGTTGACTAAGTATGATGCGCAGATAAATTGTAGAAAGAAAAGAGTAAGTTTGAAAGGAAATGATGGAAAAAGGATAATAATGAGAGGGCAAAAGCAAGTTAAGAAGTTTTTGACAGTAATGCAAGCGAAAAGATTACTACGACAAGGATGTCAGGCATATCTAGCTCATGTAGTAAATGTAGAAAAGCCAAGTCCTAAAATAGAAGAAATTCCCGTCGTTAAGGAATATAAAGATGTCTTCCCTGAGGAATTATCTGGATTACCACCTGATAGGCAAATAGAATTCACAATTGATCTTGTACCTGGTACAGCACCTATATCTAAAGCACCTTATAGAATGGCACCTGCAGAAATGAAAGAATTAGCCACGCAGATACAGGACTTACTAGATAAAGGAGTAATTCGACCAAGTGTGTCTCCATGGGGAGCTCCGGTACTATTTGTTAAAAAGAAAGATGGAACTATGAGATTATGTATAGATTATCGAGAGATAAACAAGATGACCATTAAGAATAGATATCCTTTACCTAGAATTGATGATCTGTTCGATCAATTGAAGGGAGCGTCCTACTTTTCAAAGATAGATTTGAGATCTGGATATCATCAATTAAAAGTTAAACCTGAAGATGTACCTAAGACAGCTTTTAGGACCAGATACGGACATTATGAGTTTTTAGTGATGCCATTTGGATTAACCAATGCACCTGCAGCCTTTATGGATCTTATGAATAGAGTATTCAAGAAATATCTGGATAAGTTTGTTATCGTTTTCATTCATGATATTTTAATATATTCTAAGACTAGAGAAGAGCATGAGGAACATCTTAGGATAACTTTAGAGATCCTAAGGAAAGAAAAGTTGTATGCAAAATTTTCAAAATGTGAGTTTTGGATGGAACAAGTACAGTTTTTAGGTCACATAGTTTCTAGAGAAGGAATCTCAGTAGACCCTGCAAAAGTAGAGGCAGTATCGAATTGGGAAAGACCTAGAACCCCTACAGAAGTGAGAAGTTTTCTCGGATTAGCTGGATATTATAGGAGATTTATAAAGGATTTCTCTAAGATTGCAACTCCTTTGACTAAGTTAACCAGAAAAGAAGAAAAGTTTGAATGGACTCCTAAGTGTGAAGAAAGTTTTCAGGAATTGAAGAAAAGACTCACGATGGCCCCAGTACTAACTCTACCAGATGAAACTGGAAACTTTGTGATTTTCAGTGATGCGTCTCATAAAGGTTTAGGATGCGTTTTGATGCAGCATGAAAAGGTGATAGCATACGCGTCTAGGCAACTTAAAGAATATGAATTGAGATATCCAACCCACGATTTAGAACTAGCTGCTATAGTTTTTGCCTTAAAGATCTGGCGACATTATCTTTATGGTGAGAAGTGTGAGATATACACTGATCATAAGAGTTTGAAGTATTTGTTTACTCAGAAGGAACTGAATATGAGACAAAGAAGATGGCTAGAGTTGATCAAAGATTATGATTGTACAATTAACTATCATTCAGGAAAAGCCAACGTAGTTGCTGATGCTTTAAGTAGAAAAGAAAGAATCAATGTGATGTCGTTACCAAAAGAATTGATTAGAGAGCTGGAAAAGTTAAATTTAGAGGTTAAGGGTTCAGACCCTAGAGATGGGAAGATATTTGAGATGATAATACAACCAGATTTGTTAGAAAGAATCAAAAAGAGTCAAGAATTTATGATTGAGGAAAAGCGTCCTGAGTTGTCAGGAGATTAGTATTTAAGTGTAAAGGATGATAAAGGAATTAGGAGATTTGCAAACAGGATTTGGATTCCTAACATGACAGATCTTAAAAGAGATATTCTAAGTGAAGCACATGAATCAAGATATTCTATTCACCCGGGAAGCACCAAGATGTATCAGGATTTAAAGAAGAATTATTGGTGGCCCAACATGAAAAGAGAGATTGCTGAGTGGGTAAGTAAATGTCTGATTTGTCAAAAAGTGAAAGCAGAGCACCAGAGACCTAGTGGACTATTGCAACCATTAGAGATCCCAGAATGGAAATGGGAACACATCACTATGGATTTTATAGTCGGATTACCAAAGACTCGAGCTAATCATGATGCTATTTGGGTAATTGTAGATAGGCTGACGAAATCTGCACATTTCCTTCCTATTAGTGAAAAGTACACAATGGAAAGATTAGTGAAGATATATATGAATGAGGTAGTGACTAGACATGGAGTGCCAGTGTCAATTGTTTCAGACAGAGATGCAAGATTTACTTCAAGATTCTGGCAAGCTTTTCAAGAGTGTTTTGGGACTAAACTTAATTTGAGTACCGCATATCATCCACAAACGGATGGACAAAGTGAGAAAACAATACAAACCATAGAGGATATGTTAAGAGCTTGTTCATTGGATTTCAAAGGAAGTTGGGATGATCACTTACCATTAGTGGAATTTGCTTACAACAATAGCTATCATTCGAGTATAGGAATGGCTCCTTATGAAGCATTATATGGTAGAAAATGTAGATCGCCTCTTGTTTGGGATGAAGTTGGCGAGAAAAAGATATTAGGACTCGAATTAGTCCAACAAACCACCCAGTCAATTGAGAAGATACGTAAAAGATTAGTTGCAGCTCAAGACAGACAAAAGAAATATGCGGATTTAGGAAGAAAAGAGAAAACATTTGAGATCGGAGAGAAAGTACTCTTAAAAGTATCGCCTTGGAAAGGAATAATCAGATTTGGAAAAAGAAGCAAATTAAATCCAAGATTTATTGGACCATTTGAGATTTTGAGAAAAGTTGGAGCTGTGTCTTACCAACTAGCTTTACCTCCAGATCTACAACATATTCATGATATATTTCACATATCTCTTCTGAAAGCTTACAAGACCGATGATCGGCATGTTCTAAATTATGAACCAATTAACCTTCAGTCTGATTTAACATATGAAGAGAAGCCTGTAGAAATTGTGGATTCCAAGTTTCAGGAATTAAGAAATAAGAAAATAAAATTGGTTAAAGTAATTTGGCGGAATCAAGCTGTAGAAGAAGCCACGTGGGAATTGGAAGAAGCAATGAAAGAGAAGTATCCAGAGTTGTTTCAATGTCAAATCTGATTCCGAGGTCGGAATCCTTTAAAGGAGGGAAGAATGTAACAACCGCAAAATTTCAAGTACGTAAATAAATTAGTTATTTAACTCTATGCGGTTAAAGTTATTATTTAAATAATTATGAATTTATATATATATATATATTTTTAATAGAAATATTGGTACATAAAACATTTCAGGCTAGTACGAGGTTTGTTTATATCGGTTAGCAAATTGAATCTATTTTTGTACCATTAGAATTTAAATATTGTCTATGTAAATAAATTGGTAGAGACATAGTTTTATTATGACCCGAAATATTATAGACATTACGGGTTAGCTAAAATAAATATTATATTTTGAAATATTCAGAAAAATATTAGAATTAATTATTCTAGCATTTATAATTTTAAATAAAAATCGTTAAATGATTCGGGACAGAAATATTCGTTAAAAAAAATGAATTAAGTATCGTAACAGCGAGACATTAATTTTGCGAGCAAATAATATTATGTATTTAAACAAAACCAACCGACCCATTTGGGTGGTTTTGGCACGCTGATTTTCAAAACTAGTACTATAAAGTACTACAGTACTACACTTGGTTGTGTAGCGACCAAGTAAGTGGATTTTTTTATTTTATTGGCTAACCATAGTTAATAGGTTAATCGCAGTTAAGAGGTGTATAAATAGCCAGCTTTTTGGTTAATGCTCGGTTACAAAACTTAAGAGGGCAAGAAAAGGTGTATTGAGCAGAGCAATCAGAAATATTCTGTCAGTTGTTTTCAAGGTATCTTGGAAGCTTCTCTCTTCCTTTAATTAGAAAAGAATTTAGTTCTTTTAATAATACAATCCCTACTGCATGGACCCTCTTCCCATGTTTTACTGATAACTTGTGAATTGAGTTGATAATAACAGTAATAAAAAGAAACACCAAAGCCACTATTGTGTATTGCGTTATTCCCAAAATATTTCATAAATTAGATTTAGGGTTCTAAATTTGAATTGGGGTTTTCGATTGTTGGGTGATAATTGAATTAATTGAAGTTGGGTTCTTGTGGGAATCAAGAGCGGAGGTGGTCAGGGAAGTATGGATGGCGGCAGGCGGGGTCGGAGCTCGCCGTGGGCCGCGCGGTGACGGGGCTGGCAATGGTGGGTTGAGTTGCAGTCGACCAGGAGGGGCTGGCGACGGCAAGGTCGCCGCTCGCGGCGAGGATAGGCAGTAGAGAGAGAGAGAGAGAGAGAGAGATGAGGGGAGGGGGGATGGCGGCTTCGCCGCCGACGAAGCTGGAACCGCCATAGGCGGTGGTGGAGTTTAATGGATGAAGGAAGAAGAAGGCCGGGGGGCAATTTAGTCATTTCACAGCAAGGGGTATAATAGTAATTACACAAGCTGGGGGAATTTCTGTATTATATAAAAACAGTAAAATAAATATAGTAAATTGATTAATAAAACAAAAATAGGAAATAAGATTATAAGATTATAATAATTAGTTGGTGTAGTGATTTTGCGTGGGATTTGTAATAAAGTAAAAGTTTTGGTCTTAAAATTTTTAAATTTATAGTTGGATAATTAAGGAGTGTACCATAGCAATTCTATCAAAAGAAAAAGAGAAAATCTGGAAGTTCGGGTGTAGTGATAGCGCAAGGATGTTAGAAATTTGATTTAATCGAATAATTTAGAGAAAGATGGATTTGCAAGATAATTAAATAATGATCGTGATTTTGGTTAGCTAAGCATAAGGGATAGCTAGATTAATTATAAGAAAGAATCTTTTGTTAATTAAGTAAATATTTATGACATTAATTGACATGTGAAAGTTTATTATTAAGAGTTATGATGTGGTAACTATAAGGATTGAGTAGTTGATTAAAAGAATTTAGGCATTAATTTTAAACCGAGGGCTGACCAGTTATATGTTTATTACGATTCTTTAAAAGCATTCTTTGATAAAGAGGTTACTAAAATTATTATTATTTTATATGTGTGATATAGAATATTTATAATTGGAACTTGGAGCCTATTATATATCAAGCTAAGGACCTAAGGCAAGTTCACTATCTCTATCTTTATTTAAATTGTTTTAATTATTTTAAATTGTTTGATTAAATAATGTTTTAAATATCTTGACTACGTCCTTCGTTCCATTATAAGTCTATTAAAATCATTTGAGTTGAACACCTGAGATTTAATTAAATATTTACCTTTCCTTTCGTTCGGGAATGGTTAAAGATTTATTTCATATAGAAGATGTATTGTTCACATCTTCTAGTAAATAGTGATTGATAGATTAGTAATGATTCGTTTCTGATAGAAGATGTATTGTTCACATCTTCTGATTTATGATGATTAATTAATAAATCGGAAAAGTTTGTTCGGAGAATGTTCTTTCTACTCGAAGAATTCTTGTTCGGCTGGTCAACACGAATTTATTAAATTCGTGGTGGAGATGAAAATTTACTATCTGGTAAGGCAGATAGTAGGGTTCCAGTGTTAAACCCTGATGCTAGCAAAGAGAGTGTTGGTGTGTCTTTAGTGGTGACGATCAGACCACTAGGACTACACAGGAGAACGATATTCACGAAATGGTATTTGATCGGACCATGTAGTGATATCGAGAGGTTGGAAGACCAGCAATTCTTTTATTTAAAACTTATTCTGGTATTTGATGCTGTGTTGATTTTTACCTGTTTCTGTGCCTTAAATGCATAAATTGTTTATTGCTACTATGTGAGCTTGCTGAGCATGTAAGTGCTCATTCTTGCATCTATGTTTTATCAACTAGCAGTAAAAAGCGAGTATGGCACGAATCAAGTTAACCGCTCGGAAGCGGGTGCGAGCTCGGATAAGGGAAAGGCGCATCACTCCAGTTGAAGCTGCCAGACAACGAAGAATAGTAGGAACTCGAGCTGTAGTTGTTCTCTTTTGGTTTCAACCATGTTTATATGTAATCATATTAGTAGTTTGGATGTAAGTTAGGCGATCGACCCTGGACTTGTGGGGCGAGAGTCGGATATTGTATAATATAAATATCTATGCAAGTGTTGTTTTGATGTCAAATGCTAGTGATGAGCCAGATCTGCGGGAAGCGGATTTGGGGTCGTCACATGTTAAGGTTATAACTACATAGCTAAACACTAATTAAACTTAATATATGAAATCTAACATCCAAACTCATCCAAATTATTGATATGAAATATTATAGAATCCAGAACAGAATCCAGAATAGAATCCGGAATAGAATGATATAAATACATTTTTTGCACAATAATTTTACATAGAATCATGTTATTTTTAATAAATATTTATTATTAAACATGGTGGATACTATTATCATTCATAATAAAACGTTATTCAGCTTAAAATTTGAATTTAATTCAAGTTTTAGATGAGATTCTATATTTGATTTCCTAAGTGTTCTGTGCTGTTCTTTTTTTAACAGTGTTCTGTTTTGAGCAATGGCATATATATATAGGGGTGAGTTCTGGTACAAACTTACAAACTTTATGTGTTCAAAACATATATAATTTGAGTTCAACATTTTTTTTACATATTTTGTTGAACATCGATTAAAATTGTGTTAAAGAAGTACATAAACTAATTTTTGAATGTAAGAACTAATTTAAACGTATTATATAACTAATATGTATGTTCTAAACCCCACCCAAACCCTAAAGGTATAGTTTAAGTAACTTTATAGATATATTCAACATAATGATAATTAGTGTTCTACACCCGATGCTGAACCCCAGTTACAAATGTGTTGAATGCGCGATTTATCTATGCGTTATTTTTAAGAATTGTGATGTTTTTTCAAGAATTTTCAATATGAATACTTTCTATAACTAAAGATTAACACGATGGAAGAATAAAAAAAAGTTTGTAAGTTTGTAGGTTAAAAAAGTTTTTATTTGATCCTATCCCTATATATATATATATATATATATATATATATATATAGAGAGAGAGAGTCAAGTTCTATGGAGTACAAAAAATATTGGAGTATTGGAGTACAAGATTCATACAATATAATCTAGTCATCCAAAATCTTCATTTTTTGTGTTCTACAATATTTGTAAACATCCGACAACCTGCAGATTGTGTTCTACAACATAAACATTGTAATCAAAAGATAGAACAATTACTTTTATAAATCGTAGTACATTATGTTCTGTAATATAACTTTTAAGCAGAACACCAATCTTAATGTTTGTTAAAGTTGAAAGATATTAATGATTAATTGATAATTATGTTTAATACTACTTATAAATGATAAATTATATATAAATTTGGATAATCAGAGATATTATTTATGATTAAACTAAAAAATTATAATTTGTACTCCAATACTCCAATGTTTATATGTACTCATAGAACTTAACTATATATATATATATATATATATATATATATATATATATATATATATATTCTTCTAACAAAATGATCGAAATCCCTTTACAACTAATCAACAGTATAGTTAGTTAGGTCTCGGTTAACAAAACCAACATTTTAACAATTCATCAACCCTACAAATAATCATCATCCCCACCAATGCCGTACTAAGAACTTCAACCATGACTAACATCCTTATTTGCCTCAGCAATTGCCTGCAACAATTCATAATTTGTAATTGTGTCCTACTACATAAAATATAAACACATAAATATTCACTAATATATCATTTCCAATTTATCATTTGTACCATTTACATAAGTGATACAATACATCACCTTAATTCACTATATGTATGTGTGTCCATGCGTGTGTCGATCTAAATGCATAATAATTAGAAAATTTAGTAGAAATTACAATACTACATATTGCACATAACATTACGTCCACGATAATACTTATATAGACAGGAAATATATACACTACACATATACTTATCTACGTACAACTTGGGTTTGATGGTGCATTAAAGAGAGCATGGCGAACAAATTGCACAAATAGTCGGTTAGTTATATTTGAGCTGTTGGGGACAGACGATTAGGAACTTGCACCTCCCCTAGTCGTTTCTCTGAAACGGTGAGCCAAATTCCAACAGTGTGTTTGTCGGAACGGTTGCAAATCCAATAAGACGATTCTTTTTTGGCTTGTTTGCGCCGTTGCAAATCCAATAAGCCGATTCTTTTTTGGCTTGTTTGCGCCCTCTGTTGTTCCTTGCAGCCACCATTCTATAGGCTCAGAGAAATCTGATCAAGGAGTTAGGTCAACCCCTGAATTCTCTAGAATACATGACACCATAGCGAGACTTGAAAAAATAAATAAAACTAAAGTAAATTACTTGTTTATATGTATATATATATATATATATATATATATATAGACAAACACAAATTAAACAATCTTATACCTAGATATATATATATACTCTAGATGCAGGAATAGCCACGTGTACTAAATGCCTTGTCCAAGCCAAGGAACTTACGCAGAAGACTCGTGACAAATGATGATTGAGACGAGATTAATTCGGCATTTTTGAACCACGAAACACTCGGTTTCCATTTCGGTTGTAGGTGTAACCAACCTGTTATTAACGATATGGCAGAAAGAAATAATAGAAAAAGAGCTCCAGTATAAAGATCTTCATTAGTGCGTAATATATATATATATATATATATATATATATATAGACAAACACAAATTAAACAATCTTATACCTAGATATATATATATATATATATATATATATATATATATATATATATATATATATATATATGATCAAGATGAATTTGACAAAAAATTTAATAATGTCTTTTTGTTCAATTCAAGGACAATAATATGAATACTTTCATATTTTGTGTTGCAAACAAAAATTTACCATTACTAGCTAGTTGACGTTGTAATCAACATTAGTCTTTGAAATGTAATCAACATTAGTATTTAAAATGTAAAACTAGCTAGTTGATATATGTCATTTTAAAGATTAATGAAACTCTTATTTAATCAATAGAACTATAATTTGTGCATATACTATATTACATAATTAATTCATTGACCGAATTGGACCAAAAATAAATATAAAGAGACATCAATAATTACGAAAAAAATAATAAACATTTATATGGATATTGGTAGAATTTCCAATCAACCAAAGGGCACTAGAACCTTTGGCAAATAAAAAAAAAAAAAGCAGAAATAACGGTACAAGTAAAGACCCTTCCCCTAGAGTTTAAGATCCAAATCTAGAGCATTCTCCTCTTCATGCCCTATTGCAGGACCGCTGCTTGCTCCACCGGGTAGAGGAGCAGTGGGTGCAAGAAAAGTCCTGGTTGCACTGGCTTGTGTTATGTTGTTGACGGAGGAATTAGCCATTTTTGGGTGCATCTTATGATGTGTTTGGCTGAAATGATGTTTGTGTTTGTAAGAATACCTTTAAATACAAAACTATGTCATATTAAGTATATCTTTTATGAAGAAAGTTATTTGGAGTCCTATAATTTGTTGGAGTCTTGGAGTCCCAATCCAGACCCTTCATTTTGATTAAGATCCAATGGCTGATAGTATTTATAATTTAATTTTTAAAAAGTGTATTTTCTTTTGTTTCTTACACAGACAGGCGTGTTTTTTGGAGTAGGAGTCGCATGTTGCTTGATTCGTGTAGCAGTTACAACTGCTCAAGCTACCCAGGTGTATGAGATGAATAAATGTCCTGCACTCTTTGTTTTCATTTTTTTTTTTACCTTTTCATTCTTTGATCCTTAGCAGGCAATATATATAACTCGTGGAGCACGGTTTTTTTCTTTATAGCAAGGCTCTAATGTCTAATCACAATGGAGATTCATGTTATCAGTTCGGCAGATTTTTTTAGTGTTTCAGTTACTTTGTAAAAATTCCGCAATATATTCCTTCATTAAATAATTGTGTGCAGGACTTGTTGAAGCATGAAGGTTTTTATAGTTTGCTCCCTTAGTAATGTCATGCTAGACTATTTGGTTTTTGTAAAATGCTAGACTCTTGGGTTGTCGTTCTTAGAAACTACAACAACATCCCGTCCGTAACTTTTGACCGTCATCATCAATGCTTATGTACTCTGGTTTCTTCTTTGTCCAATTGTACACCCACGGGATTAGTCTACTGCTTCTCCGTCGACCTAAGCACAAGAGTCAGAAAAGCTTGTTATACACTCCGTTTAAAAAAATACTATCATATTACAAACTAGCACATGAGGCAGAAAAGCTATTTACACACTTTGCAAGACACATAATTAAAAACACAAAACTTCGTTTAAAAATAACAAGATACTAGTCTGTTACAATCTTGTGGGACACATTAAAAATAGGATTCCCCACTAGAAAAAATACAAACAAAATGCGTAATTAGTGTACAAAACTAAACAACAAACTTTGTAGATACTACCATGTTACAAAGTTGAAGAACATATTAACCGTTGCTATCTTCCTTTCCACCAAAAAAAAAAAAAAAAACCAAATGTAGTCTCGCATTCTGTGGTTTATTTCTACATTTTGTGTTTTTTTTACTCCTGAAGTTGTGTTCTACGTGAAACCGCAGTAGGTTCGTAGTTGTGGGAACGAAGATTGCCCATTTTATTGTGCCTGCAACTTTGTATTAGGTTAGGTTCTAGCTTTTCTCAGGTATACGCATACAAAGACAATAACCTCTGGATTACTTATACAGGAATTCATTATATTTGTTGCGAAATCGGCTATAAAGCGTTAAACTTAAAAATCAAGTTTACCGATCAAGTACCAAGACATCTTTATTAACCTAATCACCTTTAAGACTTGAAATGAAATTCAGACCACGCACACATATAAAACAATCAAGTAATCTAAAAAATGTGGTCTGATTCTATCCCTAGCCAACAGAGTACAACGAACATCTTCTAAAGAAGAACTTTAGCCTTAAATCAATTTCACACACAAATCAAGAAAATAAAATTAACCAGTAGCGCATCAAACAATTACCATAAAAATTTATTAAAGACTTGAACTTTACACAGAATTAACTCAAATTAGCTGCCAAATAGGACCCAATTACATAAAATCCACATGTCATCAAGGAACCAAGTGCGAGACATCTTTTTTAACCTATTCACTATCAAAACTTCAAATAAAATTCACTTGCAGGCCAAAAGTTACGGAAAGAATGTTGCTGCAGTTCCTATTAACAGAGTGCATAACTCAACAACAAAACATCTAGACCGTAACATAATACCAAGTTGCAATCGTCGTTCTCAAAAATACACATACTTGCAGTAGCACTTAGTATGCAACTTCAGGCTATAATTAGTATCAGAGTTTATAACTAAACAACCAAAATATATAGATACTCTGTCATTAAAAAGTTGAAGGACACATTAACATTTGCAAGCTACCTTCACAAGGAAAAAAAATACCAGGTCCATTATCAATTAGTTCGCAACTTAAGGACAAAAATGATAACATACTTGCAGGATTCATGATTAATAGGATACTTTGTTTGAAAAAAAAATAATGTGCAGCATCAAAATAGTATCACAGTGCCGAACTCAACATAATACAAAGTTGCAGGACAAATAAAAAAACCAAATACAGCATCACTTGGATCGCAACTTCAGCATCGGAAAAATAAGAAAGCGAAAAAGTAACCCACATAATTGCAGGACACATGATTAATAGTAAACTTTGTTTGAAAAAAAATTGTGTGCACCATCAAAATAGTATCACAGCGCAGGACTCAACAACAAAAAATCTAGATCATAACCTAGTACAAAGCTGCAGGACACAATAAAAGAGGCAATTTTCGTTCCGAAGACTACAAACCAATTGCAGTATCACATATATTTACAGCATAATACATTTAACAAATTAAACAACTACTGCACAACAAAAGACCCACATTCGACCCAAACAATCATTGCCCAAGAATCATTGCCCATTCGTATTGTGTTTCCATCGATTATCAAATCCTTGGAATATCGAATTGAAACAAATCCCCCAAAGAAAATAAAAGGGCACCCACGAATTGGAGCCAGGAATGCAGGACAACCTAGTCAATCGCCCCCGGAGTTCATAATATCAAACTCTTTATTGGACATAAAAACGACATGCAAAGCAATTGAAGGACATAATGAGAAGATCAGTGACATACCAGAACTCATTTTCGCCCAAAAAAGCTTCATCCTGCAAACTCCCCGCCGTTGGTTAGATTAGGTATTAATCGTAGTGGAATTAGGGATTAAAACACCGAAACTGAGGGATTTCTTGATATCGTTGTTGTGTCCTTCACCGGAGGGTGCGGGATGGAACTTGCAGAATGTGTGCGTTAAAAGAGTTCAAAATTGATTAATAACTGGCAGCCCTTTTTTTTAATTAAATCTCAGCCATAGGATCTTTTTAAAATTTAATGGTGGATCTTAGGGACTCCAATATCTCCAAAGCTATAGTGTCCCACAGAACTCCACTCATATATATTTATTACTAATGTAATTTATTACAAGATACTGGATTTACAAATCTTTAGATACTGTTTACTCGAATTTTATATCAAAAAACTATCTGCATTAATTTAATATAAAAAAATCTATTTAGATACCATTTTTATTCATTCTAACTAATTAATTCTATGCATGCAGTTAATAAAAAATATCTTAATGATGAGTTTGCTAGAGACTAGTTTGGATGAATTTGTCAAGCAAACAAACAATAGTTTAAATATATAATTTTCTTGTAATATGAAATATATTTTCCAGTTGTCATTATTAATGTAATTTAATAATAGATATCATATCAAATCCAACTATACTACATGCAATTTTTTATTATCGATTTAAGATTTATACATAAAAGAATGGAAATATATAAAGTAATCTATCACATACGCGAGATTTTATTTTTTATGCTATGTAGATTTTATGATTTGATCAATTTATGTATAGTTGTGAAAAACATATTTGCTGATTAAAATTAATACACAGTTCTTTATTCTTTTACAAAGCATCAAATATTTACAGTTAAATTATATTTAAAAGATTTCAAAAGGTGATAGACGTAAAACAATCAAATCACTCATAATCATTAAAAATAATAATATTTCCTAATGTTATGCCTCTTTTCAAATTGATAAAATAATGCTCAATTAGTCGCACAACATTTAACCACCACGACACAATCACAATCGGTTTTAAATCATACCTCTCATAGCATAAAAACTAGGATGGAATTAATGCACTAAAACTGTAGAGTAGTGTGTACTTTTCAGTGAGCCTTAGGATTGTTCTAGTTGAGTAGGCTACATTTTGCCTTATGCAAGATCCCTAAGTATGTGAGGTTTGGGTTGCGAATGAAGTCATGACATGGTTCTAGTTGAGTAGGCTACTATATGTATGTGTGTTTGTGACTACGGAAAGACTCGTTTAGGTTTTCATGGAGACCAAGTCTAATCTTCCCATGTACAAGTAAATTTCCTTGTAGGACGAGAAGTCTAAGAATATCCCTTTATAGAATCTATAGGTTTTTAATTAGCTATTTACTTAGTCAATTATTTACCTATGAATTTCATAATTGGTTAGGGCTTTGCGGACAAAATTATCAGAATTGAACTCCGATCACCAACATAATAACAATAATCACCAAAAACGCCATCATTATTCATTATCTAGAGACCACCACCATTTACAACTCCCCAAATCTGAAAAATCACCGTTACAAAATAAAATCACCATGAACAAAAATGAATAACCTGCTACATGATAATGCTTGAGGTGTCAGGAATTGGTTAATTGTAATCACCAGATGAAGGTCGGAGAGCCGTCGGAATGCTCCGTCGACGGACTCTCAATGGTGAGAACGAGGAAGAGCAGAGAAGAGGCCGAGAGGGACAAGGAGATATGAATTAGGAGACAAAAGGAGGTTGTGCAGTAGGGTTACGATGTCGCCGGCGTTGACAACGCCACCGCGACATCAGCGGCAACAGCAAAGAACAGGGAGATGGATCGATTATTGTGTGTGGCCAAGCCCACCGCATCAGCGGCGAACAGAAAGGTTGAGCCATCGGAGGGGGTGTGGAGTTTTGAAGTGATGAGAGAAGACAGACTAGACAGTGGATAGGTGGTGAGTAAGATGGGTGGATAAAAGAAAAGTTTAAAATATAAATGGTGTGGAATGGTGTGGTGGTGATTTAATTTAGAGATAAAAATGTGTGGCTGAGATTAGATCCCATATCTCACATTAGTTGGGGAGACTACAACATCTACTGTTAAAATAATATGGCAATTAATGGACATGATTAAATATTTTTTGTCCTGCATTTCTTATCTTGCATTTCTAGTAATGTGATATTAATAATTTACACTTGTCCTGTATTTCTAATAATGTATTATTAATATTCTTGTCCTGCATTTCTTGTTTTAGTTTTAATTCAAAACTATTTTTATAATTTACACTATTTTTGTCATGCATTTCTAGTAATGTAATATTAATAATTTGTCCCGCATATTTGTGATATATCTAAGTGTTATTTTGTCTTGCAACAAATTCAATTCGTTGCAGGACAATGACAATGAGTTCAGTATCAATCATAGCAATATCTAACTACATCTTTATTTTGTATGCAATTATTAATTTTATTTGTTAGGATTTCGTGATTGAATACCAATATTATGAAATTATTATTTTATGTTATGCAGGATTTAGAAATTTTGCTTGTTTTTCACCGATTTAGAAGTGCAGGACAGGATAGGGAGAGAAAACGAATGTGCAGGACAAAAATCTACAAGCCCTTGGATGGGTAACATATATGTGTGTGTGTGGAAAGACTCGTTTAGGTTTTCATTGATACCAAATCTGATCTTCCCATGCACATGTAAATTTTCTTGTACGACGAGAAGTCTTGAAAATCATCCCTTAATAGAATCTAATCAGATTTTTAGTTAGCCATTTAGTTAGTCAATTACTTACCAATAAATTGAAAAACTAATTTTGGTTTGGCGGGCCTAATTCATTAATCGCGCTTTTAAATTGAGGTCATATTGAATTTTTGCATTTATTGTGTCTTCTAGGTTATTTTTTAGCCCTTGTCAATTTCCTCCCAATTTTTGGGAAATATCTTGAAATTATTGCGGAAGTTTTCTTGTTTCTCGGTTATTTTTATTCCTTCTTTGGTTTTTCAGAGAAGAATATTCATTCGTCTTCTTCAAAAATAAAATATTTTTTTGATTATTCACGCTTCACCTGAGTTTTTCTCCTATTCAATATGAATAAGGTACAATAGAGATATTTACTAAACCTCTTCCAGAAGCCGTTTTCAATAAATTAGTAAATGAATTGGGAATGGTTACTCTTAATGGTTTGTAAGTAAGTGTCAAATACTGATGAGGTATCAGATACTATTACTTTTTCTTTCATGTTCAAGTTTATTTTAGTATGGCATGCAAACATTTTGTTCAGATGGTCATTTATGTGATACAATGTTTTTATTTGGCATATTTTATTCGATGCTACATTAATCATGACACCTTTATGATCATTTTTATCTTAGAAATATGGCGTGTTAGATTTACTTAAAGACACTTGTATTAATTGCATATAAATGTGTAACCCTCCTCCATGTATTAGTAATTATTGCACCTTCGCTATAAATAAACGTTCTCTTGGCCATTCTATTCATTATGTACTCTCACTTTTCAAATCATTTCAATATCTTATTCTTTCTATACACAACACTTCTATATAGCTCAAATTCGTCAACACTACCGTTTGGAAAATGGTGCTTATTTTCCAAACTTTTCATACGCTCCTGGTCGTCCGTATTTCGACCCTGAAGGCCTCACAGTGCTGATAAATAACAATATCTATCACCCTGTCGAGATCCCTTTGGAGATCTTTGAAAATCTCACTGAAGCCGACAAGCTGAACATCGAGTTCTTTACACTCGATGTTTACATTAAGGAAGAGAGGAGAGCTGCAAAGGCTGAACTCGAGCGTTTAGAGGCTTTGGAGTTGAAAGAAAACATCATTACTCTTGCTCACTCAATCTCCAAAGTCTATCACAAAAGGAAGCTGAAGCATCTCGAGGCTGAGGCAGCAGAGAAGAAGCATAAGACTGACGACTCTACTCACTACAAGAAAAGCGGCTATTTTCGACCGGATAATTTCGACCGGCGGCTATTTTCGACCGTAAACGGTCGAAAATAAATCCGGTCGAAATTAACCGGTCGAAATTATTTATTTCGACCAAACTCGGTCGAAATTATTTCCGGTCGAATTTAGTTGGTCGAAAATATTTCCGGTCGAATTTAGTTGGTCGAAAATAGACATAATTTCGACCGTTTTTTTAGTTGGTCAAAAATTTTGAGGGGAAAATAAAGGGGGGGAAATTCCCGCCCAAAAACCTTTCGACCGTTTTTGGTCGAATTTAATAATTTCGACCCTTTCTGGTCGAATTTAATATTTTCGACCGTTTCTGGTTGAATTTATTTTCGACCGTTTCTGGTCGAATTTATTATTTTCGACTATTTCCGGTCGAATTTAACTAGTTCGACCAAATCTGGTCGAATTTAATAATTTCCACCAGAAATGGTCGAAATTATTAAATCAGCCAAATATAATTGAATTTTTATTTTTTTATAAAATCACAAATGTTAATATATTAATAAAATTCTTTTATAGACCTAAAATAAAAATTAAAATAAACAAGAATATCATTAATTATGTGTTGTCATAAATTTTATTTTATTCAGTCATACAAGATATGACTGGACTAAAGCTTATATCAAATAAATTAATATTTTATCAAACTTTAGGAATATTACTAAAATATATTGATAATATTTTTTTATGATTGGATCAGTAATAATTATTAAAAAAAAATTCAAATGACAATTCCAGACTAAACACTAGTACAACGTATATATCATAAACACGTGAAAGACAGAATATGTTTTGGATTCAGAAAAAGAATTATAAACATGTAAGTATATATCAGTTGCCTTATAGAACCGAAGTTAATTTTGTTCTAATCTAACGGTGCTTATTTGTTCAATATACGATTCAACGGATGATAAGCTTTTGGACCATACAACCATGCGACCAAATTATCTCCCTTGCGCTTATTATATATAAGTATATAATAGTTAAATAATCAATTGACTATTAAAATCTCAAATCATATAAATTTAATATTTGTTGAAATTTTAAGAATATGATTAAAATATATCGATCTTAACATCTATGAGGTTGGATCATCGATAATCTTTTTTTAAAAAAAAAAACTAATAAACCGGAGTATACACCATTTAGATGTAAAATAGTCAGATTATCTTATAATTTTAAATCCTATAAGATTAATATTTATTCAAAATAATATGACTAAATTATATACATCTTAACATCTATAAGGTTGGATCATCGATAATTATTTTTAAAAAATTCAAACTACTAAACTAGGAGTAATACACCAACATATCTCGTCGAATTTATAGTTTTTTTTACAAAATTACAAATATTTGTAGTTTAATATAAATATTTGTATATACCATCATAAAAATTAAAATAAATAAGAATATCATTTATTAACTGTTGAAATCAATTTTATGAAATTTAGTTTTTTTATTCAGTCATACAAATATGACCGGCTTGACCTAATTAGAAATATTAGTCAAAATTCCAGTTGACTATTAAAATCTCATATCATATAAGTTTAATATTTTAAGAAATTTAAGGAATGTTATTAAAATATATTGATATTGATTTGATATAATTAATCCAAAATTTATATAATTTAAACTAAATTCAAATAGGAGTTCAATAAATTCAGTCGAAATAGCTATTTTGACCATATGTCACTATTCTACGGCCATGCATTTGTATTGGCCAATAAGCAAGCACATGGATTGCTTTTAAAACTTAATCCTAACCATTGGTTACCTTCTCAATATATTACTCCTAACCACTATCTATTCCATAAATTGTTCTCGTTGTTTTTTTTGGTGAAGCCACAAACCTTGTGTGAGTATATCTCTGGATGCCGGCCATTCTCGCACTGTAAGCAAGTGACACTGCTGGGTTGGTGGTAAGTTTCAAATGCAATACTAATGTATCTTTGTTGTCACACTTCTTATTCCAGGTGGGGAGACCATTATTTCTTGAATAACATATACATAAAGGTGATGGGAATGGGGAGGTCGGGATTGACCCTTTTCATTGATGGGAGAACCCAGATGGTGATTTTCAGCTGGCCTCATAACAGAGTCTCTCTCTCCCCCTCCATCTCCACCTTTCCGGACTCCGCCGCCTACCTCTCGGTCCACCTTGCCAGACTCCACCTTCCCGAGCCGCCGCGTCAACATCTTCCACAACACAGCCCCCCTAAACAGCCTCCATGCCAAGTCCGTTATTGTAAAATATGATCAAAGTTGCTAAAACCAGGGTTGAAATCAGGCAGCAATTCCACTGGTTTTTTTTTAATAATCATGTAGGATAAATTCGACCGGATTTAGTCGAAATTAGTATTTCGACCGTTACCGGTCGAAATTATAAAGTCGACCAATTCTAGTCGAATTTATTGTTTTAGGCGCCAAATCAAAATTTTTTGAATTTTTTTGGTGAAATTTTGAAATTTTCAAATTTTGGTCGAATTTATAATTTCGACCAAATTTGGTCGAAATTAATTTCGACCATATTCGGTCGAAATTACTTATTTTCGACCGGAGTATTAATTTCGACTAGCTTATATTCGACCATCTTTGTTCTGGTCGAAAATAGTTATTTTCGACCATTAACGGTCGAAATTAGCTATTTTCGACCAGAATTTGACGGTCGAAAATAGCCGCTTTTCTTGTAGTGACTAGTGAGGATAGTTAGGGTTCTCAATTCTTTTGTTTGCTTAATCAAATCTATTTATCTTCTCAGCTTATGAAATTAATTTTTTTTCTTAAATGCTTATTTCCTTAGTTATACACTGTTTGTCGCTTGCACTCCTTGCGAAATGTGACCTTTTGAAAATCTGAAATGCTTGATAATTTTATTTTATTTATTTTTTTGATAGAAATGCACTTACCCGCAATGAGTTACAACAATACTCCGAGGAGTTTCTTTCATTCAAAAAGCTTATTATCTAACCGAAAGACATGAAAATGTCTCCGGAAATTTAGACAATAAAACTTAATGTCCGAAAAGAGAACGTCCCAATTTGTAAGATCACGCTACTAAAACAAAAACAATCCATTAATAGCAAGAAAAATAATTTTAAATTTAATTGTTAAAAACGGTATAGTTCGTCAAAGGAAGGTAGTTGGATGAAATAATAAAGGGAAATTATGAATGGTACCATTGTGTAATTGGCTTATCTAAATGGTACCATTTCCTGTTTTTGACTTACAAGTGGTACCACTCAGTTTATGATCCGTTAACGATACTACCATTCCGTCCATCAAAACGTTTAAAACGTTAGTCGGCCGTCTTTATTTCGTATTTTCCTTTAAAAAACACATAAAATACAACTGATATCCGTATTTTTTCTTTGTGTTCTTGAGTTCTTGAAGATTAAACAATTTTTTGATCATGTTGCTGGTGTCCGTTATAAGAGTATGAGTAACCAAATCGAAGCTTGAGACCAGCTGTATCCGCCACACCATCCATTATCACGTAATATTTCACAGATTGAGCACTGTGTGGTCTAGAAATATTACGCAATAATGGATGCTGTGGCAGATAGAGCTCGTCTCAAGTTTCGATTTGCTTACTCATACTCTTAAAACAGACCCTGGCAACATGATCAAAAGGTTGTTCCCTGAATATCTCTCTTGACTATTGGATACTTAACAGCTCATACTCTTCACCTAGCATTAGCCTTAATATCCTTCTCCGAAATTCTTCCGTGTAAAGTTAGTACATAAAAAGAGATGAGCTTATAAAGATCAGTAAGCATATACGTACATTTCAACTGAGTTTTATTCACAAAACTTGGTGAACCAAATCAATATTTCATCAGAGTCATCAAAACAGTTTCACACATCAAGGTGAGTATGAGTATGAGTATTCAAACACGTTCAATTTTCACACGTTCTACTGTTGGGGATCCCGACCAGCCAAACAATTGGTTTAGCTTTCCTTCCCGAAGGAAGTATCACACTTTACTTCCCAAAGGATGCATCACACAGAACAAATGTAAGAATACTCATATCTCATTTGAAAATCATCAACAAAATGTTCACCAAAACATCATAAAATATCACAGCGAAGGGTACAGTATATACTTTCAGTGCACAACGTTCTTGAGTCCTACAACTTCATTCCCTAGAATGTTCACACATTTATTAATTATAAGTCACACCTATATTAATTCTATAATCATAGCTAACCTAATAACTGAGCTAACAAAATTATAAAAATAAATATTAATTAGGAATAAATAAGTAGACGTACCAAATTTAGCAGTGGCGCTTCCTAATTTTAATAAGCTAGCATGTGTTATGTATATATAAGGAAAGGAGTGACCCTCTTTTTACTCCTTCTCGATGTGGTACGAAGAAATTGGTTTAAGAAAATAACATTTTGGTGGGCGACAGGGGTGGCGCCTAGGTGCTAGCGACAGGACGGCGCCTTCCTCGACTAACATATTTTTAACTTACCAGCTAATCTCTTGCTTATATTCATGAGAATATAATATCATCTTCTCGATGTGGTACAAAGGTGGTTGTAAGGAAATAAGTTTTGAAGTGGCCATAGGGTGACGCTTGCACCCAAGCGACAGGGGCGACGCCTAAGCGACATGGCGGCACTTGGCTTACATAGTTTGTTGAATAATTAGATCACTAGTTATATTCATAAGAATATACCATTATGTTCTCGATGTGGTACAAAGATGGTTCAAAGAAAATAGAATTGAACTGGCGACAGGGTGGCGCCGAAGCGACGGGGGTGGCGCCAAGACACGGGGAGCGACGGGGGTGACGCCAAGACAAGGGGGAGCGACGGGGTGGCGCCAACCTTGGTTGTCATTGCTTATATTCATAATAGTATAACATATTGTAATCGATGTGGTACAAAAACAGGGCAAGGCGCTCCAAGGGCGCTAGCAAGGCGCTCCAGGGCGCTGATGGCTTACGGCCGCTGTCAAGGCGCTCCCAGGACGCTAGCAAGGCGCTCCAGGGTGCTACTAGCTTACGGGCGCTGGAAAGGCGCTCCTAGGGTGCTATCAAGGCGCTCTAGGGTGCATGGCCAAAATCAACAAGTTTTCGTTAAACCTTGCCTCGACTCTTGCTATATATTCTTATTCTTACTCTTTTCTTTTATCAATATCGGTTGGGAGTTTTCTATTCAATATAGAAGTTGTACTATACCACATTGAAATACACATTATGTATTATTCAAATAAAATGGATTCGGGGTATTACAATATCGTATAAAATCCAAATATAGTACATGCAATTTTTTTATTATCGATGTAAAATTTTATACATAAACGAATCGAAATATATAAAGAAATCTAATCACATAGGCGAGATTTTATTTTATTTTCTGGCTAATTTATTTTTTCTGTGCATTTAAGGTTCCTCGTATATATGGTGGTGAACATTATATGCAACTTTATCATATGCTTTGTAGATTTTAGAGTTGGGCTACTTGGACTAAAGATATATTGGAGTCTTTCAAGACCCAATCCTACACCATTGGATTATAACAAAATAAAGGGGCATATTTGAAGATAGGTGAATATACTTTCTTAATTTAAAAATCTAAATTAAGTAATGTATACATGTACGGATTGTATAATAGTACATATGAGCTTTAGTCCCATTTTTTCCTCCCATCTAAACTCTGTTACCGCTCAATTATTGTCCTGCAGTTTCTATCCTAAATCAAATTAAAAAGATATTAATATAAACACGCGAGAAAAGAATGTGGGACTGAGAAAGTGGACATATGGGGATTAACTTCTTGGATCTTTAGATACTAGATATTAGATTTATTACAAGATACTAGATTTACAAATAGGGATGGGCACGGGGGCACTTCGGGGGCCGGGAGTGCTATCCCCGACCCCGATCCCCGAATTCATGACCCCTCCCCGACCCCGCCCCGAACCCCGAACGGGGATTATTTTTCTCCCCGATCTCCGCCTCGAATGGGGAACGGGGATCCCCGCGGGGAGTCGGGGAATTTTAATTTTAATAAAAACATAATAATTTATAATATATAATATATTTTTTAATAAAAAAAACAAACTACTAACTCCTACTATACTAATAAAATAATATTATCTTATATTTCAACATCAAATCATATTACAATTAATTTATAATATAATTAAACGAGAATTTAATATTATTAAATATATAATATTATAATATATTTATAATCAATCAGTAAAAATAAAGATTATTTTTTAATTTTAATTATATTGTAACGCTTATCTATTTTAAATAATATATTTAGTATAATATATATACATAAATATATTATTATTTATATATATATATAATCGGGGTCGGGGATCGGGGCGGGGAGACACCAATCTTTAGATACTCTTTACGCGAATTTTATATCAAAAACTATCTACATTAATTTTATAAAAAAAATCTATTAGATACGATTTTTATTCATTCTAACTAATTAATTTTATGCATGCACTTAATTTTCCAAATAAATATCTTAATGATGAGTTTGCTCGAGACTAGTTTGGATGAATTTGTCAAGCAAACAAACAATAGTTTAAATATATGATTTTCTCGTAATATGAAATATTTTTTCCAATTGTCATTATTAATGTAATTTAATACAAGATATCATATCAAATCCAACTATACTGCATGCAATTTTTTATTATCGATTTTAAATTTATACATAAAAGAATTGAAATATATAAAGAAATCTATCACATACGCGAGATTTGTTTTTTTTAACTAAATTATTTTCTCTGTGCATTTGATTTTCCTCGTATATATGGTAGTGAACATTCAATGAAAATTTATCATTTGCTATGTAGATTTTATGATTTGATCAATTTATGTATAGTTTTGAAAAACATATTTGATGATAAAAATTAATACACATATTAGATGATAGAAAAACTATTTTAGGTTTTCATTAGGACCAAGTCTAATCTTCTCATGTACGAATAAATTTCCTTGTAGGACGAGAAGTCTTGAAAATCATCCCTTTATAGAATTTTATCAGGTTTTTAAGTAGCCATTTATTTAGTCAATTATTTACCAATGAATTTCATAATTAGTTAGGGCTTTGCGGGCCTAATTCATTAATCGGGCTCGTATTTGGAACGATCGAGGTCATATTTAATTTTTGCATTTATTGTGTCTTCTAAGGTATTTTTAGCCCTTGTCATTTTCGTCCCAACTTCTGGAAATATCTTGAAATTATCGCCGATGTTTCTGGTGATTGTGTTGGTCTTTTAAAACATGGTCATAAATAACTTATCGATCGGAAATGAAATTTATAACCGACCGACGACCAACCGTTATCTTTAGTGAATAATGTTTGACCAAATATGGTAAAAAATTTCGTAGCGCAATGAAACCGACCGAAGGTGGTCAATTATAATAGTTTGACCAGAAAAGTCAATTTTTTGGAGCTCAATAGAACCGACGAAAGGTGGTCGATTATAATAGTTTGCCCAAAAGAAGGTCTATTTTTGGAGCATATCAAAACCGACCGAGTTGGTGGTCGGCTTTAAATGTTGGTCGAGTTTAGAGCAGTACGCTTCTCAGGTGTGTAAATTGACCACACATAACCGACCATAATCTGTGGTCGGTTTTACAGCCGAACGCCAGTTTTATTGACATCTCTACGAAGCAGATGTCACCATTAAATGATCATAATGGTGAAGTGGAGACTGGGAGAGCTATTGTGAAAGGATGTAATTTCTTTGGGTTTCAATCTGAAGTGAAACTTGAGGAAGATTCATAAGATCTTAAAGGGATCCAGATTGAGTGATTGCACAGCCAGATGATCTAAATCAGTTTGAAAGAAGATTTTGGGGATTTTGATAGCCTCACCTGAAAACAATTCAACACTTAGTACTTGTCGGGTATTCAGATTCTACTTGGATGTTTTTGGCTGTTACGTGGGACAAGCCAATTTGATTGCTTAGAGTTACTACAAAGGAAAAGGTTATGAAGATGATGAAAACAGAATCTTCAAGTTCAGGACTCTACATTTTAGAGGACTCAGTAACTTTCATGATCAAACAAAAGACCATTAAAGGGACTCGGGTGCTGGATATTATAGTGAGCTAGAAGATGTCTCTTTCTCCACCAGCTCTCTATGATTTGCTATCCAGGACCTGATGGTCACAAACATGGTATGACTTTTGACTAGCATATTATTTGAATATCTGTTTGCTAGAGACATATTTGGTATCCAAATTATTACCTCTTATGATAGAAGGCTACAGCCATGTCTAGCCTGGACAAAACTCACGAACCTTCGTTGGTGTTACAATCAACCAACAAAGATAGCAATTCCACCCCTAATATAGATGTCATATTAATCGATAATGATGCTGCTACGGACTCTAAAGTAGTTGTAGAAAGAGGTCGTGAAAAGAAAAGAAATGAGGTGTGGAACCACTTCATGAAAAAGAGATTTGACGGTGTTTTGGAAGCTATTTGTAAATATTGTAGCAAGCAGTTGAAAGGTGCTTCAGGAAGCGGTACAATGCATTTGAAGAATCATTATGTGAAGAAACATAAGTAGAAGCCTCAAAAGAATATAAGGCAAAGGTTTTTATCAAGCAATTTTAGCAAAGATCACCCTCAACTAGTAGCTTATAATTTCGATGGCAGCAAAAGCAGAGCTAGCAGAGATAATTATCATGCATGAATATCCTCTATGTATCGTGGATCAGGTTGGATTTAAGAGATATTCAACAGTGCTTTAGCCACTCTTCAAAGTACCCTCCAGAAACACAATAAAAGTGAGATTTTTGAGATTTATGAATATGAGAAAGTGAAAACGAGTAGTTTGTTGGAGAGCATTTCAAGTCTAGTAGCCATTACAACCGATATGTGGACTGCAAATAATCAGAAAAAGGGGTATATGGCCGTCACAGCTCATTTCATATATGATTCTTGGATGTTACACAACCGTATTATGAGGTACCAAAAATATTTTCCTTCTCTATGAATCGATTTTATATATACACACGGTTGAAGATGTTAATATACTTTAGTTGCACATATTGTGTAGTAGATCTCTTGAAGATGTTTTAGTAAACTCTATTTCTGTATTCCATTGTTTTAGTAATTGTCAATTACTAATTGACTTGTTTTGTCATTTGTGATTTCTGTTAATACCACACAACTATGAGGACTAGGGGCTGGACTCTCGACCATCGGAGCAGTGTTGTCTGCTTAGCAAATTTCAAGTTTCAACTTCCACTTTTCAATGCTGAACATATTTCAAGTTTCAACTTCCACTTTTGGGATTTTTATTTTGATTTATCTGAATCTGTAATGTACTTTGATATTGTGGTTTGTTTTTGAACTATGAAGTACTCTGTAATGTTATTATGGAGTATACCATGGAACGAAATATTTAAATTCATGTTGCTTAATTATTTACATTCTATTTTGATTCCAATTTCCAATGTAGGTGTTTTTGTAGTTCAATTATCAGCTAATTCTTTTTTTTGCACAAAGTCGGGTTTGGATAAAACCCGAACCCGGTCCGACATCCGTAAGATCGGTTTTTGTTTTTCAAATCTGTTCGGATTTGGACCGGGTTTGGGTTTGGTGAAAATTTTCGGGTTTGGATTTGGATATCACATATATGCGAACTGATCCTACCTGTTAACATCCCATGATGTATTTGCTCAAGTTAAATCATTTAATTCATATATTGCTATTTGTGAAAAACTTAAAATCAAATAATCAAAATCAAAGATAAACTTATAATAATAAAAAATTATGTATAATATATAATTAAAAATGATTCAAATATTGATTTGAAGAACAATATTGGATGCATACAAAAGTGTATGCAAATATTTGGTTTAAGTACTTGTAAATCTATTTATACTAACCTTTTACCACTGCCAAGCACGGGTATATAGGTCGTAGTTTATTTTTTTAATTTTAACATCAATTTATTGATAATTTAGTATTTATATTAATCAACTGATTATATTTTCTCACGAAAGTTCATCTCTTAAAATTTTTTATCTATTGGTAAATATTTTTTTGTTATTAATATGTGATTTTTTATTATGCAATTAAATTTAAATCAGATTTTTCGTATTTTGTATATCTTTCGTATGATGAAAAAAGATACTCGCTCCGTCCCAAAATACATGTCGCTTTGACTTTTTGCACGTAATTTGATGTGCAAATAAAACATACTTCTATACATTATTTTTGAAATTTATTTTTTCTGAACAAAAGTATAACATCCATATTTTTATTCAGAAAAAGAAAATTTGAAAAATAATATATAGACATATGTTTTATTGGCACCTCAAATTACATGAAAAAAGTTAAGGTGACATATATTGTGGGACGGAGGGAGTATTTGGGTGTAAGAGATTAAAGTTAGAAAGGATTACTGTAATGGTTGGTGTTTGTATTGCAATAGAACACATTCGAGTTGAAAAGAGTTATCTGAAGGTGCTTGTTAAAGAAATATATTCAAAATTGGATATTTATAATTTTATTTTTAATGTCATTATAATTGTTTTTATAAAATATTATATGATAATATGTTGTCATCTCTAAGACTAAAACTATTTAACAATGTAAGAGTAATATGAGAGAGACTACCGAACAAAAAAATATAACCAAAATTTTGAACTACAAATTATATCCATGTTGACTATTATTATAGTATAATACAGACACATTATAGTTTTCACAAATCAATATATACACTTCCTCATTAAAAAAATTGAGTTATTATTTTATGTAGTTTTCACTTTTTTTTATATATGTCATTTTAAAGGATAATGAGACTCTTATTTAATCAATAGCACTATAACCCTTTCATATACAAATTACTTATTTAATTCATTGACCGAATTGGACCAGAAATATATATAAAGAGACATTAATAATTGGAAAAAAAAAACAAAACATTTATATGGATATTGGTAGAATTTCCAATCAATCCGAAGGGCAGTAATAATTTTGGCAAATTAAAAAAAACAAGCAGAAATAACGGTACAAGTAAATTCCCTTCCCCTAGAGCTTAAGATCCAAATCCACAGCATTCTCTTCTTCATGCCCTATTGCAGGACCGCTTCTTGCTCCACCGGGTAGAGGAGCGGTGGGTGCAACAGAAGGCCCCAACAGATCAGGCACTTCAAAAAACCTGGAACTTCTGATGGCATGACCCCGTTGAGAGGCTGGTGGAGGAAGATTCAGGGAGGATCCTGCCGCAGGTCTAAGAGGTGTCAGAGCAGCTGATGCGGTAGCAGCCTGAGTTGCATACTCCTCTCTTCTCCTCTTGTTCTGAGGATTGATGCCCTGGTAGTGGGTCTCAGCCTGCCGCTTTTCCGCTTGACGCTGCTCCTTGTGAGCCTTTTGGTGCCCACCCAGGGCCTGGTGGGTAGAGAAGGTTATGTCACAATAAGTGCAACCATAAGTTGTTGCACTGGCCGGTGCTATGTTGCTGGTGGTATTCAGTGACGTTGAAGAATCGGCCGGTTGTGTCCTTCTAATGGAGGAAGAGGACGAGAAGATAGAGAAGGAATTAGACATTTTTTGGTGCAGCTAGAGATGTGTTCGGCTCAAATGATGTTTGTGTTTGTAAGAATACCTTTAAATACATAACTATGTCATATTAAGTGTATCTTATGTATTTATTACTAATGTAATTTATTACAAGATACTGGATTTACAAATCTTGTATCTAAAATCTCTTTAATCGGATATTATATCAAAAAAATATCTACATTAATTTTATATATAAAAAAATCTATTGGATACGATTTTTATTCATTCTAACTAATTAATTTTATGCATGCACTTAATTTCCTAAAATCTTAATGATGAGTTTGCTAGAGACTACTCGGATAAATTTGTCAAACAAACAAAATAAGAGTATACCTCTTTAAATATATGATTTTCTCGTAATATGAAATATTCTTCACAATTTTCATTATTAATGTAATTTCATACAAGATATCGTATAAAATCCAAGTATACTCTTATTTTGTTAACTAATTTATCACATACGCAAGATTTTTTTTTTTAACTAATTTATTTTTTCCGGTCATTCTAGTTTCCTTTTGTATATATGGTGGTGAACATTATATGCAAATTTATCATATGCTATGTAGATTTTGGAGTTGGGCTTTTTGGACTACACATATATTGGAGTCTTAATTTGAAGACCCAATATACTTTCTTAATTTAAAATTCTACATTAACTACGGTGTACATGTCCTGATTGTATAATAGTACATACGCTTTAGTCTCTCTTTTTCCACCCATCTAAAGTCTGTTACCGGTCAACTATTCCTGCAGTTTTTATCCTAACCCAAACTAAGAAGCTATTAATATAAACACGGCAGAAAAGAATGTGGGACTAGAAAATGGACATATGGGGATTAACTTCTTGGATCATTTGGAGTACTACAAAAATGAGTTCACCTACGGGGGCTTCATCATTTTTTTAATTCATCATTTGCAGAACAACCGGAAAACTATAATCTCAAAAGAAAATCATTGTGGAACAACTCTGAAATTGATTCACCATTTGCAGAACAACCGAAAAAGTATAATCTAGAATGAAAATCATTGTGGAACAACTCAGGAATAAATTTAAGGACAACTACAAGAAGCAGAAGAGGTAAGCATAGAAAAAGATGACCTTTATGTCTCATTCACTATATGACCTTGGCATCTCATAATTAGCCCCAAAATCCATTCACGTAAATTCCAGATAATTGTCACCAACTGGATTTCAGCACACCCATCCCACTGAGTTTAGACATTCTGAGCTAGAACTTTTAGGTATGTTAGTCTGCGGAAGGAGTTTCTCCTCTTTAGTAGGATTTTAATCTGTTGCAATAGGAATCTGGATTTGCAGGACCTCGAACAGTGATGTTCCAGTGGCTTCATTTGCCAGGAGATCCTATGATGCTAGACTCTGTCCGAACCTTACACCGTATAATAATAAAGATAGAACATATAAGGAAGCATAATATACACAGCATTAACAAAAATAAAAGGCCAACCGTTAGATTTGAAGGAAATGGACGGACCAGATGGAGGACTCCAATACTCGAAATAATATTAATCTCCACAGAACTTACAGAACTTGAGCCAGAGATTTTATGATTGGAACAACTTATGTTGATGATTAAAATTAATACATAGTTCTTTATTCTTTTACAAAAGCATCATATATTTATAGTTAAATTTAATATTTGAAAGATTTCAAAAGGTAATAGAGCTAAAAAAATCAAATCACCCATATTCATTAAATATAATAATAATTCCTAGTGTTATACGTTCTTTCAAATTGATAGAAAAATGCTCATAATCAGTCGCACAACTTTTAACCAACAAGGTACAATCATAATCGGCTTTAAATCAAGTTCTCTAGATGGATGTTAATTATTCAATCATACCACTTATAGCATATAAACTAGCCGATATTAATGCGCTAAAGCTTTAGAGTATGTACTTATAAGTGATCGTTAGGGTTGTTCTAGTTGATTAGGCTACATTCTGTCTTATATTAATGTATATATGTGTGTGTATGTATGTGTGTGTGTGTGTGTGTGTCTATATATATATATATATATATATATATATATATATATATATATATGGAAAGACTCGTTTAGGTTTTCATTGAGACCAAGTCTAATTTTCCCATGTACGTGTAAATTTCCTTGTAGGATGAGAAGTCTTGAAAATCATCCCTTTATAGAATCTAATCCGGTTTTTAATTAGCCATTTACTTAGTCAATTATTTATCCATAAATTTCAAAATTAATTAGTGCTTGGCGGGCCTAATTCTTTAACCGCGCTTGTATTTGCACGGATCGAGGTCATATCTAATTTTTGCATTTATTGTGTCTTCTAGGGTATTTTTTTGGCCCTTATCGTTTTGCTCCCAACTTTCTGGAAACATTTTGAAATTATCGCGGATGTTTTTGTTCTTCGGTTATTTCTATTCCTCCTTTTGTCTTTCGGACCAAAGTTTGCATTTCCGACCTCTGTAGTTTGTAGGAAATAAAGAGAGTTGGTCGGTTTTCACCTCATAATCGATCACCGACCGACCAATTGTGTTGTTCTTTAAAACATGGTCATAAATAACTGATCGATAGAAAATGAAACTTTGAACCGACCGACGACCGACCGCTATCTTCTAGATTCATTATTACCATACTTGGTCGGAAATTACCAAAATTGGATAGTTTTCAAGGGAGTAAATTTCAGAAACGGCAGTATTTACATTATAAACTATACCATATCCTTGTTATTTTACCAAACCAACAATGCACAAACAATCACAAATTTCAAACCCAAAACAAAAAAGCAATATCCATTAATTTACTAAGACATAATTTAAAAGTTAACAAGCATTTATATACAGGGATAGGATCAAATAAAAACTTTTTTAAGTTACAAACTTACAAAAATTTTTTATTCTCCCATCGAGTTAATCCTTAGTTATATAAAGTATTCATGTTGAAAATTCTTTAAAAAACATCACAATTTTTAAATATAACGCATAAATAAATTGCGCATTCAACACATTTGTAACTAGGGTTCAACATCGAATGTAGAACACTAATTATCATTATGTTGAATATATCTATAAAGATACTTAAACTATACCTCTATGGTTTGGGTGGGGTTTAGATATATAAATATTAGTTATATAATATGTTTAACTTAGTTCTTACATTCAAAAATTAGTTTATGTACTTCTCCAACACAGTTTCAATCGATGTTCAACAAAATATGTTAGAAAATGTTGAACTCAAATTATATATATGTTGAACGCAGAAAATTTGTAAGTTTGTAAGTTTGTACCAAAACCCACCCCTATATATATATATATATATATATATATATCCCTTTAACGAAACGCTCCAAACCATGCAAATGCACTTTACAACTAATCAACAGTAGTTAGTTAGGTCTCGGTTAACAAAAGCAACAGTTTAACAATTCATCATCCCCATAAATATTCATCATCCCCATAAATAATCATCATCCCCACCAATGTTGTTCTCAGAACTTTCACCATTAGTAACATCCTTATTTTCTTGCAAAAATTCATCATTTGTCATTATGTCCTACTACATAAAATACAAACACACAAATATTCACTAATATATCATTTCCAATTTACATTTGTACCATTTACATAAATCATACACTATATCATCTTAATTCACTATTTGTGTGTGTGGGCGCGCGCCGGTGCTTGTGTCAATCTATATGCACAATAAAGTAGAAAATTTAGTAGAAATTACAAAACTACGTGCACATAACATTACATCTATGATAATACTTATATAGACCGGAAACATATAAACTGCACAAATATATATATATATATATATATATACTTATCTACGTACAGCTTGGGTTCCAGCCTCGTATTTGTTGCAAATGTCGGTCATGATTGTCGTGACAACGTTCACAACCTCTTTAAAGAAAATGGAGTTGAAGCTGCCTCTAGTCTCCGGATCAGAAACTTCGAGAAGGTTCCTAGCAAGACCTTCTAGCTCTGCATTATCCAACTGTGGATGGAAATGACCGGGGATTGCTTGTACATTAGTGAGAGCATGGGGAACGACTTGCACAAATAGCAGGTCAGGTATATTTGAGCGGTTGGGGACAGAGGATGAGGAACTTGCACCTCCCCTAGTCTTTTCTCTAAAACGGTGAGCCAAATTTCAACTGTGTGTTTGCAGGGACGGTTGAGAATCCAACAAGTCGATTCTTTTTTGGCTTGTTTGTACGGTCGATTCTTTTTTGGCTTGTTTGTGCGGTCTGTTGTTCTTTGCATCCACCTCTCTATGGCTCAGAGAAATCTGAGCGAGGTGTTAGGTCAACTCTGAATTCATTTATCTGAATCTGTAATGTACTTTGATATTGTGGTTTGTTTTTGAACTATGAAGTACTCTGTAATGTTATTATGGAGTATACCATGGAACGTAATATTTAAATTCATGTTGCTTAATTATTTACATTCTATTTTGATTCCAATTTTCAATGTAGGTGTTTTTGTAGTTCAATTATGAGCTAATTCTTTTTTTGAATAAAGTCGGGTTTCGATAAAACCCGAACCCGGTCCGACATCCGTAGGATCGGGTTTTGTTTTTCAAATCTGTTCGGGTTTGGACCGGGTTTGCATTTGGTGAAAATTTTCGGGTTTGGATTTGGATATCACATATATGCGAACTGATCCTACCTGTTAACATCCCATGATGTATTTGCTGAAGTTAAATCATTTAATTCATATATTGTTATTTGTGAAAAACTTAAAATCAAATAATCAAAGTCAAAGATAAACTTATAATAATAAAAAATTATGTATAATCTACACTATACTATAAAAAGCCAACATATGTATAATTTGTAGTCGTACAAAATTTTGCTTTGGTACTCTCCTCTAAAACTAAAAGTCTACAAGTAGATATCTATTAAACTGTTTCATATACTAAAAACACTCCTTATGTATATTAATATCTTATTAAATATAATTTATAATCAATATATATATATATAAAGGAGGATGCGGACGTCTCTAGAATTGCTCGATTCAGTCTTCTGATTTTTCTTAAATTTTGAATAAAAATTATAATTATAATTCAAAAAATCAAGTTCAAGAATTTTAAAGGTAATACAATTCTCTTCTTATTTGATTCTCATGATAGTACTCTAGAATCTAGAAAAAGGATTCTAAAAATCAGGTTCAAGTATTATAAAGACAAAAGGACCGTGAAAATAGTATAATTCTTAAAAAAAATAACTATTTAAGAGACGCATAATCTTAAATCTTTCGTTATATTCACTATTTTTTTTATTCAAGTGCCAACTGCAAGCACGAGGAATTTCCTTACTACCATCGCATAAAATTCTCATGATAAGCTCCGGTTTCAACTGCAACACCATAATTAATTATATTCATGTTTGCATTCTTCTTCTGTCCAACAGCATCATTGGAATAGAATGGTTGGATTCAATCTTACAATTTTCTTAAATTTCGGATAGAAAATAAAATTATAATCTAAAACCTGGTTCAAGTACTTTTATAGATAAAAAAAAAAAAAAGGATTGCAAAGATAGTACAATTCTCTTACTTATTTAGGAATCATAAACAAGTAGGATTCTTCAAAATAATTTTTATCCAATTATAATCATTAATTTTATTATAATTAGAATAATTTTTATATTTATTTAAACTAACAATCATAGATAAAATGATTCTTGATTAGTATTGTGTTTGACGGGCACGAGAGGCGGCCTAAACTAATTTTTATCTAAATAACAATAATTTTTCTATCAGTATTATGTTTGATGGAAAAGCGGCTAAAATAATTTTTTATCTATGTTATAATATATATATTTTAAAACGGGACCACGATTCATATTAATTTTTATCCAATTATAATTTTTAAGTTCATCATAATTAGAATAATTTTTATTATTATTGTGATTGAGAGTAAGGAGACTCAAACTAAAATCTAAATTATATTGTTTTGTTATTAGCATTGTGTTTGACAAGTGAGCAGCTCAAACTAAATTTTATCTATATTATTATATTTAATTTTATCATAATTATAATAATAATTAATTATAATATTTTTATTATTGATATGTTTAACGGGAACAAGACTCAAAATAACTTTTATGCAATTATAATATTATTTCGTATCAAAATTTATAAAAAAGATTCTTTATTTGTATTGTGTTTGAGGGGAGGACGGCCCAAATTAATTTTTATCTAAATAATAATAAATTTTCTATTAGTATTATGTTTGAAGGGAAAGTAGCTAAAACAATTTTTTGTCTAAATTTATAAAAAATTCATAACGCCGCCGCCGCGAAGCGCTGCTTTTTTCACTAGTTAGTTAAAAAAAGTTGAAACTACTGTTAAATAACATATATTAATATTAAAAATTACTTATAGATAAACGTCTAACTAATTATAAATATACAATTTTGAATATCTTTTGTCTAAAATACATATAAATAATCAAAGACGCTACTTTTTAATTATAACGTATTCTACTCGAAATTTAACACTTACGTATTCTATTTCATTACAAACACGAGCCATTACGTAAGATATGAAGATATATGAAATATGAAAAATTTCATTTAAATTGAATAATAAACTGTCACATATTAATATAGAAAATATTTATAGATAGATAATAAATTGTGAAAGCTAAATTTCCGTTAGAAGATATAACGAGTTGGTTAATATAATTTAACTAAAATCTAATTTATTAATACTAAAATACTAATAAAATGGTGTTATGAATTAAATTATAATTAATAAATTACAAATCATATACCCGCCCGTGCTTTGCACGGGGTTAAAGGCTAGTATATAATTAAAAATGATTCAAATATTGATTTAAAGAACGGTATTGGATGCATACAAAAGTGTATGCAAACATTTGGTTAAAGTACTTGTGAATCTATTTATACTAACCTTTTACCACTGCTAAGCACGGGTATATAGGTCGTAGTTTATTTTTTTAATTTTAACATCAATTTATTGATAATTTAGTATTTATATTAATCAACTGATTATATTTTCTCACGAAAGTTCATCTTTTAAAATTTTTTATCTATTGGTAAATATTTTTTTGTTATTAATATGTGATATTTTATTATTCAATTAAATTTAAATCAGATTTTTCGTATTTTGTATATCTTTCGTATGATGAAAAAAGATACTCGCTCCGTCCCAAAATACATGTCGCTTTGACTTTTTGCACGTAATTTGATGTGCAAATAAAACATACTTCTATACATTATTTTTGAAATTTTCTTTTTCTGAAAAAAGTATAACATCCATATTTTTATTCAGAAAAAGAAAATTTGAAAAATAATATATAGACATATGTTTTATTGGCACCTCAAATTACGTGAAAAAAGTTAAAGTGACATGTATTGTGGGACGGAGGGAGTATTTGAGTGTAAGAGATTTTAGAAAGGGTTACGTAATGGTTGGTGTTTGTATTGCAATAGAAAACGTTCGAGTTAAAAAGAGTTATCTGAAGATGTTAAAGAAATGTATTCAAAATTGGATATTTATAATTTTATTTTTAATGTCATTATAATTTTTTTTATAAAATATTATATGATAATATGTTGTCATCTCTAAAACTAAAACTATTTAACAATGTAAGAGTAATAGGAGGGAGACTACCAAACAAAAAAATATAACCAAAATTTTGAACTACAAATTATACCTATGTTGACTATTATTATAGTACTAGCAGAGACTAAAATTAGAAAGGGTTACGTAATGGTTGGTGTTTGTATTGCAATAAAACACGTTCGAGTTAAAAAGAGTTATCTGAAGGTGCTTGCTAAAGAAATATATTCAAAATCGAATATTTATAATTTTATTTTTAATGTCATTATAATTTTTTTATAAAATGTTATATGATAATATGTTGTCATCTCTAAAACTAAAACTATTTAACAATGTAAGAGTAATAGGAGGGAGACTACCAAACAAAAAAATATAACCAAAATTTTGAACTACAAATTATAGCCATGTTGACTATTATTATAGTACTAGCCTTTAACTCGTGCAAAGCACGGGCGGGTATATAATTCGTAATTTATTAATTATAATTTAAATCTTAACACCATTTTATTAGTATTTTAGTATTAATGAATTGGATTTTAATTAAATTATATTAACCAATTGATTATATCTTCTAACGAAATTTAGCTTTCACAATTTAGTATCTATCTATAAATATTGTTCTGATATTAATATGTGACAGTTTATTATTCAATTAATTTTAAATCAAAATTTTCATATTTCATATATCATCATATGTTACGTATGGTTTGTGTTTGTAATGGAATAGAACACGTTAGAGTTAAATTTCAAGTAGAATACGTTATAATTAAATAGTAGCGTCTCTAATTATTTATATGTATTTTAGACAAAATATATTTAAAATTGTATATTTAAAATTAGTTATACATTTATTTATAAGTATTTTTTTAATATTAATATATGTTATTAACAGTAGTTTCACCTTTTTCAACTAATTATAAATTATATTTAAAAAGATATTAATATACATAAGTAGTATTTTCAGGATATGAAACCGTTTAATAGATATCTACATGATGTAGACTTTTAGTTTTAGAAGAGAGTATCAAACCAAGACTAACAAACCAAAATTTTGTACGACTACACATACATGATAATTTTCACAAATCAATACTCCCTCCGTCCCACCAGGTTCTTTACGTTACTTTTCGGCACGCATTTTAAGGCTCATATAAAGTATACTTACATTATATATATATTTTTAAAAAAATTCTTGAAAAAAAGTTTGAAGTTTAAACTTTTATTCAAAAAAAGAAAAAATCAAAAATATATTATAGAACTATATTTTACGAGAGCCTCAAAATGCGTGCAAACAGTGTACGTAAACTTCCTGTTGGGACGGAGGGAGTATATACACTTCCTCATAAAAAAAAATAAGTTATTATTTTATGTAATTTTCACTTTTTTTTATATATGTCATTTTAAAGGATAATGAAACTCTTATTTAATCAATAGAACTATAACTCTTTCATATAAAAATTACTTATTTAATTCATTGACCGAATTGGACGAGAAATATATATAAAGAGACATTAAAAATTGAAGAAAAAAAACAAAACATTTATATGGATATTGGTAAAATTTCCAGTCAATCTCAAGGGCAGTAATAATTTTGGCAAATCAAAAAAACAAGCAGAAATAACGGTACAAGTAAATTCCCTTCCCCTAGAGCTTAAGATCCAAATCCACAGCATTCTCTTCTTCATGCCCTATTGCAGGACCGCTGCTTGCTCCACCGGGTAGAGGAGCGGTGGGTGCAACAGAAGGCCCCAACAGATCAGGCACTTCAAAAAACCTGGAACTTCTGATGGCATGACCCCGTTGAGAGGCTGGTGGAGGAAGATTCAGGGAGGATCCTGCAGCAGGTCTAAGAGGTGTCAGAGCAGCTGATGCGGTAGCAGCCTGAGTTGCATACTCCTCTCTTCTCCTCTTGTTCTGAGGATTGATGCCCTGGTAGTGGGTCTCAGCCTGCCGCTTTTCCGCTTGACGCTGCTCCTTGTGAGCCTTTTGGTGCCCACCCAGGGCCTGGTGGGTAGAGAAGGTTATGTCACAATAAGCGCAACCATAAGTTGTTGCACTGGCCGGTGCTATGTTGCTGGTGATATTCAGTGACGTTGAAGAATCGGCCGGTTGTGTCCTTCTAATGGAGGAAGAGGAGGAGAAGATAGAGAAGGAATTAGACATTTTTTGGTGCAGCTAGAGATGTGTTGGCTCAAATGATGTTTGTGTTGGTAAGAATACCTTTAAATACATAACTATGTCATATTAAGTGTATCTTATGTATTTATTACTAATGTAATTTATTACAAGATACTCGATTTACAAATCTTGTATCTAAAATCTCATTAATCGGATATTATATCAAAAAAATATCTACATTAATTTTATATATAAAAAAATCTATTGGATACGATTTTTATTCATTCTAACTAATTAATTTTATGCATGCACTTAATTTCCTAAATATCTTAATGATCAGTTTGCTAGAGACTACTCGGATAAATTTGTCAAACAAACAAAATAAGAGTATACCTCTTTAAATATATGATTTTCTCGTAATATGAAATATTCTTCACAATTTTCATTATTAATGTAATTTCATACAAGATATCGTATAAAATCCAAGTATAGTACATGCAATTTTTTTATTATCGATTTAAAAATTAATTATATATAAACGAATGAAGTATATAAGGAAATCCATCACATACGCGAGATTTTTTTTAACTAATTTATTTTTTCCAGTCATTGAAGTTTCCTCGTATATATGGTGGTGAACAGTATATCCAAATTTATCATATGCTACGTAGATTTTGGAGTTGGGCTCTTTGGACTACACATATATTGGAGTCTTAATTTGAAGACCTAATATACTTTCTTAATTTAAAATTCTACATTAACTACCGTGTACATGTCCTGATTGTATAATAGTACATATGCTTTAGTCCCTCTTTTTCCACCCATCTAAAGTCTGTTACCGGTCAACTATTGTCCTGCAGTTTTTATCCTAAACCAAACTAAGAATCTATTAATATAAACACCGCAGAAAAGAATGTGGGACCGAGAAAGTGGACATATATATGGAGATTAACTTCTTGGATCATTTGGAGTCCTACAAAAATGAGTTCACGTACGGGGCTTCATCATCTTTTTAATTCATCATGTGCAGAACAACCGGAAAACTATAATCTCAAAAGAAAATCATTGTGGAACAACTCTGAAATTGATTCACCATTTGCAGAACAACCGAAAAAGTATAATCTAGAATGAAAATCATTGTGGAACAACTCAGGAATAAATTTAAGGACAACTACAAGAAGCTGAAGAGGTAACCGTAGAAAAAGATGACCTTTATGACCTTGGCATCCCATAATTAGCCCCAAAATCCATTCACGTAAATTCCAGATAATTGTCACCAACTGGATTTCTGCACACCCATCCCATTGAGTTTAGATATTCTGAGCTAGAACTTTTAGGTATGTTAGTCTGCGGAAGCAGTTTCTCCTCTTTTGTAGGATTTTAATCTGTTGCAATAGGAATCTGGATTTGCAGGACCTCGAACAGTGTTGTTCCAGTGGCTTCATTTGCCAAGAGATCCTATGATGCTAGACTCTCTCCGAACATTACACCGTATAATAATAAAGATAGAACATATAAGGAAGCATAATATACACAGCATTAACAAAAATAAAAGGCCTACCGTTAGATTTGAAGGAAATGGATGGACCAGATGGAGGACTCCAATACTCGAAATAATATTGATCTCCACAGAACTTGAGCCAGAGATTTTATGATTGGAACAACTTATGTTGTGTTGGAATTCATGCACTTGCTGATACATTCTCTCATTCATAGTATCTATTAATTATATATTCATGCATCTAGTAATTAAGTGATTTATGTATCTGATCTTTAGAATGTCCTATAGTATCTATATAAAGGATGTTCTACATCATTTGTAAACATCAATTCAATATAAGGAATCATATTCAGAATATATAAAAAGTGTTCTTCTATCTGTTCTTCTTAGAGCTCTGCTGTAGCAACTCACTTAGATTCCTACAAATTGGTATCAGAGCCAGGTTCGTTTCTAATCTGGGATCGAAACTTGAAGTGATTACATGGCGTCAAATTCAGATTCTCAGTCATCTCTCATTCCTATCTTTGATGGTGATGATTATGACTACTGGAAGATAAAAATCAGAACTGTTCTAAGGGCAGAAGGCTTGTGGAATATTGTGGAGAAAGGGTTTGCAGAACCTGAAGATGAAGTAGACTTATCTGAAGAGGAACTTAAGAAACTGGAATCATCACGTCGCCAGGATGCAAGGGCGCTGAGCAAACTTCAGATGGGAGTCACAAAACCAATCTTTACAAGAATATCAACAGCTTCAACAGCAAAAGAAGCATGGGAAATTCTTGAAGGTGAATTCCATGGAGATGAAAAGGTACGAAGTATAAATCTCCAATCCCTTAAAAAAGATTTTCAGAATTTAAGAATGAAGGATTCTGAGAATATACAAAGTTATCATGCTCGTGTGATGGAGATTGTGAATCAAATGAAAACCTATGGAGATAATATTTCTGATCAACATGTTGTGGAGAAAATCTTGATCAGTTTAACAGACAAATATGAATATATTGTTGCTGTTATTGAGGAAACAAAAGATCTCACAAAGTTGTCAATAAAAGAATTGATGGGCTCTCTTCAAGCGCATGAAAAAAGAAGGATGAAACAGGCGGAACAATCAGAGAATGCTTTTCTGTCTAAGGCAAAGACGAAGCCACAACAATTTGCAAAGAAAGGTGGTCAAAATCAGGAGCAAAAGAAGCCTGACTGGAGAAATAAAAGAGAGAATTATTCCAGCACTTACCAGAAGAATCAATATGATAGAGGTACAAGTTCTAATCCAAAAGTTTTTTGCAATATATGCAAAAGAACTAGTCATGTATCATCTAAATGTTGGTTCAAAGGCAAGCCTCAGTGTAATTTTTGTAGAAGATTTGGTCATGTTGAGAAAGACTGTAGATTCAAAAATTATGAGAAGACAAATTTCACAGAAGAACAGGAGGACGGCAAAGGAGAACAAATATTTTATGCTTGTCATTCCAGCCTTCATGGAGATAATAAAGCTTGGTACATAGACAGTGGATGCAGCAATCATATGTGTGAAGATAGAAATATCTTTGTGCAACTTGATACAACAATAAACCCTAAGGTGAGGATGGGTAATGGAGCTGTTGCAGAAGCACAAGGCAAAGGAACGGTAGCTATCAACACAAAATCTGGAATCAAGTATATACGAGATGTTCTTCTCGTTCCAGATTTAAAAGAAAATTTATTGAGTGTTGGACAGCTTCTGGAACATAACTATTGTCTTGTATTTGAAGATAATATGTGCAGAATCTTTGAGAAAAAGAACAAGAATCAGGCCATTGCAGAAGTCAAGATGGAGAAGAACAGGAACTTTCCGTTGATTTTCAACTACAATGCTCTAAAGGCTGAAGTTGAAGACCAATCATGGCTGTGGCATAAAAGATATTGCCATTTGAATTTTCAAGGATTAAAGCTTCTCAAAGAAAGGAACATGGTGAATGGCCTACCAAAATTGCAACATGAAAAGAATTCATGTGAAGGATGCATCATGGGGAAGCAACACAAGTTGCCATATCCAAGTGGAAAATCATGGAGAGCAAAGAAACGCTTGGAACTTATTCATACCGACATTTGTGGCCCAATGAAGACTACATCTTTGGGACAACAAAGGTACTTTATCATCTTTATTGACGATTTTACAAGAATGACGTGGATATATTTTTTGAAAGAGAAGTCAGAAGCTTTCACTGTGTTCAAGAGATTCAAAGCTCTTGTAGAAAAACAAAGTGGGCGTAATATTAAGTGCATACGGAGTGATAGAGGTGGTGAATATACCTCTAGACAATTTGAAGAATATTGCAAAGATGAAGGAATTTGGAAGCAACTGACAGCAGGTTATAGCCCGCAGCAGAATGGAATCGCAGAACGCAAAAATAGAACAATTGTTGAAATGGCAAGGTCTATGATGAATGAAAAAGGACTGCCAAAGACGTTCTGGGTAGAAGCTACAAATACAGCGGTTTACATCCTTAACAGGTGTCCCACAAAAGCTGTAAGGAATCTAACTCCTATGGAAGCATGGAGTGGAGAAAAACCAGATGTAAGTCATTTAAGAATATTTGGCAGCATTGGTTATGTTCTTATACCTGCTGAGAAACGTACTAAACTGGATGAAAAAAGTACAAAGTGTATTTTCACTGGATATACTCTGGAGACTAAAGGTTACAGGCTATATAATGTCGAAACTAACAAATTGGTTGTTAGTAGAGATGTTCTATTTGATGAGAATGCAGCCTGGGATTGGAAAGAAAAGAAGGTGGAACATGTCAATCAACCAAGTTCTTTGGAATCTAGTGAAGAACATGAAGACACTCACACAGAGGAGGCAGAGCAGAATCCTGAACAAGATCAACATACTCAAACATCTGAATCAGAGGAGGAATCTCCACCAAGAAAATTCAGAAGCATGAGTGATATATATCAGTCTTGTAATTTTGTGGTCACTAAACCACAAAATTTTGAAGAAGCTGAGAAACATGAAATCTGGCAGAAAGCAATGGAGGAAAAGATGCATATGATAGACAAGAACAAAACATGGGAGCTTGTAGACAAACCACAAGGAAGAGAGATTATCAAGCTCAAATGGATCTACAAGACCAAAGTAAATCAGAATGGAGAAATTCAAAAGCATAAGGCGAGGCTAGTCGCTAGAGGCTTTACTCAAAAGCCTGGAGTTGATTTTTCAGAAACTTTCTCCCCAGTAGCACGACTGGAAACAATAAGAACCTTGATTGCTCTTGCCGCACAGAAGAAATGGAAAATATTCCAGCTTGATGTTAAGTCGGCATTTTTAAACGGAAAGCTAGAGGAGGAAATTTATGTTGAGCAGCCACAAGGATTCTTGGTGGAAGGGGGAGAGAACAAAGTGTACAGACTCTTAAATGCTCTCTACGGACTTAAACAATCACCTCGTGCATGGTACAAGGAGATTGACAAATATTTTATGAAGAATGGATTCCAAAGGAGCAAGAATGAAGCAACTTTATATGTGAAGAAACAAGGAAGCAAGATTCTAATTGCTTGTCTCTATGTGGATGATCTCATTGTTACTGGGAATGATGAAGAGATGATAGAAAGCTTTAAGGAACACATGATGAAGACTTGTGAGATGAGTGATTTGGGTCTACTTCATTATTTCTTGGGCATTGAAGTATCACAAGGAGGAGATGGAATCTTTGTTTCACAGAAGAGGTATGCAAAAAGTATTCTCGAGAAGTTCAATATGACACATTGCAAACCAGTGTCAACACCCCTGGTGGTTAGTGAAAAATTATCAAAGGAGGATGGAACATCAAAGGTAGATTGCTCTCTCTACAGAAGTCTAGTGGGTAGCTTGTTGTATCTTACAGCAACAAGGCCTGAAATAATGTTTGCAGCAACTCTACTATCTAGGTTCATGCAAAACCCTAGTCAGACACACTTTGGAGCAGCAAAAAGAATCCTGAGATACTTGCAGGGAACACTGGACTATGGGATTTTTTACAAAGCTGGAGAAAACCTAAATCTTATCGCTTATTCCGACAGTGATTGGGCTGGAAGCATAGATGACATGAAGAGTACATCTGGATATGCATTTTTACTTGGAACAAACATATGTTCTTGGCTGTCAAAGAAGCAGAAAGTTGTCGCACAATCATCAGCAGAGGCGGAATATGTGGCAGCTGCAAAAGCAACTTCTCAAGCAATTTGGCTAAGGAGGATACTGGAAGACATTGGAGAAAAGCAACAGGAGGCTACTATTCTATTCTGTGATAATAAGTCAGCTATATCTATAGCTAAGAATCCGGTGAACCATGAGAGGACTAAGCATATAGCAATCAAATATCATTTTATCAGAGATGCGGTTGAACAAGGAGAGATACAACTGGAATACTGCAAGACTCAAGAACAGCTTGCCGACATTTTTACCAAGGCTCTTCCTAAAGAAAAATTCTGCTACTTGCGAGAACGCATTGGAGTTGTCAAAGAAGTGCATTAAGGGGGAGTGTTGGAATTCATGCACTTGCTGATACATTCTCTCATTCATAGTATCTATTAATTATATATTCATGCATCTAGTAATTAAGTGATTTATGTATCTGATCTTTAGAATGTCCTATAGTATCTATATAAAGGATGTTCTACATCATTTGTAAACATCAATTCAATATAAGGAATCATATTCAGAATATATAAAAAGTGTTCTTCTATCTGTTCTTCTTAGAGCTCTGCTGTAGCAACTCACTTAGATTCCTACATGTTGATGATTAAAATTAATACATAGTTCCTTATTCTTTTACAAAAGCATCATATATTTATAGTTAAATTTAATATTTGAAAGATTTCAAAAGGTAATAGAGCTAAAAAAATGAGGCTTTAAATTTAGTTCTCTAGATGGATGTTAATTATTCAATCATACCACTTATAGCCTATAAACTAGCCGATATTAATGCGCTAAAGCTTTAGAGTATGTACTTATAAGTGATCGTTAGAGTTGTTCTAGTTAAGTAGGCTACATACTGTCTTATATTAATGTATATATGTGTGTGTGTGTCTATATATATATATAGGGTAGCACTCCATAGCATACCCTCTTATATGGAGTTACGTAGCACACCATTATAAATATATACATAATATATATTCTATTATATTTTTTATGAAATATAATTGCAAATTTTGATTATTAAACCGAAAACGAAGTTATACAATTTTTTTATTCCAAAGATCATCTAAAATTATGCAATATCTCAACATGATTCTATAACAGAATAATAATCATCCAGAATTATTCTGTTGTAGAATCAATTTCGAAAATATATTTTTTTTAATCAAATTTTAAGTGTTAAATTACTTAAAATAGATTTATTTTATAGTATTCTATATTAGAATCACGTTTTATATGTATTCTATAACAGAATTTATAATAAAATTGAAGATTTATAGTGGCGCGCTATGTAACTCCATATAAGGAGTCCCTCTTTTGAATGTTGGCCTATATATATATATATATATATATATATATATATATATATATATATGGAAAGACTTGTTTAGGTTTTCATTGGGACCAAGTCTAATTTTCCCATGTACTTGTAAATTTCCTTGTAGGACGAGAAGTCTTGAAAATCATCCCTTTATGGAATCTAATCCGGTTTTTAATTAGCCATTTACTTAGTCAATTATTTATCCATAAATTTTAAAATTAATTAGTGCTTGGCGGGCCTAATTCATTGATCGGGCTTCTATTTGCACGGATCGAGGTCATATCTAATTTTTGCATTTATTGTGTCTTCTAAGGTATTTTTTTTAGCCCTTATCGTTTTCCTCCCAACTTTCTGGAAACATCTTGAAATTATCACGGATGTTTTGATAGCCTCACCTGAAAACAATTCAGCACTTAGTACTTGTCGGGTATTCAGATTCTACTTGGATGTTTTTGGCTGTCACGTGGGACAAGCCAATTTGATTGCTTAGAGTTACTACAAAGGAAAAGGTTATGAAGATGATGAAAACAGAATCTTCAAGTTCAGGACTCTATATTTTAGAGGACTCAGTAACTTTCATGATCAAACAAAAGACCATTAAAGGGACTCGGGTGCTAGATATTATAGTGAGCTAGAAGATGTCTCTTTCTCCACCAGCTCTCTATGATTTGCTATCCAGGACCTGATGGTCACAAACATGGTATGACTTTTGACTAGCATATTATTTGAATATCTGTTTGCTAGAGACATATTTGGTATCCAAATTATTACCTCTTATGATAGAAGGCTACAGCCATGTCTAGCCTGGACAAAACTCACGAACCTTCGTTGGTGTTACAATCAACCAACAAAGATAGCAATTCCACCCCTAATATAGATGTCATATTAATCGATAATGATGCTGCTACGGACTCTAAAGTAGTTGTAGAAAGAGGTCGTTAAAAGAAAAGAAATGAGGTGTGGAACCACTTCATGAAAAAGAGATTTGACGGTGTTTTGGAAGCTATTTGTAAATATTGTAGCAAGCAGTTGAAAGGTGCTTCAGGAAGCGGTACAATGCATTTGAAGAATCATTATGTGAAGAAACATAAGTAGAAGCCTCAAAAGAATATAAGGCAAAGGTTTTTATCAAGCAATTTTAGCAAAGATCACCCTCAACTAGTAGCTTATAATTTCGATGGCAGCAAAAGCAGAGCTAGCAGAGATAATTATCATGCATGAATATCCTCTATGTATCGTGGATCAGGTTGGATTTAAGAGATATTCAACAGTGCTTTAGCCACTCTTCAAAGTACCCTCCAGAAACACAATAAAAGTGAGATTTTTGAGATTTATGAATATGAGAAAGTGAAAACGAGTAGTTTGTTGGAGAGCATTTCAAGTCTAGTAGCCATTACAACCGATATGTGGACTGCAAATAATCAGAATAAGGGGTATATGGCCGTCACAGCTCATTTCATATATGATTCTTGGATGTTACACAACCGTATTATGAGGTACCAAAAATATTTTCCTTCTCTATGAATCGATTTTATATATACACACGGTTGAAGATGTTAATATACTTTAGTTGCACATATTGTGTAGTAGATCTCTTGAAGATGTTTTAGTAAACTCTATTTCTGTATTCCATTGTTTTAGTAATTCTCAATTACTAATTGACTTGTTTTGTCATTTGTGATTTCTGTTAATACCACACAGCTATGAGGACTAGGGGCTGGACTCTCGACCATCGGAGCAGTGTTGTCTGCTTAGCAAATTTCAAGTTTCAACTTCCACTTTTCAATGCTGAACATATTTCAAGTTTCAACTTCCACTTTTGGGATTTTTATTTTGATTTATCTGAATCTGTAATGTACTTTGATATTGTGGTTTGTTTTTGAACTATGAAGTACTCTGTAATGTTATTATGGAGTATACCATGGAACGAAATATTTAAATTCATGTTGCTTAATTATTTACATTCTATTTTGATTCCAATTTCCAATGTAGGTGTTTTTGTAGTTCAATTATCAGCTAATTCTTTTTTTTGCACAAAGTCGGGTTTGGATAAAACCCGAACCCGGTCCGACATCCGTAAGATCGGTTTTTGTTTTTCAAATCTGTTCGGATTTGGACCGGGTTTGGGTTTGGTGAAAATTTTCGGGTTTGGATTTGGATATCACATATATGCGAACTGATCCTACCTGTTAACATCCCATGATGTATTTGCTCAAGTTAAATCATTTAATTCATATATTGCTATTTGTGAAAAACTTAAAATCAAATAATCAAAATCAAAGATAAACTTATAATAATAAAAAATTATGTATAATATATAATTAAAAATGATTCAAATATTGATTTGAAGAACAGTATTGGATGCATACAAAAGTGTATGCAAATATTTGGTTTAAGTACTTGTGAATCTATTTATACTAACCTTTTACCACTGCCAAGCACGGGTATATAGGTCGTAGTTTATTTTTTTAATTTTAACATCAATTTATTGATAATTTAGTATTTATATTAATCAACTGATTATATTTTCTCACGAAAGTTCATCTTTTAAAATTTTTTATCTATTGGTAAATATTTTTTTGTTATTAATATGTGATTTTTTATTATGCAATTAAATTTAAATCAGATTTTTCGTATTTTGTATATCTTTCGTATGATGAAAAGAGATACTCGCTCCGTCCCAAAATACATGTCGCTTTGACTTTTTGCACGTAATTTGATGTGCAAATAAAACATACTTCTATACATTATTTTTGAAATTTATTTTTTCTCAACAAAAGTATAACATCCATATTTTTATTTAGAAAAAGAAAATTTGAAAAATAATATATAGACATATGTTTTATTGGCACCTCAAATTACATGAAAAAAGTTAAGGTGACATGTATTGTGGGACGGAGGAAGTATTTGGGTGTAAGAGATTAAAGTTAGAAAGGGTTACGTAATGGTTGGTGTTTGTATTGCAATAGAACACATTCGAGTTGAAAAGAGTTATCTGAAGGTGCTTGTTAAAGAAATATATTCAAAATTGGATATTTATAATTTTATTTTTAATGTCATTATAATTGTTTTTATAAAATATTATATGATAATATGTTGTCATCTCTAAGACTAAAACTATTTAACAATGTAAGAGTAATATGAGAGAGACTACCGAACAAAAAAATATAACCAAAATTTTGAACTACAAATTATATCCATGTTGACTATTATTATAGTATAATACAGACACATTATAGTTTTCACAAATCAATATATACACTTCCTCATTAAAAAAATTGAGTTATTATTTTATGTAGTTTTCACTTTTTTTTATATATGTCATTTTAAAGGATAATGAAACTCTTATTTAATCAATAGCACTATAACCCTTTCATATACAAATTACTTATTTAATTCATTGACCGAATTGGACCAGAAATATATATAAAGAGACATTAATAATTGGAAAAAAAAAAACAAAACATTTATATGGATATTGGTAGAATTTCCAATCAATCCGAAGGGCAGTAATAATTTTGGCAAATTAAAAAAAACAAGCAGAAATAACGGTACAAGTAAATTCCCTTCCCCTAGAGCTTAAGATCCAAATCCACAGCATTCTCTTCTTCATGCCCTATTGCAGGACCGCTTCTTGCTCCACCGGGTAGAGGAGCGGTGGGTGCAACAGAAGGCCCCAACAGATCAGGCACTTCAAAAAACCTGGAACTTCTGATGGCATGACCCCGTTGAGAGGCTGGTGGAGGAAGATTCAGGGAGGATCCTGCCGCAGGTCTAAGAGGTGTCAGAGCAGCTGATGCGGTAGCAGCCTGAGTTGCATACTCCTCTCTTCTCCTCTTGTTCTGAGGATTGATGCCCTGGTAGTGGGTCTCAGCCTGCCGCTTTTCCGCTTGACGCTGCTCCTTGTGAGCCTTTTGGTGCCCACCCAGGGCCTGGTGGGTAGAGAAGGTTATGTCACAATAAGCGCAACCATAAGTTGTTGCACTGGCCGGTGCTATGTTGCTGGTGGTATTCAGTGACGTTGAAGAATCGGCCGGTTGTGTCCTTCTAATGGAGGAAGAGGACGAGAAGATAGAGAAGGAATTAGACATTTTTTGGTGCAGCTAGAGATGTGTTCGGCTCAAATGATGTTTGTGTTTGTAAGAATACCTTTAAATACATAACTATGTCATATTAAGTGTATCTTATGTATTTATTAGTAATGTAATTTATTACAAGATACTGGATTTACAAATCTTGTATCTAAAATCTCTTTAATCGGATATTATATCAAAAAAATATCTACATTAATTTTATATATAAAAAAATCTATTGGATACGATTTTTATTCATTCTAACTAATTAATTTTATGCATGCACTTAATTTCCTAAAATCTTAATGATGAGTTTGCTAGAGACTACTCGGATAAATTTGTCAAACAAACAAAATAAGAGTATACCTCTTTAAATATATGATTTTCTCGTAATATGAAATATTCTTCACAATTTTCATTATTAATGTAATTTCATACAAGATATCGTATAAAATCCAAGTATACTCTTATTTTGTTAACTAATTTATCACATACGCAAGATTTTTTTTTTTAACTAATTTATTTTTTCCGGTCATTCTAGTTTCCTTTTGTATATATGGTGGTGAACATTATATGCAAATTTATCATATGCTATGTAGATTTTGGAGTTGGGCTTTTTGGACTACACATATATTGGAGTCTTAATTTGAAGACCCAATATACTTTCTTAATTTAAAATTCTACATTAACTACGGTGTACATGTCCTGATTGTATAATAGTACATACGCTTTAGTCTCTCTTTTTCCACCCATCTAAAGTCTGTTACCGGTCAACTATTCCTGCAGTTTTTATCCTAACCCAAACTAAGAAGCTATTAATATAAACACGGCAGAAAAGAATGTGGGACTAGAAAATGGACATATGGGGATTAACTTCTTGGATCATTTGGAGTACTACAAAAATGAGTTCACCTACGGGGGCTTCATCATCTTTTTAATTCATCATTTACAGAACAACCGGAAAACTATAATCTCAAAAGAAAATCATTGTGGAACAACTCTGAAATTGATTCACCATTTGCAGAACAACCGAAAAAGTATAATCTAGAATGAAAATCATTGTGGAACAACTCAGGAATAAATTTAAGGACAACTACAAGAAGCAGAAGAGGTAAGCATAGAAAAAGATGACCTTTATGTCTCATTCACTATATGACCTTGGCATCTCATAATTAGCCCCAAAATCCATTCACGTAAATTCCAGATAATTGTCACCAACTGGATTTCTGCACACCCATCCCATTGAGTTTAGACATTCTGAGCTAGAACTTTTAGGTATGTTAGTCTGCGGAAGGAGTTTCTCCTCTTTAGTAGGATTTTAATCTGTTGCAATAGGAATCTGGATTTGCAGGACCTCGAACAGTGATGTTCCAGTGGCTTCATTTGCCAGGAGATCCTATGATGCTAGACTCTGTCCGAACCTTACACCGTATAATAATAAATATAGAACATATAAGGAAGCATAATATACACAGCATTAACAAAAATAAAAGGCCAACCGTTAGATTTGAAGGAAATGGACGGACCAGATGGAGGACTCCAATACTCGAAATAATATTGATCTCCACAGAACTTACAGAACTTGAGCCAGAGATTTTATGATTGGAACAACTTATGTTGATGATTAAAATTAATACATAGTTCTTTATTCTTTTACAAAAGCATCATATATTTATAGTTAAATTTAATATTTGAAAGATTTCAAAAGGTAATAGAGCTAAAAAAATCAAATCACCCATATTCATTAAATATAATAATAATTCCTAGTGTTATACGTTCTTTCAAATTGATAGAAAAATGCTCATAATCAGTCGCACAACTTTTAACCAACAAGGTACAATCATAATCAGCTTTAAATCAAGTTGATGGATGTTAATTATTCAATCATACCACTTATAGCATATAAACTAGCCGATATTAATGCGCTAAAGCTTTAGAGTATGTACTTATAAGTGATCGTTAGGGTTGTTCTAGTTGATTAGGCTACATTCTGTCTTATATTAATGTATATATGTTGTTACATATTTGATGATGTCACAGGTATCTAACTTGTTTAGTGTGCAGAAGCAAATATCAGAGTTTAGCTGGAAATCAGAGTTTAACGACTGACAGCTGGATCAGAGTTTAAGCAATGATCAGAGTTTGCAGGCGGCTGATTTTCAGGAGCATATCTGACTAAATAAGGAAGATAAATATCAAGAGAGATTGTGCAGATCAGGACAGCAGAAGGATAGCTACTGATTAGATTATTTTAGGAAGCAGATAATTATAAATCAATCAGTAGATATCATGTAACTGTGTATATAAACACAGCTTAGGGTTTACTCTAGATGAGTTATCAATTGAATATCATTCGTGTAACCTAGCAGCTCTTAGTGATAAGATATAAATCACTAAGAGATTTTTTGTAAGCTACTGTGATTTGTGAATAAGAGTTTATTGAGTTATTCTCTTATACTTGTGTTTGTCTTGGATTGTGTTCACTATATTATCTTATATAGTGAGTTTATTCGGCCTAACAAGTGGTATCAGAGCCAGCTCTGTTGATATACCTACAGTGAGATCTTAATCACACAATCATGTCTGAGAAATCACAAAACAGTAGATATGAGTCTCTTAGGGTTCCGGTCCTCAGGGCATCTGAATATTCTGTCTGGAAAGTAAGAATGATCATGTTTCTGGAATCTACAGATCCAGAATATCTGGATAGAATTTATGATGGTCCACACATGCCAACAAAGCTCTCTGTTGCAGTGGGAGATGAACCCCAGAAGATGATTCCTAAAGAAAAGAAGGACTATACTCCAGAGGACATCTCATCTATCAGTAAAGATGCAAAGGTGAAGCATCTGTTGCATAGTGCTCTGGACAATGCTATGTCCAATAGAGTAATTGGGTGCAAAACTGCAAAAGAGATATGGGATGCTTTGGAAGTCAGATGTCAAGGAACCAAAGCCATCAAAAAGAACAGAAGAACCATACTTACTCAAGAGTATGAACACTTTGATTCAAAATCTGGTGAATCACTGACTGACCTTTATGATAGGTTTGTCAAGCTGCTGAATGACTTGTCTCTTGTGGACAAAGAATATGATTTGGAAGATTCAAATCTCAAATTTCTGCTTGCTCTTCCTGAAAAGTGGGATTTGAAAGTAACCACTATAAGAGACAATCATGATCTTGAAGAGATGTCTCTGGATGAAATCTTTGGAAGGTTGAAAACTCATGAACTTGAAATGGAGCAAAGGAGCAAACGACATGGTGGGAAACCCAAACCAGTTGCTCTAAAAGTTCAAGAAGATTCAACTGTGAAAAGCAAAGGAAAAGCTCATGTCAAAAAGTCTGATACTGAGTCATCAAACTCTGATGATGACTCAAACTCCGATATACTATCAGACTCTGATGATAGTGATACTGAGATGATGCAGTTGGCAGCACTGATGGTGAAAAGCTTCAAGAAGATGGCTTATAAGAACTTCAACAAAGGGAAGAAGTTCTCAAAGAAAGACAGAAACTCTGATAGGAAGATCTTCAAAAAGAATGAAGGCAAAGAAGAAAAATCTGGAAAATCTGATAAGTCTAAATACACCTGCTTCAATTGTGGAGAGAAAGGCCATTTTGCAACTGAGTGCAAGAAAGCTAAGAAAGAAAAGGAACAGGCCTTTATCACAAAGAAGGGGAGCTGGGCAGACTCATCAGAATCAGAGGAAGAAGTCAACTATGCCTTGATGGCAAACATGGACAACAGCACTGAGACTATTGAAACCAAGGTACCTCATTCCACTCTTGCTTTTGATACTGAGGATATAACTGAGTTAAGACTGTTTCTTAAAACTCTGCATGTTAGTTATAGAGATCAGACTTTAGAAAATGACAGACTAAAATCTGAGATCTTGGATGTTAAGAAAAGGAATGATTATCTTGAAAAGGAACTAGTTCAAATGCTAGAAGTTCAGAAGGAAAGAGATGACTCTATCTTTGTTAGAAATGAACTCTTAAAGAAAAATGCTTCTCTTGAATCAGAACTTGTAAAGGAAAGAGAGATAATCAGAACTTGGACTAACTCAGGGAAGACTACTCAGAATATCTTAGAAAGTGGAAACTGGAAGAAAGGGTTAGGTTACTCTGATAAAAATGAAGCTGAGTCTTATAAACAAGAAACCATTAAAATTGAAAAACCTAAGGTAGTTCCTGTAAGATTTGTTGCAGAATCAAAGACTCAGGACAAATCAAAGACTGATACACCTAAACAAGTTAATATTGGTTTGATGACTCAGAAACAGCTTAAGCATAAACTCAAGGAGGTTAAGAAAGAAAACAGGATTAAGGAACCTAGGAAAAATAGGAATGGAAAGGTTGGAATAAACAAAAGCAACAATTACATGCCTGTTCCAAATGCTCCTAGGAAAACTTGTCATAATTGTGGTAATCCTAATCATCTTGCTTCTTTTTGCAGGAAAAATAAGGACATAAATGCTATATCTCCAAAATCAGAAGTTAAGACTAGGAATACTAGATTTAGACCAGAGAATCTCTGTTTTCATTGTGGTAGTTTATGGCATTCCATTTAAACTTGTAAGGAATACAATAGTTTATATTATGATTATTATGAATTAAAACCTTCTTTGAGGAAAAAGATTGATTCTCCTAGTTCAGCATCTGCAAAAAAGTCTGTTAACACAAACTCTGATATAAACTCTGATAAATCTTCCGCTGCTAGTGTTAACAAACTTAACAAGAACAAAGGATCCAAGCAAGTCTGGGTCCTTAAAACTAATCATTAGTTGTGTATGTGATTGCAGGGCAACAGGAAAAACATCCTAGTTCTGGACAGTGGATGCTCAGGACATATGACAGGAAATAAAGCCCTGCTATCAGACTTTGTGGAGAAGGCTGGCCCAAATGTTTCTTATGGAGATGGCAACATAGGGAAAACTTTGGGATATGGCAATATCAATCTTGGAAATGTCATTATTCAATCTGTAGCTCTTGTCTCAGGACTTAAGCACAATCTGCTGAGCATAAGTCAAATCTGTGACAGAGGATATCATGTCAATTTCCTAGAAGAACACTGTGAGATCATTAGCAAAAGAATTGGAAAAATTGTTCTGAGAGGATACAGACATGGAAACATCTATGAAGCTAAGCTATCTTTAAACTCTGAAAGCTCTGCAATCTGTCTACTTGGCAGAGCTAGTATTGAAGAAAGCTGGAACTGGCACAAGAAATTATCTCACCTAAACTTCAATAATATGAATGAGCTTGTGAAGAAAGATCTTGTGAAAGGACTTCCAAAATCAGTTTTTACTCCAGATGGACTCTGTGATTCCTGTCAGAAAGCAAAACAGAGGAAATCTTCCTTCAAAAGTAAAACCGAGTCCTCAATTCTTGAGCCATATCATCTGCTGCATGTTGATCTTTTTGGACCAGTAAATATAATGTCCATTGCAAAGAAGAGATATACTCTGGTTATTGTTGATGAATTTACCAAATATACATGGGTATATTTTCTACACAGCAAGGATGAGACACCATCTTTATTGATTGAGCATGTCAGACAGTTGAACAAAATCTCTAAAGATGCAGTAAAGATCATCAGAAGTGATAATGGCACTGAGTTCAAGAATTTTAAAATGGAGGAGTTCTGTAAAGCAAATGGCATTAAACAGGAATTTTCAGCACCTGGAACACCTCAACAAAATGGTGTTGTTGAAAGAAAGAACAGAACTCTTATTGAAGCTGCTAGAACCATGTTGGAGGAAGCAAAGTTACCAACCTACTTCTGGGCTGAGGCTGTGCAGTCTGCCTGTTTCACACAGAATGCAACTCTGATTAACAAACATGGGAAAACTCCATTTGAAATGGTTAAAGGCAGAAAACCAAATCTCAAATACTTCCATATTTTTGGATGTAAATGTTTTGTTCTGAAAAATCATCCTGAACAGCTAACCAAATTTGATTTAAAAGCTGATGAAGGAATTTTTGTTGGTTATCCTTTATCAACAAAAGCCTTCAGAGTTTACAATCTGAGAACAAGGGTAATCATGGAATCCATTCATGTGTCATTTGATGATAAGAAAATTACTGGAATGGAAGATTTTGAAGATCATGAGCAACTGAGATTTGAAGATGAAGATGCATTCTCTGATTCCATAAACTCTGACTCTGAGACAATATCAGAGCATGTCACTTCTACTCACCAACCTCAAGCACATGTTGAGGGGGAGCACCTTCAAGATGAAAATCTGGATGAAAATGTTGCAGACTCGGCAGAAAACACAAACTCTGATTCTGACTCCTCAAACTCTGATCACTCTGCATCAGAAAATCAGGAGGACACATCTTCAGGGGGAGCATCAGAAACTCAGAATGCTCATGGAGATAGCATGAATAATGGGGGAGAGGCATCAGAGAACCACAATGATACTGGCATGGATTATGGGGGAGGGTCTAGTTCCAGGAATCAACTGCCACATGAAAGAAAATGGACAAAGTCTCATACACCAGATCTGATTATTGGAGATCCAGATGCTGGAGTACAAACCAGAACTGCAACAGCAAATGAGTGTTTATTCCATTCATTTTTATCTCAGACAGAACCAAAGAAAGTGGAAGAAGCTTTAAAGGATGCAGACTGGGTAACAGCAATGCAGGAGGAGTTAAATGAATTTGAGAGAAATAAAGTCTGGACACTTGTACCAAGACCAAAGAACAGATCAATAGTTGGTACTAAGTGGGTTTTCAGAAACAAAACAGACAGTGATGGTGTAATTACAAGAAACAAAGCCAGACTGGTAGCTAAGGGATATTCTCAACAAGAAGGAATTGACTATGATGAGACCTTTGCCCCAATTGCCAGATTGGAAGCAATCAGAATTTTCTTGGCTTATGCAGCACACAAGAAATTCAGAGTTTACCAGATGGATGTAAAAAGTGCTTTTCTCAATGGGGAGCTGGAGGAAGAGGTATATGTTGAACAACCTCCAGGATTTGTGGACACAAAATTTCCAGATCATGTCTACAGATTGGATAAAGCACTGTATGGACTAAAGCAAGCACCAAGAGCATGGTATGAAACTCTGGCTCAATTTCTTTTGGACAGTGGTTTCAACAGAGGTACAATTGATAAAACTCTATTTTATCTCAACCATAGTAATGATCTGCTATTAGTTCAAGTCTATGTAGATGATATCATTTTTGGGTCTACTAATTCTAAACTCTGTGAGAGATTCTCAAAGCTTATGCAGTCCAGATATCAGATGAGCATGATGGGAGAAATGAGCTATTTTTTGGGACTTCAAGTCAAACAGACTGATGAGGGTATTTTCATTAATCAGTCTAAATATACCAGGAACCTGCTAAAGAAATTTGGCATGCAGGATAGCTCAGCTGCTACCACACCAATGGCAACTGCCACTAAGTTAGATAAAGACACTGGTTCACCAGTAGAGATTACTAACTATAGAGGTATGATAGGTTCACTACTGTATCTGACTGCTAGTAGACCTGATATCATGTTTGCAACCTGTCTCTATGCAAGATTTCAAGCAGATCCAAGAGAGCCACACCTTGTAGCAGTCAAAAGGATCTTCAAATATCTCAAAGGAACAGTTGAGATGGGACTCTGGTATCCCAGAGAATCAGACTTTACACTGATTGGTTACTCTGATGCAGATTTTGCAGGATGCAAAATAGACAGAAAAAGTACAAGTGGGAGCTGTCAATTTCTAGGAGGAAGATTAGTTTCTTGGTTCAGTAAGAAACAAAAATCTATCTCCACATCCACTGCAGAAGCAGAGTATATTGCTGCAGGAAGCTGCTGTGCTCAGATTTTATGGATGAAGAATCAACTACTGGACTATGGGTTAACTCTGACTCAAATTCCTATTTATTGTGATAACCAAAGTGCTATTGCTATGACAGGAAATCCAGTACAGCATTCCATGACCAAGCATATCAGCATAAGGTATCATTTTATCAGAGAACATGTGATGGAAGGAACAGTAGAGCTTCACTTTGTTCCAACAGATCAGCAGTTGGCAGATATCTTCACCAAACCTCTGGCTGAAGCAACATTTACAAGGCTTGTAAACGAATTAGGGATGATCTCTGGTCCTCTCTAAACTCTGATACATTGCATGATACTATATCTGTTAGTATTTGTTATTATGAACATGATCTACAACTGCATCTGTTATTCTCTGATCTAGACTCTGATGATTATACTCTGATTTGATAAACTCTGATATTTAAACTCTGACCCGACAAACTCTGATGACTTGAATTTTTCATGATGAAAGATACTCCTGTGAAGAATATGTTGCACTTAACTGAATGTAGTCATTAGCCTCTCTAAAGTCTGAATTTTGTGATATTACAGCTGTGGAAATCTTTAGCACACAACACATGAGTTAATTTTGTCACCTAGACTGTCTTACTTCTTAAATATTAGATATGTACTCAGAAAAGAATCTGCTTTCCTCCTCTTATGAGCTAAGAGTTAATAAACTTCAGTTATGGATCCTCAAGATATTTCTTCTCGAAAAAAAAAATAAATAAATAAATAAAATAAAATAAAATAATAATCATCTCAGGTACTCCTTTGAGATCTTAGAAAATTTGTGAAAGGAAAGATCCAAGTGCACTGCTGGTATTAAGCAAATGCATCGAAAATTAAGTTAATTTTTGGGGACTTTTCACATTCTCTGATTACTGGAGAAATACTCTGAGCAAACAAAAGTCTGATAAAGGTTATGACTCACTTACCATGAGAAGTTCCCTTTTCAAAAGACAAATGTTGTTCAAAAGAGAAGAAATTGTATACTCTGATCCATTTTGTAAGAAACTCGGCTTATGAGATGATTAAAACAGTTTCTAAATATCTGATTCTTTCTAATATTATTTAAGAAATTTGACAATCTCTGTGACATTAGAATATTCATGTTAACACACACCTCACTCCACTTCTGTGATTAACAATTCTTCTTGGCTTCGAGTAATTTTTGACTAGAGTTCAATAAATATTTGCAAACTCTGAGGTGCAAGTGTCATTTAGACCTTGAATATTTATCTCTCATCATTACAAGATTCTATGATCACTCTTTGATTTGTCATTTTATAAGTCATTTATTTAAACTCTGGTCAATGGTCAGTTTCTGATCGAAGTCCGAGTTAAAATAAATATTTTGGTCAAGATAATATTAGTTTTTATTATCAAACGGTAGAAAAACCATTTGTATTCCTGAGTGGAGAAAAACACGGTAAATAATTGTGTTTTATTGGTAAATGGTGCACAGTTGTTCAGATTCACACGCCACTCATAATTACTTCTCCACTACCAAGTTTTTTTACCGTTCAGAACCTGCCACGTGTCCCACTAACGCAGAAATCAGATTTTCGTATATACACTCGTATATATATCGATTTTGAATTTTTAACTCTTCACTTTTCACACACGATTTTTACTCTCTCTCTCTCTCAAACCCTCTTCTCATTTTCTCTCAAACATTTTGTCAAACAACATACCTGCATAACCTCAAACTCTCATTTTCTTTTCAAAAATCATGTCGACAACTGCTTTCGAGTTCAATGGAGCAAAGTTTGTCACCAACAATTACTCAGCCATTCTGGACAACGATGAAGCACCCAAGGAGTTTCATCTTATTCAAGATTTCTTGGCTCACAGTGAGCTGATGTATGCTCTGACTCAGCCATAGCTAATCTCTCCTTCTCAAGTTCTCACCCTCTGGAGATCAGCAAATTACGATGATGGAGGTGAAAATGGTTCTCCATCTCTCACCTGTAATTATGAAGGCCAAGAGTATGCTATCTCACCAGCAACCATTAGGAAGGCTCTTCATCTTCCTGAAGAAAAGAAATATGATGCTTCAGTACCCACTCAGACTTTGCGTGACATGATGATCTTTCTTGGGTATTCTGCAAGCACAGACAAAATGGGGGAACTTAAGCGTCCACACCTCTGCAAGGAGTGGAGCTTCTTCTATGACTGCATAACCAGGGCTTTTGGTAACAAATGCAGCAACTTTGATGCCATTCCCATCTTCAGTCAGCAGATTGGGTATTTTCTAATCCACAATCTCAAATTTGATATTGCCACATGTATATTGAGATTTATTGGTGATAGGAGAAAAGAAAATATGAATATTGTCTATTATTCAAGATTTTGTCAGCTTATATTTTCTTATGGCTTCCCTGATGTGCCCCTTCCTGAAAATGGAAATGAACTCCCATTTAAGATCACCAAAAGAGCTTTTACTGATCTGATTAAGAAGGATAGTAAGAAGAATACTGTACCTGTATTGGCTATTCCTGTGACTGTACAGGATAAACTGAAGATAGCTTTACCTGACAAGTATGAAGCCTTATTCTCTGATGAGAATATCCCACAGCCTCCATCTCCTGCTCATGATCCAATAGCAAAATTTGATCCCAAACCAACCTCTGGTTCTTCTCAACAAGGACCAGTTGAAAAATCTTCACCAAAAAGGATACTCAGATCTACCAAATCCCCAACCAAACCCTCCCCTCCTCCCAGAAAAAGAAGATTCCTACAGAAAATTTCAGATTCTGAATCAGAAGAAGACATTCCTCCTCCTCCACCGGCAAAGAGACTGAGAAAGAAAATAAAGCCAACCTCTATTACTGATCTGACTGTGGAACCACCACAATCAGAGGATCCTGAACAAGCTTTGATTCCATTCTCTGATCAATCTGCAGAGCCACTATTGATTGAGCCTATTTATGCACTGCCACTTGATACTGCTGCAGCTGACAAACAACTGTCAGAGTCCACCTCTGATCACAATGATCAGCCTGAAGGAACAAAGTCTGTTAAAGAGAAAGTTGCAGCTGATACTGATATATCAGAAAAACCCTCTGATGCTCCTAGTAAATCAGAGGATGCACAAATAGACATGGTCCTCCAGTTAATCCAAGATTCTCTGGTTCAACCTGATGATATTGTTGCAGCTCCTGCTCAGGAGATTCCCATGGCAGAAAACTCTGAGGCAGCTACTGAAGCTCTAGAGTCACATACTCTGAGTATTTTTCTTGCAGACATTGATGATGATGAAGGCACAGAAGTCACATCAACCCCCATTCAAGCTCCTGGTATACACTCACTAATCTCTGAGCCAGTCAGAGAAACTACACCAGAAAGGGTTGATTCCCCAGTTAAGGCACTGTCACCAGTCAGGGAATCCACTCCTTTTATAGCTCCTGCAGTTCCAAGTTCTCCAATTCCATTCTCTGAGCCTGTCAGAAGGAAAATTTGCCACTTGTCTTATAATAGCAGGATGTGCAGAACCACATCACCTTCTGTTGAAGACAGACTTACCTCTATTGAAGCAACTCAGGCTTCAATGAATTATACTCTGGCAGATTTGAGTGCTTCTGTGGCACAGCTGGTACAGGTTCTCACCTCTGCTGATGTCAAAAAGGGGGAGAAAACATCCAAAGACAAATGCAAACCTGATCAGCAAATAAAAAGGAAAAAGCCAGATGATGATAAGGAAGAAAAAGGGGAGATGAACAAACAGCAAAAGCTGCTGCAAATTAAAGAAACAAAGAAGAACAGTAGAGAAGCAGCAAGCTCTGAGAGACCACCTAGAGAATCTCAAAAACACAAATCTATGGAATTGACTGTTGTAACTCAAGCTCAGAGTATAAGTAAAGCAGTCAGAGATTCAGATGCTATATCTAAAGAGATAGATCTTGTGAACTCTGAAGTGGAAAAGAAGAAAGAAAAATTGGTTGCTGAAGCTGAAAAGCTGATTGAAGCTGGAGACCCTGAGTCTCAGAAATTTTGTCAAACTCTGAAGTTCAGAGGCAAAGAAACCACTCTCTTCTATAAATCTCCTTCCTTGCAAGCAATTGATGAAGCCATGGCAAGGAAAATCTTTGAAAAAGAAAATCCAGGAGTAGATATTGAGGCCATCAGACTTGAAGAAGAAAGATTGGCTGCTGAGAAGAAGAAGATCAGCAAAACAAAATCCGATGAGCAAAGACAGATTACAGATTCCTCTCAGAAACAGAAGATTCCAAAGCAAAAGGGAATAGTAATAAGTGAGGTGAATTACACTGACATCAATAGACCAAGAACCAGATCTCAAACTCAAACTCTGCCTGAGTCTGACTCAAAAGACAAAGGTAAGAAACCAGTTGATATAGTTCCTTCAGTTCCTACTATGCCAAAGAAATCAGTAATTACATTAGCACCAGAGAATCCTACAAAGAGGATGGTCAAACTGAGCAAGAGTGTGCATGTAATGGCAAATGTATCTGAGCAACCAGAAGAAAAGGAAGTTGGATTGGTCAGAAGAAGAAGAAAAGGTGAATCCAAATCAATTCCTGAGATAACTTTAACCTCTGACAATGCTCAAGTTAAAGCTCCAATAACTGAAGAAAAGGTTGAAGATACTAAAGCTTCTTGGTTGAAGTTAAACTCTGAGAAGACTCAAGATGATCAGAAGAAAAAGAGTTTATATGGGAGTCTTGGTACAAATTTATACAAGGAAAGCCCAATGCTCACCAGAGTAAGAACTCATGGCACCAGAGGAAAAGAAGCTTATGACACAACTGGTCTTGGTCACAGAAAAGAAAAGATTCAAACAGGCTCAGCAACTACTTTCAGAGATCCTTATCCTCTGACTGAAAAAGTAGGAGAAGCTGTTACACAGAAGGATCTTGATAAAGTTGAGTCAGTACAGGTTTTGATGGACACTCATGATGGGCCAGAAGATAAAGAAAAGATTGCTATATTTCTAGAATCTGGCAGAGTGTATAGAATATCAGAAGCTGATTTATTGCTGAAATCTCTGAGAGAGCTGGAACATTTTCACTATATGTTGGAGATCAAGAATGAAGCAACTCGGAGGTGGTCAGATCTGATGAAGAAAACAATTAGTGAAAAGAGAAGATTCTATGGAATAAAGTCTGATGATGAATATATTCCACAAATAGCTCAAGATGATGGTTCTGAAATTAGCATGGAAAAGAATAGTTCTGTGATGGAGACTATTGCAAACACCAGAATTTTGGGTTATAATAATGAAGCAGACAGGCCTAGAGTCATTCAGCTTGGAGAAGCAATGAAGAGAAGCAAGGCTAATGCCTTGAGATCAGCTATATACCAGACAGGAGATGAAGATGAAGAGTTAAAAACTGTCAAAGCTCAAATGATACAAACTCTGAAACAAATTGAAGAAGATCTGATTACCAAGTTTGTTAAAGAGAGCTATGGATATAGACTGATTGGATAATTAGTTCTGCTATGTTCTGTAAGTTGAAATTAGTTCTGCCTACTCTGTAAGTGTTAATTTATTTATGCAGATTAGTTACTTCATGCATTTGTCCTTGATTGTTTTTGACATCATCAGTAAATATATAGAACTTGTTCATTCTGTCTAATGCACAAGTTGGGGGAGATTGTTACATATTTGATGATGTCACAGGTATCTAACTTGTTTAGTGTGCAGAAGCAAATATCAGAGTTTAGCTGGAAATCAGAGTTTAACGACTGACAGCTGGATCAGAGTTTAAGCAATGATCAGAGTTTGCAGGCGGCTGATTTTCAGGAGCATATCTGACTAAATAAGGAAGATAAATATCAAGAGAGATTGTGCAGATCAGGACAGCAGAAGGATAGCTACTGATTAGATTATTTTAGGAAGCAGATAATTATAAATCAATCAGTAGATATCATGTAACTGTGTATATAAACACAGCTTAGGGTTTACTCTAGATGAGTTATCAATTGAATATCATTCGTGTAACCTAGCAGCTCTTAGTGATAAGATATAAATCACTAAGAGATTATTTGTAAGCTACTGTGATTTGTGAATAAGAGTTTATTGAGTTATTCTCTTATACTTGTGTTTGTCTTGGATTGTGTTCACTATATTATCTTATATAGTGAGTTTATTCGGCCTAACATATGTGTGTGTATGTATGTGTGTCTATATATATATATATATATATATATATATATATATATATATATATGGAAAGACTCGTTTAGGTTTTCATTGAGACCAAGTCTAATTTTCCCATGTACGTGTAAATTTCCTTGTAGGATGAGAAGTCTTGAAAATCATCCCTTTATAGAATCTAATCCGGTTTTTAATTAGCCATTTACTTAGTCAATTATTTATCCATAAATTTCAAAATTAATTAGTGCTTGGCGGGCCTAATTCATTAACCGCGCTTGTATTTGCACGGATCGAGGTCATATCTAATTTTTGCATTTATTGTGTCTTCTAGGGTATTTTTTTGGCCCTTATCGTTTTGCTCCCAACTTTCTGGAAACATTTTGAAATTATCGCGGATGTTTTTGTTCTTCGGTTATTTCTATTCCTCCTTTTGTTTTTCGGACCAAAGTTTGCATTTCCGACCTCTGTAGTTTGTAGGAAATAAAGAGAGTTGGTCGGTTTTCACCTCATAATCGATCACCGACCGACCAATTGTGTTGTTCTTTAAAACATGGTCATAAATAACTGATCGATAGAAAATGAAACTTTGAACCGACCGACGACCGACCGCTATCTTCTAGATTTATTATTACCATACTTGGTCGGAAATTACCAAAATTGGACAGTTTTCAAGGGAGTAAATTTCAGAAACGGCAGTATTTACATTATAAACTATACCATATCCTTGTTATTTTACCAAACCAACAATGCACAAACAATCACAAATTTCAAACCCAAAACAAAAAAGCAATATCCATTAATTTACTAAGACATAATTTAAAAGTTAACAAGCATTTATATACAGGGATAGGATCAAATAAAAACTTTTTTAAGTTACAAACTTACAAACTTTTTTTATTCTCCCATCGAGTTAATCCTTAGTTATATAAAGTATTCATGTTGAAAATTCTTTAAAAAACATCACAATTTTTAAATATAACGCATAAATAAATTGCGCATTCAACACATTTGTAACTGGGGTTCAACATCGAATGTAGAACACTAATTATCATTAGGTTGAATATATCTATAAAGATACTTAAACTATACCTCTATGGTTTGGGTGGGGTTTAGAAATATAAATATTAGTTATATAATATGTTTAACTTAGTTCTTACATTCAAAAATTAGTTTATGTACTTCTCCAACACAGTTTCAATCGATGTTCAACAAAATATGTTAGAAAATGTTGAACTCAAATTATATATATGTTGAATGCAGAAAATTTGTAAGTTTGTAAGTTTGTACCAGAACCCACCCCTATATATATATATATATATATATATATATATATATATATATATATATATATATATATATATATATATATATATATATATATATATATATATATCCCTTTAACAAAACGATCCAAACCATGCAAATACACTTTACAACTAATCAACAGTAGTTAGTTAGGTCTCGGTTAACAAAAGCAACATTTTAACAATTCATCATCCCCATAAATATTCATCATCCCCATAAATAATCATCATCCCCACCAATGTTGTTCTCAGAACTTTCACCATTAGTAACATCCTTATTTTCCTGCAAAAATTCATCATTTGTCATTATGTCCTACTACATAAAATACAAACACACAAATATTCACTAATATATCATTTCCAATTTACATTTGTACCATTTACATAAATCATACACTATATCATCTTAATTCACTATTTGTGTGTGTGGGCGCGCGCCGGTGCTTGTGTCAATCTATATGCACAATAAAGTAGAAAATTTAGTAGAAATTACAAAACTACGTGCACATAACATTACATCTATGATAATACTTATATAGACCGGAAACATATAAACCGCACAAATATATATATATATACTTATCTACGTACAGCTTGGGTTCCAGCCTCGTATTTGTTGCAAATGTCGGTCATGATTGTCGTGACAACGTTCACAACCTCTTTAAAGAAAATGGAGTTGAAGCTGCCTCTAGTCTCCGGATTAGAAACTTCGAGAAGGTTCCTAGCAAGACCTTCTAGCTCTGCATTATCCAACTGTGGATGGAAATGACCGGGGATTGCTTGTACATTAGTGAGAGCATGGGGAACGCCTTGCACAAATAGAAGGTCAGGTATATTTGAGCGGTTGGGGACAGAGGATGAGGAACTTGCACCTCACCTAGTCTTTTCTCTAAAACGGTGAGCCAAATTTCAACTGTGTGTTTGCAGGGACGGTTGAGAATCGAACAAGTCGATTCTTTTTTGGCTTGTTTGTGCGGTCGATCCTTTTTTGGCTTGTTTGTGCGGTCTGTTGTTCTTTGCATCCACCTCTCTATGGCTCAGAGAAATCTGAGCGAGGAGTTAGGTCAACTCTGAATTCATTTATCTGAATCTGTAATGTACTTTGATATTGTGGTTTGTTTTTGAACTATGAAGTACTCTGTAATGTTATTATGGAGTATACCATGGAACGTAATATTTAAATTCATGTTGCTTAATTATTTACATTCTATTTTGATTCCAATTTCCAATGTAGGTGTTTTTGTAGTTCAATTATCAGCTAATTCTTTTTTTTGCACAAAGTCGAGTTTCCGACATCCGTAAGATCGGTTTTTGTTTTTCAAATCTGTTCGGATTTGGACCGGGTTTGGGTTTGGTGAAAATTTTCGGGTTTGGATTTGGATATCACATATATGCGAACTGATCCTACCTGTTAACATCCCATGATGTATTTGCTCAAGTTAAATCATTTAATTCATATATTGCTATTTGTGAAAAACTTAAAATCAAATAATCAAAATCAAAGATAAACTTATAATAATAAAAAATTATGTATAATATATGAAACAACCCGGGTCAAATCCCGAGCCTTTTTCGAAAATCGGGTCAAGTCCCGAAATCCGAATCCGAAAATAAGCCTAAATATACTGGCCCAACTGCAACAACTTGGGTAATCCACAAGCCCACCACAGGCCCCCAAAAGATCATGATTTGTTGGTGCAATTGGTAGTAGTACTTATGCTTATAAACTGAACTAAAGTCTCCACACGACTCGATGTGGGACTGGGGTGTTACAAACTCCCCCACTTAAATTCCTGACGTCCTCGTCAGGCCGAAACGGATAGCCCATAGGCCCAGATCGAACCTCCCTAGCCATTGTGGGATAATACCGGCTGGCTTCGTGTCCCCGCTTCCGGATCTCTGTCCATTGCGGGATAATACCACCAGCCTTCGTGTCCCCACCTCCGGCAACTTGACGAATCAAGCTTTCGAGAACCTGGCTCTGATACCATATGAAACAACCCGGGTCAAATCCCGAGCCTTTTTCGAAAATCGGGTCAAGTCCCGAAATCCGAATCCGAAAATAAGCCTAAATATACTGGCCCAACTGCAACAACTTGGGTAATCCACAAGCCCGCCACAGGCCCCCAAAAGATCATGATTTGTTGGTGCAATTGGTAGTAGTACTTATGCTTATAAACTGAACTAAAGTCTCCACACGACTCGATGTGGGACTGGGGTGTTACAATATATAATTAAAAATGATTCAAATATTGATTTGAAGAACAGTATTGGATGCATACAAAAGTGTATGCAAATATTTGGTTTAAGTACTTGTGAATCTATTTATACTAACCTTTTACCACTGCCAAGCACGGGTATATAGGTCGTAGTTTATTTTTTTAATTTTAACATCAATTTATTGATAACTTAGTATTTATATTAATCAACTGATTATATTTTCTCACGAAAGTTCATCTTTTAAAATTTTTTATCTATTGGTAAATATTTTTTTGTTATTAATATGTGATATTTTATTATGCAATTAAATTTAAATCAGATTTTTCGTATTTTGTATATCTTTCGTATGATGAAAAAAGATACTCGCTCCGTCCCAAAATACATGTCGCTTTGACTTTTTGCACGTAATTTGATGTGCAAATAAAACATACTTCTATACATTATTTTTGAAATTTATTTTTTCTGAACAAAAGTATAACATCCATATTTTTATTCAGAAAAAGAAAATTTGAAAAATAATATATAGACATATGTTTTATTGGCACCTCAAATTACATTAAAAAAGTTAAGGTGACATGTATTGTGGGACGGAGGGAGTATTTGGGTGTAAGAGATTAAAGTTGGAAAGGGTTACGTAATGGTTGGTGTTTGTATTGCAATAGAACACATTCGAGTTGAAAAGAGTTATCTGAAGGTGCTTGTTAAAGAAATATATTCAAAATTGGATATTTATAATTTTACTTTTAATGTCATTATAATTGTTTTTATAAAATATTATATGATAATATGTTGTCATCTCTAAGACTAAAACTATTTAACAATGTAAGAGTAATATGAGAGAGACTACCGAACAAAAAAATATAACCAAAATTTTGAACTACAAATTATATCCATGTTGACTATTATTATAGTATAATACAGACACATTATAGTTTTCACAAATCAATATATACACTTCCTCATTAAAAAAATTGAGTTATTATTTTATGTAGTTTTCACTTTTTTTTATATATGTCATTTTAAAGGATAATGAAACTCTTATTTAATCAATAGCACTATAACTCTTTCATATACAAATTACTTATTTAATTCATTGACCGAATTGGACCAGAAATATATATAAAGAGACATTAATAATTGGAAAAAAAAAAACAAAACATTTATATGGATATTGGTAGAATTTCCAATCAATCCTAAGGGCAGTAATAATTTTGGCAAATTAAAAAAACAAGCAGAAATAACGGTACAAGTAAATTCCCTTCCCCTAGAGCTTAAGATCCAAATCCACAGCATTCTCTTCTTCATGCCCTATTGCAGGACCGCTTCTTGCTCCACCGGGTAGAGGAGCGGTGGGTGCAACAGAAGGCCCCAACAGATCAGGCACTTCAAAAAACCTGGAACTTCTGATGGCATGACCCCGTTGAGAGGCTGGTGGAGGAAGATTCAGGGAGGATCCTGCCGCAGGTCTAAGAGGTGTCAGAGCAGCTGATGCGGTAGCAGCCTGAGTTGCATACTCCTCTCTTCTCCTCTTGTTCTGAGGATTGATGCCCTGGTAGTGGGTCTCAGCCTGCCGCTTTTCCGCTTGACGCTGCTCCTTGTGAGCCTTTTGGTGCCCACCCAGGGCCTGGTGGGTAGAGAAGGTTATGTCACAATAAGCGCAACCATAAGTTGTTGCACTGGCCGGTGCTATGTTGCTGGTGGTATTCAGTGATGTTGAAGAATCGGCCGGTTGTGTCCTTCTAATGGAGGAAGAGGACGAGAAGATAGAGAAGGAATTAGACATTTTTTGGTGCAGCTAGAGATGTGTTCGGCTCAAATGATGTTTGTGTTTGTAAGAATACCTTTAAATACATAACTATGTCATATTAAGTGTATCTTATGTATTTATTACTAATGTAATTTATTACAAGATACTGGATTTACAAATCTTGTATCTAAAATCTCTTTAATCGGATATTATATCAAAAAAATATCTACATTAATTTTATATATAAAAAAATCTATTGGATACGATTTTTATTCATTCTAACTAATTAATTTTATGCATGCACTTAATTTCCTAAAATCTTAATGATGAGTTTGCTAGAGACTACTCGGATAAATTTGTCAAACAAACAAAATAAGAGTATACCTCTTTAAATATATGATTTTCTCGTAATATAAAATATTCTTCACAATTTTCATTATTAATGTAATTTCATACAAGATATCGTATAAAATCCAAATATACTCTTATTTTGTTAACTAATTTATCACATACGCAAGATTTTTTTTTTTTTAACTAATTTATTTTTTCCGGTCATTCTAGTTTCCTTTTGTATATATGGTGGTGAACATTATATGCAAATTTATCATATGCTATGTAGATTTTGGAGTTGGGCTTTTTGGACTACACATATATTGGAGTCTTAATTTGAAGACCCAATATACTTTCTTAATTTAAAATTCTACATTAACTACGGTGTACATGTCCTGATTGTATAATAGTACATACACTTTAGTATCTCTTTTTCCACCCATCTAAAGTCTGTTACCGGTCAACTATTCCTGCAGTTTTTATCCTAACCCAAACTAAGAAGCTATTAATATAAACACGGCAGAAAAGAATGTGGGACTAGAAAATGGACATATGGGGATTAACTTCTTGGATCATTTGGAGTACTACAAAAATGAGTTCACCTACGGGGGCTTCATCATCTTTTTAATTCATCATTTGCAGAACAAACGGAAAACTATAATCTCAAAAGAAAATCATTGTGGAACAACTCTGAAATTGATTCACCATTTGCAGAACAACCGAAAAAGTATAATCTAGAATGAAAATCATTGTGGAACAACTCAGGAATAAATTTAAGGACAACTACAAGAAGCAGAAGAGGTAAGCATAGAAAAAGATGACCTTTATGTCTCATTCACTATATGACCTTGGCATCTCATAATTAGCCCCAAAATCCATTCACGTAAATTCCAGATAATTGTCACCAACTGGATTTCTGCACACCCATCCCATTGAGTTTAGACATTCTGAGCTAGAACTTTTAGGTATGTTAGTCTGCGGAAGGAGTTTCTCCTCTTTAGTAGGATTTTAATCTGTTGCAATAGGAATCTGGATTTGCAGGACCTCGAACAGTGATGTTCCAGTGGCTTCATTTGCCAAGAGATCCTATGATGCTAGACTCTGTCCGAACCTTACACCGTATAATAATAAAGATAGAACATATAAGGAAGCATAATATACACAGCATTAACAAAAATAAAAGGCCAACCGTTAGATTTGAAGGAAATGGACGGACCAGATGGAGGACTCCAATACTCGAAATAATATTGATCTCCACAGAACTTACAGAACTTGAGCCAGAGATTTTATGATTGGAACAACTTATGTTGATGATTAAAATTAATACATAGTTCTTTATTCTTTTACAAAAGCATCATATATTTATAGTTAAATTTAATATTTGAAAGATTTCAAAAGGTAATAGAGCTAAAAAAATCAAATCACCTATATTCATTAAATATAATAATAATTCCTTGTGTTATACGTTCTTTCAAATTGATAGAAAAATGCTCATAATCAGTCGCACAACTTTTAACCAACAAGGTACAATCATAATCGGCTTTAAATCAAGTTCTCTAGATGGATGTTAATTATTCAATCATACCACTTATAGCATATAAACTAGCCGATATTAATGCGCTAAAGCTTTAGAGTATGTACTTATAAGTGATCGTTAGGGTTGTTCTAGTTGATTAGGCTACATTCTGTCTTATATTAATGTATATATGTGTGTGTATGTATGTGTGTCTATATATATATATATATATATATATATGGAAAGACTCGTTTAGGTTTTCATTGAGACCAAGTCTAATTTTCCCATGTACGTGTAAATTTCCTTGTAGGATGAGAAGTCTTGAAAATCAACCCTTTATAGAATCTAATCCGGTTTTTAATTAGCCATTTACTTAGTCAATTATTTATCCATAAATTTCAAAATTAATTAGTGCTTGGCGGGCTAATTCATTAACCGCGCTGTATTTGCACGGATCGAGGTCATATCTAATTTTTGCATTTATTGTGTCTTCTAGGGTATTTTTTTGGCCCTTATCGTTTTGCTCCCAACTTTCTGGAAACATTTTGAAATTATCGCGGATGTTTTTGTTCTTCGGTTATTTCTATTCCTCCTTTTGTTTTTCGGACCAAAGTTTGCATTTCCGACCTCTGTAGTTTGTAGGAAATAAAGAGAGTTGGTCGGTTTTCACCTCATAATCGATCACCGACCGACCAATTGTGTTGTTCTTTAAAACATGGTCATAAATAACTGATCGATAGAAAATGAAACTTTGAACTGACCGACGACCGACCGCTATCTTCTAGATTCATTATTACCATACTTGGTCGGAAATTACCAAAATTGGACAGTTTTCAAGGGAGTAAATTTCAGAAACGGCAGTATTTACATTATAAACTATACCATATCCTTGTTATTTTACCAAACCAACAATGCACAAACAATCACAAATTTCAAACCCAAAACAAAAAAGCAATATCCATTAATTTACTAAGACATAATTTAAAAGTTAACAAGCATTTATATACAGGGATAGGATCAAATAAAAACTTTTTTAATGTTAGATATAATTGATGATTACTAATGTTCTGAAAGTTTGTTTAAGAACAGGAGTGATCAGAGTTTAAGCTGGGAACTGATCAGGGTTTGCTAAAGTCTGATCAGAGTTTACAGAGTCAAGGCTCGTCAGAGTTTACACGTGGAAAGAACTCAGAAGCGGATATACTTCAAGGAAGGATAGAAGCAGAGGAGTGATTTGCTGACTATGGAAACCAAACAGAAAACAGTAGCAATCTTTGATTGATAGAATACATAGCTGATTTATAGGATATCAAATCAGAGATTGATTTTGTAACTGTGTATATATAAACACAGATTGGGGTTACTCTATAGGAGTTGAGTTATCGAGTATATTGTTTACAGAACCCTAGCAGCTCTTAGTGATAACATATAAATCACTAAGAGAGTTTTTGTAACCTACTTAGCATTGTGAATAAGAGTTTATTACGATTAATCTCTTATATTGTCGTGCTGTGTTAATTGATTGTGTTCACTATATTAATCTATATAGTGAGTTAATAGGACCTAACAAGTGGTATCAAAGCCAGCTCTGTTGATATACCTACAGTGAGATCTTAATCACACAGTCATGTCTGAGAAATCACAAAACAGTAGATATGAGTCACTTAGGGTTCCGGTCCTTAGGGCATCTGAATATCCAGTCTGGAAAGAGAGAATGATTATATTTCTGGACTCTGTAGATCCAGAATACTTAGACAGAATCTATGATGGACCACATATGCCCACCAAGCTCTCTGTTGGGATTGCAGATGAGCCTCAGAAGATGATTCCAAAAGACAAGAAAGATTATACCCCTGAGGACATCTTGTCAATAAGTAAAGACTCAAAAGTAAAACACCTTCTGCACAGTGCCCTTGATAATGCCATGTCTAATAGGGTGATTGGGTGCAAAACTGCAAAACAAATCTGGGATGCTTTGGAAACCAGATGTCAGGGAACTCAAGCCATCAAGAAAAACAGAAAAACCATTCTTACACAGGAATATGAGCACTTTGACTCAAAAACTGGTGAGTCTTTGACAGATCTGTATGACAGGTTTGTCAAACTGCTGAATGACTTATCTCTGGTAGACAAGGAGTATGATCTTGAAGATTCAAATCTTAAATTCCTTCTAGCACTTCCTGAAAAATGGGATTTGAAAGTCACTACCATAAGAGACAATCTTGATCTTGGAGAAATGTCTCTTGATGATGTTTTTGGAAGACTGAAGACTTATGAACTTGAGATGGAGCAGAGGAACAAACGTCATGGAGGCAAATCAAAGTCTGTTGCTCTAAAAGTTCAAGAGGAAGCTGCTAAGAACAAAGGGAAAGCTCATGTCACAAAGTCTGATACTGAGTCATCAAACTCTGATGATGACTCAAACTCTAATGTTCCCTCAGACTCTGAGGACAGTGATGATGAAATGATGCAGTTAGCAGCATTGATGGTTAAAAGCTTCAAAAAGATGGCTTACAAAAAGTTCAACAAAGGGAAAAGCTTCTCAAGGAAAGACAGAAACTCTGACAGAGTTTCTGATAAGAGAAACTTCAGGAAGAATGAGGGCAAGGAAGGAAAAGCTGGAAAAGCTGACAAATATACATGTTTCAACTGTGGTGAAAAGGGTCATTTTGCAACTGAATGCAAGAAAGCCAAGAAAGAAAAGGAACAAGCCTTTATCACCAAGAAAGGAAACTGGGCAGATACATCAGACTCAGAGGAAGAAGTCAACTATGCTTTGATGGCAAACACTGACAACAACTCTGAAACTGCTAAAACTAAGGTACCTCATTCTACTCTTGCCTTTGATACTGAGGATATAACTGAGTTAAGATTGTTCCTCATGCATATCAGCTTTAGAGATCAGACTTTAGAGAATGAAAGATTAAAATCTGAAACTCTAAATGTAAAGAAAAGGAATGATTATCTTGAAAAAGAATTAGTACAGATGTTAGAAGTTCAGAAAGAAAGAGATGATGCTGTCATTGTCAAAGATGAATTATTAAAGAGGTATGCATCTCTTCAATCAGAACTTGCTAAGGAAAAGGACATAATTAAGACATGGACAAATTTAGGCAAAACTACTCAGGATATCTTAGGTAGTGAAAATTGGAAGAAAGGACTAGGCTATACTGATAAATCAGAAGCTGAGTCATCAAAAACAGAGTTTATTAAAGCTGAAAAACCTAAGGCAAAACCTGTTAAATTTGTTGCAGAATCTTTTAAGTCAAAACAGAGTAGACCAGAATCAGAGATTAACAACAAATTAAAATCTGATAAGACCAAACAGGTTAACATAGGATTGATGACTCAGAAACAGCTTAAGCATAAGCTCAAGAAGGTTAAGCAAGAAAACAAGGTCAAGGAACCCAGGAAAAATAGGAATGGAAAGGTAGGCATCAACAAAAGCAATAATTATATGCCTATCCCAAATGCTCCTAGGAAAACTTGTCATAATTGTGGTAATCCTAATCATCTTGCTTCTTTTTGCAGGAAAAATAAGGACATTAACACTATGTCTCCCAAATCAGAAGTTAAGAATAGGAATACTAGATTTAGACCAGAAAATCCTTGTTTTCATTGTGGTAGTTTATGGCATTCCATCTACACTTGTAAGGAATACCATAGTATATACTATGATTATTATGAATTGAAACCTTCTTTGAAGAAAAAGATTGATTCTCCTGGTTTAAAATTTGTGAAAAAGTCTGTTAACACAAACTCTGATTTAAACTCTGACAAAATTTCCGCTGCCAGTGTTAACAAACTTAATAAGACCAAAGGATCCAAGCAAGTCTGGGTCCTTAAAACTAATCACTAGTTGTGTATTTGATTGCAGGGCAACAGGAAAAACATCCTAGTTCTGGACAGTGGATGTTCAGGACACATGACAGGAAATAAGGCCCTGCTGTCAGAGTTTGTGGAGAAAGCTGGCCCAAGTGTTTCTTATGGAGATGGCAACATAGGAAGGACTCTGTGATATGGCAACATCAATCTAGGAAATGTCATCATCTCAAATGTAGCTCTAGTTCAAGGGCTAAAACACAATTTACTCTCTGTCAGTCAGATCTGTGACAGAGGATATCATGTTGATTTCTATGATGAACACAGTGAGATAGTAAGCAAGTCAACAGGCAAGGTAGCAGTGATTGCTCACAGACATGGAAACATTTATGAAATAAACTTGTCTACAAAATCTTAAGGAAAAGCAATTTGCCTATCTACAAGAATCTCTGCAGAAGAAAGTTGGAAGTGGCACAAGAAGCTCTCATATCTCAATTTCAACAACATAAATGAGCTTATAAAGAAAAAGCTTGTGAGAGGACTTCCTAAATCACTACTCACTTCAGATGGTCTATGTGACTCATGTCAAAAGGCTAAGCAGAGAAAGACATCCTTCAAGAGTAAGACTGAATTCTCAATTAAGAAACCATATCATCTTCTACATGTTGATCTATTTGGTCCAGTAAATGTACCATCCATTGCAAGGAAGAAATATGCTCTTGTTATTGTTGATGAGTATACTAGATATACTTGGGTATATTTTCTTCACTCTAAAGATGAAACAGCTTTGCATTTGATGGATCATGTGAAGCAACTGGATAATGGATCTGAAGACAAAGTGAAGATCATTAGAAGTGATAATGGGACTGAGTTCAGAAATTCAACAATGGAAGAATTCTGCAAAGAAAGAGGTGTAGTGCAACAATTTTCTGCACCTGGTACACCACAGCAAAATGGTGTAGTTGAAAGGAAGAACAGGACTCTAATAGAAGCTGCCAGAACTATGCTTGATGAAGCAAAGTTACCTACTTATTTCTGGGCAGAAGCCGTTCAAACAGCTTGCTTCACTCAAAATGCAACACTAATCACCAAGCATGGCAAGACTCCATATGAGATGGTGAAGAAAAAGAGGCCAAACCTGAAGTACTTTCATGTATTTGGGTGCAAATGCTTTGTATTGAAGACTCATCCAGAGCAGCTTACCAAGTTTGATTTAAAAGCTGATGAAGGCATTTTTGTAGGGTATCCTCTGTCAACAAAGGCCTTCAGAGTCTACAATCTAAGAACCAAGGTAATCATGGAATCCATACATGTGTCATTTGATGACAAGAGAATTATGGGTTTAGCAGATATGGATGATCATGAAGAATTGCATTTTGAAAATGAAGAAATATTCTCTGATTCAACTAACTCTGATGAACAGTCAAACTCTGAGCAAAATGCAGCAAACTCTGCTGAAAGACCACAAGTTCATAATGATGAAGCATATGTCGAGGGGGAGCATCAAAATTCTTCAGATGCTAACCAAGATCCAAACTCATCAGAGAATGCTGACTCAAACACTGATAGCACAGATTCAGGGGGAGCTACAGTTCATACAGAAGCAGCTCAACAGAATCAAGAGAGCATGGATCAAGGGGGAGGATCCAATGATGAAGGAAGTCAACTTCCACATGCTAGGAAGTGGACAAAAACTCATACACCTGATTTCATAATTGGGAATCCAGAAGCAGGTGTGCAAACAAGGGCAGCTACAGCAAATGAGTGTTTATATCATTGCTTTCTGTCACAAACAGAACCTAAAAAGGTGGAGGAAGCTCTTCAAGATGCTGACTGGGTTCAAGCAATGCAAGAAGAGCTAAATGAATTTGAAAGAAATAAAGTCTGGACCCTAGTACCAAGACCCAAAAACAGATCTATAGTTGGTACAAAATGGGTTTTCAGAAACAAATCTGATAGTGAAGGTGTCATTACAAGGAATAAAGCAAGACTTGTGGCAAAAGGGTATTCACAACAGGAAGGTATTGATTATGATGAGACATTTGCTCCAGTTGCAAGATTGGAGGCAATTAGGATCTTTCTGGCCTATGCTGCACACAAGAAATTCAAAGTATTTCAGATGGATGTCAAAAGTGTTTTTCTAAATGGGAAACTGGATGAGGAGGTATATGTTGAACAACCTCCAGGCTTTGTGGATCCAAAGCATCCAGACTATGTTTATAGATTGGACAAAGCACTTTATGGACTAAAGTAGGCTCCAAGGGCATGGTATGAAACTCTAGCTCAATTTCTTCTTGAAAGTGGATTTACCAGAGGTACCATAGACAAAACCTTGTATTATTTAAATCATGGTAATGATCTGCTTCTAGTTCAAATCTATGTTGATGATATCATCTTTGGTTCCACTAATGCTAAACTCTGTCAAAGATTTGCCAAGCTCATGCAGTCTAGATACCAAATGAGCATGATGGGGGAACTCAGTTATTTTCTGGGTTTACAAGTTAAACAGACTGAAGATGGGATTTTTATAAATCAAGCCAAATATACCAGAAATCTCTTGAAAAAATTTGGTATGCAAGACAGTTCAGCTGCAACAACTCCTATGGCAACAGCAACCAAACTAGACAAAGACACTGGTGCATCTGTAGATATCACAAACTATAGAGGAATGATTGGATCTTTGCTTTATTTGACTGCAAGTAGACCAGACATAATGTATGCTACATGTCTATGTGCAAGATTTCAGGCAGATCCAAGAGAACCTCATCTGATTGCAGTAAAGAGAATTTTCAGATATCTCAAAGGAACCACATCATTGGGATTATGGTATCCTAGAGAATCAGATTTTAGTCTAATTGGATACTCTGATGCAGATTTTGCAGGTTGCAAAATTGACAGGAAAAGCAATAGTGGGAGCTGTCAATTTCTGGGTGGAAGAATTGTTTCTTGGTACAGTAAGAAGCAGAAGTCAATATCAACATCCACAGCAGAGGCAGAGTATATAGCTGCAGGCAGCTGTTGTGCTCAAATTCTTTGGATGAAGAATCAATTGTTGGACTATGGGTTATCCTTTTCTAAAATTCCTATTTATTGTGATAACCAAAGTGCTATTGCTATGACAGGAAATCCAGTTCAACATTCTCTGACCAAGCACATTAGCATAAGATATCATTTTATAAGGGAGCATGTGCTGGAAGGAACCATTGAACTTCATTTTGTTCCTACTGATCAGCAGCTAGAAGATATATTCACCAAACCACTTAGTGAAGCAACTTTTACTCGGCTGGTAAATGAACTAGGCATGATATCAGGTTCTGATTAAACATTGTTAAATTACCATGCATGCCTTGATATCCTCTGCTGATAGTGATATTCTCTGCTAATATTCTCTGATGACATTCTCTGATAACATACTCTGTTTGTTACATTCTCTGATGACATTCTCTGACGATATTTTCTGATGTCTGAAAAATCTGAATCTTCATAAATGACCTTGTTTTTATTTCTTTGAGACATATCACCTGCGAAGATACTATGAAGCATGAGTTAAAATTAGTAATCATAAATCTCATTAAGCTCTTTAATCTTGATCTCAATCTTGTGCTACTGTTTTTCACTAGATGCATGTTGATGTCATTGAGACTCTCTTACTTCACATATCTTAATTATAAGTGAGACTGATTAATTTGCATTTTCTCTCATTAAATTAGACAGTGATTATAAACTCTGATGCCTTATAACTAAGCCAACACACCCCTGAAAATAAGCATGGTACTCCTTTGAGATCTTAGATGTCCGTGTGACAGTGACTGGAAAGACCCAAACATTTGCTGGTATTAAGCAAGTGCTTAGATGTCATGATCTATGGTGACCAGTCACAATCTCTGATTACTGGAGCAATACTGATGCAATATTATATTTAAAGGTCGTGCCTCACTTACACTGAGAAGCGTCCTTGAAAAAAAAAAGGGGTAGTTAAGATTATATATTTCTTCATCAGAGTATGTCACCTGTCTGTGACTTGAGAGTTTGAATAAATTATTTCTGTCTACCTTATAATTACGAAATTGTGAAATTCTATAGTCTCTGATTTAATATGTCCGCACACACATATTTCACAAAGCACATTATTGAGCTATGGATTTTATGATCAAATCTGATTTTTTGATGAATATTTTGACTATTATGTCTTTATTCTGAGGTACTCAGAAATTTATTTTCTCTGTTCGCCGTCTCAGAGTTTAAAATTCGAGGAAATCGATATTAATTTTAATCTTGTACATCTAAGTCGTTCAACTGTTCAGAGAATGTGAAGAGAGTGTCTCAAACGGTTGTATTTTTAGTGGGAGGCATGCAAACCATTTTGATGGGAAAACGTGTAATCAGCATTTATTACTGCACCAGTTTTACAGCACTAATGATTACTGCTTTTTCTCTTTCTACATGCCACTAACACGCCTATTCCAGTTAAAATCTGACAGGTGTCCCACTCACTCGCTTAGTGGGCCAAAGATCAAGCGTATGCAGCGGAATAAAATCTGAAGGGTTTTACATTTTAAATGTTTTACTGATTATTATTCACTGATACATACACACAAACTCTTCTCTCTCAAACTCTTCTCTCTGCTACTTGCACTTTCGCTTACACATTTTGTCAAACACCCTACTCATCTTCTAAACTCTGCTTTAATGGCCACTTCAGCGTTTACCTATGCAGGTGTGGAGTTCGTCCCAAACAACCACGCAGCCATTCTCGACCCCACGATTGTCCCAAGGGATTACCATGTAATCCAGCAGTTTCTAGCACAAAGTGTCTTGGCTCGTGCTCTTACTGCTCCTGCTAGATTATCTGGGAGTCAGATAATAATATTTTGGCAGACAGGGCAGTATGACAATGGTGGTGCAACTGGTTCACCATCCATTGTGTTTGAATATGAAGGGGCGGAGTATGCTGTCACTCCAGCCACCGTTCGAGCAGCATTCAACCTGCCAGAGAATGCTGCTTACATTACAAATGGAGATGCCAATCTCAGAACATTGATGACTGATTTGGGCTACAGTGAATCTCTTGATAAGTTGGGTCAATTAAAGCGTCCAGGACTCAGGAAGGAGTGGAGCTTTTTCTTCGACTGCATCACCAGGGCCTTCCAGAAGAAATGCACAAACTGGGATGCCATACCTATGGATATGCTGCAAATTGGGTATTCTCTGATCTACTCTACTAATTTCGATTTTGGTAGATTAGTTATTAGAAATATTGGTGAAAGAATGAATGAAAATCGTCAAATCATATATTTTTCACGATTTTGCCAATTGTTGTTTAATGCCACTGTTGGAGAAGTGGCTTTTGATGCTGCGGATGAAATCAGACCTTTTAAGCTTCATAAAAGGGTTTTCAAAGATCTCATATCCAAAGATGAGAAGAGGCCCATTCTAAGGCCATTAAGAATTCCAGCTCCATTAAGAGCTAGACTGAATCTGCCTCCAGCACCACAACAACAGCCCCAAAACCAACCACAACCTCCAGTCTCTCCTCCAGCCTCCAGACAACCCACATCCACCAGATCATCTACACCAAAACCATTAAGGGCTGCAAAGTCTGATGCAGTCCCTTCTACTGTGAAAAGACCTAGAACCTCTGTTGTCCACAAAGTTCTGAAGTCAAACTCTGATGCTCCTTCTACTCAAACAGCAAACTCTGAAGCTGCTGTACAGATAAGGCACAAAAGGAGAAGACTTGTTGCAGCCTACAACTATGATGATTTGGAACCTATTGCTGCAACAAACTCTGAAGCTCCTAAGGTTGTTGAAAAACCTAAGAGAAGGAAGGTCAAAGCAAATAGACCTATTCTTGATCTAACAGTGGAGGAAGAGCCTAACACTTGTCAAGCTCTGATAGTGCATCCACTCTCTACCACTGCTGCAGCTCCATCTTCTACTTCATCTGAAGTAGATGAAGAAATAATTTGTGGGGAACCAGTTACTCCTCAAGCTGAAACATTATTCTCTGATCCTCACACACCAAACTCTGGCCATGGACCCTCCATTCCAGTTAACATATCTCCATTCAAGATTCCTGAGGGTGCCATAATCCATGATACAGCTCCAGAAAACTATCGTACTGATGATGTAATTGTAGACTCTGATAAGGCAATTTTGACAGAGGACCCTTTGCCTCTTGTCTCTCATACAGCAATTCTCTCTGATGATGAGCAGGGTGAAGAGGTCACCCAATCCAAGTCTGCAAATCATGATTCTCCTCTTATCTCTGAGGATGAAGATGATGATGATGATGATGATGATAAAGATGAAAATGCAGTTCCTACTTCTCTTCAACAACAAAAATGGGAGACTACAACTCAATATAATGCAAGACTGCAACCTCTGAGAACAGACTCTCTTCCCAGGGATCTTCAAGTTGATCCTCCAAATGAAGTATGGGACAAACTCTGGCTCAGTCATCAACATTCTCTGGAGCCTTTAAAAGCTGAAGAATTTCTATCTCTAGCAGAGGCCAAAATTACAAACTCTGATGTAATGTCAAGTCTCAAAGCCACAGTTCTGTATCTGAAGACATTCCATACAGCTCATGCTCAAACATCTAAGTCTGTAGATGGTCTTAGAACTGAGGTAGCTAACTTGTCTGAAACTCAAAACATGGACAAGAAAAGACATTTACTACCTTTGAAATAAAATGTGACAAAGCTGGTGTCTGCTCAACAAACTCTGGAGAAAAGGATGACTGCAATTGAGGCCACCCAATCTACAATGACCAAACAGCTGGAAGCCATCCAATCCTCTCTTTCTTTAATCACATCTGTACTGATTCCTGAAGAGGATGATGTCAAAAAGGGGGAGAGAGTAGCTAATGTCAAATGCAAGTCTCAAACTCTGAAAAGAAAGAACAAGGAGGATGATGATGATGTGGATGATTTCACTAAGCATAAGAGATTTCAAGCTGCAACTGATGGAAGAGTTTCAAACTCTGACAATGCAAAGCAGTCACAGTCAAAGCAAAGCTCAAAATCTGCTCCAACACACAATGTTACATCTGGATCCAAGGGAAGACAAGTTGCTGGATCAGATAAACCTATGACAGATGAAGAGTATGCTAGACTGGTCTTTGAAAAAGAAAATCCCAAGGCTAAATTGGATTTGGAATTGATTGCTGCAGAGGAAGCTGAGCTAAAGAAAGCATATGATCAAGCTATAACTTCAGGTCAAATTCAGAAACCTGCAAAATCAACTACCAGACCAAAAGAAAAGGGGATATTGATCAAAGAAACTCCTATTGCCAATCAGAGCTTACCAATCAAGAAGATATACTCTGAAGATGAATTTACAAGTAAAGGAAAAAGCATAATAGATGAAAGCCTAGAAAAAGGCTGGGTTCAAAAGAAGTATACAACTTCTGAAAGAGATCAAGTTGTAGAAGAAAAACAGACAGAAGCTGCAATCTCTGACAGAGCTCACATTGCAGAATTACAAGAAGGAATATTAACCTCTGACATAGCTCAAGTTAATAAAGAAGCTAAGAAAGATACAACCTCTGACAAGGCTCAAGTTGTGTTTAAACCAACAACAACCCCTTTGGCAGGATTTGTAAAGCCAAGTCTGATGACTGAGATGAAATTTGACAAGGGTCTAATTCAACCACTCTCTCATCGAAAAGCAGGAAGAAATAAAGGAGGGTTAGGATCTAAATATGAAAATTTGATCAGAGTATAGGATCAGTTCCAAATGACCCCTCATCTCTCTGTGCACCCAAGACTGGAGCATTGCAAGAAAGGATGGACAAACTCGACTCAGTCCAACTGGTAAAGAATGACAGAGGTGATAATGTTCTTATCTACTTCATATCTGATGGAATAGTGTTTAGGGTTATTGAAGCTGATATTTATGCTAAACACTGGGAGGTATTGAGATATGTTTTGTACATATTTCAAGTAAAGAACAAGTCATGTCAACACATCTCAAATCTGATCAAAGATCAAATCAGGAGGAAGATGAGTATAACTGGAAACAAGAATGCTGGACCTTTTGTTCCAAAATACTTCAATGACAAAGGACAGTTAGTTGAGATGAAGAAAAATTCAGCACAATTGGAGACAGTAGCTGGAATCAGGGCTCTTATGTTTAATGAAGAGTCTGACAAAGCTTACTACATTAGGCTGGACAAGGACATGAAAAGAAATAAGATTTATGATCTTAGAGCTGCCATCTATCAAACTGGAGTTTCAGATCCAGAATTAAGAGAAATCAAAAGACAGATGATCGCAGCACTTGCAGAAGCTGAAAAAGAACTCCTCAGAGAATACTTAAAGACAGCCAATGGTGTCTATGCAGTTAAGGAGTAAAAGTATCTGTAAGTTTTAAAAGTTTTCTGTTATGTTTATATAGCTAAACTCTGTTGCATTTGACTTATTTGTTTTGACATCATCAATTATCCATTAACTTGCACATAACATGTTTATGCACAAGTTAGGGGAGATTGTTAGATATAATTGATGATTACTAATGTTTTGAAAGTTTGTTTAAGAACAAGAGTGATCAGAGTTTAAGCTGGGAACTGATCAGGGTTTGCTAAAGTCTGATCAGAGTTTACAGAGTCAAGGTTCGTCAGAGTTTACACGTGGAAAGAACTCAGAAGCGGATATACTTCAAGGAAGGATAGAAGCAGAGGAGTGATTTGCTGACTATGGAAACCAAACAGAAAACAGTAGCAATCTTTGATTGATAGAATACATAGCTGATTTATAGGATATCAAATCAGAGATTGATTTTGTAACTGTGTATATATAAACACAGATTGGGGTTACTCTATAGGAGTTGAGTTATCGAGTATATTGTTTACAGAACCCTAGCAGCTCTTAGTGATAACATATAAATCACTAAGAGAGTTTTTGTAACCTACTGAGCATTGTGAATAAGAGTTTATTGCGATTAATCTCTTATATTGTCGTGCTATGTTAATTGATTGTGTTCACTATATTAATCTATATAGTGAGTTAATAGGACCTAACATTTAAGTTACAAACTTACAAACTTTTTTTTATTCTCCCATCGAGTTAATCCTTAGTTATATAAAGTATTCATGTTGAAAATTCTTTAATAAACATCACAATTTTTAAATATAACGCATAAATAAATTGCGCATTCAACACATTTGTAACTGGGGTTCAACATCGAATGTAGAACACTAATTATCATTATGTTGAATATATCTATAAAGATACTTAAACTATACCTCTATGGTTTGGGTGGGGTTTAGAAATATAAATATTAGTTATATAATATGTTTAACTTAGTTCTTACATTCAAAAATTAGTTTATGTACTTCTCCAACACAGTTTCAATCGATGTTCAACAAAATATGTTAGAAAATGTTGAACTCAAATTATATATATGTTGAACGCAAAAAATTTGTAAGTTTGTAAGTTTGTACCAGAACCCACCCCTATATATATATATATATATATATATATATATATATATATATATATATATATATATATATATATATATATATATATATATATCCCTTTAACAAAACGATCCAAACCATGCAAATGCACTTTACAACTAATCAACAGTAGTTAGTTAGGTCTCGGTTAACAAAAGCAACATTTTAACAATTCATCATCCCCATAAATATTCATCATCCCCATAAATAATCATCATCCCCACCAATGTTGTTCTCAGAACTTTCACCATTAGTAACATCCTTATTTTCCTGCAAAAATTCATCATTTGTCATTATGTCCTACTACATAAAATACAAACACACAAATATTCACTAATATATCATTTCCAATTTACATTTGTACCATTTACATAAATCATACACTATATCATCTTAATTCACTATTTGTGTGTGTGGGCGCGCGCCGGTGCTTGTGTCAATCTATATGCACAATAAAGTAGAAAATTTAGTAGAAATTACAATACTACGTGCACATAACATTACATCTATGATAATACTTATATAGACTGGAAACATATAAACTGCACAAATATATATATATATATATATATATATATATACTTATCTACGTACAGCTTGGGTTCCAGCCTCGTATTTGTTGCAAATGTCGGTCATGATTGTCGTGACAACGTTCACAACCTCTTTAAAGAAAATGGAGTTGAAGCTGCCTCTAGTCTCCGGATCAGAAACTTCGAGAAGGTTCCTAGCAAGACCTTCTAGCTCTGCATTATCCAACTGTGGATGGAAATGACCGGGGATTGCTTGTACATTAGTGAGAGCATGGGGAACGACTTGCACATATAGCAGGTCAGGTATATTTGAGCGGTTGGGGACAGAGGATGAGGAACTTGCACCTCCCCTAGTCAATTCTCTAAAACGGTGAGCCAAATTTCAACTGTGTGTTTGCAGGGACGGTTGAGAATCCAACAAGTCGATTCTTTTCTGGCTTGTTTGTGCGGTCGATTCTTTTTTGGCTTGTTTGTGCGGTCTGTTGTTCTTTGCATCCACCTCTCTATGGCTCAGAGAAATCTGAGCGAGGAGTTAGGTCAACTCTGAATTCATTTATATGAATCTGTCTGTAATGTTATTATGGAGTATACCATGGAACGTAATATTTAAATTCATGTTGCTTAATTATTTACATTCTATTTTGATTCCAATTTCCAATGTAGGTGTTTTTGTAGTTCAATTATGAGCTAATTCTTTTTTTGCACAAAGTCGGGTTTCGATAAAACCCGAACCCGGTCCGACATCCGTAGGATCGGGTTTTGTTTTTCAAATCTGTTCGGGTTTGGACCGGGTTTGCATTTGGTGAAAATTTTCGGGTTTGGATTTGGATATCACATATATGCGAACTGATCCTACCTGTTAACATCCCATGATGTATTTGCTCAAGTTAAATCATTTAATTCATATATTATTATTTGTGAAAAACTTAAAATCAAATAATCAAAGTCAAAGATAAACTTATAATAATAAAAAATTATGTATAATCTACACTATTTTATAAAAAGCCAACATATGTATAATTTGTAGTCGTACAAAATTTTGCTTTGGTACTCTCCTCTAAAACTAAAAGTCTACAAGTAGATATCTATTAAACTGTTTCATATACTAAAAACACTCCTTATGTATATTAATATCTTTTTAAATATAATTTATAATCAATATATATATATATATAAAGGAGGATGCGGGCGTCTCTAGAATTGCTCGATTCAGTCTTCTGATTTTTCTTAAATTTTGAATAAAAATTATAATTATAATTCAAAAAATCAAGTTCAAGAATTCTAAAGGTAATACAATTCTCTTCTTATTTGATTCTCATGATAGTACTCTAGAATCTAGAAAAAGGATTCTAAAAATCAGGTTCAAGTATTATAAAGACAAAAGGACCGTCAAAATAGTATAATTCTTAAAAAAAAATAACTATTTAAGAGACGCATAATCTTAAATCTTTCGTTATATTCACTATTTTTTTTATTCAAGTGCCAACTGCAAGCACGAGGAATTTCCTTACTACCATCGCATAAAATTCTCATGATAAGCTCCGGTTTCAACTGCAACACCATAATTAATTATATTCATGTTTGCATTCTTCTTCTGTCCAACAGCGTCATTGGAATAGAATGGTTGGATTCAATCTTACAATTTTCTTAAATTTCGGATAGAAAATAAAATTATAATCTAAAACCAGGTTCAAGTACTTTTATAGATAAAAAAAAGGATTGCAAAGATAGTACAATTCTCTTACTTATTTAGGAATCATAAACGAGTAGGATTCTTCAAAATAATTTTTATCCAATTATAATCATTAATTTTATTATAATTAGAATAATTTTTATATTTATTTAAACTAACAATCATAGATAAAATGATTCTTGATTAGTATTGTGTTTGACGGGCACGGGAGGCGGCCCAAACTAATTTTTATCTAAATAACAATAATTTTTCTATCAGTATTATGTTTGACGGGAAAGCGGCTAAAATAATTTTTTATCTATGTTATAATATATATATTTTAAAACGGGACCACGGTTCATATTAATTTTTATCCAATTATAATTTTTAAGTTCATCATAATTAGAATAATTTTTATTATTATTGTGATTGAGAGTAAGGAGACTCAAACTAAAATCTAAATTATATTGTTTTGTTATTAGCAATGTGTTTGACAAGTGAGCGGCTCAAACTAATTTTTATCTATATTATTATATTTAATTTTATCATAATTATAATAATTATTAATTATAATATTTTTATTATTGATATGTTTAACGGGAACAAGACTCAAAATAACTTTTATGCAATTATAATATTATTTCGTATTAAAATTTATAAAAAAGATTCTTTATTTGTATTGTGTTTGAGGGGAGGGCGGCCCAAATTAATTTTTATCTAAATAATAATAAATTTTCTATTAGTATTATGTTTGAAGGGAAAGTAGCTAAAACAATTTTTTGTCTAAATTTATAAAAAATTCATAACGCCGCCGCCGCGAAGCGCGGCTTTTTTCACTAGTTAGTTAAAAAAAGGTGAAACTACTGTTAAATAACATATATTAATATTAAAAATTACTTATAGATAAACGTCTAACTAATTATAAATATACAATTTTGAATATCTTTTGTCTAAAATACATATAAATAATCAAAGACGCTACTTTTTAATTATAACGTATTCTACTCGAAATTTAACACTTACGTATTCTATTTCATTTCAAACACGAGCCATTACGTAAGATATGAAGATATATTAAATATGAAAAATTTCATTTAAATTGAATAATAAACTGTCACATATTAATATAGAAAATATTTATAGATAGATAATAAATTGTGAAAGCTAAATTTCCGTTAGAAGATATAACGAGTTGGTTAATATAATTTAACTAAAATCTAATTTATTAATACTAAAATACTAATAAAATGGTGTTACGAATTAAATTATAATTAATAAATTACAAATCATATACCCGCCCGTACTTGTGAATCTATTTATACTAACCTTTTACCACTGCCAAGCACGAGTATATAGGTCGTAGTTTATTTTTTTTAATTTTAACATCAATTTATTGATAATTTAGTATTTATATTAATCAACTGATTATATTTTCTCACGAAAGTTCATCTTTTAAAATTTTTTATCTATTGGTAAATATTTTTTTGTTATTAATATGTGATATTTTATTATTCAATTAAATTTAAATCAGATTTTTCGTATTTTGTATATCTTTCGTATGATGAAAAAAGATACTCGCTCCGTCCCAAAATACATGTCGCTTTGACTTTTTGCACGTAATTTGATGGGCAAATAAAACATACTTCTATACATTATTTTTGAAATTTTCTTTTTATGAATAAAAGTATAACATCCATATTTTTATTCAGAAAAAGAAAATTTGAAAAATAATATATAGACATATGTTTTATTGGCACCTCAAATTACGTGAAAAAAGTTAAAGTGACATGTATTGTGGGACGGAGGGAGTATTTGAGTGTAAGAGATTTTAGAAAGGGTTACGTAATGGTTGGTGTTTGTATTGCAATAGAACACGTTCGAGTTAAAAAGAGTTATCTGAAGATGCTTGTTAAAGAAATGTATTCAAAATTGGATATTTATAATTTTATTTTTAATGTCATTATAATTTTTTTTATAAAATATTATATGATAATATGTTGTCATCTCTAAAACTAAAACTATTTAACAATGTAAGAGTAATAGGAGGGAGACTACCAAACAAAAAAATATAACCAAAATTTTGAACTACAAATTATACCTATGTTGACTATTATTATAGTACTAGCAGAGACTAAAATTAGAAAGGGTTACGTAATGGTTGGTGTTTGTATTGCAATAGAACACGTTCGAGTTAAAAAGAGTTATCTGAACGTGCTTGCTAAAGAAATATATTCAAAATCGGATATTTATAATTTTATTTTTAATGTCATTATAATTTTTTTATAAAATGTTATATGATAATATGTTGTCATCTCTAAAACTAAAACTATATAACAATGTAAGAGTAATAGGAGGGAGACTACCAAACAAAAAAATATAACCAAAATTTTGAACTATAAATTATAGCCATGTTGACTATTATTATAGTACTAGCCTTTAACTCGTGCAAAGCACGGGCGGGTATATAATTCGTAATTTATTAATTATAATTTAAATCTTAACACCATTTTATTAGTATTTTAGTATTAATGAATTGGATTTTAATTAAATGATATTAACCAATTGATTATATCTTCTAACGAAATTTAGCTTTCACAATTTAGTATCTATCTATAAATATTATTCTGATATTAATATGTGACAGTTTATTATTCAATTAATTTTAAATCAAAATTTTCATATTTCATATATCTTCATATGTTACGTATGGTTTGTGTTTGTAATGGAATAGAACACGTTAGAGTTAAATTTCGAGTAGAATACGTTATAATTAAATAGTAGCGTCTCTAATTATTTATATGTATTTTAGACAAAATATATTTAAAATTGTATATTTAAAATTAGTTATACATTTATTTATAAGTATTTTTTAATATTAATATATGTTATTAACAGTAGTTTCACGTTTTTCAACTAATTATAAATTATATTTAAAAAGATATTAATATACATAAGGAGTATTTTCAGTATATGAAACAGTTTAATAGATATCTACATGATGTAGACTTTTAGTCTCAGAAGAGAGTATCAAACCAAGACTAACAAACCAAAATTTTGTACGACTACAGATACATGATAATTTTCACAAATCAATATATACACTTCCTCATAAAAAAAAATAAGTTATTATTTTATGTAATTTTCACTTTTTTTTATATATGTCATTTTAAAGGATAATGAAACTCTTATTTAATCAATAGAACTATAACTCTTTCATATACAAATTACTTATTTAATTCATCGACCGAATTGGACCAGAAATATATATAAAGAGCCATTAATAATTGGAAAAAAAAAAAAACAAAACATTTATATGGATATTGGTAGAATTTCCAATCAATCGGAAGGGCAGTAATAATTTTGGCAAATTAAAAAAACAAGCAGAAATAACGGTACAAGTAATTTCCCTTCCCCTAGAGCTTAAGATCCAAATCCACAGCATTCTCTTCTTCATGCCCTATTGCAGGACCGCTGCTTGCTCCACCGGGTAGAGGAGCGGTGGGTGCAACAGAAGGCCCCAACAGATCAGGCACTTCAAAAAACCTGGAACTTCTGATGGCATGACCCCGTTGAGAGGCTGGTGGAGGAAGATTCAGGGAGGATCCTGCAGCAGGTCTAAGAGGTGTCAGAGCAGCTGATGCGGTAGCAGCCTGAGTTGCATACTCCTCTCTTCTCCTCTTGTTCTGAGGATTGATGCCCTGGTAGTGGGTCTCAGCCTGCCGCTTTTCGGCTTCACGCTGCTCCTTGTGGGCCCTTTGGTGCCCACCCAGGGCCTGGTGGGTAGAGAAGGTTTTGTCACAATAAGTGCAACCATAAGTTGTTGCACTGGCCGGTGCTATGTTGCTGGTGATATTCAGTGACGTTGAAGAATCGGCTGGTTGTGTCCTTCTAATGGAAGAAGAGGACGAGAAGATAGAGAAGGAATTAGACATTTTTTGGTGCAGCTAGAGATGTGTTGGCTCAAATGATGTTTGTGTTGGTAAGAATACCTTTAAATACATAACTATGTCATATTAAGTGTATCTTATGTATTTATTACTAATGTAATTTATTACAAGATACTCGATTTACAAATCTTGTATCTAAAATCTCATTAATCGGATATTATATCAAAAAAATATCTACATTAATTGTATATATAAAAAAATCTATTGGATACGATTTTTATTCATTCTAACTAATTAATTTTATGCATGCACTTAATTTCCTAAATATCTTAATGATGAGTTTGCTAGAGACTACCCGGATAAATTTGTCAAACAAACAAAATAAGAGTATACCTCTTTAAATATATGATTTTTTCGTAATATGAAATATTCTTCACAATTTTCATTATTAATGTAATTTCATACAAGATATCGTATAAAATCCAAGTATAGTACATGCAATTTTTTTATTATCGATTTAAAAATTAATTATATATAAACGAAGCGAAGTATATAAGGAAATCCATCACATACGCGAGATTTTTTTTTTAACTAATTTATTTTTTCCGATCATTCAAGTTTCCTTCATATATATGGTGGTGAACATTATATGCAAATTTATCATATGCTATGTAGATTTTGGAGTTGGGCTCTTTGGACTACACATATATTGGAGTCTTAATTTGAAGACCCAATATACTTTCTTAATTTAAAATTCTACATTAACTACCGTGTACATGTCCTGATTGTATAATAGTACATATGCTTTAGTCCCTCTTTTTCCACCCATTTAAAGTCTGTTACCGGTCAAGTATTGTCCTGCTGTTTTTATCCTAAACCAAACTAAGAAGCTATTAATATAAACACGGCAGAAAAGAATGTGGGACTGAGAAAATGGACATATGGGGATTAACTTCTTGGATCATTTGGAGTACTACAAAAATGAGTTCACGTACGGGGCTTCATCATCTTTTTAATTCATCATGTGCAGAACAACCGGAAAACTATAATCTCAAAAGAAAATCATTGTGGAACAACTCTGAAATTGATTCACCATTTGCAGAACAACCGAAAAAGTATAATCTAGATTGAAAATCATTGTGGAACAACTCAGGAATAAATTTAAGGACAACTACAAGAAGCAGAAGAGGTAAGCGTAGAAAAAGATGACCTTTATGTCTCATTCACTATATGACCTTGGCATCCCATAATTAGCCCCAAAATCCATTCACGTACTTAAATTCCAGATAATTGTCACCAACTGGATTTCTGCACACCCATCCCATTGAGTTTAGACATTCTGAGCTAGAACTTTTAGGTATGTTAGTCTGGGGAAGGAGTTTCCTCTTTAGTAGGATTTTAGTCTGTTGCAATAGGAATTGGATTTGCAGGACCTCGAACAGTGATGTTCCAGTGGCTTCATTTGCCAAGAGATCCTATGATGCTAGACTCTGTCCGAACCTTACACGGTATAATAATAAAGATAGAACATATAAGGAAGCATAATATACACAGCATTAACAGAAATAAAAGGCCAACGGTTAGATTTGAAGGAAATGGACGGACCAGATGGAGGACTCCAATACTCGAAATAATATTGATCTCCACAGAACTTACAGAACTTGAGCCAGAGATTTTATGATTGGAACAACTTATGTTGATGATTAAAATTAATACATAGTTCTTTATTCTTTTACAAAAGCATCATATATTTATAGTTAAATTTAATATTTGAAAGATTTCAAAAGGTAATAGAGCTAAAAAAATCAAATCACCCATATTCATTAAATATAATAATAATTCCTAGTGTTATACGTTCTTTCAAATTGATAGAAAAATGCTCATAATTAGTCGCACAACTTTTAACCAACAAGGTACAATCATAATCGGCTTTAAATCAAGTTCTCCAGATGGATATTAATTATTCAATCATACCACTTATAGCATATAAACTAGCTGATATTAATGCGCTAAAGCTTTAGAGTATGTACTTATAAGTGATCGTTAGGGTTGTTCTAGTTGAGTAGGCTACATTCTGTCTTATATTAATGTATATATGTGTGTAGAGTAAAGTTCTATGAGACCGTAGAGACCACTTATGTTCTCCAAGTAAAATATTGTATAAAAACCATTGCAAAACTCATAATTTTGCAAATCAAAATACTATAGAATACATTATTTTGTGAAGTAAATTCTACAAATATCACCAATTTATTAAAATTATTGAAGAACATCTATGTTTAATAAGTAAAATGTGTATGTTCTGCAAATTGAACAAATGTTCTGCAAACTAAACATATTGCGCAGGAATAAATATTTTATAATATTCTGCATGCAAAACATACATGATAATCAAGATTTTAAATGATATAATGATCTTTGTACAACATTCTTTGCAAAATTATGAGTTTTGCAATGTTTTTATGCATATTTTACATGCAGAACATAAACGGTCTCCACGGTCTCCAAAAAAAGTGGTCTCCATAGAAGTTAACTCTATGTGTGTAAATGTATTTATATATATATATATATATATATATATATATATATATATATATGGAAAGACTCGTTTAGGTTTTCATTGAGACCAAGTCTAATTTTCCCATGTACGTGTAAATTTCCTTGTAGGATGAGAAGTCTTGAAAATCATCCCTTTATAGAATCTAATCCGGTTTTTAATTAGCCATTTACTTAGTCAATTATTTATCCATAAATTTCAAAATTAATTAGTGCTTGGCGGGCCTAATTCATTAACCCGGCTTGTATTTGCACGGATCGAGGTCATATCTGATTTTTGCATTTATTGTGTATTCTAGGGTATTTTTTTTAGCCCTTGTCGTTTTCCTCCCAACTTTCTGGAAACATTTTGAAATTATCGCGGATGTTTTTGTTCTTCGGTTATTTCTATTCCACCCTTTGTTTTTCGGACCAAAGTTTGCATTTCCGACCTATGTAGTTTGTAGGAAATAAAGAGAGTTGGTCGGTTTTCACCTCATAATCGACCACCGACCGACCAATTGTGTTGGTTCTTTAAAACATGGTCATAAATAACTGATCGATAGAAAATGAAACTTTGAACCGACTGACGACCGGCCGCTATCTTCTAGATTCATTATTACCATACTTGGTTGGAAATTACCAAAATTGGATAGTTTTCAAGGGAGTAAATTTCAGAAACGACAGTATTTACATTATAAACTATACCATATCCTTGTTATTTTACCAAACCAACAATGCACAAACAATCACAAATTTCAAACCCAAACCAAAAAAGCAATATCCATTAATTTACCAATACATAATTTAAAAGTTAACAAGCATTTATATACAGGGATAGGATCAAATAAAAACTTTTTTAAGTTACAAACTTACAAACTTTTTTTTATTCTCCCAACGTGTTAATCCTTAGTTATAGAAAATATTCATGTTGAAAATTCTTTAAAAAACATCACAATTTTTAAATATAACGCATAAATACATCGCGCATTCAACACATTTGTAACTGGGGTTCAACATCGGATGTAGAACACTAATTATCATTATGTTGAATATATGTATAAAGATACTTAAACTATACCTCTAGGGTTTGGGTGGGGTTTAGAAATATAAATATTAGTTATATAATACGTTTAACTTAGTTCTTACATTCAAAAATTAGTTTATGTACTTCTCCAACACAGTTTCAATCGATGTTCAACAAAATATGTTAGAAAATGTTGAACTCAAATTATATATATGTTGAACGCAGAAAATTTGTAAGTTTGTACCAGAACCCAGCCCTATATACATACATACATATATATATATATATATATATATATATATAAATACATTTCCACTCCCATTTTTGCTATGAGCACTCCAATCTATTCATTTTTCATTTTTTTTAATTTTCTGGGGGGCCCACAGCTGACATCACCTGCCACGTCAGCGCTTGCTGACGTGGCACTGCCACGTCAGCTGCCACGTCAGCTGCGGGGGAACCCAGTGCCACGTCAGCAGGTGATGACGTGGCAGATGACGTGGCACTGCCACGTCAGCAGTGGGGTGACCCTGTGCTAACGTGGCAGTGCCATGTCAGCAGTGGGGGGACCCCCTGTGCTGACGTGGTATGGTGACGTGACGGGGTACAAAGTGTAAGTTTGGGGAAGTTGATGGCAAAGCTAGGGGGGCTGATATTGTTAATTTTTAAGAGTTTGGGGGGATATTTGTTTAGTTTTGAAATTAGTTTTTAGGTTTTTATGATAAAGTTGGTTTGTATTTGAACAAACCCATATATATATATATATATATATATATATATATATATATATTCCTTTAGCAAAACGATCCAAACCATGCAAATGCACTTTACAACTAATCAACCAGTAGGTCTCGGTTAGCAAAAGCAACATTTTAACAATTCATCATCCCCATAAATATTCATCCTTAAATGTCGTTCTCAGAACTTTCACCATTAGTAACATCCTTATTTTCCTGCAAAAATTCATCATTTGTCATTATGTCCTACTACAAAAAATACAAACACACAAATATTCACTAATATATCATTTCCAATTTACATTTGTACCATTTACATAAATCATACACTATATCATCTTAATTCACTATTTGTGTGTGTGGGCGCGCGCTGATACTTGTGTCAATCTATATGCACAATAAAGTAGAAAATTTAGTAGAAATCACAATACTACGTGCACATAACATTACATCTATGATAATACTTATATAGACCGGAAACATATAAATTGCACAAATATATATATACTTATCTACGTACAGCTTGGGTTCCAGCCTCGTATTTGTTCCAAATGTCGGTCATGATTGTCGTGACAACGTTCACAATCTCTTTAAAGAAAATGGAGTTGAAGCTGCCTCTAGTCTCCGGATCAGAAACTTTGAGAAGGTTCCTAGCAAGACCTTCTAGCTCTGCATTATCCAACTGTGGATGGAAATGACCGGGGATTGCTTGTACATTAGTGAGAGCATGGGGAACGACTTGCACAAATAGCAGGTGAGGTATATTTGAGCGGTTGGGGACAGAGGATGAGGAACTTGCACCTCCCCTAGTCTTTTCTCTGAAACGGTGAGCCAAATCTCAAGCGTGTGTTTGCAGGGACGGTTGAGAATCCAACAAGTCGATTCTTTTTTGGCTTGTTTGTGCGGTCTGTTGTTCCTTGCAGCCACCACTCTATGGCTCAGAGAAATCTGAGCGAGGAGTTAGGTCAACCCCTGAATTCTCTAGAATAGCACCATAGCGGGACTTGAAAAAATAAATAAAACTAAAGTAAATTACGTGTTTATATATATATATATATAGAGAGAGAGAGAGAGAGGGAGAGAGAGAGAGAGAGAAATTAAACAATCTTAAAAGTAGATATATATGATCAAGGTGAATTTGACAAAAGTTTTAATAATTTCTTTTTGTTCAATTCAAGTACAATTATAGGAATAATTTAAAATTTTGTAATGCAAACAAAAATTTACCATTACTAGCTAAGTTGACCGTTGTAATCAACATTAGTGTTTAAAATGTAACACTAAATTTATATACTAACCGTTATGACCATCGCCCCTGACATAGTATAGATTAAATGTGGGTATTTCTTCCCCTTGTTGATCCCTCGTCTTCCTCGAAGCTTTTGTTGTATGCTGGCTTTCTAGTTTCCTTCATTTTTTTCTTCAAACGTTGCTTCTCCTCATTCATTAATTTCTTACATGTCACTTCGTGTGCTCTTTAATGACCATTTTGATATTTAACCCTTTTTTATAATTATTTCTAAAATATAAAGACTCGGGTTAAGAATAATATTCATTTCTAAAACAAATATATCATTCTATCTTTTATTTTTAATACATGTGAATATATTTATCATGTGTATAATTATTTATCATTATTTTTTTTTAGAGTTGTATTTTTATTTGCATTGAAATGATTTCTTATATATAATTATATAATTTTTTTGTTTTATCACGCTTGTTGTCTCATTATGGATTTCAGATATATAAAACGATAAGAGATAAACAAAGATTAAGTTTTTGTGGGTGAAACTATTGATTTTGTGTGTGTGTATTTGTTTCATTTGTTAATAAGTTTCGAAATTTTGAGAGAGAAAAATAGGTGTTGCATGATAGCTTTTAATTCTTTTTTTCTAATTTTAACGGATACTATGATAAGTGACCTAAACGAAAGTTTGTTGAGTTTGATGAGCCCTGATTGCAAGTTTTTTGTCAGTTGAGTGACCAAAATGCAGCTTGAGCTCACTATACAAGTCACGGTGGATTTATTTAAGCCAAGTCACAAAGCTTAGTAAGTTTTCCGTCAAATTTTAACAAAGTGTAAAAGTCAGTGACTCGAATGAAAATTTTTAAAAGTATAATGACGTGACTGGAAGGTTTTTGAGTTGGATGACCCAATTGCAAGATTCCGGATAGTTGAGTGACTAAAACGTCATTTAACCCATTTAGAATCGCATATAGAATCTCATTTAAAACTTGAATTACATTCTAATTTTAAGCTAATTAACCTATTATTATGAATAATAATAATAGTATATAACATGTTTAACAATAAATATGGATTAAAAATAACATCATTCAATGTAATATTAATCGTGCGAAATATATATACATGATTCTCTTCTGGATTATGTTCTACTGTTCTAGATTCTATAATATTTCATAATAATCATTTGGATGAGTTAGAATGTTAGATTTCATATTTTATGTTTAATTGGTGTTTAATTATGAAATTATAATCGTAATTTTTTTTATGAAAAATAAAGTGTTATGATAGTGTTCTTTGTTGTTCTTTTTCTAAAGTGTTCTGTATAGAGTGCAACCCATATATATATACACACACAACGAGCATGTATTTCTATTTGCAAAGCTATATATATATATATATATATATATATATATGAGCAGCTGCATTTGGTCTTTCCGGACTTGATGGAGTAGCTCCAGGTGTTTCAGCTTGAGTTCGAGTAGTTCGTGGTGGGCTTTCAGCTTGACTTGGAGTAGCTGGAGGTGGACTTCACTTTGTGTCCGCAATTTGGCTGCTGGAGAGTTGTGGCATCCCTTACCACGAGTCGTACTGCCTTGAGAATTAAAGATCCTTTAGGCTTTGTCTTTTTTTGGCGCCACAGCCTATACTTATATAAAATGAAGCAATCAAGGTCTCTTCAATATTTGAAATTTTCCATAGTTGTAAGAAAAAGAATTATCATTTACTCTAGACAAATATCATTTTGTAGCATATAATGTTTCTCGCCAAGATTATTTATCTATACCACCAGTGCCATGTGAGTCGTATATACAAGCAGTGAACTATTTTATGTCAGTTGTTTACTTGTATTACATAATATAGGCAAGGAGTTCATGAAATAACCACCATAGTTTCACACTTAAACAAGACAATGTGACCCAAAAAGTACAATGACATACAAGAACAAATACTTTCAACATCAGTATATATATATGTGCCCTAAAAAGTTTGATAAAACCTAAAGGCAACATTCAACAAGATAATTTCATTTATGAGAGTACGCATGACTCTTGAACATGTATATTAGTTAAAACAACTTAAATATTGTCTTTGGGTAAAATGTCTCCATGACATATATTCATATGCTCGATTAACAAAAGAAACACATATATACAACATTTATTTACATATATGCACTGAATTTAGTAAGTTGTTGAAGCTTGTAAGTTGTAATACTATTCATCTTTTTATGCCGGTATAGTTTGATTAAAGTAACACCTGACACAACACACCCACAAATACATGCAGAGACCATACACACACACAAACACAAATACCCAGTTAACAGAGCAATCATAATATATATACAAAACATATATAAATAGATCAAGACACAAAACAGAGCAAAAATGTAATCATAAAACAGATCATATAACTAAAATAGCTAGAACTGAGCCAGATTAAGGCAAATATAATCATATATAAACCAGATTAAAGAAAATTAGAACATGTTATAATAATAATTGTCAATGTAATATTATTTTAGTTATATTTGTATTTTGAGTTAAGGATGCATTTGCATGCTCTAAGTTGATACGTAACATAATTTTTATTCACATATTCACTTCATTCTTAACGTGGGTACCTTAATTTGTGTTTAGTTTGTTGGCAATTTTAAATGGTATAGTAGCCTTTCAATTACCATGGACCTTCTTTCTTTATTTCGGTCCACATATTTGCTCAGCTAATAGTAATGGAATAGCAAGAATTATGAAATTTAGAGAACTTAATGATATTTTTTATCTAATGATCACGAAATTTACAGAAATTCATTATATTTTTTATCTAACGATCTTAATTTGTAGAACTCGGTCAATTTATTAGGTTTTTAGTAAATTATATTTGTGTGGTATTGGATTTAATTATTACTATGAGTTATCCTAGAGGTTCTCAAGTTAAAATGATTGTTGATTAATCATGAGTTTTCAGTTATATCTTTATCAAAATATATATTGTGTTATGCTATTGTGATTTGTATAGGATAGGTGAGTTTGTCGTTGGTATTTTTTTGTTATAGGGAATACAAATATAGATATTTTATAATTAAAGTAAAGTTGTTAATTATGTTTACGTTTATGGCATCTGTTAAATAAATTGGGATTCGTGTGTAAATCTTTTAGGAAAAAGAAATAAATTGGTGTTCTTTTGTGGTATAAAAAAGAAAGGGGCATAGATAGTTATTGTACAAAACAATTAGTAATAGAAATTTAGGTTGGTTGTATATGAACTAGAAAGGAATTTTTTGAGGAACATTGCTATGCGCTTGATAATCTACTATGCCTAAGTCGGTTAACTTGATGTTTTGCATCATCACATTATTAATAATATGATGTAGATGTTCCCAAATTATCTCTCATTCACAACGTTTACTCGTACATATGTTCTCATTTTTTGTAGAGTCTCAATCTTATATGAGCTGATAATTTTGTTAAGAAAAGATATGCTCTTGTATGAGCTGTCTAGTGGATTGGTTGTTTGGTTATACCTTGTTGCACTGCATAACAACACATAGATTTAGGAGAAAATATGTTTACTTCATAATTGGGGTAGTAGATATAAGTTTATAATGCAAGGGGAGTCGGGGAAAAACATGAGAAACAATAGAGGTATGCTAGAGACATGCATGACATTTTAGTTAGGGTGAGGTGTGATTTTTCAATAAAGTAACAAACATAATAAATGTACCGTAAATTTTCAAAACCAGCTTTGTCCTTTATAATTGTACTATATTAGACGTCTACTTTAATGATCCAACATGTTTTGTTCCTAATGAATTTTTAGTAAACATAATCAATATTCACAGGTGAAACTTAATGTTTACAATGTATGAATATGATTGTTGGCGCAAATGATTCGGACGCAAGACTTAACTGTTATGCGGTTTTCAATGACAACATGGAAGTTGTATTGCATGTGGTTTATGAGATATATAACAAGGAGTATGACATCAAAGATTTCGAGTAGGTAAGTTTCTATTATATAAATATTTCAATATGATAGTAATTTAATTAATTGTTAAACATCTAAAAATCAATATAGAACTATTCGATAAAGCGAAGAATAAATACTAAGTTGGCCACTATTATGTTTGTGTAGTTCATGTTCCCCTCTTATATTCTTACGCACCATTATATCATATCCTACAATACAAACACAAACACAAACACAAACACAAACATCCAGTTAACAGAGCAATCATAATATATGTACAAAACATATATAAATAGATCAAGATACAAAACAGAGCAAAAATGTAATCACAAAACAGATCATAAAACTAAAATAGCTAAAATTGAGCGAGATTAAGGCAAATATTAACATATATAAACCACATTAAAGAAAATTAGAACATGTTATAATAATTGTGAATGTAATATTATTTTAGTTATATTTGTATTTTGAGTTAAGGATGCATTTGCAAGCTCTAAGTTGATATGTAACATAATTTTTATTCACATATTCACTTCATTCTTAAGGTGGTTACCTTAATTTGTGTTTAGTTTGTTGGCGGTTTAAATGGTATAGTAGGTTTTCAATTACTATGGACCTTCTTTCTTTATTTCGGTCGACATATTTGCTCGGATATAGTAATGGAATAGCAAGAATTATGAAATATAGAGAACTTAATGATATTTTTTTTATCTAATGATCACGAAATTTACAGAACTTCATTATATTTTTTATCTAACGATCTTAAGTTGTTGAACTCGGTCAATTTTTAGGTTTTTAGTGAATTATATTTGTGTGGTATTGGATTTAGTTAGGGAAAAATCTCAAAATGGTCACTGAAGTCAGCCTGTAGTATCAAAATCTTGATCTTACTTAACGGGGTCTCATCTGTACCACTTTAGTAACGGATAATGACCGTGTCGTTATTTTGACCGCTTGACCAAACGGGAAGTTGACGTGGCGGACGTTTGTTTGAAAGAGTGGCTGATTGGCATTACATGGCGAGTGACTCAGCTGGCAACGGTCACAGATTTCTAACAAAATAAAAATAAAATACAATTAACAAAAAAACAAAAAGAAATAACATCAAACAATAAAACAAATCAAAACCCATTACCAAAGCTGACTCATTTCAAATTGGGGATTAGAGCTGGAGATAAACCCTAATTGGAGATAAACCCTAATTGGAGAGAAACCCTAATCTTGCGATCGCGGGAGTAGTTCGAGTTCATAGTTGGTTCAAATCGTCTCCAAGTGAAGAGGTATGTTCAATCGAATCTTAATATCCCTTATTGAACTCGAACTGATGTGTAGATTAGTATGTATGTTTAGTATGTATGTGTAGTATTCATGTGATTTACATGTGTAGATTAGTTTGTATTTGGTACTTAAATGTTTCAATTTATATGCATGTAATAGTATGGATTCGAAGGTGTCTGTACATGTACACCACCATGGTGATTTCACACCCCATCCTAATGTCAAGTATGTTGGTGCTGAAGTAGATGTTATAGAGGATTTCGACACTGATTTGGTATGTTTTAGAGATATGGAAGAGTTTGCTGCTAATTTAATATGAAACAAAAACAAGAAATTAGACAAGAACCAACAACATAACATGAAAACAATAAAAGCTGATATTACCTTAGGTGTTGAACACGTATAGAACCTTCTTCCAGGATTTTTGAGCGTCCATGAAGTATACACCCTAGCTTGTTTCCCACAAAAACACAGCCTACCCTCCCAATTTTTGACGGAATCACTCGAGCAACTCCCACAGCTTTTGGTGTTGGGGCTTTCAGTCTTCATCATCTTCAGCTGGTAAATCTTCAACGAATTTAGGAGTTAATCTCATTACCTTTGATTGCCCCCTTCTAGATGTAAGAACCCTAACTCTTTTCTTTACTATGATTTGTATGTCTCTGGGCTTTATATAAGCTGCTATAAATATATGGACGTTACAATCCACGTAAGAGTCAAAAGAGCCGTTGCTTTCCACTGTGTCAAACAGGTGAATGCCACATAGACACTTCTGTTAGGTCAAGCAGTCAACATGACGGCACACTCATTATCCATTACTAAAGTGATACGGAAGAGACCCCGTTAAGTACGATCAAGATTTTGATACTACAGGCGACCATTTTTAGATTTTTCCCGATTTAATTATGGGTTTGTCTAGTGTGTGCCCATGGGCACATGCTAAGCACGGAAACTCATAAATTTGATGGGTTTTGATTGGTGTGGTTGGTGTGAATGTAGAGGGGCCATCATTATTAAAGGGGTGTAAGCCAATCAAAACAAAGAAAAGCCATCAAATTTTGTGCTTATTTTGTGCCCATGGGCACACCATAAAAAAACCGTTTAATTATTACTATGAGTTATCCTTGAGGTTCTCTAGTTAAAATGATTGTTGATTAATCATGAGTTTTCAGTTACATCTTTATAAATATATATTGTGTTATGCTATTGTGATTTGTATATTATACATGAGTTTGTTGTTGGTATTTTTTTTGTTATAGGAAATACAAATATCGATATTTTATAATTAAAGTAGAGTTGTTAATTATATTTATGTTTATGGCATGTGTTCAATAAATTGGGATTCGTGTGTAAATCTTTTAGGAAAAAGAAATAAATTGGTGTTCTTTTGAGGTATAAAAAAGAAAGGGCCTAAATAGTTATTGCACAAAACAATTACTAATAGAAATTTAGGTTGGTTGTCGTATATGAACTCGAAAAGAATTTTTTGAGGAACATTGCTATGTGCTTGATAATCTACTATGCCTAAGTCGGTTAACTTGATGTTTTGCATCATCACATTATTAATAATATGATGTAGATGTTCCCAAATTATCTTTCATTCACAACGTTTACTCGTACATATGTTCTCATTTTTTGTAGTGTCTCGTTCTTATATGAGCCGATAATTTTGTTAAGAAAGGATATGCTCTTGTATGAGCTGTTTAGTGGATTGTTGGTTTGGTTATACCTTGTTGCACTGCATAACAACACATATATTTAGGAGAAAATTTTGTTTAATTACTTCATAAATGGGGTAGTAGACATAAGTTTAGAATGCAACGGGAGTCAGGGAAAAGCATGAGAAACAATAGAGGTATCCTAGAGTCATATGTTCATGCTCTCATTGTGATATAGGAGATGTAAGTTAAAATAGCATGACATTTAGTTAGGGTGAGGTGTGATTAATTCTCAATAAAGTAACAAACATAATAAAATCTACTGTAAATTTTCAAAACCAGCTTTGTCCTTTATAATTGTACTATATTAGACGTCTACTTTAATGATCCGACATGTTTTGTTCCTTATGAATTTTTGGTAAACATAATCAATATTCACAGGTGAAACTTAAAGTTAACAAAGTGTACGAATGAATATGATTGTTGGCGCAAATGATTTGGACGTAAGACTTAACTGTTATGCGATTTTCAATGACAACATGGAAGTTGTATTGCATGTGGTTTATGATATATATAACAAGGAGTATGACATCAAAGGATTTCGAGTTGGTAAGTTTCTATTATAGAAATATTTTAATTTGGTAGTAATTTATTTAATTGTCAAACATCTAAAAAATTGAAATAGAACTATTCGATAAAGCGAAGAATAAATACTAAATTGACCACTATTATGTTTGTGTAGTTCTTGTTCCCCGCTTATATTCTTATGAACCATTATATCATATGCTACAACATACAAACACCTGGTTAGGAAATATTGCATAATAGAGTCAAAACTATGAGTTTCGAGGAACCCTTTTGTGATTTACCATAACTTATGGTATGACGCACATTAAATGGTTAAACACATGATCTCAATATATTTTTAAAATAAATGTCCCTTTCGCAGCATGATTGTCCTAAACCAGGCCCGATTGGATCAGTTTTTATTAATACTTAACTATTAATTATTCTATTTTTATACCCGATATGATCAAAAGGGGTCTTAATTCCTCGTAAATATAAATAGTCCTTTCTGTAACTTTATTTTACACGGACAAACATTTTATCAGTTTCATTTCGAGATTATCGAGAGATACGAACTGCGTTCTTCGTATTCTTCGTAATCAAAAGAGGATTTGAAGACATTAATAGAATCCGATGGAGGCGTAAGAATAGTCAAATTGAAGCTCTCAACGCGTATAATCTGGTTTAGGCATAAAAAACAGTACTGAGGCATTAACAGGTAATCCCACAAACTTTTTAATTATTAGTTTAAATTAGGACTTCCTGATTTTTATGTTATTTATGTGATTTGATGATGTATGTTGTAGAAAATTGAATTGTGAGCATTTTGGTATATCATATGCTTGATTTGGATATCCATAACATGTTCAAATTGAGGTTTGAATATCGTGTTGAGTTCTTAGTGTTCTTGGAGCATTTAAGTGAAGATTGTGATGAATATTTTAGTTTTGATCTGATTCTAACCCTACCCGGTAAAATTTTGTGTTTTTAATCTTTTTCATCATTTACTTTTTAAAAAATATTTTTATTACTTAATTATTTCATAAATTATTTTATTATTTTATAAAATTCAAAAATAAATCTTGGTTATTTAATTAATTAATTATAATTAGTAATTAATTATTTTTAATTGGTAAATTAATTTGATTATTAATTTATCAATTATTTTAATTATTTATTAATTTATTTAATCGATTATTTAATTAGTTTTAATTGTTCTTTTAGATTTAAAAATTATGAAAAATAGTTTCGAGCCATAAAATATTTTTTTAAATTATGATTAACATTTTTTAATCAGTTTTAATTGTTCTGAGTTCATTTTTAATCAATTAGCTTGATTATTTATTCAAAAATGGATTCTTTTCTCGTTTTAATTCCGAAAATTTCCAGAAAATTTCTAAAAAATACTTTTAACCTAAGACTTTATTTCACATTAGATGGAATGGGAAACCTCATGTGCTTTGTGTTATATGTTATCTGTTTGATGTGTTATATGTGGATGGGAGAAAATTGTTGTGGTCATAACTTTTGATTCGTGATTCAGAATCGAACCAAGCCAAAGAGAGTAAAGCTTATAGAGTCAATTTTAATATGATGTGACAATATGGTTGAGTCTGGAATGTGTATATATGTTATGTAATATGCAGAATGAGACAATATGTGACCTAATTGCTATAAATGGATGATTACGTGAAGTATATGTTTAGTTTTGGTGTTATACATGTGCAGATGATTCAAGTAGTATGATATTGTGTCTTGATGGATACCAGGTTAATTATGGAATTCAGGTTGATTGATTGGTTGTTAGGATAACAGGAGGATAGTTTTTTATAAATAGACATGAGATTTCGATATGATTTATATGAGCAATGACTAGTAATATGTTATGTGGAGAATATTTAACTATATGATAGAGTTAAAGCATGATTATGTGTTAAGTGACATCTGATAAGAGTAGAGGATTGTATAGGGGGTTTCCGATTATGTGTTGAGTGTTTATCCATCATGTATATGCGATAAGTTATGGATAAAGAGTTTGATACGTATAGATTGGAATCATTAAATGATTTAGTGATTAAAGTATTGTTTTATTCTCGTAAAGGATTCGGGACTAGACGTGCACTATCGAAGATACTTAGAGAGTCAAAAGAGGTTGCAAAGCGAATACAGATAAAGTATAGACATATTGTCTAGAGGTTATGATATGCATAGATTTTCTAGAGGTTATGATATGCATGGATTGTGAGGATTGGAAGGATGAGATTGAGCTGTGAGTTTGGAATCAGATGTAAGGCAAGTATCTGAACCCTTAGTTTGGATATATTGCGAATATTCTGATCCATTCATTATATATATGTTGCAATTGTTTTGATCAGTGCATGTATATCTTTTGTTGTTTAAAGCTAATCCAGATACTGTTTTCATCTCATACCTATACTATACCAATTACAATTTCTTTCAATGAGAATACATGATCTATGATCATTCAAATGACCTACAATACAATACCAATTTGAATTTGCCAGCTATCTTTCATTTGATAATCCACATAGCTATTGTACCCTTGAATTCTTCCTTGACCACCAAACAATTCTCATTACTGATTGAATCTCTATTTATATCAGACTTGATTATCATGTACAAATATTGATTGGATTTTTGTCATATCAAGAATTAATTATCATGTTCAAAGGTTAATTCAGAATAAATGTTGTTATCATTGATTATTGCGGTTCTGTTTTGTTGATTTATATTGGCTTGTTAAATTGAATTGTAGAATTGGATTGTTGTTTTCATAAAAATATGTGGACCAAATTCGTGGTCAGACCATACGAGTGGTCATATTAGGCCAATGCGTGCCTTGGATCCAGTATTAGAGCATGGGGGGGGGGGGCTGCTCGAGGTTAGTGCGTGAGTACCGATCAACACCCTAACCTTTGTCTTTTAATTAAAATGTGATAGTGCAATTCAATAATTATTTTGAAAGATTGAATTCCCAAATTTTCCGTTGCTGCAAAGCATTTTGGATCCTTTCGTGTAGTATCTTGATCTTGCAAACTCGGGTTGAATCCTTTGATAAAGTATCTTGAACCTGTGAATTTATGTTATATCATTTCAGAATTGTCATTTCTTATTGATACATGCTGAGCATTGTTGCTCACCCTTGATGTTCCCTTTTAACCATTTCAGAAAGGCTTAAAGATGAATGGCTTAATTGTGATCGCGAGTAACGGGAATGTTAGGAGAGGAGTCAGAATTGTTGAGGAGTAGTGGTAAAGGAGTATCCAGGGAGATTGATATTGAGGTTGGTTCTAGATAGAGTTGTATTATTGAGATTCAGTTGTGAGTCATAGTTATGATAGATTGATAGTGATTCTTCACATTGAAGAAGATGTGAGATTGTAAAGATATTGTCTAATAACGATAGTGGTTGTTTCTAATTTCAATACTGTAACTTGGATGCGATTTTGTTTTAAGGGGGTTAAGCTGTTCTCTTTTAAATCTTTTATTAAAGTTTTCAGATTTTAAATTCTTTGGTTTTTATTATCTTTTCAAAAATAAAGGTTTTCAAAAGTGTTTTAAAAAGGTTTTTATGTGTTGGCGTCAAATTCAGACCTCCGGATTTGAGAGGGGTCACACTAACTGGTGGAGCTATATCATGGAAGAGTGCTAAGAAGACACTCATAACTCAATCTATCATGGAAGCAGAATTTATAGCTTTTGATGAGGAAATCAATCATGTTATATGGCAGAATTTTGTCACAGGATTGCTGGTTGTTGATGGAATTGAAAGGCCATTGAAAATTACTGTGATCATTGAGCAGCAACCGAGTTTTCCAATAATAATGGTAGTTTCTCAGCTTCTAAACATATAGATATTAAATATTTAGTTGTTATAGAGAGTGTAAAAAATCATATAGTCTCTATTGAACATAGAGGAACAAATTTTATGCTAGCAGACCCACTTACAAACGCTTTGACACCACAAGTCTTTCAAGGACATATTGCTCAAATGGGTGTTGTCTCGTTGGAGGATGTTCAGTTCTAGTGGGAGTTTGTTTTGTTCTTCTAATTATTCGGTACTTAGTTCATATGTTGACCCTATTGTGACACATTATGTATTTTGAATTTTCTGAAGAATAAAGTTCATATTTTATTCTCTCTAGTTTTCTCCTTTTGAGTTATCTTTTAATTGTGCTTTGACATTAAGGTTGAAAGAATAAAGTTTTGATCCCACTAAGGTATTTAGGAGGGTTAATTATCTGATTGGGTACTCACTTCACACCAATATATCATCGGGGCACTCTCGAATTTTCGGTCTCATTTGAAACATTGTTTTCAGAAATTGTATCAGTTTTAAAAGTCACTACAAGAAAACTCGGTATTCCCAACCAAATTTCCCAACGGAAGCAATTCCGTTACAATTTCCCAACGGAATACTTCTCAACGGAAAGCTGAAGGAAAAATGTGTGCATTCTGTTGGTAAAGTTACAAACGGAATGTCGTTCTGTTGGTATAATACCAACAGATTCATGTCTGTTGGGAATTTAACATCAGAAAATCCGTTGGAAAATTGGATTTCTTTTTAAAGTCAACAGCCTCCCAATCCGTTGTTAATCCGTTGTAACATTACCATCAGAATACATATTCCGTTGGGAAAACTTTACCAACGAGGTTTTTAGTAACCGTTTTTTCCGTTGGTAATTCGGTTGGAATTTTGTTTTAACAACGTAATTTCATGTTTACCAACTGAAAATTCCGTTGGGAATCTCGGATTTTCTTGTAGTGGTAAAAAGTTAAATTCGAAAACAAATCGTCAGAAATAGCATATGGTGGTCGGTTTTCTGGATTTAGAAAATAAAATTTGGTCCGAATTGGTTGCATTTGGACGGTTTTCCATATCAGTATTACCATACATGGTCGGAAATGACCATAATTGGTTAGTATTCTAGGAAGAAAATTTCCAAAACTATAGTATTTAGATTCTAAACTATACCATATCCTTGTTATTTTACCAAACCAACAATGCACAAACAATCTCAAATTTCAAACCCAATACCAACAAGAAATGTCCATTAATTTACTAAGACATAATTTAGAAGCAACATTTTAACAATTCATCATCCCGACAAATAATCATCATCCCCACCAATGTCGTTCTCAGAACTTTCACCATCAGTAACATCCTTATTTGTCTCTAAAATTGCCTGCAAAAATTCATCATTTGTAATTATGTCCTACTACATAAAATACAAAAACACAAATATTCACTAATATATCATATCCAATTTCAGCTTAATTCATTATATATATGTGTGTGTGCCTGTGTGTGTCGGTCTATATGCACAATAAAGTAGAAAATTTAGTAGAAATTATAATACTACGTATTATAAATAATATTACTTCTACGATAATACTTATATAGACATGAAACATATACACTGCGCGCGCGCGCGCACACACACAGATATATATATATATATATATATATATATATATATATAGAAGAAAGTTCTATGGAGACTGGATTATTTGGAGACCGTAGAGACTCAATCCTGGCCATAGAATCATTAAACATCCAACGGATGCATATATTTTGTCCTGCACGTTTGTTTTCTCTCCCTATCCTAATTAACCTGCACTTGTAAATCGATGAACAACAAGCAGTACTTCTAAATCTTGCACAACATAAAATAATAATTTCATAATATTGGTGTTCAATCACCGAAATCCTAACAAATAAAAATAATAATTGCATACAAAACAAAGATGTAGTTGGACACTGCTATGATTGGCACCAAACTCATTGTCATTGTCGTGCAACGAATTGAACTTGTTGCAAGACAAAATAACACTTAGATATATCACCAATATGCGGGACAAATTATTAATATTACATTACTAGAAATGCAGGACAAGAATAGTGTAAATTATTAATATTACATTACTAGAAATGCAAGACAAGAAATGCAGGACAAAGAATATTTAATCATGTCCATTAATTGCCATATTATTTAACGGTAGATCTTGTAGTCTCTAATGACTCCAAATATTTTGGTCTCCATTGAGCCCAACTCTCTCTCTCTCTCTCTCTCTCTCTCTCTATATATATATATATATATATATACTTATCTACGTACAGCTTGGGTTCGAGCCTCGTATTTGTTGTAAATGTCGGTCATCAATGTCATGACAACGCTCACAATCTCTTTAAAGAGAATGGAGTTGCTGCCTCTACTCTTCAGATGAGGTTCCTATCAAAACCTTCTAGCTCTGCATTATCCAACTGTTGCTGGACATGACCAGGGTTTGCTTGTGCATTAGTGAGAGCATGGCGAACAACTTGCACAAATAGCAGGTCGGGTATATTTGAGTGGTTGGGGACAGAGGATGAGGAACTTGCAGCTCCCCTTGTCGTTTCTCTGAAATGGGGAGTCAAATTCCAACAGTGTGTTTGCACGGATGGTTGCAAAATTAATAAGTTGATTTTTTTTTTGTTTGTGCGGTCAGTTGTTCCTTGCCGCCGCCACTCTATAGGCTCAGAGAAATCTCATCCATGAGTTAGGTCAACCCCTGAATTCTCTAGAATGGTAGCATAGCGAGACATAAAAAAAACTAAATTAAATTAGGTGTTTATATATATATAGACAAACATAAATTAAACAATCTTATAGCTAGACATGTATGATCAAGGTGAATTTGACAAAAAATTTAATAATGTCTTTTTGTTTAGTTTAAGTATAATTATAGGAATAATTTCAGATTTTGTATTTCAAACAAAAATTTACCGTTACTAGCTAGTTGACGGTTGTAATCAACAGTAGTGTTTAAAATGTAATCAATATTAATTTTTAAAATGTAAAACTAGCTAGTTGATCTATGTCATTTTTAAGATTAATGAAACTCTTATTTAATCAATAGAATTATAATTTGTGCATATACAATATTACTTATTTAATTCATTGACCCAATTGGACTAGAAATAAATATAAAGAGACATTAATAATTAAAAAAAAAACAGTAAACATTTATATATATGGATATTGGTAGAATTTCCAATCAACCAAAGGGCAGTAGAAACTTTGGCAAATAAAAAAAAAAGAAGCAGAAATAACGGTACAAGTAGAGACCCTTCCCCTAGAGTTTAAGATCCAAATCTAGAGCATTTTCCTCTTCATGCCCTGTTGCATGATCGCTGCTTGCTCCACCAGGTAGAGGAGCAGTGGGTGCAACAAAAGTCCTGCTTGCACCCTCACCTGTAGGAGCAGTGGGTTCAACAGATGCCCCTAACAGATCTGGCACTTCAAAAAACGTACGTGCTAGTTCTCATGGCATGATCCTGTTGTGAGGCTGGTGGAGGAAGATTCATGGAGGCTCCTGCAGCAAGAGGCCAAGAGGCTGATTGACGAGGATACGGAGGAAAGCGAGGGTCTGGTCTCATACTCCTCTCTTCTCCTCTTCTTCTGATTAATGATGCCCGGGTAATGGGTCTCAGCCTGCCGCTTTTCAGCTTGACGCTGCTCCTTGTGGGCCCTTTGGTGCCCACCCAGGGCATGGGGGGTAGAGAAGGTTTTGTGACAATAAGCGCAACCATAAGTTGTTGCACTGGCTTGTGCTATGTTGTTGACGGAGGAATTAGCCATTTTTTGGTGCAGCTTAAGATGTGTTTGACTCAAATGATGTTTGTAGGGCTGTTCACGAACCGAGCCGAGCCGAGTTTTGACCGAGTCGAGCCGAGTTTTAGATTTTTTCTTATCGAACCAAGTCGAGCCGAGCTTTCTAATCGAACAAAAAATTGTGTTCGAGCTCGAGATCGTTAACTAACGAGCCGAACACGAGCTTGTTCACGAACAAATACGAGCCGAGTCGAGCCGAGCCAAGTCAGAAAAAATTAAGGTCAAATCCCTACTTGGCTCTTATAATAGCAAGCAAAATAAAATTTTTAGTATTTTTTGATGGTACCATATTATAGTTAATATTCTCCTGATCGATTTGATATATTATATGTTGAATTCGGCGTTCAATAACATGTATATATTACAAAATTATTTAAAAAATATTGTATTTTTCGAGCTTTAACGAGTCGAGCTCGAGCCGAACACACTAAAAGCTCGGCTCGAGCTCGTTTTCTTAACGAACACATTTGTGTGTTCGAGCTCGAGCTCTTAACGAACCGAGCTTTTATCGAGCCGAGCTCGAGCTTGTTCGCGAACAGCTCTGTTCGTTTACAGCTCTAGATGTTTGTGTTTGTAAGAATACCTTTAAATACAAAACTATGTCATATTAAGTATATCTTTTATATTTATTACTAATGTAATTTATTACAAGATACTGGATTTACAAATCTTTATCTAAAATCTCTTTACTCGAATTTTATATCAAAAAAATATCGACATTAATTTTATATAAAAAAATCTATCCGATATGATTTTTATTCATCATTCTAACTAATTAATTATATGAATGCACTTAATTTTCCTAAATATCTTAATTATGATGAGTCTCCTAGAGACTAGTTGGATGAATTTGTCAACAAGTAAGAGCATACCTCTTTAAATATATGTTTTCTCGTAATATGAAATATTTTCCCAATTTTCATTATTAATGTAATTTAATACATGATATCGTATAAAATCCAAATATAGTACATGCAATTTTTTATTATCGATTTAAAATTTTATACATAAACGAATCGAAATATATTAAGAAATCTATCACATAGGCGAGATTTTATTTTTTTTCTAGCTAATTTATTTTTTCTGTGCATTTAAGGTTCCTCGTATATATGGTGGTGAACATTATATGCAACTTTATCATATGCTTTGTAGATTTTAGAGTTGGGCTACTTGGACTAAAGATATATTGGAGTCTTTCAAGACCCAATCCTACACGGTTGGATTATAACAAAATAAAGGGGCATATTTGAAGATAGGTGAATATACTTTCTTAATTTAAAAATCTAAATTAAGTAATGTATACATGTACGGATTGTATAATAGTACATATGAGCTTTAGTCCCCTTTTTTCCTCCCATCTATACTCTGTTACCGCTCAATTATTAAACAGGGGAGGAAAGAATGTGGGACTGAGAAAGTGGACATATGGGGATTAACTTCTTGGATCTTTAGATACTAGATATTAGATTTATTACAAGATACTAGATTTACAAATCTTTAGATACTGTTTGCTCGAATTTTATATCAAAAAACTATCTACATTAATTTTATAAAAAAATCTATTAGGTACGATTTTTATTCATTCTAACTAATTAATTTTATGCATGCACTTAATTTTCCAAATAAATATCTTAATGATGAGTTTGCTCGAGACTATTTTGGATGAATTTGTCAAGCAAACAAACAATGGTTTAAATATATGATTTTCTCGCAATATGAAATATTTTTTCCAATTGTCATTATTAATGTAATTTAATACAAGATATCATATCAAATCCAACTATACTGCATGCAATTTTTTATTATCGATTTTAAATTTATACATAAAAAAATTGAAATATATAAAGAAATCTATCACATACGCGAGATTTTTTTTTTAAACTAAATTATTTTCTCTGTGCATTTGATTTTCCTCATATATATGGTAGTGAACATTCAATGAAAATTATGATTTTATGATTTGATCAATTTATGTATAGTTTTGAAAAACATATTTGATGATAAAAATTAATACACATATTAGATGATAGAAAAACTGTTTTAGGTTTTCATTGGGACCAAGTCTAATATTGTCATGTACGAACAAATTTCCTTGTAGGACGAGAAGTCTTGGAAAATCATCCCTTTATGGGATCTATCAGGTTTTTAAGTAGCCATTTATTTAGTCAATTATTTACCAATGAATTTCATAATTAGTTAGGGATTTGCGGGCCTAATTCATTAATCGGGCTCGTATTTGGACCGATCGAGGTCATATTTAATTTTTGCATTTATTGTGTCTTCTAGGGTATTTTTAGCCCTTGTCATTTTCGTCCCAACTTCTGGAAATATCTTGAAATTATCGCCGATGTTTCTGGTGATTGTGTTGGTCTTTTAAAACATGGTCATAAATAACTTATCGGTCAGAAATGAAACTTATAACCGACCGACGACCGACCACTATCTTTAGTCAATAATGTTTGACCAAATATGGTAAAAAATTTGGTAGCGCAATGAAACACGAAGGTGGTCAATTATAATAGTTTGACCAGAAAAGTCAATTTTTTGGAGCTCAATAGAACCGACGGAAGGTGGTCGATTATAATAGTTTGCCCAAAAGAAGGTCTATTTTTGGAGCATATCAAAACCGACCGAGTTGATGGTCGGCTTTAAATGTTGGTTGGGTTTAGAGCAGTACGCTCCCCAGGTGTGTAAAATTGACCACACATAACCGACCATAATCTGTGGTCGGTTTTACAGTAGAACGCCAATTTTATTGACACCTCTACGTAGCAGATGTCACCATTAAATGATCATAATGGTGAAGTGGAGACTGGGAGAGCTATTGTGAAAGGATGTAATTTCTTTGGGTTTCAATCTGAAGTGAAACTTGAGGAAGATTCATAAGATCTTAAAGGGATCCAGATTGAGTGATTGCACAGCCAGATGATCTAAAACAGTTTGAAAGAAGATTTTGGGGATTTTGATAGCCTCACCTGAAAACAATTCAGCACTTAGTACTTGTCGGGTATTCAGATTCTACTTGGATATTTTTGGCTTTTACGTGGGACAAGCCAATTTGATTGCTTAGAGTTACTACAAAGGAAAAGGTTATGAAGATGATGAAAATAGAATCTTCAAGTTCAGGTACTCTACATTTTAGAGGACTCAGTAACCTTCATGATCGAACAAAAGACCATTAAAGGGACTCGGGTGCTGGATATTATAGTGAGCTAGAAGATGTCTCTTTCTCCACCAGCTCTCTATGATTTGCTATCCAGGACCTGATGGTCACGAACATGGTATGACTTTGACTAGCATATTATTTGAATATTTGTTTGCTAGAGACATATTTGGTATCCAAATTATTACCTCTTATGATAAAAGGCTGCAGCCATGTCTAGCCTAGACAAAACTCACGAACCTTCGTTGGTGTTACAATCAACCAACAAAGATAGCAATTCCACCCCTGATCCAGATGTCATATTAATCGATAATGATGCTGGTACAGACTCTAAAGTAATTTTAGAAAGAGGTCGTGAAAAGAAAAGAAATGAGGTGTGGAACCACTTCATGAAAAAGAGATTGGACGGTGTTTTGGAAGCTATTTGTAAATATTATAGCGAGCAGTTGAAAGGTGCTTCAGGAAGCGGTACAATGCATTTGAAGAATCATTATGTGAAGAAACATAAGTAGAAGCCTCAAAAGAGTATAAGGCAAAGGTTTTTATCAAGCAATTTCAGCAAAGATCACCCTCAACTAGTAGCTTATAATTTCGATGGCAGCAAAAAAAGAGCTAGCAGAGATAATTATCATGCATGAATATCCGCTATGTATAGTGGATCAGGTTGGATTTAAGAGATATTCAACAGTGCTTTAGCCACTCTTCAAAGTACCCTCCGGAAACACAATAAAAGTGAGATTTTTGAGATTTATGAATATGAGAAAGTGAAAACGAGTAGTTTGTTGGAGAGCATTTCAAGTCTAGTAGCCATTACAACCGATATGTGGACTGCAAATAACCAGAAAAAGGGGTATATGGCCGTCATAGCTCATTTCATATATGATTCTTGGATGTTACACAACCGTATTATGAGGTACCAAAAATATTTTCCTTCTCTATGAATCGATTTTATATATACACATTGTTGAAGATGTTAATATACTTTAGTTGCACATATTGTGTAGTAGATCTCTTGAAGATGTTTTAGTAAACTCTATTTCTGTATTCCATTGTTTTAGTAATTGTCAATTACTAATTGACTTGTTTTGTCATTTGTGATTTCTGTTAATACCACACAGCTATGAGGACTAGGGACTGGACTCTCGACAATCGGAGCAGTGGTGTCTGCTTAGCAAATTTCAAGTTTCAGCTTCCACTTGTCAATGCTGAACATATTTCAAGTTTCAACTTCCACTTTTCGGATTTTCATTTTCACTTATAATCTCTAATGTACTTTGATATTGTGGTTTGTTTTTGAACTATGAAGTACTCTGTAATGTTATTATGGAGTATACCAAGGAATGTAATATTTAAATTCATGTTGCTTAATTACTTACATTCTATTTTGATTCCAATTTCCAATGTAGGTGTTTTTGTAGTTCAATTATAAGCTAAATTTTTTTTTGCACAAAGTCGGGTTTGGATAAAAACCGAACCCAGTCCGACATCCGTAGGATCGGGTTTTGTTTTTCAAATCTGTTCGGGTTTAAACCGGGTTCGGGTTTGGTGAAAATTTTCGGATTTGGATTTGGATATCACATATATGCGAACCGATCCTACCTGTTAACATCCCATGATGTATTTGCTCAAGTTAAATCATTTAATTCATATATCTGCTATTTGTGAAAAACTTAAAATCAAATAATCAAAATCAAAGATAAACTTATAAAAATAAAGTTATGTATAATATATAATTAAAAATGATTCAAATATTGATTTGAAGAACGGTATTGGCTGCATACAAAAGTGTATGCAAATATTTGGTTAAAGTACTTGTGAATCTATTTATACTAACCTTTTACCACTGCCAAGCACGGGTATATAGGTCGTAGTTTATTTTATTAATTTTAACATCAATTTATTAATAATTTAGAATTTATATTAATCAACTCATTATATTTTCTCACGAAAGTTCATCCTTTAAAAAATTTTATCTATTGGTAAATATTTTTTTGTTATTAATATGTGATATTTTATTATTCAATTAAATTTAAATCGGATTTTTCGTATTTTGTATAACTTTCGTATGTATGAAAAAATATACTCGCTCCGTCCCAAAATACATGCCGCTTTGACTTTTTGCATGTAATTTGATGTGCAAATAAAACATATTTCTATACATTATTTTTAAAATTTTCTTTTTCTGAATAAAAGTATAACATCCATATTTTTATTCAGAAAAAGAAAATTTGAAAAATAATATATAGACATATGTTTTATTGGCACCTCAAATTACATGAAAAAAGTTAAAGTGACATGTATTGTGGGACGGAGGAAGTATTTGAGTATAAGAGATTAAAGTTAGAAAGGGTTACGTAATGGTTGGTGTTTGTATTGCAATAGAACACGTTCGAGTTAAAAAGAGTTATCTGAATATGCTTGTTAAAGAAATATATTCAAAATTGGATATTTATAATTTTATTTTTAATGTCATTATAATTTTTTTTATAAAATATTATATGATAATATGTTGTCATCTCTAAAACTAAAACTATTTAACAATGTAAGAGTAATAGGAGGGAGACTACCAAACAAAAAAATATAACCAAAATTTTGAACTACAAATTATACTCATGTTGACTATTATTATAGTATAATACAGAAGTATAATACAGATACATGATAGTTTTCACAAATCAATATATACACTTCCTCATTAAAAAAAAATAAGTTATTATTTTATGTAATTTTCACTTTTTTTTATATATGTCATTTTAAAAGATAATGAAATTCTTATTTAATCAATAGAACTATAACTTGTTCATATAAAAATTACTTATTTAATTCATTGACCGAATTGGACGAGAAATATATATAAAGAGACATTAAAAATTGAAGAAAAAAAACAAAACATTTATATGGATATTGGTAAAATTTCCAGTCAATCTCAAGGGCAGTAATAATTTTGGCAAATCAAAAAAACAAGCAGAAATAACGGTACAAGTAAATTCCCTTCCCCTAGAGCTTAAGATCCAAATCCACAGCATTCTCTTCTTCATGCCCTATTGCAGGACCGCTGCTTGCTCCACCGGGTAGAGGAGCGGTGGGTGCAACAGAAGGCCCCAACAGATCAGGCACTTCAAAAAACCTGGAACTTCTGATGGCATGACCCCGTTGAGAGGCTGGTGGAGGAAGATTCAGGGAGGATCCTGCAGCAGGTCTAAGAGGTGTCAGAGCAGCTGATGCGGTAGCAGCCTGAGTTGCATACTCCTCTCTTCTCCTCTTGTTCTGAGGATTGATGCCCTGGTAGTGGGTCTCAGCCTGCCGCTTTTCCGCTTGACGCTGCTCCTTGTGAGCCTTTTGGTGCCCACCCAGGGCCTGGTGGGTAGAGAAGGTTATGTCACAATAAGCGCAACCATAAGTTGTTGCACTGGCCGGTGCTATGTTGCTGGTGATATTCAGTGACGTTGAAGAATTAGCCGGTTGTGTCCTTCTAATGGAGGAAGAGGACGAGAAGATAGAGAAGGAATTAGACATTTTTTGGTGCAGCTAGAGATGTGTTCGGCTCAAATGATGTTTGTGTTTGTAAGAATACCTTTAAATACATAACTATGTCATATGTATTTATTACTAATGTAATTTATTACAAGATATTGGATTTACAATTCTTGTATCTAAAATCTCTTTAATCATATCGGATATTATATCAAAAAAATATCGACATTAATTTTATATATAAAAAAATCTATTGGATACGATTTTTATTCATTCTAACTAATTAATTTTATGCATGCACTTAATTTCCTAAATATCTTAATGATGAGTTTGTTAGAGACTACTCGGATAAATTTGTCAAACAAACAAAATAAGAGTATTCCTCTTTAAATATATGATTTTCTCGTAATATGAAATATTCTTCACAATTTTTATTATTAATGTAATTTCATACAAGATATCATATAAAATCCAAGTATAGTACATGCAATTTTTTTATTATTGATTTAAAAATTAATTATATATAAACGAATCGAAGTATATAAGGAAATCCATCACATACGCGAGATTTTTTTTTTTAACTAATTTATTTTTTCCGGTCATTCAAGTTTCCTTTGTATATATGGTGGTGAACATTATATGCAAATTTATCATATGCTATGTAGATTTTGGAGTTGGGCTCTTTGGACTACACATATATTGGAGTCTTAATTTGAAGACCCAATATACTTTCTTAATTTAAAATTCTACATTAACTACCGTGTACATGTCCTGATTGTATAATAGTACATATGCTTTAGTCCCTCTTTTTCCACCCATCTAAAGTCTGTTACCGGTCAACTATTGTCCTGCAGTTTTTATCCAAAACCAAACTAAGAAGCTATTAAATATAAACACGGCAGAAAAGAATGTGGGACTGAGAAAATGGACATATGGGGATTAACTTCTTGGATCATTTGGAGTACTACAAAAATGAGTTCACGTACGGGGCTTCATCATGTGCAGAACAATCGGAAAACTATAATCTCAAAAGAAAATCATTGTGGAACAACTCTGAAATTGATTCACCATTTGCAGAACAACCGAAAAAGTATAATCTAAAATGAAAATCATTGTGGAACAACTCAGGAATAAATTTAAGGACAACTACAAGAAGCAGAAGAGGTAACCGCGCCTAGAAAAAGATGACCTTTATGTCTCATTCAGTATATGACCTTGGCATCCCATAATTAGCCCCAAAATCCATTCACGTAAATTCCAGATAATTGTCACCAACTGGATTTCTGCACACCCATCCCATTGAGTTTAGACATTCTGAGCTAGAACTTTTAGGGATGTTAGTCTGCGGAAGGCGTTTCTCCTCTTTAGTAGGATTTTAATCTGTTGCAATAGGAATCTGGATGTTAGTGGCTTCATTTGCCAAGAGATCCTATGATGCTAGACTCTCTCCGAACCTTACACCGTATAATAATAAAGATAGAACATATAAGGAAGCATAATATACACAGCATTAACAAAAATAAAAGGCCAACCGTTAGATTTGAAGGAAATGGACGGACCAGATGGAGGACTCCAATACTCGAAATAATATTGATCTCCACAGAACTTACAGAACTTGAGCCAGAGATTTTATGATTGGAACAACTTATGTTGATGATTAAAATCAATACATAGTTCTTTATTCTTTTACAAAAGCATCATATATTTATAGTTAAATTTAATATTTGAAAGATTTCAAAAGGTAATACAGCTAAAAAAATCAAATCACCCATATTCATTAAATATAATAATAATTCCTAGTGTTATACCTTCTTTCAAATTGATAGAAAAATGCTCATAATTAGTCGCACAACTTTTAACCAACAAGGTACAATCATAATCGGCTTTAAATCAAGTTCTCTAGATGGATGTTAATTATTCAATCATACCACTTATAGCATATAAACTAGCCGATATTAATGCGCTAAAGCTTTAGAGTATGTACTTATAAGTGATCGTTAGGGTTGTTCTAGTTGAGTAGGCTACATTCTGTCTTATATTAATGTATATATGTGTGTGTGTGTGTATATATATATATATATATATATATATATATATATGGAAAGAATCGTTTAGGTTTTAATTGAGACCAAGTCTAATTTTTCCATGTACGTGTAAATTTCCTTGTAGGATGAGAAGTCTTGAAAATCATCCCTTTATAGAATCTAATCCGGTTTTTAATTAGCCATTTACTTAGTCAATTATTTATCCATAAATTTTAAAATTAATTAGTGCTTGGCGGGCCTAATTCATTAATCGGGCTTGTATTTGCACGGATCGAGGTCATATCTAATTTTTGCATTTATTGTGTCTTCTAGGGTATTTTTTAGCCCTTATCGTTTTCTTCCCAACTTTCTGGAAACATTTTGAAATTATTGCGGATGTTTTTGTTCTTTGGTTATTTCTATTCCTCACTACAAGAAAAACGGGTAAAAATGACCGGCTAAATATGACCGACTTTAAATATGACTGTCTTCGGTCACATTTAAGGTCAAATCTAGAAATGCACAAGTCAAAGCTTAATATGACCGGTTAATTGTGACCGACTTTAAATTTGACCGTAGGTAGCCATATTTAAGGTCGGTCATATTTAGACAGTCATATTTATATTGTGGGTCCCACAAAATTTGGGAGGCAAAGTTCCCTCCAAAAAAAATTAGGATGACGTCATTATATTTGACCGCATTTGGTCAATAATAAAGCCGGTCATATTTGTTTTTTGAGCGGTAAATTTCCCGCAAATTTTCCCGAAATTTTTTAAATTATTATTTTGACCGGGTGTGGTCATATTTATAAATGTGACCGCCCTCGGCCAAACTTCATAATTGTGACTCTTTGAAGTCATATTTCACGCGTGAGGATTTGCAGTCATATTTAGATATGTGACCTCTGGCAGTCATATATACACTTGTGACCGCGGTTAGTCACATTTATAATTGTGACCGTATGCGGTGATATTTATATATATGACCGACGCAAGTCATTTTTACCCTTCCAATCTTATAACAAGGATGATGACATGTATGACGCTCGTACTATGCTAAGAGATTTTGCGGATGCAAATAGCTATTTTGAGGAACCAAATGCGGATGCAAAAGAATTTTATAAGTTGGTGAATGATGCCTCGGAACCAATTTATCCAAACAACAAGGATTACACAACATTGTCATTTGTCAACAAGTTACTACATTTCAAGAACAAGCATTATTGTAGTAACAATGGGTTTGATGAGTTACTTTGTCTTATTGGATCGGTGTTGCCTAGCGGTCACAAACTTCCAGGAAGCTATTATGAGGTGCGAAAGATGATATCGGGATTGAATATGGGGTACGAAAAAATTGATGCTTGTGAAAATGATTGCATGTTGTTCTATAAAGAAAACATCAATAAGACACATTGTGATATATGTTATACAAGCCGATACAAGGAGCAAAAGGATCCACAGAAAAAGAAGATCCCACGAAAGATCCTGCGCTACTTTCCTTTAACCCCAAGATTGCAACGTTTATTTATGGTTGAGAAGACAGCTGAATGTATGAGGTGGCACCACAACAGAGTTGTAGTTGAAGGTCAATTATCTCACCCCGCGGATGGAGATGAATGGAAGCAGTTTGATAGTAGATTTCCTAGATTTTCAAAGGAGATTCGAAATGTTAGACTCGGCCTATCCACTGATGGATTTGACCCTTTTCGTGATGCACACGCAAGGGAATATACAGTATGGCCAATTGTGATTGTTGTGTATAACCTTCCTCCATCTATGTGCACCAAGCTGGCTCCATACATGTTTATGCCTCTTCTCATTCCTGGACCGAACGATCCGACGAAAGACCTTCATGTTTATCTTCGACCACTAATTGATGAGCTAAAACTATTGTGGAACACCGGAGCAGAAACATATGATAGGTTTTCACGTTCAAATTTCATGATGAGGGCAACACTAATGTGGACAATCAGTGACTTTCCTGCATTGAGCATGCTTAGTGGGTGGTCCACTAAGGGCAAGCTGTCATGTCCAGTTTGTTTGGGAGAAGTTAAAGCCACTCAACTGAAGCATGGTGGTAAACCTAGTTTTTATGGCACCGCTCGATATTTTTTAGAGCCGGATGATCTTGAGTGATGACGAACATAATGTTGTAAGATACTATGTTCTTATCAATTCGCCAGAAGTGGGAAAATATTTGCGGTGAGATGTTTGTTTATTTTAACCATTTTTACAAATATAGATGATCATATCAAAATATTCAACTTACCAATTTTTTTTTAATGTGTAGTGGATTCCATAGGCTTGTGCAAAAACATTACCCACACTACAATGATGTTCAAAAAGATCAAATTCAAAAGGAGCAATTCATAGATTGGTTCAAAAGAAGGGTACGTATTTTATTGATAAAAATTAAGTAACTTAATTTTTTTTTCAAGCACTTATGTGATTTATGATTATATATAATATTTTAGATAGAAGATGATGAGGAGCTCAAAGAGCCATATTTAGTGTTTATATATATATGTAATGTTCTTTTCCCCCCTTTTTCACAGCCGCTTCCCCCCTTTTTCACAGCCGCTCTATTACATTCCGCTTCTCTTTAGGGTTTCGCTGCTCTTGGGAGTTCTCTCGAATCGCTCAAATCGATGGCCAAATCTCTGGTAAAATCGACTCTCCCTCCTGTCTATTTGTTGAATATGTGTAAAATCGCTGCTCTTTAGGGCTTGTTGTAGTTTGTAAAATCGTTGCGCTTTAGGGCTTGTTGTAGTTTGTTGAATATTTGTTGAATATGTGTGAAATCGCTGCTGTGTAGGCTTGTTGCTTGTTGAATATGGGTTGTTTGTAAAATCGCTGCTCTTTAGGGCTTGTTGTAGTTTGTTGAATATTTGTTGAATATGTGTAAAATCGCTGCTCTGTAGGCTTGTTGCTTGTTGAATATGTGTAAGCCTCGTTCTTCCTTGAGAAGTATCTGTAGTGTGCTGCTAAATTAGGCTATAACAGTTCAAAGAGGAAGAAATCCTCATGGGAATGTTCTAGATTTGGTACAAAGAGGAAGAAATCCTCTATGGGTTGTTCTAGATTTGGTACAAAGAGGAAGAAATCCTCTAGATTTAGTAAAAATGTGGATTAGAACTGAATAGAGGTTATATAATTATGGGTTATATAATACTTCTTTGCTGTACCTTGATGAATACTTGTGTTAGTTTATGAAATGCAATATTGAGTTACCTTACTTTATAATTTAACAGGGGTGTTAACTTACTTTGTTTGTAAATCATTTCAGGGAGCTGGTTCCAACGGTGGTAATGGAGGGGGGAAGGGAAGAGGTGGACGTGGAAATGGTGGTGCAGAAGGAAGGGGTCGTGGAGGTGGTGGACGCGGACATGATATTGGTGAAGGACGGGGTCGTGGAGTTGGGGAACAACGAAATATCAATGAGGAGGAAATGGGTGATCATAGAGCAGATATGGAGGCAGATATTGATGAGGAGGGTAATGGTGATGAAGGTCATGAAGAACAGGCAACACAAACACAGGAGAGTCGAATTGTACGAAGAGTTACGTTTGAGAGGGCCAACCGTAGTTGTTCTGTTGGTGATTACCATAAGAAACCAGCCAGGGATGAAGATAGGAGCATTGTTCATTTTCTCGAAGGAAGAAAGTATGTTTTATTCTTAGTTCTTAATCATTTTCTCATTTATATGTAACACATATCTCCACTGCATATGTTTAAACTATATTTTTAATTGTATAGTATCAGGGAGGCTAAGAAGAAAAAGACTCTAAGCTATATTATAAAAGTGAATTGGCGTGAAGATACGCATGAATCAAAGGGACTGGAACGTGAAGCCTTTTATGACCGCTGTCTTAGGGATTTCAAGGTTTTATGTACCTTTTATTTCGTTTCATTTTCAGATTAATTTCATGAGATGTATATGTAATCTTTTAAAATTATTTTGACAGAAATACTATGCCTATCCAAAGGATAGTGATCCAGATGAGGGGGATAGGGCTGTGAGAGTTTGTGAAGAAGAACTGGAAGAATCTTCCTTATCAGGAAAAGAAGAGGGCAGAGCAATCAGCTGTATATGCAAGGAGGGGAGGACTGAAAACTGCAACTCGACATACTTTCAAGCCTCATTACTTTAGCCAACGCATCTGGGACAACCTCAATTCGTATTGGGGGTCTGACCTATTTAAAAAAAGGTCAGCTAATGCTAAGAAAGCTCGAGCAAAGGTGGAGCATATTCACCACAGTGGGGCCAAGCCTTTTAGCCAGAGAAGGGAGGTATGTCATTAATCAAGTGCAGCTTTAATTGAAAAAATTATTTGTATTTATATCGTGTAACATGTCCAACTTATATGTACAGGAACTTGAGGAGAAAAAGCAAGGGCTTGTTTCCGATATGGAGTTCCTGGACCATGTGTACCACTTTGATGATCCGGCTTCTAAAAAGCTAAGGGTATAATACTTATTTCCCTTTTCTTGGAAAACTGACTATTGATTGCCACCTACTAATATACTCCTTAGTCTTAACCCAAAGTTTCATGATATGTTTGTTGGAATTTTTGTAGCATAGAATACCTCCACTTTTGCTGCTTTGTAGAATAAAGTGGAAAGTGAGCTCTTGCTTTTTCTTTACATCAATCCTTTTATTTTTGGATTCTCTGCAAATATATTGCTAAATATGCAAATATACTAATTTATTAAAAGCCAAGTTATCTCTGCTTTTATAGTACTTGTCTTTTGCTCTGTGCTCAGTGCCCCTGTCCTTTTAATTATAATACTAACTATTAACTAATTAGGAAGTTGTGTTAGAGAAGATAGTTCAAGAAGCCTAATTACTTGTTTTTTTGAGTTAGTATGATTGTTTAAAGCGGAGTGGGTGGATCATCGAACTGATTGTCCAGAATTAGGTGAATTAGGTGAGAAGCATGAGCCTGTGGGATTTGAGTTTTTTTACGAAAATGCTATAACTTTGGTAAGGCTGTTAATTATATTGTCACCATGATGTTGTTGATTCTACAATTCACATGCACGCTAGAGATCTCGAGGGGGAGATAATTTTTGTAATTATTAAGTTTTATCGTGCAATAAGTTTAGGATTGTTCTGCAAAGAACAAAGCTTTGCTTTGCTTTACGAGTGAGGTAAAAAACAAAGCTTTGCTTTTAATAGAAATCAAAAAGTGAAGACCAGTGGCTGATAGAATGGTAGCAAAAGCGACAGTAACTTAAACTTGAGAATTTACTCTACATTTTGCTAGCTGGAATGTTATGGTTAAATTATCTGACTTACCAAGTAGCTGATTTTTGGTTTAGAATTTTCTGTGGATTAAAATAATTTATAATGTTCTAAGATCTTGTGTTGAGGGCTTCAGCTGAGGTAAATCGTATGGTACGTTCCTTGGAGATGAGGGAGGTGCCACGTGCATTCTTAAATGAACAGATGCATCGCCTGGCCAATGAAGCCTTTCCAGACCGTGATAACCCAGTTGAGCAGGAACTATGGACCCAGTACATGCAACTAGCGACGGCTTTTGTTGTTGAAGCCTTGAAATTGAATGATAAGGTCATTTTGGAGGTAATTACTTACTTGATTATTACTTAGTTATGTCTAATTAATTGTACAAAAATACAACATATATGATAGTTAGATATAATAGGTGGGTGAGTAATAAAAATATTGTTTGCTGTGATAATCTAGTGATGTTTCCTGTGATAATCTATTGATTTTGATTATTGAAACACACCTGGTTCGCTGTAAAGTGAGTTGTTAGTGGTTGGTTGGTTAAACGGCTATGCTCTCATCATCAGGATCTTAATTTGAAATTAGTACTATGAGGGTGATTATTATACTACTAAATGAATCGAGGTTAGTTTGATACAGTAATCAGAAGTTTAAACTTTGAATTTTGAAGGTGAACTCTGATATTGATTTATTGACTATTTTTGAAAGTAAACGGTCCCTTAATTTTAATTAAGTGTTTAATCATTTTTAAATCCTACTAATGTTTAGACTTGGCAGAAAATTTTGAAGCTGGATATCCCACATGTATGCTGGATTATTTGGTACTAACGAGTTTTTATTAGTTAATTATCAAGAAACATATATTAATTTATTTTTGCTCATGCTTTTCTTTCTTTTAATTATCTCTGCAAAAAAGATAGATCTTGAAAGTGACACATCTCAGATTTCAAGTCTGAGGATTTTAGGAAAGGGCTGCCGCTAATTCTGTCTTGCTCTTAATTTCATGCGTGTTAGCCTGTTAGGCTTAAAATTGTGTTACAAACTTCAAATATACTTATATGTAATTGGTGTATATTTTGAGTTACTCCTATAGTGTATCAAACTTGTGATGTTAGGAACCAGGACCAATTTCTTGGGTGCAATTAAAACTCAAATCCTTTAAAGCAATCAGTTTCTGCAGTACATGCAAATCTCGAAGCAGTTTTGATTCTTTTATATCAAATTGGTCAGATTTTAGTTTAAATTATATTTGGCCAGCCACTATATAAATGTCTTCATATACTCTTATTATATATTGCAGGGAACTAGCATTGAAAAGGCACCAATAGATCGTGATACCTCTCGCACCAATGATGAAGATGACGACGAAGATGATGAAGCGGAGGACTTCCCCCTTCATTAGCTGCACAAGGTTTATCGAGGACTTAACTTTTGGAACAAATCTTTTGAGACTTGACTGTAAAGACTAAACATCACTGACGTAGATGTATATTTTGCGTACAAACTCAGTTAGTAGTACGTAGTCAGTCTATAGGGCCGTAGGGAGCCTTTAACTGAATTTGACTAAACGCTTAGTAGGTTGAACATATTTTGCTAAATATTCTGCGGAACCTAGCAGAACTTATGGTATCCAAGCTTCCTATATGATCTGATGTTGCATGTATTTGAAGGCTGCATGTATTTGAAGTAGTTTATCTTTTGCAATTCTTGCCTTGGTTGATTTTGGTTAGATAGTCATATGATTGGATTGGTGAATTGGATAAAAAATTTACAGGTGGGATTATGACCGGAACAAAAAGGTCATGCTAATTTTTTTTAAATTTTTTTTTTAATTTATCTGGCTGCTTGCGGTCGTAATAATATTATGACTAACCGAATACAGTCATATTTGGCTCATTTTATTTGTCTAAACCGGTCAAAATTACAAATGTGACCACTGAATAATAGTCAAATTTATAAATGTGACCACCGAATAACAGTCAAATTAATAAATGTGACCACTAAACAATAGTCAAATTTATAAATTTGACCACTAAAAAATAGTCAAATTTATCTATATATGACTGCCAATAAACTAGTCAAATTTATAAATATGACTGATCAACTAGTCAAATTTAAGTCAAAAGCGGGAAATTTGAATTTTTTTGAAATAGTAGCGGGAAATTTGAATTTGACGAAAAAATTGGAGACAAAAAATCGGAACTAAAAATGACTGGTTGAGGTCAAATTAGGCAGTCACATTTACGCAGTCATATTTAATCGGTCATTTTTAAGCAGTCACATTTGATTAAATATGACCGGAAATGTTAAATTCCACTAAGCTATTTGAGACCAACAAATTCCGGTCAAATTTAGCTAAATTTGACGGCGGGCAGTCATTTTTAGTTAAATATGACCGAAAATTGGCGGTCAAATTTACCCGTTTTTGTTGTAGTGCCTCCTTTTGTTTTTCGGACCAAAGTTTGCATTTCCGACCTATGTAGTTTGTAGGAAATAAAGAGAGTTGGTCGGTTTTCAGCTCATAATCGACCACCGACCGACCAATTGTGTTGGTTCTTTAAAACATGGTCATAAATAACTGATCGATAGAAAATGAAACTTTGAACCGACCGACGACCGGCCGCTATCTTCTAGATTCATTATTACCATAATTGGTCGGAAATTACCAAAATTGGACAGTTTTCAAGGGAGAAAATTTCAGAAACGGCAGTATTTACATTATAAACTATACCATATCCTTGTTATTTTACCAAACCAACAATGCCCAAACAATCACAAATTTCAAACCCAAAACCAAAAAGCAATATCCATTAATTTACTAAAACATAATTTAAAAGTTAACAAGCATTTTATATACAAGGATAGGATCAAATAATAACTTTTTTAAGTTACAAACTTACAAACTTTTTTTTATTCTCCCATCGTGTTATCCTTAGTTATAGAAAGTATTCATGTTGAAAATTCTTTAAAAAAACATCACAATTTTTAAAAATAACGCATAAATAAATCGCGCATTCAACACATTTGTAACTGGGGTTCAACATCGGATGTAGAACATTAATTATCATTATGTTGAATATATCTATAAAGATACTTAAACTGGGTGGGGTTTAGAAATATATATATTAGTTATATAATACGTTTAACTTAGTTCTTACATTCAAAAATTAGTTTATGTACTTCTCCAACACAGTTTCAATCGATGTTCAAAAAAATATGTTAGAAAAATATTGAGCTCAAATTATATATATGTTGAACGCAGAAAATTTGTAATTTTGTAAGTTTGTACCAGAACCCACCCCTATATATATATATATATATATATATTCCTTTAACAAAACGATCCAAACCATGCAAATGCACTTTACAACTAATCAACAATAGTTAGTTAGGTCTCGGTTAACAAAAGCAACATTTTAACAATTCATCATCCCCATAAATATTCATCATCCCCATCAATGTCGTTCTTAGAACTTTCACTATTAGTAACATCCTTATTTTCCTACAAAAATTCATCATTTGTAATTATGTCCTACTACATAAAATACAAACACACAAATATTCACTAATATATCATTTCCAATTTACATTTGTACCATTTACATAAATCATACACTATATCATCCTAATTCACTATTTGTGTGTGTGGGCGCGCGCGGGTGCTAGTGTCAATCTATATGCACAATAAAGTAGAAAATTTAGTAGAAATTACAATACTACGTGCACATAACATTACATCTATGATAATACTTATATAGACCGGAAACATATAAACTGCACAAATATATATATACTTATCTACGTATAGCTTGGGTTCCAGCCTCGTATTTGTTGCAAATGTCGGTCATGATTGTCGTGACAACGTTCACAACCTCTTTAAAGAAAATGGAGTTGAAGCTGCCTCTAGTCTCCGGATCAGAAACTTCGAGAAGGTTCCTAGCAAGACCTTTTAGCTCTGCATTATCCAACTGTGGATGGAAATGACCGGGGATTGCTTGTACATTAGTGAGAGCATGGCGAACGACTTGCAAAAATAGCAGGTCAGGTATATTTGAGCGGTTGGGGTCAGAGGATTAGGAACTTGCACCTCCCCTAGTCTTTTCTCTGAAACGGTGAGCCAAATTTCAACCGTGTGTTTGCAGGGACGGTTGAGAATCCAACAAGTCGATTCTTTTTTGGCTTGTTTGTGTGGTCTGTTGTTCCTTGCAGCCACCACTCCATGGCTCAGAGAAATCTGAGCGAGGAGTTAGGTCAACCCCTGAATTTTCTAGAATAGCACCATAGCGGGACTTGAAAAAATAAATAAAACTAAAGTAAATTACGTGTTTATATATATATATATATATATATATATATATATAGAGAGAGAGAGAGAGAGAGAGAGAGAGAGAAATTAAACAATTTTAAAAGTAGATATATATGATCAAGGTGAATTTGACAAAAGTTTTAATAATTTATTTTTGTTCAATTCAAGTACAATTATAGGAATAATTTAAAATTTTGTAATGCAAACAAAAATTTACCATTACTAGCTAAGTTGACGGTTGTAATCAACATTAGTACTGTTTAAAATGTAACACTAAATTTATATACTAACCGGTATGACCATCGCCCCTGACATAGTATAGACTAAATGTGGGTATTTCTTGCCCTTGTTGATCCCTCGTCTTCCTCGAAGCTTTTGTTGTATGTGTCTCTTTTATTCTGCCATCATTTCCTACAACAAAAGGAATACAATTAAGCATAGTTACTCCATTCTTAATTTACTAATCAATGAATTAAGAATATAGCATTATTGATTCATTAGATAATATAAGTGAACTTGATTACATATAAAATTGTACATTTAGTAAGTTTCGAATTATTATTTCAACAGCTTCAAATGATTTTGCACCTGAAGTGTACAAGGTCTCCACTTTTTCTCGATTCTGTGATCCAACCTTGAACCGATGCTTGTGATCTTCATTGTCCGAGTACTTCACCACATTTTCCCAGAGAGGGGGATGAAAATACCCTAACCTCACATTTGTTGCTCGATTTCTAGTTTCCTTCAGTTTTTTCTTCAAACGTTGCTTCTCCTCATTCATTAATTTTTTACATGTTATCTTCGTGTGCTCTTTAATGACCATTTTAATATTTAACCTTTTTTTATAATTATTTCTAAAATATAAAGACTCGGGTTGAGAATAATGTTCATTTCTAAAACAAATATATCATTTTATCTTTTATTTTTATTACATGTGAATATATTTATCATCTGTATAATTATTTATCATTATTATTTTTTTAAAAATTTGTATTTTTATTTGCATTGAAATGATTTCTTATATATAATTATATAATTTTTTTTGTTTTATCACGCTTGTTGTCTCATTATGAATTTCAGATATATAAAACGATAAGAGATACACAAAGATTAAGTTTTTGTGGGTGAAACTATTGATTTTATGTGTGTGTGTATTTGTTTCATTTGTTAATAAGTTTCGAAATTTTGAGAGAGAAAAATAGGTGTTGCATGATAGCTTTTAATTCTTTTTTTTTTTAAATTTTAACGGATACTATGATAAGTGACCTAAACGAAAGGATTTTGAGTTTGATGACCCTTGATTGCAAGTTTTTTGTCAGTTGAGTGACCAAAATGCAGCTTCAGCTGACTATACAAGCCACGGTGGATTTATTTAAGCAAAGTCACAAAGCTTAGTAAGTTTCCCGTCAAATATTTAACAGAGTGTAACATTCAGTGACCCGAATGAAAATTTTTAAGATTATAATGATGTGAATGGAAGTTTTTTGAGTTGGATGACCCAATTGAAAGATTCCGGACAGTTGAGTGACCAAAACGCCGTTTAACCCCTTTAGAATCACACATAGAGTCTCATTTAAAACTTGAATTACATTCTAATGTTAAGCTAATTAACCTATTATTATGAATAATAGTAATAGTATATAACATGTTTAACAATAAATATGAATAAAAAATAACACGATTCAATGTAATATTAATCGTGCGAAATATATATACATGATTCTATTTTGGATTATGTTCTACTGTTCTAAATTCTATAATATTTCATAATAATCATTTGGATGAGTTAGAATGTTAGATTTCATATTTTATGTTTAATTGGTGTTTAATTATGAAATTATAATCTTAATTTTTTTTATGAAAAATAAACTGTTATGATAGTGTTCTGTTGTTCTTTTTGTAAAGTGTTCTGTATGGAGTGCAACCCATATATATATATATATATATATATATATATATATACACAACGAGCATGTATTTCTATTTGCAAAGCTATATATATATATATATATATATATATATATATATATATATATATATATATATATATATATATATATATATATGAGCAGCTGCATTTGGACTTTCCGCACTTGGTAGAGTAGTTCGTGGTGGGCTTTCAGCTTGACTTGGAGTAGCTGGAGGTGGACTTTCACTTGGTGTCCGCAATTTGGCTGCTGGAGAGTTGTGGCATCCCTTACCACGAGTCGTACTGCCTTGAGAATTAAAGATCCTTTAGGCTTTGTCTTTTTTTGGCGCCACAGCCTATACTTATATAAAATGAAGCAATCAAGGTCTCTTCAATATTTGAAATTTTCCATAGTTGTAAGAAAAAGAATTATCATTTACTCTAGACAAATATCATTTTGTAGCATATAATGTTTCTCGCCAAGATTATATATCTATACCACCAGTGCCATGTGAGTCGTATATACAACCAGTGAACTATTTTATGTCAGTTGTTTACTTGTATTACATAATATAGGCAAGGAGTTCATGAAACAACCACCATAGATTCACACCTAAACAAGACAATGTGACCCAAAAAGTATAATGACATACAAGAACAAATACTTTCAACATAAGTATATATATATGTGCCCTAAAAAGTTTGATAAAACCTAAAGGCAACATTCAACAAGATAATTTCATTTATGAGAGTACGCATGACTCTTGAACATGTATATAAGTTAAAACAACTTAAATATTGTCTTTGGGTAAAATGTCTCCATGACATATATTCATATGCTCGATTAACAAAAGAAACACATATATACAACATTAATTTACATATATGCACTGAATTTAGTAAGTTGTTGAAGCTTGTAAGTTGTAATACTATTCATCTTTTTATGCCGATATAGTTTGATTAAAGTAATACCTGACACAACACACCCACAAATACATGCAGAGACCATACACACACAAACACAAACATCCAGTTAACAGAGCAATCATAATATATATACAAAACATATATAAATAGATCAAGATACAAAACAGAGCAAAAATTAATCATAAAACAGATCATAAAACTAAAATAGCTAGAACTGAGCCAGATTAAGGCAAATATAAACATATATAAACCAGATTAAAGAAAATTAGAACATGTTATAATAATAATTGTGAATATGTAATATTATTTTAGTTATATTTGTATTTTGAGTTAAGGATGCATTTGCATGCTCTAAGTTGATACGTAACATAATTTTTATTCACATATTCACTTCATTCTTAACGTGGTTACCTTAATTTGTGTTTAGTTTGTTGGCAATTTTAAATGGTATAGTAGCCTTTCAATTACCATGGACCTTCTTTCTTTATTTCGGTCCACATATTTGCTCAGCTATAGTAATGGAATAGCAAGAATCATGAAATTTAGAGAACTTAATGATATTTTTTATCCAATGATCATAAAATTTACAGAAATTCACTATATTTTTTATCTAACGATCTTAAGTTGTAGAACTCGGTCAACTTATTAGGTTTTTAGTAAATTATATTTGTGTGGTATTGGATTTAATTATTATATATGAGTTATCCTAGAGGTTCTCAAGTTAAAATGATTGGTGATTAATCATGAGTTTTCAGTTATATCTTTATCAAAATATATATTGTGTTATGCTATTGTGATTTGTATAGAATAGGTGAGTTTGTCGTTGGTATTTTTTTGTTATAGGGAATACAAATATCGATATTTTATAATTAAAGTAAAGTTGTTAATTATGTTTACGTTTATGGCATTTGTTAAATAAATTGGGATTCGTGTGTAAATCTTTTAGGAAAAAGAAATAAATTGGTGTTATTTTGTGGTATAAAAAAGAAAGGGGCCTAGATAGTTATTGTACAAAACACAATTAGTAATAGAAATTTAGGTTGGTTGTATATGAACTAGAAAGGAATTTTTTGAGGAACATTGCTATGCGCTTGATAATCTACTATGCCTAAGTCGGTTAACTTGATGTTTTACATCATCACATTATTAATAATATGATGTAGATGTTCCCAAATTATATCTCATTCACAACGTGTACTTGTACATATGTTCTCATTTTTTGTAGAGTCTCAATCTTATATGAGCTGATAATTTTGTTAAGAAAGGATATGCTCTTGTATGAGCTGTCTAATGGATTGTTGGTTTGGTTATACCTTGTTGCACCGCATAACAACACATAGATTGTTAAAATATGCCTTAGTCGCTGCAACAGACAATTAGCTTTAAGAATGTTTATTAAGTCCAACTTGTTATGTGTCTAGTTGCAAATCTAGTGTCTTTTAAATAGAATAAAGTCTGCAGCAGTTATTTGTAACTGCAGACCTTGTATTTAGGGGTAGTTATTTGTGGTGGTTATAACTGCCACTATATAGGTAGTCCTATATTTAGAATTCTGTATCAATGTGTATTTGTTATTGTACAGTTTGTGAAATAAATATTTAGATTGTGTAGATTGATTCTGCAGTAGTTTTACATTTCAAAACCTACAATTGGTATCAGAGCATACTTCTTAAGGGATCTGTGTGATTGATATTGAGTGAAGTTCATTCATCATATACTTCCACTCCATGAGATCAAACTCATATTCTCCTGTTCCACCCCCTGTTTTCACTGGTGAGAATTATCAGTTGTGGGCTGTTAAGATGACAGCATATTTGCAGGCATGGGATCTTTGGGAAGCAGTAAAAGAAGATTTAGTTGTTCCACCGATAACAGATAATTCCACAGTGCAGCAACTTAAGATTCATTATGAGAAGCAATCAAAGCTTTATAAGGCCAAAACTTGCCTGTTCTCCGCTGTATCTGAATCATTATTTACCAGAATTATGAATCTGGAAACGGCCTTCAAAATCTGGGAGTATCTCAAACAAGAGTTTCAAGGAAATGCAAGAACAAAGAGCATGAGAATCTTGAATCTCAAAAGAGAATTTGAGTTGCAGAAAATGAAGGATTCAGAGACTATCAAAGAGTATGCAGAAAAATTGTTTGAACTAGTGAACAAACTCAGGCTCATTGGTGAACAGATGCTTGATAGTAGGGTGGTTGAAAAGTTGTTGGTGACATTGCCGGAAAGATTTGAGGCCAAAATCTCAGCATTGGAGGAAAGTAAGGATCTCTCAACAATTACTTTGGCAGAACTTCTTAGTGCTTTAGAAGCCCATGAACAAAGAAAGTTGATAAGAGATGAAGCCAATCTTGAAGGAGCAATGCAAGCGAAATTGCAGATACAATCGAGTCAAATTCTAGGCAGAAAAAACAAAGATTGGCACAAAAACAAGGGAAACTTTAGTAACAGGGCTGGTAATGATGGAACCCCTCGAGTAACCGGAACAACCAGAAATGACGTGGGCAATAAAGGAATTATGTATGCTCCATGTCAACATTGTGGAAGAACAAATCACCCCTCATTTAGATGTTGGAGCGGGCCTGATGTAAAATGTAATAAATGCAATAAAATGGGTCATGTTGAAAGAATTTGCAGAAATAAAGAAAAATATGTAAACGAAGCCCAAGTTGTGAATCAAGAAGAAGAGGAAGACGAGCAGTTGTTCGTGGCATCGTGTTATGCTAACATCAACCAAAGTGAAACTTGGTTAGTGGACAGTGGTTGCACAAACCACATGACAAATAATGTTGAACTCTTCAGAGAACTTGATCAAAAATCAAGGTCAAAGGTACGAGTTGGAAATGGACAATATATCTCTGTGAAAGGTAAAGGTTCTATTGCAATTGAAACTCTCTCATGTACTAAAATTATTAATGATGTGATGTACGTTCCTGATATTGATCAAAATTTATTGAGTGTTGGACAATTACTTGAGAAAGGTTTTAAAGTGCATTTTGAGGACAAGATGTGTGTGATTAAAGATGCAACAGGAGTCAAACTATTCTCTGTTCAAATGAAAGGAAAAAGTTTCCAACTTGATCTCTCGGAAAAAGAACAGTCTGTGTACCAAGCTTCTATGAAGACGACTGATATTTGGCATAAGAGGTTAGGGCATTGTCATCATTCTGCAATTCTTAAATTGCAAAAATTCGATATGGTTAAAGACTTGGATCCTCTAAATGAGAGCATCTCAAATTGTAAAACTTGTCAGTTTGGCAAACAGACAAGATTGCCTTTTCCGAAAAAGTCTTGGAGGGCCACTGAAAAGCTTCAACTTGTGCATACAGATCTCGGGGGACCATTCAGTACACCATCTCTCAGAGGCAGTAGGTATTATATTGCATTTATTGATGATAAAACTAGAATGACTTGGATATATTTTCTCAGATTCAAATTTGAAGTGGCTGGTGTATTTTGGAAATTTAAAATTTGGGTTGAAAATCAAAGTCGTTGCACTATGATGATGTTAAGGTCTGATAACGGCACGGAGTACACATCAAACAAGTTTAACAAGTTTTGTGAGGCGGCAGGAATAGAACATCAACTCACTGCACCTTATACTCCACAACAAAATGGAGTTAGTGAGAGAAAAAATCGAACCATTGGTGAAATGACTCGTTGTCTGCTGCATGAGAAAAATCTGCCTAAAAGTTTTTGGGCAGAAGCTGCAAATACGGCTGTCTTCTTGTTGAACATATTGCCAACAAAAGCACTCGAAAATCAGACTCCGTATGAGTCATGGTACGGTAAGAAGCCTACATTTTGTGATTTAAAAATATTTGGTTGCCTGTGTTTTTCTCACATTCCTTCAGTTCGAAGAGATAAATTGGACAAGAAATCTGATATTGGAATATTCATAGGCTATAGTGGTCCTGCTAAGGCCTATAGGATATATCAGTCTCCTACTAATAAAATTATTATCAGTAGAGATGTTGTTTTTATGGAGGAGGAGCAATGGGACTGGAATGCTAGTGAAAATGATCAACTTTCTCAAAATTTCCGATTAAATGAAAATGATATCGATGATTATCCAGTTAGAGGTACGAGGCTGCTTACTGACATCTATGAAACGTGCAATATTGCACTTCTGGAACCAGCAAATGTTAAAGATGCAATGCATGATGAAAAGTGGATAGCTGCTATGGAAGAAGAACTGAGAATGATAGAAAAAAATCACACATGGCAGCTTGTTGAAAGGCCAACAGACAGAAAAGTTATTGGAGTTAAATGGGTGTGTAAGACTAAGCTTAATGCTGATGGATCAATAAACAAGCACAAAGCAAGGCTTGTTGTGAAAGGCTATGCACAAATATTTGGTGTGGATTTCTCTGAAACGTTTGCTCTGGTGGCGAGGCTTGATGTAATTCTCTTGTTGCTTGTTATTGCGGCTCAAAAGGGCTGGAAAGTTTTTCATTTAGATGTGAAGTCTGCGTTCTTAAACGGGTTCTTAAAAGAAGAAATCTATGTTGAACAGCCGGAAGGATTTCTTGTGAAAGGTCAAGAGAAAAAGGTGTATAGGTTACATAAGGCTTTGTATGGCCTTAAACAGGCACCAAGGGCCTGGTACAGTCGTATAAATGATTATCTCTTGAAATTAGGATTTGTTAAAAATTTAAGCGAATCAACCTTGTATGTGAAGACAGCAGGTGACGATTTAATTGTGGTTTCCATTTATGTTGATGATTTACTTGTCACGGGGAATAAGCAGGAACTCATAGAAGAATTCAAAGCTGAAATGCAGAAGAAATTTGAGATGACAGACTTGGGGCTAATGTCTTTCTTTCTTGGTTTAGAGGTTTGGCAAAAGAAAAATGAAATTTGTATCAGTCAAGGCAAGTATGCGAAGGAGATACTAAAAAGATTCTGCATGGAAGGTTGTAAATCTACTGATACACCTATGCAAGCAAGAGCAAAGCTGAGTGAAGAAGATGACAGTGCTCCGAAGGTTGATGAATGCTATTATAGAAGTCTTATTGGATGCCTCATGTATCTCACGGCGTCTAGACCTGATATTGTGCAAGCTGTGAATTTCTTGTCTAGATTTTTGCACTGTGCAAATGAAGATCATCTGCAAGCTGCCAAACGTGTTGTAAGATACATCAAAGGAACTATTCATTATGGAGTCAAGTACACAAGTGGTCAAGGATTACATTTAACTGGGTTTGCAGATAGTGACTGGGCAGGTGCAATTGATGATATGAAGAGTACTACTGGGTTTAGCTTTATGTTTGGTTCAGGAGTGTTTAATTGGTGTTCTAAGAAACAAGATATCACCGCTCAAAGCACTGCAGAGGCTGAGTTGGTTGCTGCAACTGAAGCAGCAAACCATGCTATATGGCTCAGAAAAATCCTAAAAGACTTGAATCTTGAGCAACAAAAAGCAACGCAAATATTTGTTGATAATGAAGCAGCCATTTCAATCTCCACAAAGCCAGTTTTCCATGGCAGGACTAAGCATTTTAAGATAAAATACTATGTTCTCAGAGAATTTCAGAATGAAGGAGAGATAAGGTTAGTGCATTGCAGGACTGAAAATCAACTTTCCGACATTTTCACCAAACCGCTGCCAAAATAAAAATTTGAATACATAAGGTATAAGCTGGGAGTTTGCAGCATCAAAGGCAAGGAGGAGTGTTAAAATATGCCTTAGTCGCTGCAACAGACAATTAGCTTTAAGAATGTTTATTAAGTCCAACTTGTTATGTGTCTAGTTGCAAATCTAGTGTCTTTTAAATAGAATAAAGTCTGCAGCAGTTATTTGTAACTGCAGACCTTGTATTTAGGGGTAGTTATTTGTGGTGGTTATAACTGCCACTATATAGGTAGTCCTATATTTAGAATTCTGTATCAATGTGTGTTCTTTTTTTTCAAAAAGAAATCAAAGGTTTTTCTTCGTCCTATATAATTCTCATATATGTGAATATGAATCCATCTTCGTCTTTCTTCGTAACCAATCTTCTCATTTATGTTCAACCTCTTCTGGAACCCTTCTTGAACGAATCTATTTCTATGGAAAACTAGAACATCTTGTACTTGTAGAAGCTTTTGCTAAGGCCTTTCAGGCCAATCTATGGTTGTTTAAGGATCCTTTCATGCATTATGTTAGGTATCA